>NC_060138.1:546691106-547300927 GCF_021461385.2 Schistocerca piceifrons | reverse complement strand
TTGCTTTCGTATAGTGCTGCTACATGTCTCTATATGCACAACGCTTCAAAATATGTTGTCAACTTCACAGATACGGCCACTGACTTTAAACACGGAGCCGAGAATAGAAATCATCCGACTTGGCATGCAGACAGACGACATTACTCAGCGATCAGCGATGTCGAGAATGCAGCGTTCGCCGAAGGTCCCGACCACTTGCCTGTTATTCGCCAAAGTGTCGGATGCGTCACCTGGCGTCTACCCGCAGCAGACATCGGAACGCATCTGCGGCTGAGTCACGCTCCGTGTTTCTCGGTACGAGGCTTCTCTCGCGGCAGCGCCGGCTCTTACGGTCTCGCTATCGCTGGAACGGCTGACACTGCGACCGTTAACCTCCCGGCGCTTGACCCCCACGGTGTACCAGTTCTTATTTATTATCATACACTGCTGGCCATTAAAACATCCATGGCCAGGGGTGTGCCCACTACGAAGACTGCGTTCAAGAAATGTCCAGCTGGCATAAAGTGTACTACAAAACTGCGTAAATGATTATCATCTCCGCACAGCCACACAAACAGGAACGATTGGAGGTCATTCATCATTTGGCGCCTCAGTTTCTCCCTTTTCCCTAGTACAGTTTCACTCGTGTCTCTTTTCGCTATTAATTGTGATACACAGTGTATTCTGATCATGCACTTCGGGCGCCCCTCTCAGCGTGGCTCCTCAAGCAGTGGCTTGTGACGCTCGGGCTTTATACCGACCCTGCGAACAAAACAGGCAGAGGTAATGCAATTTACAGAAAAAAATGGTTCAAATGGCTCTGAGCACTATGGGACTTAACTTCTGAGGTCATCAGTCCCCTAGAACTTAGAACTACTTAAACCTAACTAACCTAAGGACATCACACACATTCATGCCCGAGCAGGATTCCAACCTGCGACCGTAGCGATCGCGCGGTGCCAGACTGTAGCGCCTAGAACCGCTCGGCCACTTCGGCCGACAAATGCAATTTACAGCCCGTATATAATGAAAGAGTATGTAGCGGAGTCCTCATCCACAAATCGCATCTGAATGTTGTGTGTTTTTGAGGAGATTGTGTTTTATCTCGTGTAAATACGAGAAAAATCTACCAGCCCACTAATAAATCCATGTCTGTATGACGGGCGTTCAGTAAGTAATGCAACACGCTTTTTTCTCGACCAGTTTCCGTTGAAAAAATCCGGAATCTGTTGTGAGACATCGTGGAATATTCCCGCTTCAGCCCCTATAATTTCATGAACTTCAGATACGTGGCGGTGCTATACGTAGCCTTCAAAATGGCGTTTGTAACGGATGTGCGTTCCAAGTAGAGAACTGTCATCGAGATTCTTTTGGCGGAAAACCAGAGCATCGCAGATATTCATAGGCGCTTGCAGAGTGTCTACGGAGACCTTGCAATGAACAAAAGCATGGCGAGTCGTTAGGCGAGGAACATGTCATCGTCGCAACAAGGTCGAACAAATCTGTCCGATTTCCCATGTGCCAAACAGCCACACACAACTGGGATTCCTACAGTGGTGGTTCGTGCGGACGCCCCCGTCGGAGGTTCGAGTCCTCCCTCGGGCACGGGTGTGTCTGTTGTCCTTAGCGTAAGTTAGTTTAAGTTTGATTAAGTAGTGCGTAAGCTTAGGGACCGATGACCTCAGCAGTTTGGTCCCGTAAGGCCTTACCACAAATTTCCAAAAAATACCAAATAATTTCATGCATGTTCCACATATTTGTGCTGACGCAGCTTTTGATAGTTAAAGGTAAATCATCATCTCAGTTTCAGCTAAAAAACGCGGTAATCTTCACCAGCGTTGCTTTCATCGACTGCATATCAGGCGAACGTAACCTGTAGTGAAAATTCTAACGTGGCGATTTACGAATACATTAAAATTTCATCCTCTGATTTGGTCATTACTGATTTATCATCGTCATTAGAAGTATTTACTTCTCCCACTTTCACTTCGCTGATCTCTACGAGTCTAACTTCAGCCTATTCTATTCATCTCTCTCCTATGGATATCTAGCTCTGGTGTGACAACTCAGCACTCAGAGTTGTAGATTTGTAACATTTGTGTTGTTCGTTGTTCTCTTCTGAAGCAGGCCTGTACGAAGTTTCGGAAGCAAAATTAGTCTACCTTGGAATTTTTCAATGAAGGTGACCAGCCCTTATTTTACAAGCCTGGATGTTAAGTGCCGCCGGCCGAGGTGGCCGAGCGGTTCTAGGCGCTTCAGTCTGGAACCGCGCGACCGCTACGGTCGCAGGTTCGAATACTGCCTCGGGCATGGATGTGTGTGATGTCCTTAGGTTAGTTAGGTTTAAGTAGTACTAAGTTCTAGGGGACTGATGACCGCAGAAGTTAAGTCCCGTAGTGCTCAGAGCCATTTGAACCATTTTGTTAAGTGCCCGCAGTTTATCGGTTCTCATAGTCTTCGATCTAACGTTGGTCATTGCTGATGCTGTGTTGTACGCCACAGGCAGTGCGGCAGGTTACTGATCAGTCGTCAGAAGGGCTGGGGTTCGAGTACGGCGTACAAGCGACAATGTGTCCTGTCAACCACAACAGAGAAGACTCGGGAGTAAAGTAAAAACAAAGGGGGTATCATCAGACTTCAAATCAAATGTCCAAAGTTTAATCTTCAGTTGGTCGTACGATTTTTTTTCCGTCACTTATCGTTTGTTTCACCTCTGACAGTGATGTGTTGTTATGAAAAATAACTTGCCCCGTGGTTCGAAATCCACGTTAGGCTGTACATATCTTTATTAGTGACTGCGTAACTCATGAAGGCATTTTACCGCTAATAAATCCGTGCCTAGTAAAGCATTGTGGTTTTCAAACCGATAAAAGATAGCTTTTAATGTGATCTAAGTGTCGTAATTGGGGGTGTGGACTCGTACAGTTCCAATTAGTAAGGCATGTGTATGTTAAGATTCCTAAGCAGCTGGTGCTCGCTATTTTCTCCTAATTGTTCCTCCCGAAAACTAAAGAGATTTGTCTCCCGGCAGTACTCCCTAAATGATGGAACACGAAATCCAAAAAAAATTTGAACTGCCCTTCATACAGGCCTCCATTTTGGTCAGGAACCAATGCAAAACCTGAAAATTTATTTTAGTAAAGAGAGCGGTATCAGCGATTGATTTCTCGGTGAGTGCTTTCTGCGCCTGTTCACGGAGATGTATCGGCAGGTTCAATATTTTAGTTGTGCCAAATGCGTTTTTGAAAGAAGGTGGATAAAGATATGAAGATCATTCTTTCCCTTTGCAGGGTGTATGTCCTCAAAACACATCATTGTCCCCGATTGCAATTCCCCTCAGCACAACGCTACACTCTACAGTGAAAAAAGAAGAAAAGGATACTGTCGAATACGGTATTCTAATATTGGAAAATATTGAAGCTGCGGATACCACCCACATGAGGTGAACCATAACATCATCAAAACGACGGACATAAATCTCTCATCGATATTCAGTATGAGTAAATAAGGGCCGTAACAACAATTATAGTTATTTTCATAACATAGATTTGTTGGTTTTGCCACCTCAGAACCCACTGTCATCACCCAATCTAATCCAGACATCGAGCTGCCATACAAATCTATCACTACAACCTGATTTCCCACAACATAATGAAAATGCAACATAAATGTTGTCAGTGTTCTGTTAAATGTCCGTTAGGACACAATGACGTCACACCCTTCAACATCATTGCCTCATTGCTCAATGCAGACGATCTGTACCGGCAGGTTCAATGCATCTGATGAACAACATTAACTATCATTAATTAAAACTTCCGGGCTGAATTGCCGTGGTCCATATATAAAACGTCTTCTCCTTCCTGACGTTTCGTTGCCGGCTGCGGGCAACATCTTCTGAGGTGAGTCGGCAACGAAACGTCAGGAAGGAGAAGAAGTTTTATATATGGACCACGGCAATTCAGCCCGGAAGTTTTAATTAATGAAGAGCCGGCCGTGAAAGCTTACATGCTATGAACATTAACTATCGTTACTAAAAGTTTTCCGCCGCACAGCAATGCTTATCAGTCGTTGACGTTAGTGCTCAAAGTCGTTAACTGCTTCCCCGTATTGGCAGTTTCATTTACTTTCGAGGCGTTGCAGCGTAGATTGGAGCGTTGGCCTTGTGCATGATGTAGTCTAGTATTTAGTGTGCAGCAAGCAGAATGTTGGATAGCCGTGTTGCATTACAATGTCATGTACAAGCATAGCATCTAAATATACATGGCTACTCTGCAGTTCGTTGTTAAGTGTCTGGCAGAGGGTTCGTTGACTATCCGTCAGTTGAACTGAAAAGCAGACTGATAGTGAAATCTGACTGTCCCACGGTAGAGGAATAGTGGTAAGATCAAGGCAGGCAGCACACCTGAGCTGCTCCGCTGCCAGGATATGGTATAACAGTTTACAGTGTAGAGTGCGACTCAAGGTCGGGTGGCTCAAAGGCCAGGGCCGACCTCGGAACCCTGGTAAGCCCCTCCAGTCGTAGCACTTCCGCTGCGCCTATCCAGAATAGACTGGCTGCGGTACAGGTGTGTAACCGGGGAACTCTCAAGGCCAGCTACACCAGTGACGCCAGCCAAGCATGCGAACGAGCAATCTGAGGGGTTCCAGACCAACTGTGTTTAACAGCCGGGGCAGCAGACGCTAGTTCCTTTGGTCCGAGCTTCAAGTTTCGATAATGAGGGTTTCAATTCATTACGAGTATTTTTTTGTGTTTTATACGATTTCTGTAGTGTAATTTAGAAGCTGACTATCAAAGATCATTCGAGTAAATTTATTTCTAGCAGCGGTAGAAATTTGTCCTAGGAAGTAGAAGATGCAGCGAAGATTTGGTTTTCCGATATAACTTTCTGTCTTACTGCTAAATGATCTCGTGCGTTTTGATCATCTGGTATTTTGTGCATATGATTGAGTTAGTTACGCAAGGAGCATCTGTTACAACACGTAAACTATTAACTTTGTATCACCTGCAGCTTCTTGAATTTGGTACTTGCAGCTAACGACCATATCTCTGAAGAAACAAGAGGCTGAAAATTCTTACTTTAGTGCCGATATTGAATATTTCCTTTGCTCAGTGGATACATACGGTATAAGAATGCATTTTCTGTACTGCAGATATATTCAGTGTTTCTTTTGGATTAAGTTTTGAACCTACAGTGAGGCCGAAATATTTGATATTGGTTTTATAAGCTAGGACTTCCTGTTTAAAATGATTTAGACACCCTGGTTTATTCGTTTAATGGTAAACGTGATGGCTTGAGTTCTGTTGAAGTTAATTGCAAGTTCGACAGAAGATCCAAGTTCTGGGTTTCTTCGAGGCGCTGTTGCAATGACAGGGCCTTTTGTTTTATATTTTAGCGATCTCTTTATATAGCTGTATTATTTGGAAAGAACGAAAATTGCACCCGTGATTATCCCCGGAATTCACTTGTCTACATATACTGTAGGATTGGGCCTACAACAGACCCTTTTGGTACTGTAGCTTCAGTGTGTCTCTCTTGGCTATTGGGCTTCTGAACTGCTACATAAAACAGACTATTTTTAAGAAATGATGGTTTGAATTTTACTACATGATGTGGTGCCATATATTGTTTTATACAAGCTTTTGTAGGCTGGTTAAGTGGATCATTTTATACCTTTATTTTCTCCAGGAGCCAGTTGCGCATTCGATGTCCACCACTTCGGTGCGTGCTCAGTCATTTCTGTGATCCACGCCGATGGGAGTGATTCTTTGTACATATTTCATAGATGACGCCTACCGCGTTTTGTAATGCCTCCCCATCGCTGGAGAGGGGTAGCGGGGTGGAAGAGGGGGGGGGGGGGGCGGGGGATCCCATGTCTCAATTTTCTATGGAAATATTGTCACCTTCACACACACAAAAAATCCCAATTCCAAATGCACTTGTTGAGAAACTTGTCCACACTCAACCCCGCTGTAAAACCCAATAAACAATAGCGCAGAAACGCACGGTTTTAGTTCCACGGTTGATAGAGAATAAATGTCAGAAGACCCTAATTATTCTTCCTAGTCGTATGTTCCAAGGTGTAGATACAATTTTCTAATTATTACGTCGAATGACTAAAGTTACGTAATATTTTTCTTTTTTCTTTGTTTGCACATGGGTGAAGCGTACCAATTTCACAGTTTGGTAGCTATATGGGATCTTAGCGCGAATGAGCGGCCTCAGCTATACGTAACTTACCTGGAAAAAACTCGTCCACCATTTCCCTCATCAAATTGGGGCCGTTATCAAGGCTTTACACGGTATTAATGTGATGACTCCGGGCGCGAAACGTATTTTTTTCCGGTGAGACGTTGTATCTTTGAGAAACCCGTGATCTCTCTTCCTTGTTTAACGAGAGTGCTTATTCACTTACAGGAACACAATGTTGGCTATCTGTTCTTTTTTTTTTTTAAACTAAGAAAACCAACTTCAAATCTATTTGGGAAAATAAAAAGTAAAATACCGTTACAATGTTCGTTAAAACTTATATACATGTAGATTTTTCTGTAAACTATTCAGCGACAACCTTTCAGGGGTTGTGATTCTTCGGCTTCTCCTGGCGTACATGACGTCGAAATATTTCACAGGTGAGCTGCCGGATGCAACTGTCCAAGGTGTACAGTATTTCGACACACTATGACGTTGCCGCCATCAGATACGTTACTGAACTGAGTGACTGGGGCACAGGTGCCGCGCTTTTATCTCCTCCCCCTCTCCCTCTGATGTGCCGCTCCATCGGCCATCCGCGCCCAGCATCCCTACACCCACTCCTCCTACAACCAAGAGGGTGGAGAGGAAGACCACGGCGCTTCTCAAACAATTTGGCTTGCCAGATGAGGTTGCTAAGAAGCTAAGAGTGAGAGCATTACTTCCATCAAGACTTTATGGACTGCCGAATGTTAATAAGGATGGGGTTCCTTTATGCCCCATTATCAGCAGTCTCGGTGCTCCGACGAACTTACTTGCTAAGTGCGTAATGAATTTGCTTAGTCCTTACGTAGGGAAGTGCTCACATCACATTCGCAACTCTGCGGATTTTGTGGGAGGCATTAACAACTTTAAGCTCAAAGATGCCGACATCCTTGTGAGATTCGACGTTCTCTCCCTTTTTACCATAGCACCTTTACAAGAATCTTTAGAACTTATTGGCCAGAAGTTTGACGCAGAGACGATCAATCTTTTTAGGCACGTCTCTACGTTGACACACATTCTTTTCGACGGTGGCCATTACGAGCAAACGGAAGGAGTAGCCATGGGGAGCCCACTTTCAGTAATTGTCGCTAATTGGTACGCGGAATATTTCAAGAAGGAAGCCCAGGAACCAGTCCAGCGGAAACCTACATGGTTTTTCTTCTGGTATGCAGATAACATTTCGCCATATGGACACGGGGAAGACACAAGCTGAATGACTTCCTTATACATTACAATTCCATACACCAGAACATCAATTTTAGCGTGGAAGTCGAAGTGGGTGGAGTAATCCCCTTTCTGGACGTCCTGGTTAAAAGAAGAGCGGACTGCACTTTGGGCTACAGAGAAAACCGGTATAAGACGCTTACCGATCTATACTTAAATGTGGACAGCTGCCCCATTCCGCTCAAAGGAACGGAGTACTCAAAACGTTGGTACATAGGGCTCGATCCCTCTCTGACAACGAAAGAAACAACAAAGAATTTAAACATCTGAGCGCGGTTTTCCGGTAGAACGGCTACAAGGAGTGGCAAATTCGGAGAGCCCTACGTCCTGTACCCTCTGCACAACCGGCGGAATCAGAAGAGAATACTCATGAGGATGCGGTCATTGAACTTATTCCTTTTTGTGGCTCGTTATACGGGAAGATAGGACGAGTCCCCCGTAAGCACTGAGTGAAGACTGTCTTCCACCCACCAGCCAACCAGCCAAACACGGGCACTGCTTAGTAGTGTGAAACACGATCTCGGACTACGAAAATCCGGGGCTATCAGATAAATAGGCCAGAGTGTGAGTACTGTCGAAGATCGTTGCCGGGAACACTAACGACACACAAGACAGCAGCACAACTTTGCCCGCACACACCACATTGTTGACGATACATGCTTAACAAGTGTAAGTGACATTGAAACAGGTGTCGAACCATGTACCTGAGCATCCTTGTCGGTCAGGAAGCCAAGAATCCCGTCTCCAGTGAAAAGTAGTAAAGGAGAGTTCTTGTCCAAGGAGCGGCTATTAAACATACGTACCTCGAAGATCATCCACAGCATAATAAAAAAAGCAGTTATGAACAGATTTCGAATAAGTACGCAGCAATATGACCGTGTAGGGCATAAGAAAAACTTCGGAGATTCAAGGGAGGACAAAGCGAACTTGTTACAAAAACTGGTGTTTGCGCGTTTCAAGGATTCTCGATACTATTTCAGGATGTGCATGATAGTGACCTATTAAGTTGTGCACATCAAATTACGCGTGACCTAGATTATACGGATTTCAAAGTAAGCAGTATGTAGTTACATAACTTCAAACATTGCTACAGAATTGGAAATTGGAAGACGTAAGACAACGAAATTTCAAAGTGTCAACTAGCCGATGCGCAGCAAAATGCATAATCGGCCCGAAAATTTGTATATGAGATAATGTAACTTATCCCATCGTTCAATAAGGAATCTTTCATCTTCGAACAGTCGAAATTTGAAGAGGAAATGCAAATGACAAGAACCCACAAAATTAGAGGTTCGAAGAGAGTTGTCTGAAGATCAATTAATATCAATGCCTTAACGCATTCGTATACAATTAGTTATACCGGCTCTTAATGTGGATGGTAAATTGGCTGGAAAGTTATTTATTGCGAGAAGATGGAAGTGTTCTGCCCCCCCCCCCCCCCTCGATTCTTTCACTTCCGTGTGATCTTGCAAGGGAGTAATGAATATTTCCGTCACAACAAACAAGAGTGGACGTAAAATAACTACAACTGCGATATGAGCACTACTTTTGGCCAGTAGCTGGTCAAAATAATTTGCTTTTGCCTGATTCACGCTCTGCGTATAAAAATCATGCTCCTTTGAAGCAAACTACCCCTACTGGAAAGTGCATCACATTGCATTTCATCCACCTGGAATCACTGAACAAATTTAGTCTCTAAATATTTGTTTTTTCCATGTCTATAAAACATATTATCGTACTGTCTGCAGATACACCTTAAAGGACAGACAGTTTCAAGATAATCTCCATGACAGACTTTTCCGCATTCGGTTGCATGCCATTACATTCCATCCGTTCTCATCACCCCGTTACACCAATATGATTCTATAGGCATTCTTTAAGAGCAGATACCGAGCTCAATGTCCTTCATAGTTTGTATTTCCCAAGGAGTTCGCTTTCGATCTTGATGGTGCGGAACTTTGTGATCACTGGGCGCGCCATTTTTCAAATCAAATAGTTCAAATGGCTCTAAGCACTATAGGACTTAACATCTGAGGTCATCTTTCCCCTACAACTTAGAACTACTTATACCTAACCAACCTAAGGACATCAGACACATCTATGCCCGTGGCCAGACTCGAACATCCGACTGTAGCAGCAGCGCGGATCCAGATTGAAGCTCCTAGAACCGCTCGGCCACAGCGGCCGGTGCTCTATTTTTCATTTGGTTTTCATGGTGCAAGTTAATGGTTTGTTCTGAACATTTCTTGAATGCCGACTATGTCCAGATTGTGATGTGTAATAAATACATCTAGTCGAACGTTGACCTCTGTATCTCCCAGACACCCGTTTTCGGTCGTCCTCCTGATGCACATGGCGAGTCATAAGCAGCTAATATTTTTCATGTCATAAAAGTCAACACAACAGCCGGCTGGGGTGGCCGAGCGGTTCTAGGGGCTACAGTCTGGAACAACGCAACCGCTACGGTCGCAGGTTCGAATCCTGCGTCGGGCATGGATGTGTGTGATGTCCTCAGTTTAGTTAGGTTTAAGTAGTTCTAAGTTCTAGAGGACTGATTACCTTAGAAGTTAAGTCCCTTAGTGCTCAGAGCCATTTGAACCATTTGTTAACACAACACTTTCAAATGAGCCTAACCAAAGGTTGAAGGTGCAACCTCGCACTCTAGAGGTACCTTGAAGTTTAGTATGAGGTACTGTACTGAGGCTTAACGCCTGCAATGTCGACAACCACTATTACATCAGTGCTTCGTAGATGACAAACACACAGGGAACAATTTTCTGACAGGTAGACAGCCCTGCTCTGACCATCCACCAAGTGGCAATCCAAGTACCACAGAGACCAATGACAACACAGGCCTATTTTCTTATGCAACAAGCATCACTGAAAATAGGCTTGGTTTCATCCTAGTGCTGTGTGGTGTTTAGGGCAGTGCTCTGGCCACTCTAGACCCGTTTGCTACATGTGAGCTTTCCTGAGCCAGGCACTGATTCCAGAGAGCTTTCATCAAGATTCCATCAGTGAGTATTCTCACTCGAGAGATGTCTCCACAGTGTCAGTGTCATTCATGCCTGATTTCATGATCCTGAGAGCTACCATCTCCCTGCCGAAGAAGGTAGGTGCCCGGTTGTTGTGGCAGCCTTTTGGACTAGTAAATTTATTCCTGTTTACCTTCAAACAACTATATGCCACGCTCAGACAGTTTTGCTCCCTACAGGACTCTGAACTTTATAAAGTGTAAGTTTAATGAACGTAGGGACAATCTAACCCACTTTCAGCCACCACTATTATTGTTCTGTTCCAGGAAGTGATTTATTTTATATTTTGTTTCAATGCACATCAGAGTAGATGAGCTATTAATTTTTGACAAATAAACTAGTTAAATCATTGCTACCTAGCTCAACACATCATCATTTGACGACGAGATTTTGTGTTCACATTAGGTCCACACATGTGCTCCAGTCCATGCAGTCATGCTTGCGTTTGTTTTCCATTTGATAATGTGCTCATTACAACATTGATTGCAGCATGACATAACGGGTAATTCCCTCTTCCCAGGTGTAAATGCTACTCCAGCAGATGCAGTGCACCCATGAACTCCCAATAAAGCATCTGGTGGTCACCTCCACGTAGCCACCAGAAATCTCCTCCCACCTCTAGAATCAGCTCCATGGTTAAGAGTTCCAGTTGCTGCCACAAGCTCTCAGCCGTTCGTCAGGAAGGTCAAATCTTGGGCAAACTAGGTCGCATGTATGGAGCAGCAAATCCTGGCTCACGGGATCTCTAGCGACGCACTTTATTTTTGGCATATTAGGCCTGGATCCCCCCCCCATGAACCATGGACCTTGCCGTTGGCGGGGAGGCTTGCGTGCCTCAGCGATCCAGATAGCGAGATAGCCGTACCGTAGGTAAAACCACAACGGAGGGGTATCTGTTGAGAGGCCAGACAAACGTGTGGTTCCTGAAGAGGAGCAGCAGCCTGTTCAGTAGTTGCAAGGGCAACAGTCTGGATGATTGACTGATCTGGCCTTGTAACAATAACCAAAACGGCCTTGCTGTGCTGGTACTGCGAACGGCTGAAAGCAAGGGGAAACTACGGCCGTAATTTTCCCCGAGGAGATGCAGCTTTACTGTATGATTAAATGATGATGGCGTCTTCTTGGGTAAAATATTCCGGAGGTAAAATAGTCCCCCATTCGGAACTCCGGGCGGGAACTACTCAAGAGGATGTCGTTATAAGGAGAAAGAAAACTGGCGTTCTACGGATCGGAGCGTGGAATGTCAGGTCCCTTAATCGGGCAGGTAGGTTAGAAAATTTGAAAAGGGAAATGGATAGGTTAAAGTTAGATATAGTGGGAATTAGTGAAGTTCGGTGGCAGTAGGAACAAGACTTCTGGTCAGGTGACTACAGGGTTATAAATACAAAATCAAATAGGGGTAATGCAGGAGTAGGTTTAATAATGAATAGGAAAATAGGAATGCGGGTAAGCTACTACAAACAGCTTAGTGAACGCATTATTGTGGCCAAGATAGATACGAAGCCCACACCTACTACAGTAGTAGAAGTTTATATGCCAACTAGCTCTACAGATGACGAAGAAATTGAAGAAATGTATGATGAAGAAATTATTCAGATAGTGAAGGGAGACGAAAATTTAATAGTCATGGGTGACTGGAATTCGAGTGTAGGAAAAGGGAGAGAAGGAAACGTAGTAGGTGAATATGGATTGGGGCTAAGAAATGAAAGAGGAAGCCGCCTGTTAGAATTTTGCACAGAGCACAACTTAATCATAGCTAATACTTGGTTTAAGAATCATGATAGAAGGTTGTATACATGGAAGAACCCTGGAGATACTAAAAGGTATCAGATAGATTGTATAATGGTAAGACAGAGATTTAGGAACCAGGTTTTAAACTGTAAGACATTTCCAGGGGCAGATGCGGACTCTGACCATAACCTATTTGTTATGACCTGTAGATTAAAACTGAAGAAACTGCAAAAAGGTGGAAATTTAAGGAGATGGGACCTGGATAAACTGAAAGAACCAGAGGTTGTACAGAGTTTCAGGGAGAGCATAAGGGAACAATTGACAGGAATGGGGGAAAGAAATACAGTAGAAGAAGAATGGGTAGCTTTGAGGGATGAAGTAGTGAAAGCAGCAGAGGATCAAGTAGGTAAAAAGACGAGGACTAGTAGAAATCCTTGGGTAACAGAAGAAATATTGAATTTAATTGATGAAAGGAGAAAATATAAAAATGCAGTAAATGAAGCAGGCAAAAAGGAATACAAACGTCTCAAAAATGAGATCGACAGGAAGTGCAAAATGGCTAAGCAGGGATGGCTAGAGGACAAATGTAAGGATGTAGAGGCTTATCTCACTAGGGGTAAGATAGATACTGCCTACAGGAAAGTTAAAGAGACCTTTGGAGATAAGAGAACCACTTGTATGAACATCAAGAGCTCAGATGGAAACCCAGTTCTAAGCAAGGAAGGGAAAGCAGAAAGGTGGAAGGAGTATATAGAGGGTCTATACAAGGGCGATGTACTTGAGGACAATATTATGGAAATGGAAGAGGATGTAGATGAAGATGAAATGGGAGATACGATACTGCGTGAAGAGTTTGACAGAGCACTGAAAGACCTGAGTCGAAACAAGGCCCCCGGAGTAGACAACATTCCATTGGAACTACTGACGGCCTTGGGAGAGCCAGTCCTGACAAAACTCTACCATCTGGTGAGCAAGATGTATGAAACAGCCGAAATACCCTCAGACTTCAAGAAGAATATAATAATTCCAATCCCAAAGAAAGCAGGTGTTGACAGATGTGAGAATTACCGAACAATCAGTTTAATAAGCCACAGCTGCAAAATACTAACACGAATTCTTTACAGACGAATGGAAAAACTAGTAGGAGCCGACCTCGGGGAAGATCAGTTTGGATTCCGTAGAAATACTAGAACACGTGTGGCGATACTGACCTTACGACTTATCTTAGAAGAAAGATTAAGGAAAGGCAAACCTACGTTTCTAGCATTTGTAGACTTAGATAAAGCTTTTGACAATGTTGACTGGAATACTCTCTTTCAAATTCTAAAGGTGGCAGGGGTAAAATACAGGGAGCGAAAGGCTATTTACAATTTGTACAGAAAGCAGATGGCAGTTATAAGAGTCGAGGGACATGAAAGGGAAGCAGTGGTTGGGAAGGGAGTAAGACAGGGTTGTAGCCTCTCCTCGATGTTATTCAATCTGTATATTGAGCAAGCAGTAAAGGATACAAAAGAAAAATTCGGAGTAGGTGTTAGAATCCATGGAGAAGAAATAAAAACTTTGAGGTTCGCCGATGACATTGTAATTCTGTCAGAGACAGCAAAGGACTTGGAAGAGCAGTTGAACGGAATGGATGGTGTCTTGAAGAGAGGATATAAGATGAACATCAACAAAAGCAAAACGAGGATAACGACATGTAGTCGAATTAAGTCGGGTGATGTTGAGGGTATTAGATTAGGAAATGAGACACTTAAGGTAGTAAAGGAGTTTTGCTATTTGGGGAGGAAAATAACTGATGATGGTCGAAGTAGAGAGGATATAAAATGTAGACTGGCAATGGCAAGGAAAGCGTTTCTGAAGAAGAGAAATTTGTTAACATCGAGTATAGATTTAAGTGTCAGGAAGTCATTTCTGAAAGTATTTGTATGGAGTGTAGCCATGTATGGAAGTGAAACATGGACGGTAAATAGTTTGGACAAGAAGAGAATAGAAGCTTTCGAAATGTGGTGCTACAGAAGAATGCTGAAGATTAGATGGGTAGATCACATAACTAATGAGAAGGTACTGAATAGGATTGGGGAGAAGAGGAGTTTGTGGCACAACTTGACCAGAAGAAGGAATCGGTTGGTAGGACATGTTCTGAGGCATCAAGGGATCACCAATTTAGTATTGGAGGGCAGCGTGGAGGGTAAAAATCGTAGGGGGAGACCAAGAGATGAATACACTAAGCAGATTCAGAAGGATGTAGGTTGCAGCAGGCACTGGGAGATGAAGAAGCTTGCACAGGATAGAGTAGCATGGAGAGCTGCATCAAACCAGTCTCAGGACTGAAGACCACAACAACAACAACAGGCCTGGATATTTATCACCTATCACAACAATTAAATCTGGAAGCGAAACCCAGTGCCCTTCCTTATAACAAGCTGAAGATCAGTTTTCTTCAACCCTTAGATTACAAAGTGCATGCTCTGGCAGCTCTCCACAAGGTTTTAGTCGTCATAAACTCCAAGAATAGTCACACAGAGAGTGGATTGCCCACCTATAAGGTTTACCTTACGACTGCTGTTTGCACTTCAGTAACCCCGAGAGCAAACAATCATACGCTGCTTCCTTGGTTAGAGATACGGTTTTAGTGCATGCCCTGGATGATACTCTTAGAACTGATCTATTGAAATTCAAGGACCCATCTCTAGACACTTGTCTTCCCCTCATCAGGGCATTCAAACAATCACAACAGTCCTCATCTAAAGTACAGGACGCCTCACAGCTGTTTACATTTCGGACAACACGTCATTTGCAAACCGAATTACAGACGCAACCCCGATCGGTTTAAAAAGAGACACAGCAGCCGGGCGCTGTCTCCAACAGCTTCCTTCCTGTCCTCTGTGTTTTATCACTCGTCTGGGACGCCAATGCAATTACCGGCGAGCAATGTGCACCTCTTGTGGTTAATTTTGACATAGGGTTGAAGGGTGTCAATCAGCTTTGAAGATGTCAGTGGGCTGTGCCTGCATGGACCCTCAGACATGGAGTCAGACAACATGGACAAACTGTGTCCAGACGTAGCATATATCAGTCAGTGATCCAACACTCTACACAGGTAGTCCATCATTAAATGTCTAAATCGATAATGTACACATCTCCTTGCAGACAGAGACAGGGTCCGCCATGTTATCGATTGGGAATCATATTATGGCACTGCATTCCCTAGTCTTCAGGCCTTTCATACCCCAATGTGAAGTTATAGCAACACCTTATAATAATTAATGGGCAATTTTTTGATGACTGGGGCCGTCCACTTTGATGAAATTCTCGCTGCTGCTAATAAAGACTAATAAAGATGCCAGAATGAGATTTTCACTCTGCAGCGGAGTGTACGCTGATATGAATCTTCCTGGCAGATTAAAACTGTGTGCCGGACCGAGACTCGAACTCGGGACTTTTTCCTTTCGCAAGAGCACTTGCCCGCGAAAGGCAAAGGTCCCGAGTTCGAGTCTCGGTCCGGCACATAGTTTTAATCTGCCAGGAAGTTCCGCTAATAAAGATGTCCTGGATGCGTGGTTTCCAGGGCAGCACACACACAATGAAAGTAATACAGGATAGTGAATAGTGAATAACTGGTTACAGCAATTGTAGAAGGCTGGCTCAGCCTACCTGTCCTGCGTTAACTACAATTCCATGAACACAAATTAATAGTGTTCTCTGAACTAAAGTCAAAAGAAAACTAACATTATGTCTTGATGTACTATTCGGAGAACAGTTCCACACTAACAGTACTCAGTTAAATCTCTAGGCAGGCTTTCTCTGTCTATTTAAAATAACTCTATTCACCGTTCTGTTTCCACTGAAGACTAACCACCATCTGTCTATTGGCCACTGTTCCTGTCTCACTCGGCAACTTAAAGACACGACGAACGTTCTGCAGGAACTTCTTAGGCTCAACTGAAACTTGCAACTGCCAACTTCTGCTCGTGCACGGTTAACTTATCTCTCTTCCTGGTGGCACTGCCACTCCAGGATTCGTGATTCTCGCGAGCAGCATGATTCGTATGTGCAGAGCCACGTTCTTCCTGCGGACGCACATCCACAGTATCCACACTATCTGTAGTACCAACTGTCGCAAACTCTTATTGTGTAGTATCTGAGTGCCTATAAAATGAAGGCAACCTCACTCCTGTTCCAGACAGCCATCAAGCCATGCCCACTGTCGTTGTTGAAAAACCAAATGGCGCCAACGCCCTATCAGTCATTAATGTATATCTGGTACCTAATGTAGAGGACGTCGCGTTCCATCTAGTTGGCAGAAAAGTGTTTGAAAAATTGGCTTGACGCTCACATCCCACCAATTGCCACTGGATAAACAATTCCAATGTATCATAGTCGTGAACGCTTCCTTCAGGTTGTTCCAGCACAACACACTTCTCTTTGGTATAGGCAGCACCCCGGCGATATTTCAACAATATCTGGAGCACCTCACTTACAATGTTCCAGGGACGATATTCTCATCACAGGCAAAGATGTCCAGAACCTGCGGAACAATTGAGATGCTCTGTTTACAGTCTTACAACAGACCAATCTAAAAAGTTCATCAAGCTGAATATCATGGATACGTTTTCAGTGCTCCTGGCATCCACTGCACACATTGTTACACTTAGGCAGAATAGAAACTTTCGGCGCCTACCAATACCAGGCAAACTGAAATCAATGTTAGGACAACTGCAGTCGTACGGAAAGTTTATTCCCCATCCAGCAGCCATTTCTGTAGCATTCCACCACTTATTGTAGAAATATGTCCATTGGCAGTTGACCCCTGCACATGACAAAGCTCTCAGGGACTTAAAACAGAGCTTTCTCCACCCTTCATGCATAGGTCCCAGTCGAACGTCCTATAACGACAGCGGATGCGTCAGACTATCGGTTGGGGGCAGTCCTGTCCCACGTTGTTGATGAGATGGAATGCCCAAACTCTGCTGCTGAGAGAAATTATAGCCAATTGAGAAAAAAGTATTAACCATCAACTTTGGCTTTGAAAAGTGAATGACTATATGTATAGCAGGCATAGTATATGTGGACCACTAACCTTTTCTTCCTCTTTTCAACGCTTCAGTCAACATTCTCACCAAAGCTATCTGCCACCATCTGTGCTGGACCCTGTTCCTATCGAGCTGTAATTATGGTATTCAGTATCGCTCTAGCACACAACATGCAAATGTTGATCTCCTTTCCCATCTACTCCTGTGCTATGACCCAAGCGTTTAACAAGAATCCTGAAGCGTGTTTCTGTCTGGACATAGCTACAGAAGAAGCCATGGCTAACATCCCACAAACACCAAGCTAATCACGCACCACATGACAGAGGAGCCAACCTTCAGTGAGATCCTCCACATGGTATGCCACAGGTGGCTGCCAAAACACAAACAGCTCTGGCAGCTGGAGGTCCAGGCCTACTGGCACAGTAGGAATGAGTTCTCAACAATGAACGACGTGCTGATTCTGCAAGGAGAAAACATCTGCACCAGGGTGGCCAACCTGCATCTCCTGCAGCGCATTTTGTCGCTTCTCGACATCAGTGGAGTGTGGTGCTCAGTAAACATCCGACCCACTACCAAATCTATTGGCCTGGCATGGACACTGCTGTTACTGAAATCTTGCGTCACTGCCAGAGCTAGTAGGCCCTCTTTCACATAATTTCTTTCCTTGGCCAGACTCTTCCACTCCTTGTCTCAGGCTTTATTACGGGCGGCGCGGGATTAGCCGAGCGGTCTGAGGCGCTGCAGTCCTGGGCTGTGCGGCTGGTCCGGGCGGAGGTTCGAGTCCTCCCTCAGGCATTGGTGTGTTTGTTTGTCCTTAGGATAATTTAGGTTAAGTAGTGTGTAAGGTCAGGGACTGATGACCTCAGCAGTTAAGTCCCATAAGATTTCACACACATTTGAACATTTGAACATTTTTGCTTTATTAGGATTTTGTGGGGCGTTCCTTAGGCCACACTGGCTCATTGCAATAGGTGCAGTCAGCAGGATGCTACACGTTTCCAGTGTGTCTGCAACATCAGCTAGTGAAACTACTCAAATCTTATCTTACTTTTTCCCATGAAAGAACTTCGTGACACCATTCTCACAGACAGGGGTTCCCAATCTGCATCTGCAGGATTCTCCACTTTGTATGACAAAAATGGCATCGCCCTAGTTCTCGCAGCGAACTTCTACCTTGCCCGAAATGTACTAGCAGGGTATTTCGTCCGCACTTTTAAAACCCAAATGTTTAAAGTTGACCGTTACCATCCTCTGGGAGAGGTTCTCGTCCTTTTTCTGACATCCTACAGCTTAACCCTGGAGGACAGCTCATCTGCTGTCAAGACTTCATGGACGAACCCATTGCTCCAATCTTCATCGCACAGTTCACAGCCCACGACTCGGCACTCTAGCTGGCAGCGTTTTTCTCCTAAAATACAGTGTGGGCGATTGGTTTTAACAGAGGCCAACATTGGTTTCTAAAAGTAATTCACAAATTATTAGGCAGGACCGTAGCTGACATGACATGTCAGAAGAGCACTCTGCACTGTAAACAAGTCATCTGATTACAGCATCACTGTCATCCTCCTGGCACCGAGAAACTACCACTTTCTTTTGCTCTAGAGACAGAGCTACTTGCTGTCTCCATCCTGGCCACCGCTGGATCATCTCAACTGCTTTTGGCAGCCAACTCACTGGAGAGGCCTTCAACAGCTTGTAATGTCTCTTGCAGCGGTCTCTCCACGATATTTTCAGGAATTTTATAAATTATATAACTCAGTATATATCTCGAAATATCTCTCCTTATCTTACCGATTATCAATGCAAAGTAGTTTCAAACCCAATTATTCCTTGGAGCGTCCATTTACTCCATGGAATAGCTTCTCTGCTATCTATGTTTTCTCCTATGAAAAGAATAGAGGACTTCTTGTGGATTAGTCGAGAAAGAGGATGTATATGTATGTATTGTTGGGCTAGTCGCCATCTTGATGAGATTCTGTATGAGAAGGAATTTAATACATGAACTAAACTAAAGTAAGTGTGTTCGCGTATTATTTAACTTATTATTATTGACAGTGTCTGCTTACTACGCTGTGTTGCCCGGGATCAGTGGGGAACGTCTGATTTACACTGGACGAACCTGCCGTTTTGTATGCTCAAGATGTCCAGTTACATCAAATAAATAGTCTAACACGGTCTTACCAGCAGATCTCCGGTCTTCCCCATGTGATCACCGAAAGTTAATAATTATTACAAATGTTTCCAGGAGATCGACTGACAATTTTCGTCGCACCGAGACTTCGAAATTGCTTCACTGCCTTATGGAATTTAAGTTAAGCTCAATTTAATCAGGATAGAACAGTATTGAACTGTGTGAATGTGATAAGCCTGCTTTGTCAATGAAAATTCCCTTAATATACGCATGGTTTTACTATCCTGATCAGTGAAGCTAAATCAGGCCGGTGTGAGAGAGGTTTTTTAAATTTTAGATCCCACGCAAAAAAAAATATTAAATCTCCAACACACACAACGTTAGGACTGGTTCCAAAGCATGTGGACATCATCCCCCCCCGCCCACCCACACAGGTCACCAGTGCGAAACCTGCCTTCTCCATGGCCGTCAAAATGAGCTTCACCATCTCCTTCCCTCCGCAGGGGCAGAAGGATGCTGTACCGAACTTCAGCAACTCCAGTGTCAGCAACAAACAGCACATTAGTGATGCCTAATACATAGGGGACAATTTCCGAGAAGAAATAGAACCATGCTCTGACCGACCACCAGGAGGCGCCCTAAGGGCCACTGGAGGCTGTGGGCTACATGAATGTTTGCTCTTCTGCAAGATACATTATTGAAAATAGGTCTAGCTGTATCCTGATGCTGAGTGGTATTTAGGGCAGTGTTCGGCCCATACCGGACCAGGTCACTCCGAGTGAGTTTTCCTGGGCCAGGCGCCGATTCTTCAGTGAGGGTTCTTATTCGAGAGGCGCCACCATGACGTGGCCTCCTCGATGAAGGAGATCGGAACTGGGTCGTTGTGGCAGTGGTTCTAGGCGCTACAGTCTGGAACCACGCGACCGCTACGGTCGCAGGTTCGAATCCGGCCTCGGGCATGAATGTGTGTGATGTCCTTAGGTTAGTTGGGATTAAGTAGTTCTAAGTTCTAGGCGACTGATGACCTCAGAAGTTACGTCCCATAGTGCTCAGAGCCATTTGAACCATTTGAATTTTTATAAAGCGTGTGTTTAAAGAATTTAGTGACAATCTGACCAGTCGCCAGAAGTATTAAAGTTCTGTATGAAGAAGTGATTTATTTAATGCTTTGTTTCGGTCCACGTCCGAGTAGACGTGCTATTAATCCTTGCCACCTGATTATCTGTTGTGCCGCTATCGGCGGACATACCATAAGGGACCCACTGTCTCTGGTGGATTTTTTCCGCAGTCACCACTGTGTCTGTGAAAATACTTTCAAAACAGTGAAGAAGCCAGTAGCAAGGAATAACCAACAAGTACAGCACACCACGCAGAGTAATGCAACAATCCTCAGACGAATTAACTGTACTGTGATGTGGTTGCCGGTGCTGTTGGAACAGCTCAGCGGAGTGTCAGTGCGTCGCTCTTCCGTAGCATTCAGTGAACCCACACTCCAGATTCATATCGGCCTCCTCTTCACCAGCGGCTCTGTTCACACAGCTGCGTATCATTTAGCAAAGCTGTGCAGTACTGAATGTTAGCAAATGCCAAGATAGTTCCTTTGAATTGAAATGCCCGGTTTTCTCCTCCATCCTCGAACCACTCCGAGCTTGTGCTCCGTCTCTAATGACCTCGATGTCGACGGGAGGTTAAACCGTAACCTTCGTTCTGTTTTACTGAATGTAAACTTGACAGCGAAGAGTAAAATGGGTGCTAATGTTGACAACAGCATGTACCGTGACCTAATGTAAACAGGACACATGGCGCATTCCGTCGACATTTACATTGTTGTGCACTGTTTTCAGAGCGTTACAGGTAAGAAGCTAACTGGGGTAAGAAACAAAACGAAATGCAGTTTTCAATTATTCTGTGACGAGCGGCCAGGTACTGTGTGTCCCTCATACCATATTTATTCAAAAGGCGTTGCTGACGAACCTCTTTCCACTGGCAAGGAACATCAGTAGTCTATGTCTCAACGTCAGAATCGTATGACACAAGACGCCATTCGACACGCTCAGTGAGCAGTGACATGGTGTCGTAGCGCGCGAAACGATCTCGTACTTTTTTGTTTCAAATAAATCTGAAGATGCCAGAATGAGATTTTCACTCTGCAGCGGAGTGTGCGCTGATATGAAACTTCCTGGCAGATTAAAACTGTGTGCCGGACCGAGACTCGAACTCGGGATCTCTCTTTGCCTTTCGCGGCCAAGTGCTCTACCAACTGAGCTACCCAAGCACGACTCACTCCCCCTCCTCACAGCTTTACAGGTCCCGAGTTCGAGTCTCAGTCCGGCACACAGTTTTAATCTGCCAGGAAGTTTCAAATCTGATGATGGTTTGGCAAAACATCTACAAAGGGCCGCTTTGTGATCCTGACAGTAAACACACTCTCTGTACAAACTGAAATGTGAGGCTCGGGTTCTCCAAGCCACATTGTCTAAAGCAGTGCTTCCCAACAGGTGGTCCGTGAACCCCAGAGGTCCGCGAGCTATGCCAGAGGGGTCCGCAAGATGCTATTAGAATAAAAAATATATTAAATATATTTCTTACGATAACAGAATTTTTTGTTTTGGCCGCCCAATATTTTTTCAATAATTAATATGTCAATGTTTTTTCAAAGTACCAAAAATAAATAACGTATAAAAAGACTCTTAATTTGGCTTTCTTAGGTACTTGATACTGTGATATGACAAGGTACCAATCATGCTCGATGAGGGGGCGGGTTCCTCGAGAAAATTTTGTTGGGAACCCCTGGTCTAGAGTACACAGAAGCACATGAGCCTACCCTCAAAGAGTATGTAACGTGATGGAGACTGCCTAGACAGAAACGTTTGAGGAGAGCAGTTTCCATTACTTTTTTGAACTTTTTAAGAACCATCTGCTCGCTGTTCCCGCACATAGCAGTGGCGACGTCAGCACGGCGTGACGCTCGGCGTCGCTCCGGCTGCTGGTGGGTGCAGTCCCACGCGGCGTGAACACAAGAGATTGGACGCTTCCGCTCACTTCACAGACACGAAGCCACCATTTCCACGGACTGGCCGACTGGCGGACGTGGCTGGAAAGGTCTTCTGCGAAAGATGGCGTCTGGGATAGCCACGCCAGTTTTCCACCGTCTAAACGCCGGCTTTTGTCTGTTGTGGCTCTAGCGGTGAGAGAAATGCCGCGAAACGTCAGGCAGTTGTCTACGCTCCAACTCCCCACTTCGCTCGAAATTGCGAAAACCGCTTTTCCAGATGTACGAAAAAGCCGACACGTACAAAACAAGAGGGGAGCTGAACACCTTCAGCATGCAAACAAAATTCTTTAAAAGATCGCACTATCCTGAATAAAACTGCTTCAAACATCTGATTACTTCACCTTGTTTGGAAGTGGCGAAGTGCTTTCATTATCAACCCTAGGTCGAGTATAATCTGAATAATTTGCAATTCCGTTTTAAGGAATGTTTGATTTTCATGCATCCTAGTAGTTATGACGTTATATCTTCTGAACTATGTATTGTACAATGATATGATTTTGCAGGCATACGAGGTGTGACCAAAAAATTGTGGAAATTTGTCCACAAAATTTTTCTACGCTTACCATTTACGTATTGTGTATGGTCTCCTTCGAAATACTCTCCTCCAAAATTGGTGCACCACTCCCAACGCCGTTCCACTTCTGGAACCAGTTCAAATGTGTGTGAAATCTTATCAGTCCTTAAGCTTACACACTACTTAACCTAAATTATCCTAAGGACAAACACACACACCCAAGCCCGAGGGAGGACTCGAACCTCCGCCGGGACCAGCCGCACAGTCAATGACTGCAGCGCCTTAGACCACTCTGAAACCAGTCTTGGTACGCCTCTTTCTGAATGGCGCGAAGCACCATCTGCAAATTTTCTTTTATCTCATCTATCGTTGCAAATCTTCGTTCTTTCAACGGGGATTCACCCTCGTCCTCCTCATGTCACCATACAACACAAACGTAGAACACTATTACACTCGCACACACGCACACGCAAGTATTCGTTACTGTCATCTACACGCAAAACATTCTGCGCGGTGACAAAAGTCATGGGACAGCAGTATGCACATATGCAGATGGCGGCAGTATCACGTGCATAAGGTACATATGGGCAGTGCGTCGGCGGAGCTGTCATTTGTACTCAGGTAAATGGAAATGCCTTGTGGCTACGGCCTCCCGCCGAGTAGACCGTTTGCCTGGTGCAAGTCTTCCGAGTTGACACCACTGGGGCGACTCGCGTGTCGATGGGGATGAAATGATGGTGGTAAGGACAACACAACATCCAGTCCCTGAGCGGAGAAAATCTCCGACCCAGCCGGGAATCGAACCCGGGCCGTCAGGTATGATATTCCGTCGCGCCGACCACTCAGCTACCAGGGACGGACTGTACTCAGGTGATTCATGTGAAAAGGTCTCCGATATGCTTATGGCCCCCCCGACGGGAATTAATGGACTTTGAATGCGGAATGGTAGATGACATATTCCATTCCTGAAATCGTTAGGTAGTTCAATATTCCGAAATCCACAGTATCAAGAGAGTGCCGCGAGTACAACATTTCAGGTATTATCTCTCACCACGGGCAACGCAGTTGCTGACGGCCTTCGCTTATCGACCGTGAGCAGCGGCGTTACGTTGTCACTACTAACAGATAACCAACACTGCATGTAATAGCCGCAGAAATCAATATGGGACTACGGCATACGTATCCTTTAGAATAGTGGAGCACAATTTGCGTTAATGGGCTACAGCAGCAGACGAACGACGCGAGTGCCTTTGCTAGTAGCACAACATCTTCCTGCAGCGCCTCTCCTGGATTTGTGACCATATCAAAATGGTTCAAATAGCTCTGAGCACTATGGGACTTAACATCTTAGGTCATCAGTCCCCTAGAATTAGAAGTACTTAAACCTAACTAACCTAAGGACATAACACACATCCATGCCCGAGGCAGGATTCGAACCTGCGACCGTAGCAGCCGCTCAGTTCCAGACAGAAGCGCCTAGGACCGCTCGGCCACTCCGACCGGCTGTGACCATATCGGTTGGACCCTAGGTGACTGGAAAACCTGGCCTGGTCAGATTAGTCCCTATTTCAGTTGGTGAGAGCTGATGGAAGGGTTCGAATGGGGCGCAGATACCAGTAAGTCATGGACCCAAGTTGTTAACAAGGCATGGTGTGAGCTCCATAATGATGTTGCCTTCTTTTACATGAAATATCCTGGGCCCTTTGGCTGTTCGGCTACTTGCAGACCATTTGCAGCCATTCATAGACTTCATGTTGCCAAATAAAATTGAATTATTATTGATGATAATGCGCCAAGTTACCGGGCCACAATTGCTCGCTATATGTTTGAGAACATTCTGGACAGTTCGAGCGAATGCTTTAGACACTTAGATTGCCCATCATGAATCTCATCGAATTGTCAAAGACTTTTTCATGTGCGGGTCTGAGAAGTATCGCCATTCCAAGCGTCTTTCTACAATGCAGATCTGGTCCTCTAGTTACGGTTTCAGCCTCTTCAGTTCAATGAAGTTGTTTTATCTAGCCTTGAATTTTGTTGAGCTAATGAGCTATGCAAGGGGTTGTCTCAAGGAGTATATTTAGATGTTAAATTATAGTGAACAGAGTGTAAGAAAAAATATCTCCTTGCAGTGTAAGCGGACACCACTGCAAACTTTCGCTTAACTGATAGTGTTATCTAGAAAAGTGAGTACTCTAACTTCATCCTCCCTGGAAAAGGATTGGCAATTATTTGCGGTTTTCTTCCTTTTTTATACCTGTTGTATTGAGAATAAAGAACTGTTCATCTTCATCGATCCTTGTTATAATGTTGTAAGAGTAAATAGCAGACACTTTGCGTGTGTGTAGTATTCAGTAGTTGGGGCCGAGCGAGGTAGCCGCACGGGCTGAGGCGCCTAACCACGGTTCGTACGGCTCCCCCCCCCCCCCCCCCCCCCGCCCGTCGGAGGTTCGAGTCCTCCCTCGGACATGGGTGTATGTGTTGTCCTTAGCGTAAGTTAGCTCAAGTTAGATTAAGAAGTGTGTAAGCCTTATTTGTGTATGTAGACAGTTCATTCATTCCCTGAATCGAGAATCTCGACAATTTTTGCCTATTATGGACAGTGATACTGGCAAGATATCGATCCCAGGGATTCCGAAAACTTCGAGAATGTTTTATTTTCAATAATATAAATGTGATGTTGTTGTAAAGGAGGTAAGCGACAATTATAATTATCAGCAGTTCTGCATTCAGGTTGGTTAGTCTGCAAATATTTTTCACACACCTCTTGAAACGCCATGTCTAAGTACAGCAATCGCTCATGGATATCTGATAACGGATAACGTCCAAAATACGTCGTTTGAGGAATAAAGTTATTCCTTGTGAGATGTTTGACTCTACCATTGCGACACAGTCAGCCTAAATGTAGAACTACTGACTGAATTATAAGTTTGACGTCGGATAACAAACGTCAAAATAATTTTTTTTCTTGTGATACAATTACAGATTTGCCGTTTTCGAAATTTTTCCTTTGGTTGTACTGTGAAATCTTGCTTCTTGCCAAATCGCATGATTCTAGGTCACCGGGGAATAGCTTATAGATTTTGGTGTGTGAGTTTGTGAGAATCAAAATATGTGATATAAACAGCCATGTTTTTTAACTGCATTAACTTAGAAGCTTCAGTTTCATACACTGCCCAAAGACCATCAACTATCAACTTGATATGTCTAGCTTTTTCTAAGAAAAAGGGGTGTTAACAGACGAACAGACAGTGTGTCAGACAGTAAATGACAAAAAAATTTCTTTCGTGTAATATTATTAGAAATTTATAGTTTTCGGGTTTTTTTCTCTTTGTTGTACTGTAAACCTTCCTTTTTGCCAAAATTCATGAATCTAGGCTAACGGAAAGTACTCTAGAGGCTTTGATAACTGCGTTTTCTAGTGACAAACTGTCTCTTGCCTTCTGACTGGGGTTCTTCGGTCAACATTTATTTGATGATTTTTCTGACTTCTCGTCAGCACGAGTGGCTGGCATTGTCAAAGCTTCGCTCTCCATTGCTGGTAGTTCACTGGAGCCGAGCTCGCGGCCGCAGACTGTATGTACCTGGCGCGCCAACGCCCAAAGGCTTCTCCGCGGTCATTTCCGGTGCTATTCTCCTCCTGCTACCTGCAAAGGTCGTTCGCTGCCGCACGGGAATCCAGGATCCGTGGACCTAGAGGCGTATTTCTATAGCTTCTCTGAACAAGCGGGTGTGATAGCTCCTCTCTACAGGCAGGACTTCCGTGTCGGCGAATTTTACTACATGGTCGGTCTGACACAACGCGTGCTCCGCAACAGTCGGTTTCTCCACCTGCCCCAACCTGCAACGTCGCTTATGTTGTGTGATCCTGGTGTTGATTGATCTTCCAATCGTTCCAGAATAAACTTTTCCGCATGTGCATGGTATGCTGTATGTTCTTGACATTGCAAGTGGGTCCCTTTTCTCCTTTGCCGATATGAGACACTCTTTGATCTTCTTTGTCGGTTTGTAAATAGCCTTTACGCCGTATTTACGCAATATACGGCCGATTCTACCCGTCACTCTGGGAGTGTATGGCAGAAAGATCGTATACGACATTTCTTTTTACGATGTGGCACTTCGCCGAGTGTTTGACTTTGTCACACTTCTAATATAACTGATGGAGTACCCATTGCTCCTCAGCACGCTTTCCAGGTGTTGCATTTCGCGACTAAGGTGCTGCTCACATATTCGACTTGCTTGCATTACGCGCGTATTAATCATGCTTCTTTTCTGGCTCGAGTGGTGATATGACAGTTTGTGCAAGCATCGGTCCGAGTGTGTCGGTTTTCGATACTCGCTGTACCCCTGGTTTCCACCACCCTTGTCGGGTAGAAGTATCTCAGATAGACACAGGAGAAAACGACCCGCCTGCAATGTACGGAATATACCGCATACTATGCAGATGCGGAAAAGTTTATGTTGGAATGACCGGACGGTAAATCAACAGCAAGAGTACAGAACATAAGCGACATTGCAGGTTGGGGCCGGTGGAAAAGTCGGACGAGGCAGAGCGCACGCTAGTTGAGGCCGACCACGTAGTAAAATTCGCCGACACGCCAAGTTCTGGCCGTAGAGTAGAGCTATCACGCCCGCTTGTTCAGAGAAGCTACAGACACAAACATGGGAACAGCTTCAACAAGAAAGAAGAAAGTCTCAAGGTTAACGGACCCTGGATTCCCGTGCTGCAGCGAACGACCGTTACAGGTAGCAGGAGGAGAACCGCACCGGAAATGACCGCGGAGAAGCACTCGGACGTTGGCGCGCCAGTCACACAATCTGCATCTACATCTACATTTATACTCCGCAAGCCACCCAACGGTGTGTGGCGGAGGGCACTTTACGTGTCACTGTCATTACCTCCCTTTTCTGTTCCAGTCGCGTATGGTTCGCGGGAAGAACGACTGTCTGAAAGCCTCCATGCGCGTTCGAATCTCTCTAATTTTACATTCGTGATCTCGGGAGGTATAAGTAGGGGGAAGCAATATATTCGATACCCCATCCAGAAACGCACCCTCTCGAAACCTGGCGAGCAAGCTACACCGCGATGCAGAGCGCCTCTCCTGCAGAGTCTGCCACTTGAGTTTGCTAAACATCTCCGTAACGCTATCACGCTTACCAAATAACCCTGTGACGAAACGCGCCGCTCTTCTTTGGATCTTCTCTATCTCCTCCGTCAACCCGATCTGGTACGGATCCCACACTGATGAGCAATACTCAAGTATAGGTCGAACGAGTGTTTTGTAAGCCACCTCCTTTGTTGATAGACTACATTTTCTAAGGACTGTCCCAATGAATCTCAACCTGATACCCGCCTTACCAACAATTAATTTTATATGATCGTCCACTTCAAATCGTTCCGCACGCATACTCCCAGATATTTTACAGAAGTAGCTGCTACCAGTGTTTGTTCCGCTATCATATAATCATACAATAAAGGATCCTTCTTTCTATGTATTCGCAATACATTACATTTGTCTATGTTAAGGGTCTGCATTAAAAATAATCAGCATTGGCGGCCGAAGACTTCCGGCATAAGAAGTCAGCCTCATTCTGCCAACGGCCTTGTCAAAGAGGGCGGAGGAGCGGGTAGAGGTTCAGGGCACTCTCTTGTCCTAGGAGTGGGAAATTGCCCCTAAAGGCGGAAGAATCAGCAATGATCAACGACATGAGGATGCAAAAGGAATTAGAAACCACTGCATTAAAGACACGTAACGTGTATCCACAGGACATGTGGCCTGTAATTGAAGAAGTGTCATGATGATCTCTCCATTGACAAAAGATTCCGGAATAGTCCCCCATTCGGATCTCCGGGAGGGGACTGCCAAGGGGGAGGTTACCATGAGAAAAAGATTGAATAATCAACGAAAGGATAACGTTCTACGAGTCGGGGCGTGGAATGTCAGAAGCTTGAACGTGGTAGGGAAACTAGAAAATCTGAAAAGGGAAATGCAAAGGCTCAATCTAGATATAGTAGGGGTCAGTGAAGTGAAGTGAAGTGGAAGGAAGACAAGGATTTCTGGTCAGATGAGTATCGGGTAATATCAACAGCAGCAGAAAATGGTATAACAGGTGTAGTATTCGTTATGAATAGGAAGGTA
Source organism: Schistocerca piceifrons (assembly GCF_021461385.2). Taxonomy (NCBI): domain Eukaryota; kingdom Metazoa; phylum Arthropoda; class Insecta; order Orthoptera; family Acrididae; genus Schistocerca; species Schistocerca piceifrons. The sequence continues at coordinate 547,271,855 of NC_060138.1, read as the reverse complement.
GGGCAGAGGGTGCGCACTGTGAACAGTTCAGTGACCGGGTTGTTCTAATCAGAATCGACAGCAGACCAACACCAACAACGATAGTTCAGGTATACATGCCGACGTCGCAAGCTGAAGATGAACAGATAGAGAAAGTGTATGAGTATATTGAAAGGGTAATGCAGTATGTAAAGGGGGACGAAAATCTAATAGTCATGGGCGACTGGAATGCAGTTGTAGGGGAAGGAGTAGAAGAAAAGGTTACAGGAGAATATGGGCTTGGGACAAGGAATGAAAGAGGAGAAAGACTAATTGAGTTCTGTAACAAGTTTCAGCTAGTAATAGCGAATACCCTGTTCAAGAATCACAAGAGGAGGAGGTACACTTGGAAAAGGCCGAGAGATACGAGAAGATTTCAATTAGATTACATCATGGTCAGACAGATTCCGAAATCAGATACTGGACTGTAAGGCGTACCCAGGAGCAGATATAGACTCAGATCACAATATAGTAGTGATGAAGAGTAGGCTGAAGTTCAAGACATTAGTCAGGAAGAATAAATACGCAAAGAAGTGGGATACGGAAGTACTAAGGAATGACGAGATACGTTTGAAGTTCTCTAACGCTGTAGATACAGCAATAAGGAATAGCGCAGTAGGCAGTACAGTTGAAGAGGAATGGACATCTCTAAAAAGGGCCATCACAGAAGTTGGGAAGGAAAACATAGGTACAAAGAAGGTAGCTGCGAAGAAACCATGGGTAACAGAAGAAATACTTCAGTTGATTGATGAAAGGAGGAAGTACAAACATGTTCCGGGAAAATCAGGAATACAGAAATACAAGTCGCTGAGGAATGAAATAAATAGGAAGTGCAGGGAAGCTAAGACGAAATGGCTGCAGGAAAAATGTGAAGACATCGAAAAAGATATGATTGTCAGAAGGACAGACTCAGCATACAGGAAAGTCAAAACAACCTTTGGTGACATTAAAAGCAACGGTGGTAACATTAAGAGTGCAACGGGAATTCCACTGTTAAATGCAGAGGAGAGAGCAGATAGGTGGAAAGAATACATTGAAAGCCTCTACAAGGGTGAAGATTTGTCTGATGCGATAGAAGAAGAAACAGGAGTCGATTTAGAAGAGATAGGGGATCCAGTATTAGAATGGGAATTTAAAAGAGATTTGGAGGACTTACGGTCAAATAAGGCAGAAGGGATAGATAACATTCCATCAGAATTTCTAAAATCATTGGGGGAAGTGGCAACAAAACGACTATTCACGTTGGTGTGTAGAATATATGAGTCTGGCGACATACCATCGGACTTTCGGAAAAGCATCATCCACACAATTCCGAAGACGGCAAGAGCTGACAAGTGCGAGAATTATCGCAAATCAGCTTAACAGCTCATGCATCGAAGCTGCTTACAATAATAATATACAGAAGAATGGAAATGAAAATTGAAAATGCGCTAGGTGACGATCAGTTTAGCTTTAGGAAAAGTAAAGGGACGAGAGAGGCAATTCTGACGTTACGGCTAATAATGGAAGCAAGACTAAAGAAATATCAAGACACTTTCATAGGATTTGTCGACCTGGAAAAAGCGTTCGACAATATAAAATGGTGCAAGCTGTTCGAAATTCTGAAAAAAGTAGGGGTAAGCTATAGGGAGAGACGGGTCATATACAATATGTACAACAACCAAGAGGGAATAATAAGAGTGGACGATCAAGAACGAAGTGCTCGTATTAAGAAGGGTGTAAGACAAGGCTGTAGCCTTTCGCCCCTACTCTTCAATCTGTACATCGAGGGAGCAATGATGGAAATAAAAGAAAGGTTCAGGAGTGGAATTAAAATACAAGGTGAAAGGATATCAATGATACGATTCGCTGATGACATTGCTATCCTGAGTGAAAGTGAAGAAGAATTAAATGATCTGCTGAACGGAATGAACAGTCTAATGAGTACACAGTGTGGTTTGAGAGTAAATCGGAGAAAGACGAAGGTAATGAGAAGTAGTAGCAATGAGAACAACGAGAAACTTAACATCAGGATTGATGGTCACGAAGTCAATGAAGTTAAGGAATTCTGCTACCTAGGCAGTAAAATAACCAATGACGGACGGAGCAAGGAGGACATCAAAAGCAGACTCGCTATGGCAAAAAAGGCATTTCTGGCTAAGAGAAGTCTACTAATATCAAATACCGGCCTTAATTTGAGGAAGAAATTTCTGAGGATGTACGTCTGGAGTATGGTAGTGAAGCATGGTCTGTGGGAAAACCGGATAAGGTAAGGAATGAGGAGGTTCTATGCAGAATCGGAGAGCAAAAGAATATGTGGAAAACACTGATAAGGAGAAGGGACAGAATGATAGGACATCTGCTAAGACATGAGGGAATGACTTCCATGGTACCAGAGGGAGCTGTAGAGGGCAAAAACTGTAGAGGAAGACAGACAGCATCGTCCGCGAAAAGCCGCTAGTTCGCTCCAGTCCACCACCAACAATGAAGGGTGAAGCTTTGACAATGCCAGCCACTCGTGCTGGCGAAACGTCAGAAAAACCATCAAACAATCGTCGGCCGAAGAACCTGGGACAAAAGCCAACGGGCAGTTTGTCAACAAGTGGTCACGAAAACCTTAACAATTTTGTAGTTTCCGAGTGTTAAAGTACAGGATCATTCAAAAAGAATACCACAACTTTAAAAATGTGTATTTAATGAAAGCAACATAATATAACCTTCTGTTATATATCATTACAAAGAGTATTTAAAAAGGTTTTTTTTCACTCAAAAACAAGTTCAGAGATGTTCAATATGGCCCTCCAGACACACGAGCAATATCAACCCAATACTCCAACTCGTTCCACACTCTCTGTAGCATATCAGGCGTAACAGTTTGGATAGCTGCTGTTATTTCTCGTTTCAAATCATCAATGGTGGCTGGGAGAGATGGCCGAAACACCATATCCTTAACATACCCCCATAAGAAAAAATCGCAGGGGGTAAGATCAGGGCTTCTTGGAGGCCAGTGATAAAGTGCTCTGTCACGGGCTGCCTGGCGGCCGATCCATCGCCTCGGGTAGTTGACGTTCAGGTAGTTACGGACAGATAAGTGCCAATGTGGTGGCGCTCCATCCTGCTGAAATATGAATTGTTGTGCTTCTTGTTCGAGCTGAGGGAACAACCAATTCTCTAACATCTCCAGATACTGTAGTCCAGTTACAGTAGCACCTTCGAAGAAAAAGGGACCAAAAACGCCTAGTCAACAGCGCCTCAAGCGAACAAATGTACAACTAAATGAAACTTTATAGCTCCCTTAATTCGCCGACAGATAGTGCTTAGCTCTGCCTTTTGTCGTTGCAGAGTTCTAAATTCCTAAAGTTGTGGTATTCTTTTTGAATCACCCTGTATATTATATAAATGGCCGTATCTTGTGATTTCACTGACTTCGAAGCTTCAATATTTTACACCGGCACGGAACCATATACCTTAGTAGATGACATAAATTTCATTCCTGAGACAAATCGTTTTTAACAGTTGCACAGACACAAAGCGATCGCTTAAGGGTTCCATTCCTACCGATTGAGGTAGGAACCTTAAAAATACATGATCTGGTTTATTTTCTACAACAGTTGAGATGTCTGTGAATATAATTACAACTTTTTTTTCTTAGTATCACGCTCTACTTTGTAGGGAATTCACAGCACCTGACCAGACCATATCATAGGATACCACCGTGTTTGGCGGCCATGCGGAGGACCCGGGTTCGCGGTACTACCAGGTTTTTTCCTCTGTGAGAGGGCAGGAACGTTGAGGTGATGCCAACAAAGGAGCTACTTGACTGAAAAGGAGCGGTTTCACGATCAGAAAGGTGACAAAGGCCGGGAGAGCGCTGTGCTGAATCTGTGCCCCTCCACAACTCATCAATGTGACTTCGTGTAGCCCGCCGCTGTGGCCGACCGGTTCTAGGCGCTTCAGTCTCCAACCGCGCGACCGCTACGGACGCATCTTTGAATCCTGCCTCGGGCGTGGATGTGTGTGATGTCCTTAGCTTAGTTAGGTTTAAGTAGTTCTAAGTGCTAGGGGACTCATGACCTCAGGTAAGTCCCATAGTGCTCAGAGCCATTTGAACCATCTGACTTCGTGTAGCAGAGGATGACGCAGCGATTGGTTGGCATCGTGTGGTCTTCAGGGTCAGATTGCAGAAATAGTTTTACTTTGCGAGTGTGGTATCGATAGCTAGGATGCCACTGCGTAGCTGCCAGTTGAGTTGGCACTACGACAGACAACGACGACAGCGCCCTCTAGCAGGCACTGTTCAGCTCTACGGGCACCACTGGAGATTCACCCCGTTTTCATCGAGAGCAGACTGCCTGGAACATCGCTTAAACTACAGTGTGTGTTGACTTGCTGTTGAGACTTCGTACTACTAACGACGGGATGTACGCAAAGTTATGTATCCATTTATTAACTTGTTTTTGCCTATAGTAAACATCTAATATTTTAATCGCAGTACCGAAGTGCTTGTCCCCTCCTGCTCTCACTTGCTTTCTTCATTCTGCCTACCATTCAGTTTGCAGGAGCAGATCCACGCGCCGCCTTCCAGGCGGGATATAAAAGCGAGTAACATAGCTTCTATCGATTCTGCTAGTACAGCTAAATATCTAACAGGAATGACTTACCTGCTCCCTTTTAACGCCACACTCAGCCACTTCTTTATGGCGAATCAACCAATGATTCAACATTTTTTCTGTTGATTTCGGAACTGTATTCAAATTGAAAAAAAGGAAGGAAGATTATAGTTCAAAGTCTGGCCGACATCGAGGTCATTAGAGAGGAGCACAAGCTCTGACTGATTAAGGAAATCAGCCGTACCCTTTCAGATAAACCATCTAGGCCTTTATCTAATAGTTTGAGGGGATGGCCAGACGAGAATTTAAACCGCTGCCCGCCAGTATGCATACGTTTTATCTTCTTTTTCTTCGTCGAACGAAAAGTCTTTACGGCATTCTGAGGTAATTTGATTTTATATAATGTTATGCAATTGTAATGCTGTGAATAATTTATGGATATCCGATACTTTCAGATGCTGGGTTCTGTAAGGGTTGCGTTTGTGTAAGGTATTTGTTAAGAGAACACATCCTGAAGGTTGTATATCCTCACCTTTCTCAGACTTGTAAACCGACTCAGGAAATTATGAGCGAACTGAAGCTTAATGTGACCACCAAACAAGCACACACATACAAGGCATCGAACATTTGGTCATAGTAGATTGCAATATTTTTATATTCCGAGAAGTATTTGTTCTATAGCTACGCTTCTGTCCGAAATTTGTCTCCACGATCTTTCTCAGAATACATAATGTTGCACTTAAGGCCGTAACGATTATCACGTTCGTCAACCACGCACTGCTCGGAATTTCACTGTTTCGGTTGCCAAGCTTGATGCTCAAAACATAGCATTATGTACAGTTCTAATCTAGAAACACCAACACCTCGTTTAAATAAGGCCCATTTCTGAAGTAGAAAGTTCTTTTCTGCATTATTTCTTGTCAAGTACAGTACGCCAGTTTCGAGGTTCATTTTGTAAGAGCGCAGTCTACGATTTAGCTCTTGTTCCAACACGTCACGTCTTTTTCTGAGACTAATTTTCTTCTCGTACCTCCATGAACGTCATTGAGAAGTACTGACAACACAATGTGACGTGCTTTAATAATGTGAACTCTTTACTCATAGCTCTTTCACATTACTCATCTCGTAAAAGGTAAAGAAGTTTCCGCATTTGGCATTTCCTCAAAAACCGCGTTATTTTACTCCGAAGGCAGTTCACCGCATCTGCTCGGTGTTTCGTCAAAGCCTTCTAGTACATTGCATACATAGATTTGTATTTGACATATATTGTCTGCAAAAAGAATTTCCGAGTGATTAAGTGCTAACTTGATTACTCTTCGAAAGCAGTTTTATATTTCACTCACATCGGTGAATCGAAGGTCAGGGGTTCGTTATTGAGTCAGTCCTCTCTTGCAACTCCTCTCATTTCTGGCAAAGACTTGTATTTGGGAAAAATTCCAAGCAGCACCGTGGTGCAGTATGAACGTGAATTAGTGCGAGCGGCGATCAATAAGTAAAGCTCATACTTTTTCCTCGGACAGTTCTAGTTGATAAAAACGCAGAATTTGTTGTGGGACATCGTGGAGTATTCCCACTTCACCCCCGTAGTTTCATGAATTTGTAGCCTTCAAAATGTCGTCTGCAGTGAAGATGAGTTCCAATCAGAGTGCTGCCATTGAGTTTGCTTTGGTGGAAAACCTGAGTGAGCATCGCAAATATTCGTAGATGCTTGCAGATTACATACAATGTAAAGAAAAAGACAGCTATAGAAACTAGAGTGCGCATAATGGAAAGAGTGTTTCATATGACCAAAAACTTTTATGAAAAAAAATCCTTGTTTTGGAACACCAAATTAAGACACTACCGAACAGTGGGCAGACATGAAGCTCTGTATGCGGCAGAAACAATTAATCTAACAAGAAATGGAGATCTTGAGAAACTAGAGAAGGTCTAAAGAAGAATTATAAGGAAAATACTGGGAGCTAAAAGAAAGGATAATGCTGTATACAAGTTAAGACCAAACAGACAGCTACACTTGAAAACTGAAAAACTAACTGATGTAATGAGGAAGAGAATACTACAGTTCACCGAGCGAGGTGGCGCAGTGGTTAAACACTGGACTCGCATTCGGGAGGACGACGGTTCAATCCCACGTCCGGCCATCCTGATTTAGGTTTTCCGTGATTTCCCTAAATCGCTCCAGGCAAATGCCGGGATGGTTCCTTTCAAAGGACACGGCCGACTTCCTTCCCCGTCCTTCCCTAATCCGATGAGACCGATGACCTCGCTGTCTGGTCTCCTTCCCCAAAACAACCCCAACCCCAAACTACAGTTTTTGGGGAAATATTAAGAATGGATAACAACAGAATAACCAAACGCCGGCCGGGATGGCCGAGCGGTTCTAGGCGCTACAGTCTGGAATCGAGCGACCACTACGGTCACAGGTTCGAATCCTGCCTCGGACATGGATGTGTGTGATGTCCTTAGGTTGAAACGTCCCCTTAGAAAATTTATACATGACTGTGCTTAAACTGACACACAATATTCTTTTAGCGCAACGCCGTCTGACTTTCAATAATCCCTACGCGAGAATGGCCCTGACTAACATTAACCTATACCTTTAACAAATCACTTACCTCACCAAAAATCTTCGTTACTCGAACTACTGCAATACCGTGAGCGCCACTACTGCCAGCTAAATAAAAGATTCAAACTACGGAAGGCACTAACTACTGATAGGCATAGTTAGCAAATGAAAGATTTTGATAGAGAACAAACAATGTATTTACCTTAATAGTGATGAAAAATCATAATATACATAGCAGTTCATGACATCCAGTCTTACAAATTTCAAAACTCCGCCATTTGTCTCCCCACATCCACCACTGCTGGCGGCTCACCTCCAACTGCGCAACGCTACGCGCTGTTAACAGCCAACTGCCCAACGTTACAATGGCGAGTATTACAACAATGCCAACCAGCAACAGACTGCACACAGCACAGCCAGTGATTTTCATACAGAGGTGGCGTTACCAATACAGAAACCTAAACAGCCTACTTACAAGGTTAGTTAGGTTTAAGTAGTTCTAAGTTCTAAGGGACTGACGACCACAGAAGTTAAGTCCCATAGTGCTCAGAGCCATTTTGAACTAACCAGACGGATATTCACATTACTCAATAGCTACAAATCCAAGCCCGCATGGTTTGTAGAGACTGAAAAGGACATGGAAAACGCTCGAATTACAATAGCCACAATACAAAGCAGAACACAATTCCGAAAGGCAGTTCAAAAGGCAGAATTTCAGGAGAGAAAGAAATCGACTAGACGAAAGTGGACTCAAGAAGAAAGGGAACAACACTCTAAAAGGATGAAGGAAATTTGGAAACTAAGGAAATCTAATACAATGAAGAGTCGCCAAAGTTGATTCATCGAACCCTCGAAATGAGTTATTTGAAAGAAGAAGAAGAAGAAGAAGAAGACGAAGATGCTTCAGAATGCCTACAGAGACCTCGCAGTGTACAAAAGCACGGTGAGTCGTTGAACGAGGCGACTCTCATCATCGGAACAAGGTTACGCGAACCTGTCCGATGTCCCGCGTGCCGGCCGGCCGCACACGGCTGTGACTCCTGCAGTGTTGGAGCGTGCGGACACTCTCATTCGAAGTGCTCGACGGATCACAATCAGACACCTCGCTGTACAACTGGACGTCTGTGTTGGTCGTGCTGACAAACTCGTCGAGTTGGAGCACTCAAAGGTTTGTGCCCGCTGGGTCCCTCGGAGCCAGACCAGAAGACCATAAAGAGTAACCAACTACCATCGTTTCTGAGTTGCATGCACGTTACGTGGCTGATCGTGACAATTTTTTGTCGAATATCGTCACATGCGATGAAACATGGGTTCATCGCTTGGAACCGGAAACAAAACGACAATTCATGGAGTCGCGCCACACCACCTCTCCTCCGAAAGAAAAATTCAAAGTCGCATCCTCAGCAGGTAAAGTCATGACGACGGTCTTCTGGGGGAATTGTTCCGGGTTGTATGGCCGTGGTCCATGGAACTCTTCAATCCCTGACGTTTCGTCCAAAGCTACGTTGGACGAAACTCCAGGGATTGAAGAGTTCCATGGACCACGGCCATACAACCCGGAAGAATTCTCGGCAGCTGAAACATCCGTCTTCTGTGACTCTGAAGGGGCTATTCTGGTTCAAATGGCTCTGAGCACTATGGGACTCAACTGCTTACGTCATCAGTCCCCTAGAACTTAGAACTACTTAAAACTAACTAACCTAAGGACATCACAAACATCCATGCCCGAGGCAGGATTCGAACCTGCGACCGTAGCGGTCGCGCGGTTCCAGACTGTAGCGTCTAGAACCGCTCGGACACCCTGGCCGGCTGGGGCTATTCTGTTTGATGTCCTCCCTCATGGTGCAACGATCAGCTGTGAAGTGTCTTGCGCTGTTTTCAGGGAATTGAAGAAACGATTTCAGCGTGTTTGAGGCCTCAAAAATACAAACGAACTCATCCTTCTTCATGACAACGCGAGACCTCACTCAAGTCTGCGCACCCGAGAGGAACTCACAGAACTTCACTGGACTGTTCTTCCTCATCCCCCAAATTACCTTCCGACTTCCATCTGTTTGGCCCAATGAGGGATACACTCCACTGGTAACAGTATGTGTGTGATGGGGGAAGGTATTGATGCAGAAATACGTTGACTCCGACGTCGTCCAGTAGAATGGTACCATACGGGCATACAGGCGCGTTGAAGAGAGACTATGTTGGAAAATAGGGTTCTGTAGCCGCAAGAGTGAGGAATAAAACAATGACTAAAATGGCTCTGAGCACTATGGGGCTTAACATCTGAGGTCATCAGTCCCCTAGAACTTAGAACTACTTAAACCTAACTAACCTAAGGACATCACACACATCCATGCCCGAGGCAGGATTCGAACCTGCCACCGTAGCGGTTGCGCGGCTCCAGATTGTAGCGCCTAGAACCGCTCGGCCACTCCGGCCAAGAGTGAGGAATAATATGGCGTATTGGAACCCTGAATAAAACCAACCTACTTCAGAAAATAAAATGTTGAATTACTTATTCAGCACCGCTCGTAGATTCTCGTGTAGACGGAAATGTGGAAGAACAGGGTTTAACGCCCTATTGACAACTAGGTCCTTAGAGAAGGAGCATAAGCGGAGATTGGAGCAGGGCAGAGATGGAAATCGATCGTGTCTTTCTCAAAGAAACCATCCCGGAATTTAGAAATCCTAGTGCCTTACCAGTGGACACTCTGATTCGGTAGTCATCCCATGACTAAATGAGGAAGTAAATAATAAAAGGGAGGATGTCTACACAGGCTCAGGTCTAGTAAGGCACTGAGATTCTGCAAAAAGCTTCGTCATATACCCTCGTACTGTAACTGAAATTTGTTGTGAGACAATGGGCTTGATGCCAAATTTATTGCCCAAATGATTCAAGACAAAAAAATATGATAATGAGAAAGTGAGGACCTGAATGTAATTGCATGGAATTTACGACCACTTCTCTTTATTCCAATACCTCCATGGTGCTAGTATCAGAACAAAACTATTATACATTCAATTCTTCGTTGTGCTAACGACACCGAGGGACGCGGCAGAGTGCATATGGTACTATAGCAGTATTTGCGAGGAATGGGATGCAGACACCGTTCAGACATTCCGATCAGGCTGCAGTATGATGACGTCACCACCACCATCAGTTCGGTTGGTTCAGCTTCTTTAAGTTTCAAACCGTTGTCTGAGTCTTTATAGCCTTGATGATGTCTCCAGCATTACGAAACGAATCGTTGCGGATAGAAATAGGCCTTAGATGACGAACGACCTAATGCTATAAAAAATTCACAAAGTCCGATCGGCGTTTTCCTCAGTTATACAAAATTACTTGCCTCTCCATCGGACTTAGAGCTTCATTTATGATGACGCCACTGTCAGCGATATGCAAAACTTTAAACTTACAGGTGAAGAGTAATATATTTCTTGGAAAAGCACTGCAGGATGTTCATGCCTGGATGAAAAAGGGGATGCATCTGACTACGATCTGTCCTAGGATTGAAGTCGACGAATTGAGTCATTGCTATGTAATGAAATACCAACATATGCAACGGTAATGGTTTGGAAATGAACCGTGTGTTCGAAGCTGGTCACTAATTAATTTGAGTGTGAGCACAACAGTGACAGGAAATAGTAACATTGACAACCATTTCACTCAACTACCGTGTAATATGTAGAAAGGGAAATACATCTCGTCAAATCCGAATGTAGCAACAAATTGTACTTAGAATTCATCATCGGGAACTCTGAGGCTATGCTTTAAAGTTTTGCGATAGGTTATACTTAGGAACAGAACTAAATAGACACTAGGAACATTTTTCAGTTTATACACCGAGCTTCTGGAGTCAAGCGTAATGGACATTTCGATAAGGCGCAGGAAACATGCAAGTGCCAATGCCAAACGTGTTTATTTTGTTTAATCTTCTCCATTGTGGAGATAATTTCCAGAGTGTAGAATCAAATTTTGTGTGCCTGTGATGAAAAAAAATTTGCCTTCTGTGATAATAACCGCACCCAGCCCAGAGCTCTAGGGAGAATCAGTGTTTTGAAACTTCCTGGATTAAAACTGTGTGCTGGACTTGAACGTGAGTCCTACTCCAGCGCAAACTCCCCTCGAGGGTGGAAATTCATTCGGGAATGAGAGTATTCCTTCAAGGAAATAGTGTGTTCATGGTATCATCATTAGCGATAGAACACAGTTAGTGCCTTATCTCCAGACTGGACGCCAATGAACAGTTGCACGTTCTACGTTAACAGAGAAAGCGTTCGGACCATTCCGATCAGCTTCGCCGTTCACGCAGCGAAACAAGTCTGCTTTTAGCTTACACGTCGAATCTTTTAGACCGTGTGAGAGGTTGGGCGTGCGTGCTAGCTGTCTGCACTCCCTGTATGCCAGCCAAGTGCGCTACCTAACAAACTTAACAGCGAAGATTAATGTGTGCGAGGCAGGCTTTACGCAGGCAACCCAAATCAGCGTAGGTTCTGCCGTTCTACACAATGTTGTTAATAACAACACCAAGGAAAGTGACCTTGAGATTACCATGATTAGGATAAGGATATTATTGTTATTAAATCTTATTTTATATTGGAAAGCTGTTCGTTGTTTTCAGTACGAACACAATAGTGAGTTTGGACAGAAATTGACTTTTGATGGCCGGCCGGGATGGCAGAGCGGTTCTAGGAGCTACAGTCTGGAACCGCGCGACCGCTACGATCTGAGGTTCGAATCCTGCCTCGGGCATGGATGTGTGTGATGTCCTTAGGTTAGTTAGGTTTAAGTAGTTCTAAGTTCTAGGGGACTGATGACCTCAGAAGCTAAGTTCCATAGTGCTCATAGCCATTTGAACCCTTTTTTTTTAGTTTTGCTGGAAACTGACGTTTGACCTTTCGGTTCCCTACATGTGGTGGCATGACATTGTCAGGTCCGTCGCCTCTCCTAAACCACGCCCCCCTCCCCACTCCTTCTCTCCCTCCCCCTCGACGTAAAAAACACATGTTACCGGTCCCAGTGGAACATAACCTCAAGTGGACCTAAAATAGAAAGTACTGAAAAGCTATATTAGCCAGTCAATAAAGTCAATTGTCTTTTTCTAGCGTAGAACATATCGTCTTCTCCCTCTCCCTCCCCCCCCCCCCTCCCGAAATGGTGTTCGATGAAGTTAACCATCCCGGAAAATCTTCTAAAACTCTAAAAATCCGTCAGGTGATGATAATTCTTTTATCGTACTCACCGTTCCTTGAACATTATTTGAAATAATAGGAGCTGCCGCCACTTTGCAGGTAACATTGTCATAAAAATATAGCACGTTTTAGTTGGGCTATTGCGACTTAATATACCAAAACTGTAGTAAGTAAATTTATGCTATAAAGAAAATTCATACCGAATCCCTTTTCTCGCGAAATGTATTCCCACGTTATAAAAGCCCATTTACGATTCTATGTTTTCGCAAATTGTGTTCCTTAAATTGTACCTAAATCCTTTTTAAATTGTGTTACTTTTCAGAAAATGATAATTTTCTATTTTTCTAATAAAAAATTTCAGCTTTCCCTGGAAAAGTGAGGGGTCATAATCACAAAAAAAAAGTCTGTAGAAAGGCAAGGAAAGTGATAGAACTCAAAGAACTACTTAATAGTTATCCCGGGCATAATTCTTTGCACAACACAACCTTTCGAGTCTCCTACGATGTCAGTGGAGTGCATCCCTCATTGGGCCAAACAGATGGAAGTCGGAAGGTAATTTGGGGGATGAGGAAGAACAGCATCTATTACGTTACATTCCACCCAGGCCATTCGTGAATGTAGGAACCTCTCTCGCGTATGGTCATTCAATATGCCTGTAATCTGGCGAATCACCCACAAGTTTAGTCATGCGTTCTTCCTACTATTCAGAACACGCAAGAGGAGTAAAAATTTCGTTATGTGCCATCCTTCCTGGCACTGAAATTTTAATGGCCAGTAGTGTATAAAACAGCGTGAGACAGAATAGTTGCCCATTGGACACAAACTGCTTCAGCGCAATGATTTTACCACACCATAATATCGCCATGAGTTAGGAATTGATACAAAGATGTTTACACTGGAAAGTCAATTGTCTTTAACACGATTGTAACATTAATGTTTCAGACTCTGTCGGGTTTTCCAGCCGACAGTTACGTTATCTCTTGATAACTCACAGGTAAACCAAATTGCGTACAGCTGTTTGTGCATTCGTTCATGATTGAATGATAATAGCAGTTACTACAGTATTTACGTTTTGCAAAGTATGGCTTTGCTAGAAAGAAAAGTAAAATCCTCGAAAACCGTCATGCGATACTGTCTTGCGCGAATTATAATCCTGCCTCGATTTCATGCTATAGAGGAAGTGCATTTCTCTGTTGCGGTGAAGACTGGCTCCTTTGTTAGGATGTTGCTCGTTGACCATTAATTCACTGTTTGTTTCACCCTAATCAAGACGGTTATTTTTTTGAGATGTTGAAACTCTTGTGTTGGAGCGAGAATTCAGCACTCGATACTGTGACTTCTACCGCTTTGGTAACGGTATTTAATCTGCTTTAGATCTGATAGCGAATTAGATAAAATTTTAGTAGCCGCTCCTTTAGGGCACCCGGAGTTGCTGAGGATTTACGAAATGGCGCTGAGTTCGTAAGTACTGTCGCCTCTTAAGTTGGTGTTCCCTGTTGCGATGCACGCATAGCGGCGGTGTCGCAAGGGAGATCCCGGCGCCAGCCAAGCGGAAAGCAATGCCCGTGACGCAACAACAGCAAACGATTTGGCTCGAACGGGAGGCGCGGCTTGTGCCTAGGATTTCGAAGCTATCCAGATAAAGCGGCGTATCTCCGCACAGGGAACTTCCCGTCTTTATCCCAGACGTAATTCTTTGCACAACACAACTGTTACGTCTCCTACGACGTCAAGAGGAGCACTTGTTAACTATTACGTAACATTCGACCCAGGCCATTCCTGAATGTAGGAACTTTTCTCGTGTATGGTCATGCATTCTGGTTGTAATCTAGCGAATATTGCGTTAATCATATGCAAACGAAAGACGTAACAGTTTTATGTGTTTTGTGTTGTTCTTTAGTGTGTTGTTGTAAGCTGGGCTAGACTAGTGTCTTGTTCTTGAACTTTCGCGTATGTCTATTGAATGTGAACCTGAAAAACGCAAGTGGTCTAGGTATTGTGACGTCTCCATGCAAGACATTTGTAAAATCTGTGTAATATATGCAAAAAAACATTTATCTGTGTTCTTATATTTCATTTTTGTATGACTAGTTATCGATTATGTGGATTCTGTATAAAAGAAATAATCATTTTGCATTTTTATGTTTGTATAGTACTATGTATGTCAATTTTGCAGATAACGTCTGTGGTCGGCGAGTGTGGAACCCGACGCAGACAATGATAATTAAAAATATAACAAAGATATATATTAGTACATTAAATTGCTTATAAATAGTGCAGGCTTAGACATTACTGTCTCTGTCTTCTCGTAGCCGTGAATGTTGTTAAGAGCCTGTGACGCTCTCTCGAACGCTTAGTTCATTTCATTTGTTTTTTGTTCGAGAAAGACGTCATTGGGCACTGATGTATAAAAAAGGTGTGTACTATCAATTATATGTTAATTCTAAATATAGAAATTGTTAAAAAAACTTATAATAATTTGTAGCTCGCTTTCCCAGTATTTCATTCCACATTTTTAGCCCTTTTCAGCGAATTTAGCATTTTTTTGCGACGCAGTGCTGCGACACGATCGCGGGAGTCGCTGACGCGGCAAATTCAAACTATAATTGAATGAAGCAGTTTTCCCGTAACTATGCGGGCAAGTAATTAATTGTACATTAAAATTATTTCTTTCAGCTTCCCGGAGACCACAGAGGAGGTTTGCAGATTTTATTATGTCATTTTCAGATGGACATGGGCAACTGCTAGTACAATATTAGCGACGAAAATAATTTACGTAAATCAGAGAGTTAAAACTTTACTTGTGTGAGATCTAAGGCTGCTGTGTTGAAATCTGGTCTGGCTAATAATATTAAAATCATTTTCATTTTTAGTTTCATGCTCTCGTGTTAGCCGTTCAAATGTTAGAAAATCCACTGCAGCTTTTATGTGTGGCAAATATTGAAAACTGTAACTTCTGTGTATGTAATAAGAGTAATTTTCAGTGCATTTCAGAGACTAAAGTAGAGAAAGGCATGTTTAATTTCGTAATCAGTTACAGAAATGATACAGTGTTTCATTTCTAACAAGCCAGATCAGATATATGAGAACGTAGTTTTGCAAATTAGCGATCATACATTCACAGCAGGAAATCTTTTAGTGTTGTGCGTGTCCCCACATAATAGGTCAGAGGGCACAAAGTTAAATTTCCAACTACGAAAACCAGTAGTGAGAACTGCATTTTATCTTTTGTCTTTGCAACGATAATCAACATTTGGTTTACTTCAAGTGCTATGCAATATAAACTGTATCATAGCCAAAGATCATAAAAGTTCAATACATGATTTTGTTACTACCAAGCAAATGAATAACATTCTTTTACATTCAATCAATCTGTATATAAAATCAAAGTGCACAGGGATACGTAACAGTATGTAAACGCTATCTGATAACAGTAGTCACCAAATCAATCTGAAGCTGTATAACTGCATTACAATTAACTTTCAGAAATCGTAAAACTGTATCCTAAGAAGCTTCCTAAAGAAGCTGCTACAATATGTTACTTGCAGTTCCAACATACAAAACCAATAGAATAAAAACTCTACATAAAATGACAGAACTAATTTTTAAAGAATGAATGACCAAAATGATTTACAAAAATGCCCTGTAAATTTACGTACGCAAATTGGCTAAATAAAATTGCCAACATTAAATGATACACTAGCAATTGTAACACTTGACTGTAGGAATAAGATTGTCTGTATAATATATTAGATCTGGTCTGAAATCCACCTCTGATAGTAATGCAAAGCTTAACTTTGAATGGTCATATTATTTCCTAACTGATGCTAAATTACCCCTAACAGATTTTCATAACTTCCCTGTGACAACGGAAACTCGGTACTCCTCGAAGGCAATGAAAATAAAAATACAGCGCAGCAGTAAACGAGCTAAAGAAAAGAAAACTTCGCGCAAGTGCAAAGCATGGACACGCAGCATACGACGCTGTACTTTTGGATGACCGTGTTCCCCCACTCAGTGCAGTGCGGCAACACAGAATTACAAAATTTTCGTGAGGAGACGACGACAGAAACTCGACTTAATAAATGACTGGAGGAGACTAGCATTCAGAAACTATATTGTGAAACTCTGATTACTTTTTATTAAAAAAATATTACTCTGCCATCAGATAAGTTACTGAAATGTTAAAGGAGTGGTGCAACTACAACTCTGAATACAAGCCATATGAACAGACAATTTCACTTTATTTGTCCCGATATTCGAGCTAGCTAAACCGAACCAGTAAAGAGAAAATTTGTCTTTCTCAAACTCGTGATAAATTACGTGCGAGCATACATGCAGCTACAAAGTTACCTGTTACCTGAATATCTTCACACTTCTGAAATCAACCTTTACCAAATAATATTGCCAAAACTCGGCATCCTCTGCATTTGCACCTCTGTCTTCTCCTATATTTTCAGACCGCATGGCAGCGTGACCAACACCCGAGTCTCTGTCTTACTTCTCACTGAATGCTACACTGGCATCGACGATTCTATTGACAAAGAGAGATCACAGTTATGATACAGAGAACCTCTGTTAGCGTAACATATCGGATACCGAAGACTTCTGTTCGAAAAATATCCGGCGTACTAACACGAAACATGACACATGGAATAAAATAAGGAGCTCACATCACTTTCGTTGATTACCAAAAACAAAATTTAGTAACCACAGAAAGAGCAGCTATCCCCCATGAGCAAACACGATTCATAATACTGTATATAAGAACCAGATGGGTACAATAACAACTGTAGGCTAATTACCGCGATCAAGGGGTCCCCTCCTAGCTCTCAGACAAAGGAAAAAGCATAGTTTAGTCGTGTATCTTTCAAGGAAACGATTTATAAGTCGGCATATGTAGGTTTTTAAATGGATCGTAACTGCAAGTTGTTTATTTATTTATTTTATTTATTTATTTATTGTTCCGTGGGAGCAAATTAAGGAGAAATCTCCACGGTCATGGAACGAGTCAATACATGAAATTATAACACGATATTAGAAACAGATAAAATGAAACATAAAAAAACATATTCAGGTGGAAAGTCGTAAGTTTAAATGAAGAAAATCAACAATGTAACACTGGAATTTGCTTAATTTTTTAGCTCTTCCAGGAGCTCCTCGACAGAATAGAAGATGTGAGCCATGAGGAAACTCTTCAGTTTAGACTTAAAAGAGTTTGGGCTACTGCTACGATTTTTGAGTTCTTGTGGTAGCTTATTGAAAATGGATGCAGCAGAATACTGCACTCGTTTCTGCACAAGAGTCAAGGAAGTGCATTCTACATGCAGATTTGATTTCTGCCTAGTATTAACTGAGTGAAAGCTGCTAACTCTTGGGAATAGGCTAATATTGCTAACAACAAACGACATTAAAGAAAATATATACTGTGAGGGCAATGTCAGAATTCCCAGATTTTTGAATAGGGGTCGACAAGACGTTCTCGAACTTACACCACATATAGCTCGAACAGCCCGTTTTTGAGCCAAAAATACCCTTTTTGAATCAGAAGACTTACCCCAAAAAATAATACCATACGACATAAGCGTATCAAAATATGCGAAGTAGACTACTTTTCGTGTTGAAGTGTCACTTATTTCAGATACTGTTCTAATGGTAAATAAAGCAGCATTTAGCTTCTGAACAAGATCCTGGACATGGGCTTTCCACAACAGCTTACTATCTATCCGAACGCCTAGGAACTTGAACTGTTCCGTCTAGCTTATAATATGGCTATTCTGTCTGATCAAAATATCGGTTCTTGTTGAATTGTGAGTTAGAAACTGTAAAAACTGAGTCTTACTGTGATTTAGCATCAAATTATTTTCCACAAGCCACGAACTTATTTCATGAACTACATTATTTGTTACTGTTTCAGTATTACACACAAGATCCTTCACTATCAAGCTGGTGTCATCAGCAAACAGAAATATTTTTGAATCACCTGCAATACTAGAAGGCATATCATTTATATAAATAAGAAACAGCAGTGGCCCCAGCACCGACCCTTGGGGAACGCCCCACTTAACAGTGCCCCATTGGGACTGAACACCACTACCACTCTCAATATTGCGGAGAATTACCCTCTGCTTTCTGTTCTTAAAGTAAGAGGTGAACCAATTGTAAGCAACTCCCCTGACTCCATAATGGTCCAACTTCTGCAGTAATATTTTGTGGTCAACACAGTCAAAAGCCTTCGTTAAATCAAAGAAAACACCTAGCGTTCGCAACCTTTTATTTAATCCATCCAAAACCTCACAGAGAAAAGAGAATATAGCATTTTCAGTTGTTAAGCCATTTCTAAAACCAAACTGAACATTTGACAGCAAATTATGTGAATTTAAATGCTCCAGTAACCTTGTATATACAACCTTCTCGATAACTTTAGCAAACACCGATGGCATAGAAATAGGTCTAAAATTGTCAACATTATCAATGTCTCCCTTTTTATAAAGTGCCCTCACTACCGAGTACTTTAATCGGTCAGGAAACCGACCACTCCTAAAGGAAAAGTTACAGATATGGCTGAGAACTGGGCTAACATACATAGAACAATACTTCAGTATTATGCTAGATACCCCGTCATATCCATGAGAGTTCTTGGTCTTTAGTGATTTAATTATTAACTCAATCTCCCTCTTGTCAGTATCATGGAGGAGCATGACTTCTTACATGTCACCATTCGTCTTCCCAAAGCTCAAACGGTGCGCAGTAGGCTGCGTGATGCGCAGCTTCACTCCCGACGTCCATGGTGAGATCTATCTTTGCAACCACGACACCATGCAGCGCGGTACAGACTGGCCCAACAACATGCCGAATGGACCGCTCAGGATCGGCATCACGTTCTCTTCACCGATGAGTGTCGCATATGCCTTCAACCAGACAATCGTCGGAGACGTGTTTAGAGGCAACCCGGTCAGGCTGAACGCCGTAGACACACTGTCCAGTGAGTGCAGCAAGGTGGAGGTTCCCTACTGTTTTGGGGTGGCATTACGTGGGGCCGACGTACGCCGCTGGTAGTCATGGAAGGGGCCGTAACGGCTGTGCGATACATGAATGTCATCCTCCGACCAAAAGTGCAACCATATTGCCACCATACTGGCGAGGTATTCGTCTTCTTGGAAGACAATTCGGACCCCCATCGTGCACATCTTGTGAATGACTTCCTTCAGGATAACGACATCGCTCGACTAGAGTGGCCAGCATGTTCTCCAGACATGCACCCTATCGAACATGCCTGGGATAGATTGAAAAGGGCTCTTTATGGACGACGTGACTCACCAACCACTCTGAGGGATCCACGCCGAATCGCCGTTGAGGGGTGAGACAATCTGGATCAACAGTGCCTTGATGAACTTGTGGACAGTATGCCACGACGAATACAGGCATGCATCAATGCAAGAGGACGTGCTACTGGGTATTAGAGGTACTGTTGTGTGCAGCAGTCTGGGCCACCACCTCTGAGGTTCTCGCTGTACGGTGGTACAACATGCAATGTGTAGTTCTGACGAGCAATAAAAAGGGCAGAAATAAAGTTTATGTTGATCTATATTGCAATTTTCTGTACAGGTTCCGGAACTCTCGGATCCGAGGTGATGCAAAACTTTTTTTTTATGTGTATATATTTTTAGATTCTATCGATGTGCTGCTGCGCGGCATCTTCCGCCGGAGGTTCGAATCCTCCATCGGGAATCACACCGATTGTGTTGTTCCTAGCATAAGTTAGTCTAATTTAGTTTAAGTAGTGTGTAAGTGTAGGGACCGATTACCTCAGCAGTTTGGTCCCTTAGGAATCCACACACATCTGATGTGCTGCCAAATAAATACGGCATATAAATGTGTACATACTGCGTATACTGAAGAGGCTTCATAGTAAATTGAGAGGAACCTGTACGTCAAAATATAAATTGCATGAATTCAGTTGCAAATAGATTTGACCCCTGATTAATCGAAAAAGATCATACGAAGAAGTTTCCGTGCATTGGTGTCTTACTATGATAGCTGATAAAGCTAATGAAAAGCCCAAAGGTATTCTGTGCAGTAAAGTAGTAACAGCAGAGAAAATGAAACTCAGATCAATTTGGAAGAAGTCATCCAAATTTCTCTCAAAATAGGTTGTATTCCCGTAACGTAAAACAGCTTCACTAAAAAGTTCATGCATGGATTCATCAGGCTACATTTTCGAGTCAACAAAAGCTGGTCTTGGGGTTCATACTGCATCTCTCTTCGAATCGCTGCAACCAAGGACCTTCATACAATAGGCGAGGCTTCACCAGGCCGTGATTACTAAATACGGTTACATTAGTTCCCGGAGAGCCCCATGAGGAAAAGATAAACAAGATATCTTTTTCCAGTTACACAATCAGAAGTCGTATCGAGTATATGAGTTTGGATATTTTGGACACGGTATTCAGCGAAATAAGATAAAATTATTTCTTTACCGTGCAGTTAGATGAATCCACTGATGTAACATCTTGTTCCTAGCTGCTTGTCTATGTTTGATACATAAAAGATGACGGTCTGAAAAAAAAAATACTTCTTCTCGGAATCACTGAACGTTACTGCTCGTAGCCATGATGTTTTCCTATCAGTGAAGTATTTTGTTGTGGAAAATGAGATGAACTGCTCGAAGTTAGCAGGTATATGCACGGATGGAGCACCTTCCATGTTGGGTGTTCGTTCTGGATTCCTCACATTAGGGAAAGAAGTTGTTCCAAATGCAACGTTCAGCCACCGCATTACAAATCGTTATGCTTTGACATTGAGAATACTTCCAGCTGATTTGTTGAACGTATTCACGAAGGAAATAAAGATTGTAAACCACATCCGAGGTACTGAAACGAACAGAGAGTTCTCAATGAGTTGTGCAAAAAAGTTGGAACCAATTCGATGTGTTTCTGTCCTACGCAGATGTATGGTGCATATCACGTAGCAAGGTGATGCACAAAGTGCTCGAGCTTCTACAAGAAAATGCTTTGTTTCTGGAAAGGGCCAGGGCGAAAAAATATAAAGCTTTACAGATGACATATTTATTTCCAGCGTGGTAAACCTTTGCATTTCTTAATGTGTGTGTGCGTGTGTGTGTGTGCGTGTGTGTGTGTGTGTGTGTGTGTGTGTGCGTGTGCGTGTGTGAATTGGTTCAAATGGCTCTGAGCACTATGGGACTCAACATCTTAGGTCATAAGTCCCCTAGAACTTAGAACTACTTAAACCTAACTAACCTAAGGACGTCACACACACCCATGCGCGAGGCAGGATTCGAACCTGCGACCGTAGCAGCCTCGCGGTTCCGGACTGCAGCGCCAAAACCGCACGGCCACCGCGGCCGGCGCCGTGTGTGAATTCCTAAGGGACCAAACTGCTGAGGTCATCGGTCCCTAGACTTACACACTACTTAAGCTAACTTAAACTAACTTCTGCTAAGAACTACACACACATCCATGCCCGAGGAAGGGGCCGCGCTCGATTTCTTAGTAAAAATAAATACATTTAACCTCGCCTTGTAAGGAAACATCGTGAATATTTTGATAGCACAAGGTAAGTTGCCAGTTTTCTTTCACAGGCTGGAGATTTATCACGGCTGAAGTTCGACATTTCGATGCTTCCAGATCTGATAGTGATGCTCGACGCCAACATTAAACAAGGTCATTCACAGCTGAAGTAAATCAGCACTTATCATCAGTAATAAATTATTTTAGTAACTTTTTTCCTGAAACAATGAATCGAGAAGTAAATGCCTGAGTTTTCTGACCGTTTTCAATGGATGAAGAAATATTTCCGATAGCGAATTTCAAACCAATGTGAATTTCTTGCACTACGTGAAGACAATACAGTCAAAACAGAATTTTCCGCAGCAGCGGACTAAAGCGCCCACAACGGCTCGGCCACAGAGGCCGGCTGTTGGGGGTTTTTGCTTCTGTATGATCTCATACAGATGTGTGTGATGTCCTTAGGTTAGTTAGGTTTAAGTAGTTCTAAGTTTTAGGGGACTGATGACCTCAGAAGTTAAGTCCCATCCCCCCCCCATGAACCATGGACCTTGCCGTTGGCGGGGAGGCTTGCGTGCCTCAGCGATACAGATAGCCGTACCGTAGGTGCAACCACAACGGAGGGGTATCTGTTGAGAGGCCAGACAAACGTGTGGTTCCTGAAGAGGGGCAGCACCGTTTCAGCAGTTGCAAGGGCAACAGTCTGGATGATTGACTGATCTGGCCTTGTAAAAATAACCAAAACGGCCTTGCTGTGCTGGTACTGCGACCGGCTGAAAGCAAGGGGGAACTACAGCCGTAATTTTTCCCGAGGGCATGCAGCTTTACTGTATGATTAAATGATGATGGCGTCCTCTTGGGTAAAATATTCCGGAGGTAAAATAGTCCCCCATTCGGATCTCCGGGCGGGGACTACTCAAGAGGATGTCGTTATCAGGAGAAAGAAAGCTGGCGTTCTACGGATCGGAGCGTGGAATGTCAGATCCCTTAATCGGGCAGGTAGGTTAGAAAATTTAAAAAGGGAAATGGATAGGTTAAAGTTAGATATAGTGGGAATTAGTGAAGTTCGGTGGCAGAAGGAACAAGACTTCTGGTCAGGTGACTACAGGGTTATAAACACAAAATCAAATAGAGGTAATGCAGGAGTAGGTTTAATAATGAATAGGAAAATAGGAATGCGGGTAAGCTACTACAAACAGCATAGTGAACGCATTATTGTGGCCAAGATAGATACGAAGCCCACACCTACTACAGTAGTACAAGTTTATATGCCAACTGGCTCTGCAGATGACGAAGAAATTGAAGAAATGTATGATGAAATAAAAGAAATTATTCAGATTGTGAAGGGGGACGAAAATTTAATAGTCATGGGTGACTGGAATTCGAGTGTAGGAAAAGGGAGAGAAGGAAACATAGTAGGTGAATATGGATTGGGGCTAAGAAACGAAAGAGGAAGCCGCCTGGTAGAATTTTCCACAGAGCACAACATAATCATAACTAACACTTGGTTTAAGAATCATGAAAGAAGGTTGTATACGTGGAAGAACCCTGGAGATACTAAAAGGTATCTGATAGATTATATAATGGTAAGACAGAGATTTAGAAACCAGGTTTTAAATTGTAAGACATTTCCAGGGGCAGATGTGGACTCTGACCACAATCTATTGGTTGTGACCTGTAGATTGTCCGCCCCGGTAGCTGAGTGGTCAGCGTGACAGAATGTCAATCCTAGGGGCCCGGGTTCGATGGGTCGGAAATTTTCTCCGCTCAGGGACTGGGTGTTGTGTTGTCCTAATCATCATCATTTCGTCCTCATCGACGCGCAGGTCGCCGAAGTGGCGTCAAATCGAAAGACCTGCACCAGGCGAACGGTCTACCCGACGGGAGGCCCTAGCCACACGACATTTCCATTACCTGTAGATTAAAACTGAAGAAACTGCAAAAAGGTGGGAATTTAAGAAGATGGGACCTGGATAAACTGAAAGAACCAGAGGTTGTACAGAGTTTCAGGGAGAGCATAAGGGAACAATTGACAGGAATGGGGGAAAGAAATACAGTAGAAGAAGGATGGGTAGCTTTGAGGGATGAAGTAGTGAAGGCAGCAGAGGATCAAGTAGGTAAAAAGACGAGGGCTAGTAGAAATCCTTGGATAACAGAAGAAATATTGAATTTAATTGATGAAAGGAGAAATTATAAAAATGCAGTAAATGAAGCAGGCAAAAACGAATACAAACGTCTCAAAAATGAGATCGACAGGAAGTGCAAAATGGCTAAGCAGGCATGGCTAGAGGACAAATGTAAGGATGTAGAGGCTTATCTCACTAGGGGAAGATAGATACTGCCTACAGGAAAATTTAAGAGACCTTTGAAGAAAAGAGAACCACTTGTATGAATATCAAGAGCTCAGATGGGAACCCAGTTCTAAGCAAAGAAGGGAAAGCAGAAAGGTGGAAGGAGTATATAGAGGGTCTATACAAGGGCGATGTACTTGAGGACAATATTATGGAAATGGAAGAGGATGTAGATGAAGATGAAATGGGAGATATGATACTGCGTGAAGAGTTTGACAGAGCACTGAAAGACCTGAGTCGAAACAAGGCCTCCGGAGTAGACAACATTCCATTGGAACTACTGACGGCCTTGGGAGAGCCAGTCCTGACAAAACTCTACCATCTGGTGAGCAAGATGTATGAAACAGGCGAAATACCCTCAGACTTCAAGAAAAATATAATAATTCCAATCCCAAAGAAAGCAGGTGTTGACAGATGTGAAAATTACCGAACTATCAGTTTAATAAGTCACAGCTGCAAAATACTAACACGAATTCTTTACAGACGAATGGAAAAACTAGTAGAAGCAACCTCGGGGAAGATCAGTTTGGATTCCGTAGAAACACTGGAACACGTGAGGCAATACTACCTTACGACTTATCTTAGAAGAAAGATTAAGGAAAGGCAAACCTACGTTTCTAGCATTTGTAGACTTAGAGAAAGCTTTTGACAATGTTGACTGGAATACTCTCTTTCAAATTCTAAAGGCGGCAGGAGTAAAATACAGGGAGCGAAAGGCTATTTACAATTTGTACAGAAACCAGATGGCAGTTATAAGAGTCGAGGGACATGAAAGGGGAGCAGTGGTTGGGAAGGGAGTGAGACAGGGTTGTAGCCTCTCCCCGATCTTGTTCAATCTGTATATTGAGCAAGCAGTAAAGGAAACAAAAGAAAAATTCGGAGTAGGTACTAAAATTCATGGAGAAGAAATAAAAACTTTGAGGTTCGCCGATGACATTGTAATTCTGTCAGAGACAGCAAAGGACTTGGAAGTGCAGTTGAATGGAATGGACAGTGTCTTGAAAGGAGGATATAAGATGAACATCAACAAAAGCAAAACAAGGATAATGGAATGTAGTCTAATTAAGTCGGGTGATGCTGAGGGAATTAGGTTAGGAAATGAGGCACTTAAAGTAGTAAAGGAGTTTTGCTATTTGGGGAGTAAAGTACCGTAGCAAAGGAGTTTTGCTATTTGGGGAGCAAAATAACTGATGATGGTCGAAGTAGAGAGGATATAAAATGTAGGCTGGCAATGGCACGGAAAGCGTTTCTGAAGAAGAGAAATTTGTTAACATCCAGTATTGATTTAAGTGTCAGGAAGTCGTTTCTGAAAGTATTCGTATGGAGTGTAGTCATGTATGGAAGCGAAACATGGACGATAAATAGTCTGGACAAGAAGAGAATAGAAGCTTTCGAAATGTGGTGCTACAGAAGAATGCTGAAGATTAGATGGGTAGATCACATAACTAATGAGGAAGTATTGAATAGGATTGGGGAGAAGAGAAGTTTGTGGCACAACTTGACCAGAAGAAGGGATCGGTTGGTAGGACATGTTCTGAGGCATCAAGGGATCACCAATTTAGCATTGGAGGTCAGCGTGGAGGGTAAAAATCGTAGAGGGAGATCAAGAGATGAATACACTAAGCAGATTCAGAAGGATTTAGGTTGCAGAAGGTACTGGGAGATGAAAAAGCTTGCGCAGGATAGAGTACCATGGAGAGCTGCATCAAACCAGTCTCAGGACTGAAGACCACAACGACAACAACAACAACATGATCTCATTCAGGAGAATGGTCTCAGACAAGTTGAGAAACACTGTTCTAGATCCACTGATGTGTTGCGAAAGCGTACGACCATCGAATAATAACGTCAGAATAATTTGTAATACATGTAAAGCTTATTGTTAAAGAAGTACCAAGATGATGTGCACCATTAACGAAGAAGGAAAGAAAAGTCGCTACTTTTCTAATTTGTTTTGTGGCCACTGACGCGGAATGACGCGTTCCTCTTTTTCGACTACTTACAGTTGACGTATAACGGATTAGTCATCTTAAGGACTTGGAAGACACTCCCGCTCCACCGTACGAAACAGCGGGAGAGACCAACGCAGCCGCCCCTGTAAGACTTCTGGCACGGACTATTTTAACAGGGGAGGCAGTCAACCAGTGTAATAAAACTACCGGAGATACGCTCTCCTGACCACTCTTACCCAGTCTCTCGAAACGTCCGGTTGATGCTGATCGTCTGTGAAAATTGGCAAAGAATCTATCTTAGCTTACAACACGTTCTGGCCTCCACCATTTCGGAGTCAGAAGTGCAGAATTTAAATTAAGATGGAAATTCGCTTACATGGCGAAAATA
The DNA here is from genome assembly GCF_021461385.2 of Schistocerca piceifrons. NCBI lineage: Eukaryota > Metazoa > Arthropoda > Insecta > Orthoptera > Acrididae > Schistocerca > Schistocerca piceifrons. The sequence continues at coordinate 547,245,277 of NC_060138.1, read as the reverse complement.
TGTACCCGAATATCGTGGGTGCCGTGACCAAGCGCGCCCGCGTGCTGCGCTGTGAGTTGACTGCAAGGTTCACTCTGAGACAGTTTTGGTAAGCTTGCTGTACATTCCATCTTTGTAACGCGCCTCGATTACTCTCGTGATCAGCAAATATCTCCCCTCTTTGTCTCAGAGTAGTTTTATGCGCTTTCTATCCAGTTAGAATTCTAGAGAAGCTGAATCCAACTTACTCATTATCACCAGTATTCTTCTTCCCGTGGAGAACAGGCTATCACCACTGATAACCTGCCACCGTGGATTGGTGCTTTTCCCTCACTGTAAAGGCTACCACACGTTTCTTTTGTTTTTTGGAGGCAATACGCTGAATATACGAGGAGCGTTCAATAAGTAATGCAACACATTTTTTTCTCGGCCGGTTTCAGTCGAAAAAAATATGGAATTTTTTGCGTGACATAGTGGAATATTCTCGCTTCATGAAATTCCGATAGGTGGCGACGCTATACGTAACCTTCAAAATGGCGTCTGTAACGGAGGGGCATTCGTGCAGAGAGATGTCATTGAGTTTTTAAGTGATGGAAAACCAGAGTATCGTAGATTTTCAGAGGCGCTTGCACAATGTCTACGGAGACCCGGGAGTGAACAAAAGCACAGTGAGTCGCTGAGCGAAGCGTCTGTCATCATCGCAACAAGGTTGCGCGAACCTGTGCGATCACCCACGTGCCGGCTGGCCGCACACAGCTGTTACTCCTGAAATTTTTGGAACGTGCGGACGCTCTCATTCGAGGTGACCGACGAAACACAATCAAACACATCGCTGCTCAATTGGACGTATCTGTTGGTAGTGCTGATGCACTAGTGCACCAGTTGGGATTCTCAAAGATGAGTGTCTGGTGTGTTCCTCGAGCATCGAAGGACTGTTCTTTCTCATCTACCTTACAGTTCGGATCTCGCAACTTCCGATTTCCATCTGTTTGGTCCAATGAAGGATGCAGTCCGAGGGAAGCAATAAGTGAATGATGGGGAGGTTACTGATGCAGCAAGATGTTGGCTTAGATGTCTGCCAGTGGAGTGGTACTATGAGGTCATAGAGGATCTCCCAATTTGACGACATCATTCGAACTTGCAGCCACTAATGTGAGACACTATATGTTGATTTTCTGCCTCGTAGTGGTCAATAACACCAGCTGATGATGATCACTAGCTATAAGGGGCAGTCAGATGAAACCGAGACAGCCTGTATAACAAACATGGTGTGTACGTTGGTAACGCAGTTAGATGTGTGTATGGAAGTGCCCTCTATAGGTAATTAGGAATGAAGGTGCGGAAGTATACTGCTGCGCCAGTTGTCTGCTAGACGTGCTTGAAGCGAGATCAGGGAGTCGTGTGTGCGTTCGACTTTGCTATGGATGCCGGGAAAGACGAACGGCGAGGTGTACTGCGGTTTTTGACTGCGGAAGGAGCATCAGGAAGTGAAACGCACACCCGAATGTATGCTGTGTATGGCGAAAAAACAGCATGTTACGTTCGCTAGTGTTTTTCCGTGGAATAAACGATTTCCAGAAGGTCGGGCGTTATTGAAGCATGAGGTCGTCTAGGAGAGGCTCATCGTACCTTTATCCCTTTAACATGCTGCTGTCATAAATGACCGAGGTAGGACGGTGGAAGACATTCAGCTCATGTTGGGAATCAATCACGCCATCAATGATGGTTACAATGACTGTGTCTGTGTCTTTAGCTTCACATTACTACGTCCTTTGCAAGCATGTATGTGTTAAGGAACAGATATTCTTCTCACTTTTACAGCCGCGATAGTTTTTACCAAATGGATTCGCATTTTGCGAATTCCTATTGGCGTTAGCTGTTTGTGAAAAAAATGAAAATTTGTGCTTGCCCTGAACTCAAACCCGGATTTCCCGCTTATCGCAAGCCCTCTTAGCACGCCTCAGGACCGACCTAAACTTCCGTATGTCAGACAGTCCATAATAATTACGCTCACACATTTCGTGATTCCTGCACAGGGGGCGGCAAATCCTTTGTCGTCATTTTCGCTCCTCTGCGCAAGTATACATCAATGATGGTTGCAATGTATGTGTTTCTGCAGTGTATGTATCTTCACAATACGATGTCCTTCAGACATCCATACATGCGGGCTAAAATCAGTCTCTCCTTATACGGGAAGTTTTAGTCGGTCCCAGACGTGTGCTCGGGTGGCCGAATCCAGCGTCCCTCACACCTCCGGTGGCGGTGGGCAACATTACGTCACATTTTGCGCATGTATCAACATTTATCGTGGAACTTAGTTATATCAGAGACGAGCTTCCGCGCACGAGACCACCATGCGCGAAGGATTTTTATATTTGGCTGCTACGACGGATAAGTCGTAATGTCATTGAACTCCAACACCCCAAGTTGCATTGGCCGAAGATTTGGAGACATGCGCACCAAAAATTCCTTCCTACCTTCGTTCGGGCACTGTGGTTCTCTGTCACCTGTGGCAAGTTCAACACCAACCAACGACTCCATGCAATTGGACCAGTGGACACTCCACTATGCCCGAAATGTCGCCAAGTGGATGGCGACCATCACCGCTTAACTTGTATCGCGGTGGAGGACTTATGGCTCCTAGGAAGACAGATGGTGGCTTGCTACCTCCGTGTGACCCCGCAACATATTACACCTGCTTCCTTCTTAAATCCGGAGAGTGATTACTTTCCGGCGACTAAATCACACTCGATCATCTGGGTCAAGGGTTGGACGATCGCGTACCTCTATGGGGATGCTGCCAAGTCGCGACTTGACTTTTGGTATTTCTTGCAGCAAGCCCACAATGAGGTTCATAGATGGTCACACTATCGGAAAACCTTTGCCAACTATCTTCAGGCAGTCTTCCTCGACCCCCCACGCAGTTGGGAGGTGCCGGGTGCAGTCGGTGTGCACATTTGACAGCTGATAATGAACCTCACGCTTCTCTCAACTCTCCATTTATAATGCACATACTATACCATGAAATGATCTACATGTTCCTTCCTTTTAACAAAGTGATCTCTATGAAAAATAAATAAATAAATACATAAAAACAACATCCCTGTATCCCTGTTCCTTTACAATTGTGATTTGTTTTACAGTGATTTTTTTTGTTTTTGCAGAGGATGCACTTCATTTTGTGTTTCTGAACTGCCTAAATTTGTATCCAAAAAAAAAAAGGAAAAAAAAACAGGTAAAGCCTCTTTCCGCTGCTGGCAAGCAAAAAAAAAAAAAAAAGCGGTTAAGCCGACCATTGGAGATAAGCAGGAAGTCCGGGTTCGAATCCCGGTCTGGCACAAATTTTCATTTGTCACAAAATTGAATCCTATCCGCATGCGCAAAATGCGAATCCATTTCTTAAGAATTACCGCAGATGTAATCATCAGAAGACTGTCTGTTTATTTAGACATGCACGCATGTCTAAGGATATTGTAATGTGAAGATACAGACAGTATATAAAAACAGACGTTGTAATCGTCATTGATTTGGTTAAGGCGACCGCACGCGGTAAGTGGGAAATTCAGATTCGAGTCGCAGTCCAGCACAAACATTCATTTGTTACAAAGAGCTGACGTCAATACGGATTCGCAAAATGCGAATTCATTTCGTAAGTCTCCCGCCTTCGTGAAAGAGCATCTGCAGTTCCAGAAACACTGTGCGCAGAGAGTGACAAAGGAGCAGCAGTTGAGCGTAACGCCGACATCACTGCGGCACCTGGAACAGTATCACGATGAAAAATACGTTTCCTGTTTCGTATTGTCGCGGGAGATGAAAATTATTTATTTATTTATTTCATTGAGAGTACAGAGTAATCCACTGCCTTGAAATGTAAGGTAAATCTAAAACTTCTGAATCCAACAGCAAACAGTTCTTATTATTACAATGTTATTGGTATACAGTTGTTAATGCTTTTTTAAAAATAGTATAAACAACATAATATATAAAAGTATCTCTAAGGTTACAGCGAATTGAGTGCTTAATAGTTGTTAAAATGGTTCTATATAATTTGTTTCTGCCTAGTTGATGAGAATATAATTTATACAATGCGAATGACAAAGAAAAATAAAAATAAAAATGTAATTCAGTGAGTGTGGTGATAATAATTTGCAATATGTAGAGGGAAGTGATATACTGTATCTGGATGTGTTCAAATGGCTCTGAGCACTATGGGACTTAACTTCTGAGGTCATCAGTCCCCTAGAACTTAGAACCACTTAAACTTACTAACCTAAGGACATCACACACATCCATGCCCGAGGCAGGATTCGAACCTGCGACCGTAGTGGTCGCGCGGCTCCAAACTGTAGCGCCTAGAACCGCTCGGCCACTCTGGCTGGCTATCTGGATGTGTAATATAGCCTAAGTAATGAGATGAAATACGGTATCATCATTTTGAGCCGCGGACCAAACGTTAGAGCCAACAGTGTAAGCAAATGGATTCACATTCGCCGAAAAAATACGAAGCTGTGCGCTCCAGCTCCGGGAAAGTCATGATGACCTTCCTCTTTGACTGCAACAGTCCGCTGCTCATTGACTTGCTGGAACACGGCGCCACAATTAACGTACAGCGGGCGCTCTGCAAAAACTAAAACGCGCCATCAGGTCCAGACGCCAAGGATTGTTGACTGCTGCGATCATTCTGTAGTAGGATATGCCCGCCCACAAGTTTCCAAGGTTGTTTTTCCACTGAACTGCAAACGTCTCGCTAGGAAACCCTTACGCATCAAACAGTCGCGATCTCTCCCCATGCGATTTCCATATCTTTGGAGCTCTGAAGAAAGGCATTCGTGGCCGTCGATTTGCTTCTGGCGTAGAGGCACACGCCTAGGTTCAAGGTTCCGTAGTGTAATTGGACACCCTCCTCTGACATTATTTTTCTTTGTAGAAATAGCCGACACCAGGGACATTTTCGAATCTCGTATTGGTGAACATTATCTCGACTGTTTCACTGAAAGAATTTCATAGGATTTTATATACGATGTGTTGTATCACGGGCTAACATGTATAAAAAGAAATTAATTGGTTACAATCGATATTTACTAGTTCTGTTTGTATAGCTAAAATTATTCTTCTTTTACAAATATTTGAAATTACAAAATATCTGACATACTTCAAATTCATATTATTAATTGCACAATCTAACGCTAATTATTAAATTTATTTCTGGATTCATTTACAAAATAATGATATAACTTGGTGATGATTCTTCTTTTGTCAAGAAAGTTTGTAAACTCTTTTGTTTTGCAAACTCTTTGGAATGTGGTAGTACCGCAGAATGAGTTAGTAGTAGTAGGCATGTCTCTTATGGGAACGGACGTGTTATTAATTTTGGCAATAATAATGTAAGTTTTGGTTTTATGAAAATGGCGCCGGCCGCTGTGGCCGAGCGGATCCAGCCGCTTCAGTCTGGAACCGCGCTGCTGCTACGGTCGCAGGTTTGAATCCTGCCTCGGACATGCCTGTGCGTGATGTCCTTAGGTTAGTTAGGTTTAAGTATTTCTAAGTCTAGGGGACTGATGACGTCAGATGTTAAGTCCCATAGTGCTCAGAGCCATCTGAACCATTTGAAAATGGAGATTGTGACGTCAGACTGCATCAATTATTACGTCAACTGGAACCCACAAAGTCAAAATTGCAACTCAAGAATCTACCGCCAGACGTACTGCAGCCAACAATGAGAAAATGAAGATAAGTAAAAAAAAAAAAAAAAAATTGTATGTATTACGCCCCTCAAAGCTTTTGAAACTAATGAAGAGGCTGAAAATTTACTGGCGACATTTGGAAGAGAAAATTACGGTAGGCAACTCCAAACATTTTTCCATGAAGGCATCGACAGTCATGTCTCACAGTGGTATAAATCTATTAACAGTTACAGCGATTACTTTTAATACAAATAAAATGTTACATACTTTTTTCCCGTTTGTATCGTTTTCATATGACTGGCCCTTACACAGATTGCGGCTCGTGGCTACCAAGAAAACAACGCAACAGAAATGTACGTTGCCTTTTTGGAGGCAGCTGGGAGGACTGTATTACACAGAGAGTACGCAAAACACTCTACGCAATATATGTGGACTGAGAAGGCTGTTATGACAACTGTGTAAGTCACCCAGCACCAGCCTGCGAGAAGAAGATGGGCAATGGAACGTCTGGTGAGTAACCTGTATGCACTTCAGTTGGGCAAAACATTCGGTAATCACACCTTATCAGTAATCGGCAAGTTAAATCAAAATTTTATTGCCAGAGGTAAATTAGCTTACTATTGAAAGCTGGAGTTCAGAAACAACTACATCACATGCAGATACATGAAACATGCGAAGATGAAGTCGAATCAGTTATTACAGGCTTAAAGGGTAAAGGCTTCCATGGGTATGGTGAGATTTAAAGGAAGATTATGAAGATCAGTGCAACACATACGCTATGTGATCAAAAGTACCCGGACACCTGGCTGAAAATGACTTACAAGTTTGTGGCGCCCTCCGTCGGTAAGACTGGTTTTCAAGATGGTGTTGCCCCACCCCGAGCCTTGACGACAGCTTCCACTCTTGAAGGCATACGCCCAGTCAGGTGCTGGAAGGTTTCTTGCGGAATGGCAACCCATTCTTCACGGACTGCTGCACTGAGGAGACGTATCGATGTCGGTTGGTGCGGCCTGGCACGAAGTCGGCGTCCCAAAACATCCCAAACGCGTTGTATAGGATTCAGGTCAGGACTCTGAGCAGCCCGGTCCATTACAGGGATGTTACCACCGTGTAACCACTCCGCCACAGGCCGTGCATTATGAACAAGTGCTCGATCGTGTTGAAAGTTGCAATCGGCACCCCGAATTGTTCTTCAACAGTGGGAAGCAAGAATGTGCTTTAAACATCAGTGTAGGCCTGTGCTGTGATAGTGCCACGCAAAACAACAAAGTGTGCAAGCCCCATCCATGAAAAACACGAGCACACCATAACACCACCGCCTCCGAATTTTATTGTGGACACTACCCACGCTGGCAGATGACGTTCACCGGGCATTCGCCATACCCACACCCTCCCATCGGATCGCCACATTGTGTACCGTGATTCGTCGCTCCAGACAACGTTTTTCCACTGTTCAGTGTCCAATGTTTACTCTCCTTATACCAAGTGAGGCGTCGTTTGGCATTTACCGGCTTGATGCGTGGCTTATGAACAGCCGCTCGACCATGAAATCCAAGTTTTCTCACCTCCCGTCTAATTGTCATAGTATTTGCAGTGGACCTGATGCAGTTTGGAATTCCTGTGTGATGGTCTGGATAGATGTCTGCCTATTACACAGTACGAGCCTCTTCAACTGTCGGCGGTCTCTGTCAGCAAGCAGACGAGGTCGGCCTATACGCTTTTGTGCTGTACGTGTACCTTCACGTTTCCACTTCACTATCACATGGGTAACAGTGGACCTAGGGATGTTTAGGAGTGTGGAAATCTCGCGTACAGAAGTATAACACAAGTGACACCCAATCACCTGACCACGTTCGAGGTCCGTGAGTTCCACGGGACGCCCCATTCTGCTCTCTCACGATGTCTAATGACTACTGAGGTCGCTAATTCGGAGTACCTGGCAGCAGGTGGCAGCACAATGCACCTAATATGAAAAACGTATGTTTTTAGGGGTGTCCGGAAACTTTTGATCACATAGTGTAGCTGTCAGGAAGGCTAAGTACTGGTAATATGCCGTGTTTGCATCGACCATCTCTTCAAAATTATGCTGTACAGATAGAGGTGATATTTCATTTTCAACCACTGACGACACGCTTTGGCACGGTTGTTTTATTCATCTCCTCTGCCGGATGTGATTTTAGTGTATTTTCGCTTCTGATGAAGGTATATTTATATACACCGAAACCGTGGTCAAGGATTTCAATAAATCTTTATCCTGCAGCTCTTTGGCTGTTATCATTTAGCGTGAATAATAAAAGTATCTAATTTTATACACAAAATTCTCGTATATGATGTACACCCCCTTCCTGGTATCTTATTTGCAATCCGGAATTCTGATTTACACTTGACTTTCATGCCTTCTATGAAAATTTAGTAAATACAATATCCTAAACACTATTTCAGTTTACTTGGGGTGTAAGTAACGGAAAAATCTACGATCTCCGGATAACCGTTCTGCAGCCTTCCGTTAGGCCAACCACCACATGGAAAACACGCTAACGTAGACTGGTCAGCCAGAACGTTATGACCACCAACCCGTTACCTATATAAACCCAGCCGGCCGAAGTGCCCGTGCGGTTAAAGGCGCTGCAGTCTGGAACCGCAAGACCGCTACGGCCGCAGGTTCGAATCCTGTCTCGGGCATGGATGTTTGTGATGTCCTTAGGTTACTTAGGTTTAACTAGTTCTAAGTTCTAGGGGACTAATGACCTCAGCAGTTGAGTCCCATAGTGCTCAGAGCCATTTGAACCATATATAAACCTGTCCAGGCGATAGCAGCGTCACCTGGTGAACAATGACTGCTAGTGAGACGGACGCACGGTGCAATGAGGAAGGCGAGCGGTCCTTCTGAGTTTCACCGAGGGCAGATCGTGATGGCCCGGAGGCTCGGCAAGAGCATTTTGGAAACTACACGGCTTGTCGGGTGTCCGAGAGTGCAGTAGTAGGTGTCTTCAACACGTGGCGAGACCAAGGGGAAACGACTGGCCTCCGTTGCCGACAACCTACGCATGTGCCAATGCTAACACCACGAGATCGGCTAGTACGACTTAATAGGCAAGTGACCATCGGCACAGGACGTTGGCGCAGTGGTAGAGCGTTGCATCGTCTGATAAATCCCGATACCTTCTTCATCATCCGACTGGAAGGCGCGAATCCGTCGCCTTCCAGGTGCACAGCTGCTTGACACCTGTACTGCGGGACGGAGAAAAGCTCGCAGCGGCTCCGTTACGCTCTGGGAAACATTCACGTGGACATCCATAGGACTAGTCGACCTCGTGCAAGTCACCGTGACGGCGGAGGGGTATCGTATACTGGTTGCAGACCACGTACACCTCTTCGTGATGATCAAGTTTCCCGACGGCAGTGGCAATTTTCAACAATATAATGCGCCATGTGCGATGGAGTGTTTCGTGGAACACAGAGGCGAGTTCCAATTGATGTGCTGGCACCCAACTCGCCAAATCTAAAATTGATCGAACACATCTGGGATGTGGTTGAACGTGGCGTTGGAGCTCATCGCCCCCTCCCCAGCATTTAGGTCAACTAGGCGACGTGTGTGTGAAGACGTGGTGCCAACTCCCTCCAGCGACCCAACAAGGCCTCATTGCTTCCATACCAACACCCGTCACCGCTTTTATTCGTGCCAAAGATGGACATACTGCCTATTAGGTAGGTGCTCGTAATGTTTTGGCAGATCAGTGTAGATGGCTCGTGGCGCGTCCTACTTTCACCAAAAATGCTATTTTTTAAAACCCTTTGCCACCTGTATCTTCCACTTCTGTAACTTTCATTTCCGGCAAAGCCCTGAAAATACCATAAACTTGGAGGAAATCGTTAATGACGGACAGGCGCGGTCCCCTTCTCAGCACAAAAGAGGGTAGCCAATCTGACCTGCCGAATCAGTTCGCAAAGTTGTTGTAAGTATTTAAGCTTCCTCGTAGTTCTAAGTATTGCCATTCATGTACATATATTCTGTCATAGGATGGGACAATACTGGCTCATTCAGAAGAAACTGCAACATTCATTCAGTGAATACTACATGGAAAACAATATGCACATGGATAACCCTTCCTCAAGATTGTAGCGAAGGTGTGCAGTACTCAGCAGGTTTCATTTTCAGTAGGAGTCGATGAGAACTGAACAAATTAAGTTGTAAACCCAAGATACTCATATCCAAGTTACAATGTTTCCTTGTGCTACTCTCCCTTTACTCTGTACAGGAATTCCTCAGAACAGTTGATTACTCTTCTGTCAGACATTGTTCATTCACGGTTTGTTTCATGTTTTATTAATTCTTTAATTCTACTGCATATAAATTTTCCAATCGGTATTAGGTAAACTGTGTACTGACTCGTTCCATAAACAGGTAGGTCTATTGGCAAGATCTCATGAAACTTGATAGATAAATAAAATTAAAAATGGTATCTTTTGCTGCTCACCGACGACTATAGAATGTGTCTTAAGTCTGATGATCGTTGTAACACAATATGAAGGCAGACACCCACCAATACACGTGACAGGTATGCAGTCTCACGGCCTGCAGGATGATGCGTCACTCGTGTTTTGGATTGTTTCCACGTGCACATGTTGGACGTTGCTCTTTACTACAGACCAAGGGCGGTGCAATATCGAACCAACATTCTCCAATCTATCACCGAGTTCCACAGTCAGCATTTCAGTTATGGGTTCGTCTTACAAGACGATAGTGCTCAACACACACCGCACCGTTGTGAATATCTTTCCCCAGGAGGCTGTAATCAACGAACTGCGTGCTGCATCTGCTGACGTGAACCCGATTGAGCATGCAGTAGCTGAACCGTGCATTTTGTTGCCACACGGAATCCCCTCACGCACTTTTCTCAGGAGATCTATCGCCGAAGATTGAGACAGGTTTGAGCAAAACCACCTTAATCACCATGTGCACAACATGCCCAAGAGGATCCAATCGCCGGCCGCGGTGGCCGAGCGGTTCTAGGCGTGGAGTCCGGAGCCGCGCGACTGCTACGGTCGCAGGTTCGAATCCTGCCTCGGGCATGGATGTGTGTGCTGTCCTTAGGTTAGTTAGGTTTAAGTAGTTCTAAGTTCTAGGGGACTGATGACCTCAGCTGTTAAGTCCCATAGTGCTCAGAGCCATTTGAACCATTTGAGGATCCAATCGTGTTACAACGCACGGGATTGGGAAACACGGTATTAAATGTTGTCCTGCAGAAGATTTTGATTTCAAAGGCGTGAAAGAGGTGCACTTTCGAATAGACGCCGTACTTTACTTACCGTTTTGTTTTCACTTCGTAGTAATGTAATTTTCTAAATTTGTAATTATTCTTTTAATCCATGTCCCCCTCGAATTCAAGCCCATGTTTTCAGGTTGTAGAATACCTATCTTGAGTTACTTATTATAATCGTGAAGGAAACAAGCAATTAATATGAAAATTTTTTTGTATCCAGAATTTCATTTTATCGAAATGATGAATTAATTATGGAAATATTCCTAGTAATAGCACTCTAAAATTTTATTTTTCCGGTTGGCGAGGGTAGAATGTTTTCCGCCCCCCTTGAAAAGGCTGGAAAAGAATGAAACATCAGATTGCGAGTAGATGGAATATAGTATGATATAACCCGAATGAGAACGACACTGCGTCCAACGGAAAGTCCTGCAGCAGGTTTCATGGCCGTCTGGTTTTTCCTCGCACGGCGTAGCGAAGACCCAGTTAGCAGATCGAGAGAGGCAGAGGACTTGTTTTCGGGGGTTTCCTGCGTTACTTCGTAGACTGCTGCGACGTACTGTTCATTCACCTCCCCCCACCAGTTCACTAACGCACATGATTTGTTCACATCCTATCGAAATTCCTGCTGCTCTCCAACGGGCTGCGCAAAAATCTCACAGAGATTACGAAGTTACTCATCATCATACCTTCTACATCTTTGTAACACGCTTACCACAAGCTACTGTAATGTTTCACTTACACACACACACACACACACTCACTCACAACCAATGGAACATAGTAATAAATAAGTAAATTGTAATTTATTTACAAATTTTGACACTGTTAACAACATGATTGTTATACTTCATGTTTCTAACATGTCAAAGCACTAATTTACGCAAACTTTGCATTATTAAGTTATATAAACCATATATACCTACGCAACCAGAGGTCTCCACAAAGCTTTGGGACTTCTACATCTAAATCTACATACATACTCCGCAATCCACCATACGGTACGTGGCGGAGGGTACCTCGTACCACAACTAGCATCTTTTCTCCCTGTTCCACTCCCAAACACAACGAGGGAAAAATGACTGGCTATATGCCACTGTACGAGCCCTAATCTCTCTTATCTTATCTTATCTTTATGGTCTTTCCGCGAAATATAAGCTGGCGGCAGTAAAATTGTACTGCAGTCAGCCTCAAATGCTGGTTCTCTAAATTTCCTCAGTAGCGATTCACGAAAAGAACGCCTCCTTTCCTCTAGAGACTACCACCCGAGTTCCTGAAGCATTTCCGTAACACTCGCGTGATGATCAAAGCTACCAGTAACAAATCTAGCAGCCCGCCTCTGAATTGCTTCTATGTCGTCCCTCAATCCGACCTGATAGGGATCCCAAACGCTCGGGCAATACTCAAGAATAGGTCGTATTAGTGTTTTATAAGCGGTCTCCTTTACAGATGAACCACATCTTCCCAAAATTCTACTGTGTCAAGCGCTACACTACTGATGGAGTATTCAAACATTACGGGATTCTTTTTCCTATTCATCTGTATTAATTTACATTTATCTATCTACTACACCATGAAACAGTGTATTGCTTTCGCATATGTTGTTTGCTCTTAGTTTATAGATTCCATTTGTGTTTCCTTAGTGTCTGAAAAATGTGATGGTTTATGTGTTGCAACGACAAGGAAAGAAGCCTGTGACCACTGGAAGTATTTTTGTTTTTATTTTAAGTTCACACTTACATTTTTCATCATCCTTCCAATCAAAGACTTCCACAAAGCTATGAACCATTTCATGAGACAACGGTTTGTTCTTCTATAAAAGACAGAGCCACAGGTTACTTCAAAGTCGTAACACAGCACGTACGTGCCATATTAATTTGGATAAATCCACGCGTTGAGAAAATAAACAGTCACTGGTAGACGTAAACTTATTGTTTCATTCGATATATCGATAAAATTGATTTCCGACCACTGGTATCTCACCTCAAAACACTCAATTTGAAATTATCTACCGTCTGTATAATTTTGACCGAAAGGATTTGGGACGCCCTGCGTAGAACTGCCGTAAAGCTACACGAGCGCGCTCGGAAGCACACACACACACACACACACACACACACACACACACACACACACACACGCCAGATAAAAAAGTCACACATTTACCCCTAAATAATTTCGTTCTAAAGTTTTTTTATGTATTAGTTACAGAAGCACGGAGATGTAGAGTGAACGCTAATTGGAAAATCGTTAATGAGTTTGCACACTGTCAGAAACAAAATCTCTGAGATTTATATACTGCCTATGAGTTACTGCGAAATATCACAAGAGCTATGAAATAATTGTAGAGAAATAAATCTGTTGATGATATGTTACTCTAAAAAGTTAGATATGTTATCTGTATTAGAATTCGTACATAATTATAAACCCATACATGAAAAAACGTTAGAAAGTAGTTCTGCCGTGAGCCAACGGAGATTTCGTCTTTTTCACCCATATCTGTATCAGTGAAGTTTCACTGACGATGACGGAAATTGACCGAAACGTGTATGAGTGAAAAAGAAGAAAATCGTATCCGCTCGATGGTGAATCCTTTTGAAAACCAAGTTATTTGAAGACGAACAAGGACAAAAGTCTAGCTTCAACATTAGTAATATTAATGTGAACAAATTAAACTGAGGTGTTTGCATTTGTGCTTACTTTTAAAGAGAATCACGACTAAGCGTATTGGAACTAGTTTCTGATAAGTGGGCATAACCGGCAGTGCGTGGAATCTTGAGTCCTAGCAGGCATTAAAAAGAACTGAATCAGCGGCGCTGGAGCAGTGACTAATTATCCATGAGTCTCAATTCAGAGTGAGGATAGGATTCTTACAGAAAGTATTTTTATGTGGTACAGTGAAGGTGGTTGTTCCAATTCACCCTGTTACATCCTTCTTGGACTGTAACGTGATCACAGTGCGTAGTGAAATAACGTGTCCTGTATGGTGTCTACGTCAACAACGATCAATCAGGTGACAAAGAAATAATATTGCTTAATTCAATCAAAAACACAATTTTTAAAAAATCAATGTAAAACACGCTCTATGTGCGTGTGTGTCTGTGTGTGTGGGGGGGGGGGGGTATCTGCATGGCTCAAAAATGGTTCAAATGGGTCTGATCACTATGGGACTTAACATCTATGGTCATCAGTCCCCTAGAACTTAGAACTACTTAAACCTAACTAACCTAAAGACATCACACAACACCCACCCATCACGAGGCAGAGAAAATCCCTGACCCCGCCGGGAATCGAACCCGGGAACCCGGGCGTGGGAAGCGAGAACGCTACCGCACGACCACGAGATGCGGGGTATCTGCATGAAGGCTGCTTCGGTCAGCACGAACATCTGAGACGAAAGGGCGTATGGTTGTGTCACAAAAACACTTTCCCACCCAGGCAAATAGTCTCGGTATTTTTGCGTCTTTGTACTACTCCAATTTGATTCAAATGAATAGCTAAAACATTTTGAAATTTTACGCTTCCCTTCCCATTTCTCAGCAGTTCAACTTATTTCAGAGCCCGTTGCAATCTCCCTAACATGCATCTCCATTCGAAAATAAGCCAGAGGGACTTGCATCCGTAAGTGTAACAACGAATAGTAACGAATAACAAAAAGTGACTTGTTGATGTTTTATTTAAGGCCTGATTTGTTAGTATGATCTGCGCCAAGATTCTGCTACCGGACCTGGAGACAAAATTTATGCTAAATTATGACCATCCATTACGTTGGGGACAGATACTGATACAGTGAGAAAGGAATAATAACATATAGCTTTAATTTCCCGTTAACGCTCATGCCGTTAGAAGAGGATGGAGGCCATGATGGCGGAAGCAATTTGGCGTAATGCTGTTGCCAGAAGCAAACCAATATTTGTCTGAATGTATACAGGGAAGCCCCAAAATGAAGCTCAGATGAGTATTTATATACTGTTAACACTCAATACAAAGCAAAGGTATAAACCCCGTGAGCCACTTCCCTCTGTTGATATAGCTCCTAAGGAAGGCTGCTGATAAAACGTTTGTGAATTATCAGAACATCTTTTTTTCAGCACTCCATAATTCATTAAAATCGAAAGATGTGATCTGTTTGATAATTTCTGAGTACAAGACATTCCTTCAACTCCTGAATCTCTATTCTGTCACATCAGATACAATTGTAGAGCGACCATGCGTGTTGGCGCAAAGGATTCGCACTCGCGAGCAGTGGAGTTCAAATCCCTGTTCAGTCATGATTTAGGTTTACCAAGGTATGCCTAATTGCTTAAGAGGACATTCAGAATACTTACTATCGAAAGGAAACGACCGGTTTCCTTCCTAATCCTTCACCAAGTGTAAGCTTGTGATCCACTTCTACTCCCTTCCTATTAGACGGGATGTTAAATCCTGGTCTTCTATCCACTTCTTTCTGTAATGGCTAAGATATATCTAGTACGTCTAAAACCCAAGGCTTCGAACTGGTGGGCTGTTGGTATACAACGAGGTTGGATATGAAAGAGTCTCGTCCTGATTTTTTGCAGAACTTGCGACTGTGGCTGCCAAACTTAAGTTGCTTGAGGCAAAAGACTGCCCCATATCTAGTGCAGTCTTCCCCGCTACTACTCGAATACTTACGGTCACATAGCATATTTGAACGACAAAATGGACACCTCCAGTTTGCTAGCTAAAATGTTGCTCGTATGAGTAGCCTAATTCTACGTGTACGTGTATGCTCTCTCCAAAACATTATGAAGTACATAACAGAGACTTCTTCGTACTGTACTGTGTTTTAGGATTTCTTGCCGTAATACTGTGGACTCATATTCGTAACGAAGGCGGTTCAGCTAAAACCCGACCATCCAGATTTAGGTTCTCCGTGATTTCCCTGAAACGTTTAAGGAAACTGCCACGATGGTTTCTTTGGTAAAGAACCCGACCGATTTCTTCTCTTTCCTTCACCAATCCGTGTATGTGCTCGGTCTTTAATGAGGTCGTCTTCGGTAGGTGGCTGACTCACACTCTTCCTTTTTCTGCCTTTAGGATTTCTTACAGTTTAATTCGCACGTTGAGTGTGACAAAAATAATTGTCTGATTTCTATACACTCGCCTTCAGGGCCTCCTTTAGTCTACTCCCTATCTAAATGTAATCTAGTCTTCGTCGTCAATACGAGAGTTATACATAGGGAACTGTAGTAAATCCCGAGGTGTCTTCCTTAACACTAGTTCTTGAAACTTTGTATCCAAGGTTTAGCGGAGTAAGTGAGCTATTTCAGAATTTCCGTAATGCTCCACAAGAAGTCAGTCAAAGCTTTTAGCATTCATGCTTCCCTCATTTATTTTTTTTTTAAATTTATTTATTGATTTATTTAACCAGGCAAGATTAAGTTCTCAGGCCAGTAGTGGGGAAGCGACAGTTTTGTCCCAGGGGCAAGGTATGTAGGCAGCTCGCACTACAATAACTGACCTACTGTCCCAGAAAACTGCCCAATGACGTTATGTAACATTACCAGCTTTAACCGACCATTCCTCCCTTCACCACCTTGATGTCACAATCCAAGATTGTGGACATAGTCCAATTTCCCTATGCATATACAACTGGAAATTTATAAAATGATGTTAAACTAAAAATAGTTCGGAATCCAAGATGGCAGACCTCAATGCAGCACTCTGACATCACAGGCCACTCATGCTAAGTATAAATAGGGTAACTCCAAGATGGGCAACTGTCCTATTGGGAGAAAATTCAGAAATCCAAAGTGGTCACTTGTCAAATCCTAGATTGCAGTTCTGACCACATTCTGCTGGACAAGCAGTCCACGATAGCAGAAGGAGCGTAGATAATGGACCTCAGACCAGCCTATGTGGTTACTAGATCACTTGTGTTAAGTATAGAATTGAGGATAGCCACCTGTCAAATACAAATGGCAGACCTGGGCACACCCTGAATGGTGGCGGTTCCATGACAAAGGAAGTAGAGAATTCAAATAGCAAACCTAATCCACTTAGCCAACCTAATCCACTTGTTCAACTGTACTCTCACCCCCCAACTCCTCTGACATCACAAAGGAAGGAGATCAGTTGTGCTAAGCTTAGAATCATGTCCCAAGTTGGTGGGAAATTCAAAAAATCCAAGATGGCTGACATACTGCAGTTTCCTTAAGTTTAAATACAAAAACACCACTGGATTTCCCTAAGTTAGGTTCTCATATGTTTGAAATGGTGTCATACTAAACAGTTACTGTTGCTGGGATAGGCTGAAAATATTTCTTTATTTTTCAAACAATTACCACCTTAGCTCCAACCCACTTTGGAGTCTAGTGCCATCAGGTGGTAGCTGCCATTGCATCATTTATGTGAGTTGGCTACTCACATGAGACTCAATAGATTACAACATGTTTACAGCACCCACATTCTGGTCTCGCTGACATATAGCTATCAATAGTTGCAACATCATGTTAGCTTTCACAAGAAAGCTGGTCATACCAACACAGGCCAAAATGATCATACTCGACTGTAGAGCAGCTTCACCTGGCCACTGCAGAGTGTTTGGCGTTGTACAACACAACACTAGTGGGACATTGCAATGCTAATTTTACCAATACAGGACTATTAATGTTATAACCTCATGTTAGTTACCTAAGCCAGTCAGCTGTACTTTTGTGGACCAGAATATTGTGGTAAAATTCAATTCCACAACGCTGTCAGGCTGATATCAATGAGGAAGCGTTAATGTTTTTCTTCTTGTAGAAAATATACATGCAGTGCAGATGCATTTACCCATTGCATTCGGTAAAATTCTGCACAACATTGGAAGGCTGCTTTTAAGGAGGAAGTGTGAATGTGTGTCTTACAGCCGAAAAGGTATCTACCTACTGTTATGTGGTACAATTGGACCCAGCAGTGCTATCAGACTGCTGTTAATAAAGTGTAAATGTATCTCTTAGTGTACAGTGCAATTTTGACTGTACATGTGCACTGTGTGGGCTAGCAATCTCTATTCAACTATTTTCAATAATTATTTTGATGAATGTGATAGGATTAATGCAGAAATAAAAAGAGTGAGTAGCATTTAATAAATTAGGTTTATTTTTTCTCACAGATAAAAAATGGTCCTACATTTTCAAAAAAATACAAATATATATGTAAAAATATTACAAATGCAAAAGTAACTTTCCTACATTTTCACGGCTAAAATGCCAAACCGATTTTCATGAAATTCGCTGAGAAAAAACGTGAGCTAATTTAGAAAGTGAAAAGAAAAATTGATCCCTAAGAGGGTAATGTAGAGTATGGAACTTATTTTCTGCATCAGCGAACATAAACCATGTTAAAAATTTATTAAATTTTCTTTGTAATGTATACACTCTGCAACATATATTTTCTTCAACAATATGATGCGTAGATGCATGCTCCTGCCCATGCCAGTCCCCAAGCACTTCTCAGTAGTGACAAATGACATGGTGCAACATCATGCATTGTGGGTATGGCGGCAAGTGGATGGGGTAGAAGGTGAATCACTTACCTGATTAGGCAGACACGTGATGACAGGGGTGAACGACAGCTGCAAAGATGTGTACAGGTGAACAGACACGTAACTGTTAAGCAACTGACCACCAGGATAAACCAGGGGAACCTCTTACAGTGTCTCCTAAATGACCGTTCAGTGTATCAGCACAGGTAATGTATCTATCCTTGTGGACCATGCCCACACCTACCTGAAATTTGTTTGTCCTCAGCACGGTGTCATCTGCCAGCATAGCCGGCCGAAGTGGCCGTGCAGTTCTAGGCGCTGCAGTCTGGAACCGCGAGACCGCTACAGTCGCAGGTTCGAATCCTGCCTCGGGCATGGATGTGTGTGATGTCCTTAGGTTAGTTAGGTTTAACTAGTTCTAAGTTCTAGGGCATTAATGACCTCAGAAGTTGAGTCCCATAGTGCTCAGAACCATTTGAACCATTTTTTTCTGCCAGCATAACAGTGCAATGTGTCACACATCTCGCAATATATGTGCATGGTTTGAAGAGCACCAGGATACGTTTTCCTTACTCTCCTGGCAAAAAAACTCCCAGGATTTTAACCCCATCAAGAATCCGTAGGACCACCTCTACCAGGCTATTCACACCATGGATACTCAGCTGAGAAAGCTAGTGTTGCTGGCCGTGGCGTTGTTGTCAGCATGGCTTCATATCCCTGTTGGTACCTTTCAGAACTTCAGTGACTCTCTTCGCGCATGTCTAGCAGCAGTCTGTGCTGCGAAAGGTAGTTAATCAGGCTTAACAAGTGGTCACAATAATTGACTGGATAGTGTACAATAGCTTGCTTACTCACCATCACTCATTTCAACAAAACTACTGATATGCTAGCACAGCTGCTGTTACCAGATATTATACGATTTTATATGTATAGTTCAGTCACTTCACAAATCAGGTGAATGTTATCAGTGAGTAATATTTACAAAACACGTGTGCCACAAGTTGGTACAGTTTATATATGTTAACAGATGATACAGATCAACCATTTTACAGATCATGTAATAATATTTTTACAGATAACAAAATACAGACTAGTGAGTAATATTCAAAAAATATGTGATAATAGTTCATCAGTGTACAACATTTACAAAATTTAAGTCACACAGATTGGAACAATATTACAGTATACAATAATCACAAAATATAGCTCCTACAGCTTGGAAAAATTATTGTAACAGCACACTTTTATTAAGTCTGTCCTTGTATACACAGCATGCAATTGGTCTACTTCACACACAAACACACAAACACACACACACACACACACACACACACACACACACACACACACACAGACCACCTGCATGCAAGCACACACACCTACATAGAATACACACTAGGATAAAATAGTTATACTGCTCCATGTACACATATATATTGAATATATACATCCACTCTCTATCTTTCTATTACTCAAGTGAGTAGTGTGAGTATAATAGGGTTCCACTCCCATCTTCACAAGTGACCTGTTTATCGTCACATCACGACACTCTGATTTTAGCTGCAGCCTAGTATGTACCACATGTCCTCATTAGTGAAAACTGACTTGGCACACAATATGTGCAGAAGGACCATCATTTGTGCTGCCAAGACCGCCACACAGGCACAAAAATAAATGTTCACCTGTGAAAGCCATTGCAGCCGCATGCACTCCCTTAGCCACATTTCAGGGTGGCAAGTGTCTTTAATTGGTATGCATATATTTTTGAGTGGAGACCTATAAACTTCACAATCTGTGACCCATTTGCCTTGCCTTTCATCAAGCTAATAACCTTATTGTTTGCCAGAATTATGCCACAACCGTTACCAGCATAAATCTCACATGCATCTTCAACATCAGGTTGGGGCTATTGTAGTACCAATGACAATCATGTATAAGCTAGCAGCAGCTTCTCAGTTCATTCGGTTTGGGGTGAAGAGCATTAGTTATGTAGCAACACAGCATTGGCATACTCAATGATTCAAGGTTCACTTGGGGACAGTATATCATTTGCCGATATCAGTAATACAGTCGGATATCATGACGCTAATTGCATATCAACCCGTTTCTGTATGGTAAGTGTAAGATCTTAAACGATCGATAAAATCCTGTTATCAAGTGTAGCATTGCGCTATGCTACAAATTCACAGTTCCACCGAAACCAGGAGGAGTTACTCAAAATTCCATCATACTTACGTGGGGTGAAACAAATGGCACCTCAGTTGCTGCGTAGTGTGAGAAATCTGTGTTGAATAACATACAGGCTCGATTCTCTGAATTCCAAGAAAGAGATTCTGGGACAATTCTTAGCAGAATCCTGTATTTGGACATTCAGACACATGTGTTAGGATCAATATGTGGGGGGGGGGGGGGGGTCTTCATGTATCCATCTTTCAAAGGATATAATTGACAGAGAAGGGTGTTATTTATCTCCAAAATTACGATGGCAATGCATGTCTTGTGTGTTTATCTCTGGCTAGTGAGATAAATTAATAAAAGCATGCACAGTTTAAAAGTAAATACCAAACGGATTTTATACGTGAGTCTTATAAATATGTTGCTAATCAATTCATCATGAAATCGATAAATTTATGAGGCAGAATTACCATACATCTAGCCCCGTTTATGGCCTGGATGAACGCAAGCCCAACAAACACAAAACTGTTGGACCCTTTCACGTTTCCCGTTTCACTGGTCAGAACATCAGACATGCAGATTTGTTGTGAAACACCAAGGAGCAGGGCCAACACTACTGTTGGATCAAGAATACAGCCTGTCTTACTTCCTCCCAATTAAGTTCAGGTGACAGTCGTGGCAAATTTATCCTAGTTTCCTGAATTCATTTTATACAAATGAATGATTGACAGAGATTCTGCGGGAGTGCTCTGCATAGGACCAGTACCTGTAAAGATGCCTACAGAAGCGAATAAGTCCTTGAAGTTTAGGAATTTTCTCCGTTAGGAACGAGTAACTTTTGCAATGTATGCGGACTTCAAATGCCTTCTTGCTCCTGTAGTACCCTTTCAGAGTGACCTAACTGCCTTACATACAACACTCAAGAATGACACACAGCATTCGCAGTGGTGTGGAAGGCTGATTGTTCATGTGACTCGAGTCATAATTATTTTAGATCATACATCATGGAAGATCCTGTGAGGTGGCTGCTCTCTGAGTTTCATGCACTTGTAGAGGAAGTTATTGTGTCCAGAATGAATTTTTCGCTCTGCAGTGGACTGTGTAGTAATACGAAACCTCCTGGCAGATTAATATATTCTGTCGAACCGAGACTCAAAATCGGAACCTTTGCCTAACATGGGCAAGTGCTGTACCGACTAAGCTACACAATGACGACTCATGACCCATCCTCACAGCTTTATTTCCGCCAATACCTCATCTCCTACCACCCAAACTCCGGAGAAGTTCTTCTGCCGAACTTTCAGAACCAGCACTTCTGGAAGAAAGGATACTGCGTAGACATGGCTTTGCTACAGCCTTGGTAAAGTTTCCAGAATGTATTTTTGACTCTGCAGCGGAGTGTGCACTGATATGTAACTTCCTGGCACATTAAAACTGTGTGCCTCCTCTTGTAGGAGAGCTTCTGTGAATTTGGAAGGTAGGAGACGACGTACTGGCGGAAGTAAAGCTGTGAGGATTGGTCATGAGTCGTGCTTGCGTAGCTCAGTTGGTGTGGCAAAAGTCAAGCTCCCAATTTCCGATATGGGCCTGACACACAGTTTTAATCTGCCAGGAAGTGGCAAGCTGACGTGGTTTACCACACCAACATTCCTGTGACTAATGTGCAGGAAGACCGACAACTGTGCAGTTATTCAGCTGACTGCTATAATTTTGGGCTCACACTAGCTAATAAAGCTGAAAAACAACGTAGCGATCATTGCCATTTAAATGGCGAATTCTTCTGTTCACCACACAGTTCATGTAATCTGAATTATGAACTACCACAATATACGAGGGCAGTTCAATAAGTAATGCAACACTTTTTTTTCTGAAACAGGGGTTGTTTTATTCAGCATTGAAATACACCAGGTTATTCCGCAATCTTTTAGCTACACAACACTATTTTTCAACGTAATCTCCATTCAATGCTACGGCCTTACGCCACCTTGAAATGAGGGCCTGTATGCCTGCACGGTACCATTCCACTGGTCGATGTCGGAGCCAACGTCGTACTGCATCAATAACTTCTTCATCATCCGCGTAGTGCCTCCCACGGATTGCGTCCTTCATTGGGCCAAACATATGGAAATCCGACGGTGCGAGATCGACGCTGTAGGGTGCATGAGGAAGAACAGTCCACTGAAGTTTTGTGAGCTCCTCTCGGGTGCGAAGACTTGTGTGAGGTCTTGCGTTGTCATGAAGAAGGAGAAGTTCGTTCAGATTTTTGTGCCTACGAACACGCTGAAGTCGTTTCTTCAATTTCTGAAGAGTAGCACAATACACTTCAGAGTTGATCGTTTGACCATGGGGAAGGACATCGAACAGAATAACCCCTTCAGCGTCCCAGAAGACTGTAACCATGACTTTACCGGCTGAGGGTATGGCTTTAAACTTTTTCTTGGTAGGGGAGTGGGTGTGGCGCCACTCCATTGATTGCCGTTTTGTTTCAGGTTCGAAGTGATGAACCCATGTTTCATCGCCTGTAACAATCTTTGACAAGAAATTGTCACCCTCAGCCACATGACGAGCAAGCAATTCCGCACAGATGATTCTCCTTTGCTCTTTATGGTGTTCGGTTAGACAACGAGGGACCCAGCGGGAACAAACCTTTGAATATCCCAACTGGTGAACAATTGTGACAGCACTACCAACAGAGATGTCAAGTTGAGCACTGAGTTGTTTGATGGTGATCCGTCGATCATCTCGAACGAGTGTGTTCGCACGCTCCGCCATTGCAGGAGTCACAGCTGTGCACGGCCGGTCTGCACGCGGGAGATCAGACAGTCTTGCTTGACCTTGCGGCGATGATGACACACGCTTTTCCCAACGACTCACCGTGCTTTTGTCCACTGCCAGATCACCGTAGACAATCTGCAAGCGCCTATGAATATCTGAGATGCCCTGGTTCTCCGCCAAAAGAAACTCGATCACTGCCTGTTGTTAGCAACGCACATCCGTTACAGACGCCATTTTAACAGCTCCGTACAGCGCTGCCACCTGTCGGAAGTCAATGAAACTATACTAGACAAAGCGGGAATGTTTGAAAATATTCCACAAGAAATTTCCGGTTTTTTCAACCAAAATTGGCCGAGGAAAAAAATGTGTTGCATTACTTATTGAACTGCCCTCGTATATTCGTTTTCATTCAACATTTTAATGAGGATGTTGCTCATTTCCTTGTTGAGTATTTGGCTGATTTCGGTTTGTGCACTGATAAGGTTAACGTTATAGCTGAGAGCAGAGAAAAATATATTTCATTTTCCAAAATATTCGCCAAGAATATTATGTTCCGCTTCCTGGAATCACTGATATTCATGCAGGCAGCATTTCTGAAAACTGCTGATACCATGCATCGGGGGTGTATGCATCTCTCTCGAGCTTCACCTCTCGATAGTGTCGAGTTTCATGTTGTAACGCAGAAAGGGGTCTTCCTAGACGGATTTGATGGAGAAATTCAGGGAAATCATGTTGCACAACACATCCACATTGTCTACTAAACCTACAGGCGATACCATAATGGATCCGGAATGTAGGCATGCAATGACTGTTTGGCACGAGTTTAATTTCTCTAACTTAGGGTAGCATGCAAGACTATATGGACACAGATGTACATTTACTTGCAGAGATTTCTGAGTAATTCTGGGGTGCATGCGTGGGGACATACATGCCAGATCTTGCATTCAACTATACTTCGCCAGGGCTTTTGTGACACACTATGCTCAAATAAACAAATGTCGAAATCTAATTTTGAGTGTGGGATTTGTGGGGGACTTTTCCAATTTGTCCAAAGGCATGGAGAGGCAAATAACCCGCAAATGGCTAAAAAGTTCAATAAAATATCTGGCGATTCAAGTTGCATCCTGCAGTTAGATGTTAACAGCTTATATGGGCATGTTGGGAACAATCTGTAGCTACTGGACGATTTTGATGACTATCTTGTGTTGATATCACCAGAGTAAAAAATAAAAATGTTCTGCAAAGTGTTCATTTGAAAAAGATTTTTACAAATTAATGAATAATAGAATTTTCGGAAAAACCATGTAGAATGTTAGAAATTATCACCGTTTTTATCTAGTCAATTCTTGGGGGAGCTGTCTGTCGGAAGAAAGTTTGTGGTGAAGGTATTAATACAGCTCATGAGACCTGTTTATGTAGGTATGTGAATAGCGGACCTATGGAAACTCAACATCTACCAATTTCATTAGGAGCTTGCAAAAACTCACTTTGAAGACCCAAATTTACTTTATACAAACACAGAAAGCCTCATCAACAGGGTGAAAGGTTGTGATCCATATGAAGCAATAAGGTTCCACCTCAAAGCATTCGATAAATCTGGATATGCAGGTGATAATTCTTGTGGCATAAAGCTGCCAAACGGTATGGTAATCAGCTTGATGAAGATGAAGCAGATGGATTACAGGTTATGGAATTTGTAGCCTCTGCTCGAAAATGTACACATACCTTACAGAGACGGGCTAATGGTGTGTAGCATGTAGCTGCAATGGCTCTAATGGCTCAAAATCACTTGAATCGCCAGTGTGGAGGTGTTGATGGTGGATATGATCCTCTTTCTCCTCCTCCACATATGACGCACCAAGTCAGTTTTCAATCATGTGGACATACAGTACATATTACGATGTAAGAAAAATAGGCACGTTAAGATATAATTCTTGTGGCATAAAGGCACAAATAAGTGGGTTATATGTGATGATGGGATCAAAGCCCGACCATACGTTATTCGCTTGAGTGATAAAGAGACAGAGTGGATGCATGTGTTGTACATATAGCAAAAATGTGTGTGTGTGTGTATGTGTGTGTGTATGTGAAATAGTAAAAGTATTTTATTATACTCTGTACATCAATGCATATACTAAGTGATTCAGCTGCCCCTACACGTGTGTGTGTGTGTGTGTGTGTGTGTGTGTGTGTGTGTGTGTGTGTGTGTGTGTGTAACATCTTCGTTGCATGCTCACTTCATTAACAGCAGTCTCATAGTGTTGTTTGATCCAGTTTTTTTACCACAGACAGTGCATATGCATTGCATACATCATTTTCTACAATGAGAGACCATTTTACATCTCCCCATTAACTTCAGCTTCCCCCCTTATCAATCTGAAAGCGTTGCAGAGTTAAATTTTACTGCAAAATTCTGGGCTGCGTTGGTATAGATAACTGACTTCAAAAAACTAGGATGGCGTTGCCTTGTATCAGCAAGATCAGGATATCTGCACCCCACTAATGGTGTATTGTATGATGTCACCGAATCCTCAGCATCTGGGTGAAGCTGCGCTGCAGTCATGCACAATCATTCCATCTGCATTGGTGTGCTGCGCGGAGTGACCGCACGGTTTGAGGCGCCATGTCACGGATTGCGCGGCCCCTCCCACCGGAGTTCGAGTCCTCCCTCGGGCATTGGTGTGTGTGTGTTGCTGTTAGCATAAGTTAGTTAAGTAGTGTGTAAGGCTAGGGACTGATGATCTCAGCAGTTTGGTCCCTTAGGAATTCACACATATTTGAACTTTCTTTTTCTTTTTGCATTGGTGTGACAGGCTCATCTGTGACAGCTAGCACGACATTGCAACTATGAAAAGTTTCTAGACGCTTCAGGGGAATCCTGTAAGGCACTGAAAGCTTACACAAACAAAGCTATCGAAATGAGGTAATGCCTACGCTGGGTTACGGTAGCCTACGGTAGTTTTACAACTCTATGCATATGGTAGTCGCGTAACTTCTCTCGTCATAACTTATCTGGCCATAACCACCCTAACTGGGCACATAAAGCACTGACAGTCACATCAATGAATGTTGTAGATGTAATGCACAAAGCAAAGGTCAGCTCTAAGCGTTTAGTGTTTCCACAACTTGCGTCATACTAAATTAAGCAAGCTCGTTTATCTGGGCTAGGCGGGATCAGATGAAATCTGGATTGCCAAAAATTCGGATAATCCGCAAATTTTGTACTAAATGTAAAAACTCTGATGTGTATATTACGATACGCAAACCTTTTAGTTTGGCCCTAACAAGAAAGACTTTTTTTGCACTTAATCTGTTGAGTTAAAGTAAAGCACTCAAATATGGCCCCTTTTTCATCATTACTTGTAAATTCATTAAAATTCTGCAGGAAAGTAAGGTGTATGCTTGACAACACACCCAAGTATGTTTACTATATGTGAAGCTTAACTTCCGTAAGACTTTAGTGAAGAATGTCAAAAGTAGTGGTATACAAAAAATTGGCATTCCTTTATGTATGAGTTGGTAATAATATCGCTCAGCTCATACAACTTGCAAAAATTTATGAATACTAGAAAACAGAAGAGTATTAACATCTACATTTCAAAGAAAGTATGCAAATAAATGTAGTTTTATGTGAAATTCGTACATTGCATTTTATGTGACTCCACAAAAAGCATTATATGCACTGGATCCGTGTTTGTCCTTTGTTGTCCTGCAAATACAATTTATCGCACATCGGGGATTTTGAATCTTCGCTGTAGTCAGTTTCGTCGCCGGCTTCTACGTTACAGCATTTGAATCGAAATCATCTTTAGCATCAGAATCTTCAGAAGATTCAGAGCCACAAACTTTTCTTTTCCCCCTTCGGTTTTCAAAACCTGTCTTCTTTCTTGCATGTGATCCCTCCTTATTTCTTCCGACGGAACTACTAGTATAATTTTTGTGAGGTGACACTGTGATACGGTTAGTTGACAGTCGTCAGGTGAAAATGCTTGATTCGATGGCAGCCACAGATAGAATTTCCTGAGGTGATATGCATTGATATCAACCTCGGTCAGGGTTAATAACGTCAATGTTGTGGGTGTGCGTCTCTTGGCAGTCTGAAATGCAGAGCACTGGATGGTTTGACAATGTTGATGGAGTGCTAGTACTATTTCGTGAACAAGTACAGCTGTATCCACCCAGAAGGATGAGCTGTTGCAATTGTACCTGGAGCAGTTTCGTTGAGTAATTCAACCTTGATGTTCTAGTATGGATAAATAATCGTGAGTGGAATAAACTGTCCAGATGCGGACATGCACGTTACAAGGGTCCTAAGAGAAACACATTCAGCAGAAGACAAGCGATGAACTTGACACTTGCCTTTTGCAGCATCAACTATTCTGCATTTATACTAAACTATCGTCAAGCCTATTTTATGAAAGTTAAACATTTCCATAGTATTGTATTTTATTTTCTAGATTTCCGCTTTTAGAATCGCAAAAAAAATCTTCCACTTCCTTTTAAAATCCCTGTATTCTAGCATTAGAAAGCATCTGTTGTGTTCTAAAGGGGATATCAGGATGATGTCTTATGAGCGATTGCAACCATTTCTTGCCTGCCGGTCCTTGTTGAGACTTGAAAGGACGCCCATTATTATTTCTGATGGCTAGCTGAAAAGCCATACATTTGACTTCATTTACATGTAAACCATAGTATTTTTTCTGCGTTGCCTTACAGTACTCATCGAACTGAGCCTCTATCTTGGGAGGTAAAATGGTTTTGCTACGTACTGCAGGTTTCAAAACATCTGCAGGCTGCGCGTTCGTCTTCAAATGAGCCCGCAGTGTTGTTCTCGGTATCCCATAATCACGTACCGCTTGTTTAACAGGCGTATGTTTCTCTTGGCCAGCCTTAATCGCACTGACCATAACATTTTCATCCCAGGCTCGTATTTTTAACATCTGAAATGAGAAGAGCAACTACTTGAAGATATTTAACCAGATATGGCCCTGGGCTACAATTAGATCTATGTGGGGGCCATATTAGGATAGCCGGCCAGAGTGGCCGAGCGGTACTAGGCGCTACAGTCTGGAACCGCGCGACCGCTACGTCGCAGGTTCGAATCCTGCCTCGGGCATGGATGTGTGTGATGTCCTTAGGTTAGTTAGGTTTAAGTAGTTCTAAGTTCTAGGGGACTGATGACCTCAGAAGTTAAGTCCCATAGTGCTCAGTGCCATTTTTGAGCCATATTAGGATAACGGCCTGCATTGCAAGAGGCGGGTGATTTGCAAAGCTACAGTTGATGTGAAATATATTCAACAAATCCAAAATAAAGGAAAGAATGCGGACTTTCTATTATTAAAAAACTGGTTTTCTAGTACTTATATTTCACAGTGGAACTCATTCTGTAACTGCAATATACCAAACCTCTTCACCTATGCTCTGAAAAGAAAAGTCAAGATTCAGGAATGTTAAAGAGACAGCTTCCTGTTTCACACACAATACGTGACTCACCAGCGCCCTCTGAAGCTCTTGCGAATACCGCATGAGTGCGCCGCTTGCCGCAGGGTTTATGTAGGATGGCTGTATTTGAGTACTTCAGCTCACTATAGTCTACCCACGTGTACTTACTGAAATAGTGTGTTAAGTTTCTTTTGGGTGGCATTTGATAGCAGCACTATCGCATAGATGTTTAACTAATATCAGTTCGGCCCTATTTGTTTCCAGCTGACGTTCTAGACGAACAGTTAGTTTTTCCAGATGCACTGTTGTCTCTGCATGGGGCATTATTTCTTCTCCTGAAATGCCAGTTCTGTTGTCCACTTCACCATCAATGTCGTTCTCCCTAGTACAGCGGGAGGTCGTACAAACTCCGTCACCGGCCACCATGCCGTAACTAGAATCACTGTCATACAGCAATGGGGTATCTGTATCACCATCGTCTACATCCGAACTACCAGGAAGGTTTGCAGACATTGCAGGGAGAGAGGTGTTGCGAATATCACGAACTTTTGTGCTAGATCGTAATTTTTTCCATTTTTCGACGCTCCTTAGTAGTACGCGTTTCTCTCCTTTTATTTATGATACATTTTCAGTGGCCTATAATTCATGTGCCTTATTATACATATAATAAATGTATTATGTAGAAGTTACAATACGTTTATAAAAAGAAACATACAGTATATTACTGGATAGGTGAAGATGCTTCACGACTAAATGAAGCGAAAAGCGTATGGCAGAAACAAGCTGCCTTTCGTCAACGTCAGAACATACTCCATGTGCTGTAATCACAAATAGCAGGCAATACTGCTTTCCATGACTTTAGGATCGATAGCTCAGTAACGTATATCAAGAAGATGCAACATTTCATTACAGTTATCACACCAACTTTCCCCTCTTCTTCATTTATTTTCCCCAAAAGCTGCCTTCCGTATAGACATTTGATGTCCTCCGAGGGAATGACTCCTTCAGATCCTTTTTTGAAGTTTGCTGCAGCTGCCGCATCCCCCGAAAAACTTTCACTCGTCGCTGCATGCTGGCATATGCCGTGACGAGCTTTTCATCTTTCCAACCAAGCTTGGCTGGCTGTGAAGTTAGGCTCGCCGACGAACTCCTTGCTGTTTACTTTTAGCACTTTTTCCCCCAGTATTGGACCGGGTATCGAAATACCGTGTTCTTTTTTCACACTTAACCAAACGAATAATGCTCCATTCAGTGTTTCGCTTCTTGCTTTCTTTATTTTACCGCATTTATACATCTACATCTACATTTATACTCCGCAAGCCACCCAACGGTGTGTGGCGGAGGGCACTTTGCGTGCCACTGTCATTACCTCTCTTTCCTGTTCCACTCGCGTATGGTTCGCGGGGAGAACGGCTGCCGGAAACCTCCGTGCACGCTCGAATCTCTCTAATTTTACATTCGTAATCTCCTCGGTAGCTATAAGTACGGGGAAGCAATATATTCGACACCTCATCCAGAAGCACACCCTCTCGAAACCGGGACAGCAAGCTACACCGCGATGCAGAGCGCCTCTCTTGCAGTCTGCCAGTTGAGTTTGCTAAACATCTCCGTAACGCTATCACGCTTACCAAATAACCCTGTGACGAAACGCGCCGCTCTTCTTTAGATCTTCTCTATCTCCTCTGTTAACCCGACCTGGTACGGATCCCACACTGATGAGCAATACTCAAGTATAGGTCGAACGAGTGTTTTGTAAGCCACCTCCTTTGTTGATGCACTACATTTTCTAAGGACTCTCCAAATGAATCTCAACCTGGCACCCGCCTTACCAACAATTAATTTTATATGATCATTCTACTTCAAATCGTTCCGTACGCATACTCCCAGATATTTTACAGAAGTAACTGCTACCAGTGTTCGTTCCGCTATCATATAATCATACTATAAAGGATCCTTCTTTCTATGTATTCGCAATACATTACATTTGTCTATGTTAAGGGTCAGTTGCCACTCCCTGCACCAATTGCCTATCCGCTGCAGATCTTCCTGTATTTCGCTGCAATTTTCTAATGCTGCAACTTCTCTGTATACTACAGCATCATCCGCAAAAAGCTGCATGGAACTTCCGACACTATCTACTACTTCATTTATACAGGGCTATTACAAATGATTGAAGCGATTTCATAAATTCACTGTAGCTCCATTCATTGACATATGGTCACGACACACTACAGATACGTAGAAAAACTCATAAAGTTTTGTTCGGCTGAAGCCGCACTTCAGGTTTCTGCCGCCAGAGCGCTCTAGAGCGCAGTGAGACAAAATGGCGACAGGAGCCGAGAAAGCGTATGTCGTGCTTGAAATGCACTCACATCAGTCAGTCATAACAGTGCAACGACACTTCAGGACGAAGTTCAACAAAGATCCACCAACTGCTAACACCATTCGGCGATGGTATGCGCAGTTTAAAGCTTCTGGATGCCTCTGTAAGGGGAAATCAACGGGTCGGCCTGCAGTGAGCGAATAAACGGTTGAACGCGTGCGGGCAAGTTTCACGCGTTGCCCGCAGAAGTTGACGAATAAAGCAAGCAGGGAGCTAAACGTACCACAGCCGACGGTTTGGAAAATCTTACGGAAAAGGCTGAAGCAGAAGCCTTACCGTTTACAATTGCTACAAGCCCTGACACCCGATGACGAAGTCAAACGCTTTGAATTTTCGGCGCGGTTGCAACAGCTCATGGAAGAGGATGCGTTCAGTGCGAAACTTGTTTTCAG
The DNA here is from genome assembly GCF_021461385.2 of Schistocerca piceifrons. NCBI lineage: Eukaryota > Metazoa > Arthropoda > Insecta > Orthoptera > Acrididae > Schistocerca > Schistocerca piceifrons. The sequence continues at coordinate 547,213,697 of NC_060138.1, read as the reverse complement.
TGATGAAGCAACATTTTTTCTTAATGGTGAAGTGAACGGACACAATGTGCGAATCTGGGCGGTAGAGAATCCTCACGCATTCGTGCAGCAAATTCGCAATTCACCAAAAGTTAACGTGTTTTGTGCAATCTCACGGTTTAAACTTTACGGCCCCTTTTTCTTCTGCGAAAAAAACGTTACAGGACACGTGTATCTGGACATGCTGGAAAATTGGCTCATGCCACAACTAGAGACCGACAGCGCCGACTTCATCTTTCAACAGGATGGTGCTCCACCGCACTTCCATCCTGATGTTCGGCATTTCTTAAACGGGAGATTGGAAAACCGATGGATCGGTCGTGGTGGAGATCATGATCAGCAATTCATGTCATGACCTCCACGCTCTCCCGACTTAACCCCATGCGATTTCTTTCTGTGGGGTTATGTGAAAGATTCAGTGTTTAAACCTCCTCTACCAAGAAACGTGCTAGAACTGCGAGCTCGCATCAACGATGCTTTCGAGCTCATTGATGGGGACATGCTGCGCCGAGTGTCGGAGGAACTTGATTATCGGCTTGATTTCTGCCGAATCACTAAAGGGGCACATATCGAACATTTGTGAATGCCTAAAAAAACTTTTTGAGTTTTTGTATGTGTGTGCAAAGCATTGTGAAAATATCTCAAATAATAAAGTTATTGTAGAGCTGTGAAATCGCTTCAATCATTTGTAATAACCCTGTATATATTGTGAAAAGCAATGGTTCCATAACACTCCCCTGTGGCACGCCAGAGGTTACTTTAGCGTCTGTAGACGTCTATCCATTGAAAACAACATGCCGTGTTCTGTATGCTAAAAACTCTTCAATCCAGCCACACAGCTGGTCTGATATTCCGTACTCTTACTTTGTTTATCAGGCGACAGTGCGGAACTGCATCGAACGCCTTCCGGAAGTCAAGGAAAATGGCATCTACCTGGGAGCCTGTATCTAATATTTTCTGGGTCTCATGAACAAATAAAGTGAGTTGGGTCTCACACGATCGCTGTTTCCGGAATCCATGTTGATTCCTACAGAGTAGAGACATGTTCTAAAATACTAGAACAGATCGGTGTCAGAGATGTAGGGCTATAGTTATGCGCATCTGCTCGACGACCCTTCTTGAAAACTGGTACTACCTGTGCTCTTTTCCAATCATTTGCAACCTTCCGTTCCTCTAGAGACTTGCGGTACACGGCTGTTAGAAGGGGGTCAAGTTCTTTCATGTACTCTGTGTAGAATCGAATTAGTATCCCGTCAGGTCCAGTGGGCTTTCCTCTGTTGAGTGATTTTAGTTGCTTTTCTATTCCTTGGACACTTATTTCGATGTCAGCTATTTTTTCGTTCGTGCGAGGATTTAGAGAAGGAGCTGTAGTGCGGTCTTCCTCTATGAAACAGCTTTGGAAAAAGGTGTTTAGTATTTCAGCTTTATGCGTGTCATCCTCTGTTTCAATGCCATCATCATCCCAGAGTGTCAGAATATGGTGTTTCGAGCCACTTATTGATTTAACATAAGACCAGAACTTCCTAGGATTTTCTGTCAAGTCGGTACATAGAATTTTACTTTCGAATTCACTGAACGCTTCACGCATAGCCCTCCTTACGCTAACTTTGACATCGTTTAGCTTCTGTTGCCTGAGAGGTTTTGGCTGCGTTTAAATTTGCAGTGAAGCTCTCTTTGCTTTCACAGTAGTTTCCTAACTTTGTTTTGAACCACGGTGGGTTTTTCCCGTCCCTCACAGTTTTACTCGGCACGTACCTGTCTAAAACGCATTTAACGATTGCCTTGAACTTTTCCCATAAACACTCAACATTGTCAGTGTCGGAACAGAAATTTTCGTTTTGATCTGTTAGGTAGTCCGAAGTCTGCCTCTTATTACTCTTGCTAAACAGATAAACCTTCCTCCCTTTTTTATATTCCTATTTACTTCCATATTCAGGGATGTTGCAAACGGCCTTATGATCACTGATTCCTGTTCTGCGCTTACAAAGTCGAAAAGTTCGGGTCTGTTTGTTATCAGTAGGTCCAAGATGTTATCTCCACGAGTCAGTTCTCTGTTTAACTGCTCGAGGTGATTTTCGGATGTGCACTCAGTATAATGTCATTCGATGCTCTGTCCCTACCACCCGTCCTAAACATGTGAGTGTTCCAGTCTATATCTGGTAGCTTGAAATCTCCACATAAGACTATAACATGCTGAGGAAATTTATGTGAAATGTGTTCCAGATTTTCTCTCAGTTGTTCTGCCACTAATGCTGCTGAGTTGGGAGGTCGGTAAAAGGAGCCAATTATTAACCTAGCTCGGTTGTTGAGTATAATCTCCACCCATAATCATTCACAGGAACTATCCACCTCTATTTCACTACAGGATAAACTACTACTAACAGCGACAAACACACCACCACCAGCTGCATGCAATCTATCCTTTCTAAACTATCTCTGGCTTCAGCCAGCTTTCCATACCTATAACGATTTCAGCTTCGGTGCTTTCTATCAGCGCTTGAAGTTCCGGTACTCTACCAACGCAGCTTCGACAGTGTACAATTACAATACCGATTGCTGCTTGGTCCCCGCATGTCCTGACTTTGCCCTGCACGCTTTGAGGCTGTTGCCCTTTCTGTACTTGCCCAAGGCCATCTAACCTAAAAATCCGCCCAGTCCACGTCACACAACCCCTGCTACTCCTGTAGCCGCCTGCTGTGTGTAGTGGACTCCTAACCTATCCAGCAGAACCCGAAACTCCACCACCCTATGGCGCAAGTCGAGGAATCCGCAGCCCAAACGGTTTCAGAACCGTTTCAGCCTCTGATTCAGACCCACCACTCTTCTCTGTACCAAAGGTCCGCAGTCAGTCCTGTCAACGATGCTGCAGATGGTGAGCTCTGATTTCATCCCACTAGCGAGACTGGCAGCCTTCACCAAATAAGATAGCCGTCGGAAGCCAGAGAGGATTTCCTCCGATCCATAGCGACACACATCATTGGTGTCAACACCACCTGCAGATGGGTGCACCCTGTACCCTTCATGGCATCCGGAAGGACCCTTTACACATCTGGAATGACTCCCCCCAGTATGCACACGGAGTGCACATTGGTTTTCTTCCCCTCTCTTGCAGCCATATCCCTAAGGGGCCTTATTATGCGCCTGACATTGGAGCTCCCAACTACCAGTAAGCCCACCCTCTGCGACCGTCCAGATCTTGCAGACTGAGGGACTGAGAGGTACCCACATGCCTTGCTCATACTGTGGCATCAAGCAGTCAGGCCTGCAAGATGAGTGGTCTGCCAAGCGAGTGGATTCATTTTTATTTCTTGAGTAATATGAACTCTCGTACTCTCAATTAAGTTACAAATTATCCTCCTGTATGAATAATACGCAACATAAACGCACATCTGACTATCAGTAATTTACAGAACTCTGACTGTTCACTACGCACTGGCAATACCACATTTTCTTTTTCTTTATTTAACGGCTTTTATCAACATGTGGCCACCGCACTGAATATGAATGGCGCACACATAAATTCGGGACATCATGACAACATACAATTCGAAGGAAAATTCCACCAATCTTTTTCTTTTCACTATCTTATTTATTCTGATAAATTCTATAACCTAAACACACAAATTCTATAACCTACAACAATAACACATGAGAAATTCCGCCCAGTGGGCATGGCTTTGCATTGGTGATTCTCTACCTTATGGTCTCGTAATTATTTAACGCCTCAGTGCACTTTCTGGATAGGATGGTGGATCTTTTATTATACCTCACACTTCGACTCTCACAATCATCATCACTAAACTTTCCTCCAGACCAAGCGGTGCTGAAGGAACAAGCATAACCCACTAATCTTTTGAAATACCTTGCTACTCTCCCATGCAAACCACACATACCCAAATTACATGACATACACCACACTACGACATGGAATACAATACAATGAATAGTCACAACACTATCACTTTCAGCTTTCCCATTTCAATTAGTATTTATCCTAGTTTCACACGACACTGCTCCACTTTGTAATTCTACTCTCCTACTATGAACTCTGGAGATATATGCACGTCTTCCTGTGCAATGCAAGCCAAGTGGCGATGCTGGATAGACGGCCGACTCACCTTGCTTCTCTCTCAGAGTTTGAATCCAGCGTCACACGGAATCATATCACGCAAAGTAATATTAAGAACATATTCATCACACACGCGAGTCCTCAACTGATACCATGGACGAGTACTTCACTTTATCCTTTGTCTCATACACAGATTGAGACTTACACAGTACTCACCATGTGGAAGTACTCGTCTCTAATTTCAAGTCCTGCACACGCCATTTCTTAAATATTTCAACTTATGGTACACACGCTATTTCTTAAATATTTCAACTTATTGTACACACACTAGTAATTCAGCTTAACTTAAGCTCACGGAAGTATTTCAACTTATTGCTACACGTGGTTTCATTGTGACCGTTGGTCACTTCCGAAGATTACTATGATCCCATTAATATTACCTGCCTGACATTTAATTCTCCCCACAAAAGTTCCTGAAATAGAGAAATTATTATTTCAAACTACTCTTAAATATTCCACATGCATACCATGTCTCCACTCTTTTGTCTTTATGCAGCACAACTAAGACAGGTCTTAACAGCACAAGATCCAGCAGCAGAGTGCTGAAACATGGCCGTTCTTCAGGTCCTCTCACACCTCTGTCGAAGTGGGGGAGCACCTTGCTACCGTATTGGTCAGCCACATTTCAGGCACTCAAAGCTCAGGTAAATTTCATCTCTTTGGTCCCACCAAAGGTGGCCAAAGGATCGTCTCAAAGATGATCATATATTCACATTCACTATCTGTGGTTAACAGACAACCATACATTCATTCATTTCACAGATCTCACCAAACTGGATGTAGGGATTTATTTTGAGGGAGTGCACATGTGATCAATTAAATAAATAAATTGTCATTCTTTCCCACACTGGTATCCAGCTTCGCTGTATTAATTGAAATTGAGTTATTTTACAAAAAAATGTGTTGTTCTGACAAAAATAATGAAGTATGTTGTACCTATTTTCAATGTCGGGCGGTACTGTACCCTTTCAGGACAACCTCTGGAACAGGACAAGCAGCCGTGTCCGGCCGACGATCAGTATCAGCCGGAGACAGAGCCTGAAACCAGTTCGCCAGAAAAAACTGGAGAGGCCTTCTGTTCAGCCCTCCGGAATTTCTTTCGACCCCTGCCACACCTCGAGACGACTTCCCACTCTACCACGGGTGAGGGGTCAGCCTCAATGTGGGCAGTATCCCGGGCAGCCACAGCCTTAATCCGATTGGGGGATGCGTGGGACAAGCTGGCCGTCCCCGACAAACCCCCGTCTGGACCCCCACAGTGATGCCGATTGGCAACAACCTCAAGCTGTGTGACCGAAGCCAACACTGCCCGAAGCTGGGAGCGAAGGGATGCCAACTCAGCCTGCATCCGAACACAGCAGTCGCAGTCCCTATCCTTGCTAAATACTGTTGTGCAAAGAACGTCTGAACTAATCTACCGAGAGCACAAACAATTCGACACAAAATTTAAACGGTTATTAAAATACAAGACTGCCTAGTAAATGCAGTAATGCTGCTACTTGCGCACTGCTGACGCACTGCTCGGCGGCAGAAGGCTAACTGTACTGTCAGTAACGTACAAAGACTGTTAGAAAGAAATAAACAAATGACAGACGACTACGCGACTTTACACGTCACAGATATCAATATGCAAATCTGCCCCTGCTAATTACGAAACTACACAATGATTTGATGGATTTAGCTAAACAAATTTTGAACTTGACTACTACACTTATATGAACGCTAAATAAGCCACTTGCTGCTACATGCGCACTGCTGACACACTGCTCGGCGGCAGAAAGCTATCTGTCTTTAGTTATCATTTTAGGCAGAACTCTTCAAATTCTTTTAAGTTCTTCTTCCGCTCTGACACGGTTGATGTCCCTGCATCAGTTTCTGCAGCTATATTTTTTAGCAGTTCTGATACGTCTATTCTGTCAAGTGCTTGTCCGTCGAAACAACCACTCTTTCTCGCTTCGAAACCATTCCACTCAAGCACGGTCAGACACAGGAGGAAAAGAACAATGCCGGCACAACTTCAACTTAAGGAATACATCCACACTGACTGTGGTAACGGTACCTGGAAGCGTCGGACCGGCTATCTCTGAGTCGCCTGCTGTGCCATCATAACAATTGTACATGCACCGTACTGTATCAGTTGTATACTACACATTTTCACGTTAGAAGAAAAACGAAAAGGAAACAAAAATGAATGAAGCCGGATTAATGAGGCCCGCATAAACGAGCTTCTTGTGTACATCACACTAAAAGAGATTCGGCAGAATGAATGGTTGTTCGAGTTTACGCTTCACAACCTGTGGCAATATTTTGCGAGACATTTTGAGGGCTTAGGGATAAGGTAATGTCTTCTAGCACATGGCGACAGTATTGTCCAGTTGAGATGCTTATCCAAAGCTACACCTAAGTTCTTCACTGCTTTATGGTATGGTATTGGAATACCGTCGAGTAAAATAGGAAGCGTCTGTTTGAGGAACCCTGAACTTATTAATTTTTGATGGTCCCCTAGAACTTAGAACTACTTAAACCTAACTAACCTAAGGACATCACACACATCCATGCCCGAGGCAGGATTCAAACCTGCGACCGTAGCGGTCTCGCGGTTCCAGGCTGACGCGCCTAGAACCGCTTGGCCACACCGGCCGGCATCGGGTAAGCAATTCGTAGTACCTACACCACACGGCCGCTATTAAACCAGATGCATAACATTATCTTTTCTGGATGCGCGCAGGTCTTTGCACAACATTTCTCGTCACTAGTAACAATACAGGATAGGAATGGTCGGTGTTCTTCACGATTCATTTGATTAGAGCAAGCAAAGATGCACATATGGCCTCCTGCTAATTTTTGTGATTTTGGTTTCGAATGCGGTACCCATACACTCTATTTTTGAACCTTCCCAATTGCAAGCAAATGTCACACGATGTTCAATGATCACAGTGCATCAAATCTGTGAGTTGTTGATTACACTGGTGTGTATCATTGTGGATTAGAGCGTTTATACTATCTTCTTCAGACCCTGAAGATCTTCCTGCACACGGAGAGTCACTAGTGTCAAAACGATCCTCCTTATAAACGAAAAAACCGTTTTATTTTCGCGCTCTATTCAGTGTCTGTATCCCAATACACGGCGCAGATGTTTCTGGCTGCCTCCGCTGTTGTCACCCCTCTATTTACTTTGCCGTAAATGTTCCGATTTCTCCACTTGACACTCGCCCATTTTCTAGCGTCCTTAGCTCTACTATCTCCAAATGACAAAATGACAGTATGTTAACTCAAACAGCAACAGTAAGCTACAAATAAGAAACAAAATCGATAAATAAATCTATAAACACGTGAATACCAACATGCAGAACAAAAACGCTACGAACTTAATGCATCAAAGTAACAGATTTATGAGAGTCCTACGGCCTCTGCCGCATCCCGTACCTCAGCCTCCATAATACCCTATTTTTTGTGTCTTCAACAGTAAAACTTATATTATTACAAGTCTGCATTACTGCAGTATTGTTACGATATACCAATATCCAATATCAAATAGAGCTGACTTTTTCCGCGCTTCAACTTGTAGATCTCCAGCCAGTTCGATTTCTTGCCACAAGATGGCAGCACTGCATGCGCTACTCACCCTGGTACCTATGACGGACGCCAGATGTCACAGCATGACATATACAACTTGAATCTAAACTGACTGCGATAAAATGTACTGTTGGCTAGCGTGCTAAGGAAATACAGCAGGCATTCAATTTTTGATGACTTCTGACACAGCGACACTACTAGTGCATCTGTTGATATTAGGTAATGTCAATGTCTGAAAAACGGCAGAAATAGTGAAATATGTTACACATATTGTGGAAATAACAGGGACCTGTCACTTAGAATGTCAAGCGTTGCCTTTAAGCACATAGAAACAACGAGATAGAAACCTGGTTCGCTAAGACATCCCGAAACACTGAATTAGTATTCATCAACTACAGGTGTTATGCAAGAATGATTTGAATAACCTATTATATGAATTGCTAATATTACAGTTTCACGACTACTTAGCCATACTAATATTGCAATTTATGTATAAAACGCTAAGGCTAAGAAGAATAGGAAGGACACATTTTATTCAGTCTAATCCTATGACGCAGCTCAGTTACAGAAGATTAACGACAACAGTACCGACGATGACAGGAACAAGAAAAATTTTGATCTTGTATGCAGAATCGGATGACTTTCGAAGTGGGATCTGAAGATATGCAGAGGTTTTGTTAGAACGATTTTGATATTTGAAAGACAGACGTTAAGAGAAAAAAATGCACTTGATCTTTCCACTAGTAACTTTATGATATGTTATTCTGAACAGGCTGTTTAATCATAAATGTGTTAGCACGAAGAAGTTTTCGTACACAGCTGAGAACACTGGTTTTGTAGAGTCGTGAGCAACAGTTTTCACAGCTTTCACTTTCTGCTAAGTTTGTTTTCTTAGTCAGAAGCGATTGGTCGGGTGATCACCTTTCGCTTTACATGTTGAGTACTTCTTTCTTCTGATCTTTCTCAGCACAGCAGTAGGTAACGTTGCAACACTAACCAACACGGATTCAAAAAATACTGTTCTTGTAAAACATACCCAGGAGATGTGAAATTGATTCCATATTTTTAGATTTGCGGAAGACTTTTGACACCGTTCCTCACAAGCGATTTATAATAAAATTCCATGCCTATGGACTATCGTCTCAGTTATGCGATTGGACTGGTTATTTCCAGTCAGAAAGGAAAGTCATCGAGTAAAACAGAAGTAATACCTGACGTTTCTCGAGGAAGTGGTGTAGGCCCACGGCTATTCCTGATCTACATAAACGATTTGGGAGATAATCTGAACAGCTCTCTTAGATTGTTTGCAGATGATACTGTCATTTACCGTCTTATAAAGTCATCAGATGATCAAAACTAATTGGAAAATTAGACAAGATATCTGTACAGCGCAAAAAGTGGCAGCTGACTCTGAACAGTGAAAAGTGTGAAGTCATCCACATGATTACAATTACGCATAACTTAAATTGGAACGATCACATAGATAATGGTGCAAAAGCAAACCAAAGACTGCGATTTATTGTCAGAACACTTAGAAAATGTAACAGGTCTACTAAAAAGACTGCTTACACTAAGACTGTCCGCCCTCTTCTGGAGTATTGCTGTGCGGTGTGCGATCCGCATCAGATAGGATTCACGGAGAACATCAAAGAAGTTCAAAGAAGGGCAGCTCGTTTCGCCTTATCGTGAAATGGGGGAAAAAGTGCCACGGGTTTGATGCACGAATTGGAGTGACAGTCATTAAAAGAAAGTCTTTTTGCGACAAGCCCTTCTCATGAAATTTCGATTACCCATTCTCGCTTCAGAGTATAAAATATATTGTTGGCACCCAACTATATAGGGGGAAATGGTATCACAATAAAATAAGAGAAAACAGAGCTCGCACAGCAAGATTTAAGTGTTCATTTTTCCCGCTAGCTGTTAGAGAGTATAATGGTAGAGAAGTAGCTTGAATGTGATTCGATGAACCCTCTGCCAGGCAGAACTGTAGAATAATCATGTAGATATAAACGTAGATGTACTGTACAGTCGCTTCGGTAAGCAACAAAGAATCAACCCACTCCCACAGAAAAAAAGTGTGACGGCGGGAGGATGGGAGGGGGTACGTTTGTGTCACGTGCTGTACTGTGTTACTGCCTTGATGCTAGGCTACAGATTTTGAGTACGGGATAGTGACATGAGAAATATGAAACTTCGGCATTTTGTGTGCATGTTTCTCCGCAACTTGCGTAAATTTCATGAACGACATCCTGTTTATGAAGAAACGCCTCTCAGCTTTATGAAAACAGATAACGTTAAAAGTATCCGACAGATGTGTTCGTAAAACAGAAAAACATAGGTTTATAGCTTATTTATACATTTCTGTTGTACTCTTCAGTCCGAAGACTAGGTTGATGCTACTCTTTACTCTGCGAACCTCTTCGTCCCCGAAAAGCTACGGGAACCTCTATGCTTCTGAATCTACTTACTGTATTCATCCCTTGGTCTTCCGAGATGATTTTTAACCCCCACACGTGCTTCCAGTACTAAATTGGTGATCCCTTGATGTCTCAGAATGTGTCATCAAGCGGGCTCTTCTTTTGGTCGAGTGATGCCACAAATCTCTTGTCTCCCCAGTTCTATTGAGTATTTCCTCATTAATTACATGATCGGCCCATCTCATCTTCAACATTCTTCTGTAGCACCACATTTGGAAAGCTTCTATTCTCTTTTTTTCTGAACTGTTTGTCGCCCACTTTTCACTTACATACATGGTTACACCCCACACACATGCCTTCAGAATTCCTAACAGTTAAACTTACATTCAACATTAACAAATTTCTCTTCTTCAGAAATGCTTTTCTGGTCTTTACCAGTCTACATTTTATATCATTTCTACTTTGGCCATCATTAGTTATTCTACTGCCTAAATAGCAAAACCCATCTACTGCTCTGAGTGTCTCGTTTTCTAATCTAAATCCCGTAGCATTACCTGATTAATTCGACCACATTCCGTTAGCCTTGTTTTTCTTTTGTTGATCTTCATCTTATATCCTCAAGACACTGTCCATTCCGTTTAACTGCGCTTTCAAGTCCGATGTTCTCTCTGACAGAATTACAATGTCATCGGCAAACCTCAAAGTTTTTAGTTCTTCTACCTGAACTTTAATTCCTACTCCAAATTCTTCTTTGGTTTCCTTTAGTGCTTGTTCAGTATACAAATTGAATAACATCGAGGAGAGGCTACAACCATGTCTGACTCCCTTTCCAACCACTGCCTCCCCTTCATGCCTCTCGACCCTTGTAACTGCCCTCTGCTTTCTGTACAAGCTATAAATAGCTTTTCGGTCCTTGTATTTTACTCCTCCTACCTTCAAAATTTCAAAGGGTGCATTCCAGTCATCACTGTATAGAGCTTTCTCTAAGTCTGAAAATGATATAAACGTAGGTTTGCCTTTCCTTAACCTATCTTCTCTGAGAAGACGTAGGGTCAGTATTGCCTCGCGTGTTCCTACATTTCTGCAGAATACAAGTTTCTCCATTCTCCTGTAAAGAATTCATGTCAGTATTTTGCAACCAGGACTTATTAAACTGATAGTTTAGTAATTTTCTCACCTGTCGGCAACTGTTTTGCTCGCAATTGCTTTCTTTGAAATTGCAATTATTACATTCTTCTTGAAGGCTGAGGGTATTTCGCCTGTCTCATACATCTTGCTCACCAGATGGTAGAGTTTCGTCATGGCTGTCTCTCCCCAGGCTGTCAGTAGTCCTGACGGAATGTCGTCTACTCCCGGGGCCTTGTTGTGGTTTATCTCTCTGGGCTGTGTCAAGTTCTTCTCGCAGTGTCATATCGGCCCTCTCATCTTCAGCTTCGTCCTCTTCCATTTGTATAATACTCCCCTCCAATTCATCTCCCTTGTATAGAATCTCTGTGTACTACTTATCACCTTTCAGCTCTCCCTTCTTTCCTTAGGACTGGTTTTCCATCTGAGGTCTTGATAGCCATACAGCTGCTTCTCTTTTCCCCAAAGATCTCTATAATTTTCCTGTAGGCGGTATCTATCTTTCTCCTACTGAAATATGCTTCTAAATCCTTACATTTGTCCCCTAGTCATTGCTGCTTATATATTTTGCACCTCCTGTCAGTCCCATTTTTTAAACGTTTGTGTTTCCTTTCGCCTGCTTGATTTGCTGCAGCTTTAAATTTTCTCCTTTCATCAATTAAATTCAATATCTCTTGTGTTATCCAAGGATTTCTACTCAGCCTTGTCTTTTTACCTATTTGATCCTCTGCTGCATTCACTATTTCTAACCTTAAAGCTACCCATTCAACTCTTACCTATTGCTACCCCCCCCCCCCCCCCCCCCCGAGACATTCAACAAACTCTGGTTCTTTCAACTGATCCAGATCGCATCTCCTACCTTTTACCTTTTTCCAATTTCTTCAGTTTCAATCTACATTTCAGAACTAATAAATTGTGGTCAGAGCCCACATATGTCCCTGGAAATGTCTTCCAATTTAAAATCTGGTACCTATATCTCTGTCTAAATAGTATACGAACAGTTTGAAATCTTCCAGTACCTTCAGGTCTCTTCCATATACACAACCTGCAAATTCTACCAGGCGACTTCCTCTTTCATTACTTTCCACCAGTCTCTAGCCGGCCTCAGTGGCCGAGCCGTTGTAGGCGCTAAAGTCTGGAACCGCGCGACCGCTACGGTCGGAGGTTCGAATCCTGCCTCGGGCATGGATGTGTCTGATGTCCTTATGTTAATAGGTTTAAGTAGTTCTAAGTTCTAGGGGGCTGATGACCTCAGAAGTTACGTCCCATAGTGCTCAGAGCCATTTGAACCAGTCCCTATTCGCCTACTATTCCTTCTCTACCTTTTCCTACTATCGAATTCCACTCCCCCATGACTGTTCAATTTTGTCTCCCGTAACTATCTGAATAATTCCTTTTATCTCATCATTTATTTCTTCAATCTCTACATCATCTGCTGAGGGGCTAGTTGGCGTATAAACTTGTACCTCTGTGATGGGTGTGGGCTTCGTGTCTATCGTGGCTACAATAATGCGTTCACTATGCTGTTCATAGTAGCTTATCGGCGTTCCTATTTTTTCTGTTCACTATAAAACCTACACCTGCATTGCTGCTATTTGATTTTGTAGTTATAACCCTGTGTTCACCTGACCGGAAGTCCTGTTCCTCCTGTTACCGAACTTCAGTAACTCCCGCTATATATGACTTAAATTTATACATTTTCCTTTTTAAATTTACTACCTTACCTGCCCGATTAAGGGTCCTGACATTCCACGCTCCGATCTGTAGAACGCCAGTTTTTTTTTCTCCTGATAACGACGTCCTCCTGAGTAGTCCCCGCCCGGAGTTCCGAATGGGGGACTATTTTACCTCCGGAATATTTTACCCAAGAGGACGCCATCATCATTTAATCATACAGTAAAGCTGCATGCCCTCGGGAAAAATTACGGCCGTAGTTTCCCCTTGCTTTCAGCCGTTCGCAGTACCAGCACAGCAAGACCGTTTTGGTTATTGTTACAAGGTTAGATCAGTCAATCATCCAGACTGTTGCCCTTGCAACTACTGAAAAGGCTGCTGCCCCTCTTCAGGAACCACACGTTTGTCTGGCCTCTCAACAGATACCCCTCCGTTGTGGTTGTACCTACGGTACGGCTATCTGTATCGCTGAGGCACGCAAGCCTCCCCACCAACGGCAAGGTCCATGGTTCATGGGGGGGGGGGGGGGGGGTCCAGGCCTAATATGCCAAAAATAAAGTGCGTCGCTAGAGAACCCGTGAGCCAGGATTTGCTGCTCCATACATGCGATCTAGTTTGCCCAAGATTTGACCTTCCTGACGAACGGCTGAGAGCTTGTGGCAGCAACTGGAACTCTTAACCATGGAGCTGATCCTAGAGGTGGGAGGAGATTTCTGGTGGCTACGTGGAGGTGACCACCAGATGCTTTATTGGGAGTTCATGGCTGCACTGCATAAAGATAAATTACGTTTTCGTATTTCCAATAAGAAAGCGAAAGGAATGTATCAGGCCAAGTGGCGCCACACTACGCAGGTATTATATGGATAGCGCTCGCAGTCCCTTACCAGTATGAACTGTTCGGAGGCGCTTATGCAGCGTGTTTAGAAGGTATGTCACATATTCCGACAGTAGGTACTATTGGTAAAAGCTAAATGGAAAGTTCCCATAATTAGGAGTCCGAAAACTAGCGCATTTGAACCAATATACCGTCAAATCGTACAACGACTTTCGCAATTATGGACGGCTATAGAGGCAGCATGGCTCAATATTTCTGCAGGCGACTTTCAATGCCTTATTGAGTTCATGCCACGTCGAGTTGCTGCACTAGGCCAGGCAAAACGAGGTCCGATATGATATTAGGAGGCATCCCATTACTTTTGGCACTTAAGTGTAATACATATGTCATCACAATGGTAGATTTAGGACAGCTTTGGCGAATAATACGGCCTTTAACCAGAATATGTCCGTACTGTTAAGAGCAATGAATTACCAATAGTGAGTGTAAATACTGTAAATACGTTGGTACAACGAGGGACGTACTTTGTAAGCGTCTCATAACAAATTATCTAACAATAATTGTCAGGTATAAGTTGAGAAATGCGTGTTTATGTACTATAAGTACTTGGAAAGAAGGTATTTATGTAATTCTCGACTGCGTTGTGACGAGAATACGCAGACCACAACTTCCACAGAAGAGAGGATGTGGTTAGCTGTGCAGAGTGTACTGAAAGACAATACAGAGCTCAAAGGAGCAGCACGCACAGAACATTTCGTACGTAATCATATGACAAAGCCAGATTAAAAATAAGATTTCCATCACCGTCTTCTAAATCTTTTTTTGAATCTTCCCAGTGTCTCTGTTGCATAGAACGTAAGATTTATCGCGGAAACGATACTCAATATGGGTTATTCACTTTGAACAAGATGCGAATAAGGTCAAATTAGGAGAAGGCTTTTCCATATCAGACTATATTAGACGGCTATGTTTCTTGTTTCATCGGCTATTACTTGCGTGTCCATACATGATACCTTTCACAGTTTCTGATGCTTGAATAAGTATTTGAGATATATCCGGAGAGGTATAATAAAGTTGGAGCATAAACCAAGTAATTTCTGGTGGATTAAGATTCCAGCTTTATGTTTTAATATTATTAGCAGTTCAAGGAGCAGGAGAAATACCTGATGGCACACATATTGTAGATGTACGAGTCAAAATAATATCATATGAGGCAGAAATTAAGGAACAGAAACGCAAGGTTAGATTGAGACGTAAAGATTGTAGGACATAACTATTCGCGATGGTGAGTCAACCAAATAGATACTCTATTCACTGACCATCAGTCTCTGATTCCTGCGGATAAAGCCCCGGGGGAGGGTCTCATCTTGTACGATCTAGTGAGGTGGTTTCATTGCGTGAGTGTAACAGAACAGTTTTCACATATTTGGAGTGCAGGGGATAAGCTGCAGGCGACATAAATCTTACCGAAAGGCGACCATTCGTTGAAAAAATCAACGATTAAACTACACAAGACGAAGAATCGCAACCAGATACTGAGGAGTTTACATAGGAGGGTCATTAAAGGACGCGTTGCCAGCATAGCGTGGTGACTGAGGAAAGACGCTTTACACGAAGGAAGATGTCAGAACTACTGGAATACAGTTTCTAACTTTTTTCATTACGTCAGACTACATGAGACTAACCGTTTTAATTTTAACGAAATGTTTAATTTGGCGTTAGTGTACGGCCAGAACAGCTCATCCTAACCGCGGGATCGACATCAGAAAAATTTAGATATCCTGTATAGTGCATCTACGACGGGTGCTCAGTGAGTAATGCAACACTTTTTTTTCCTCGCCCTGTTTCGGTTGAAAAATGCAAAATTTGTTGTGGGACATTGTGGAATGTTCCTACTTCAGCCCCCGTCGTTTCATGAAGTTCCGACTGTTAGTGGAGCTGTATGTAGCCTTCAAAATCGCGTCTGTAATGGCGGTGCGTTCCGAGCAGAGAGCTGTCACTGTTTCTTTTAGTGGAAAACCAGAGCATCGCTGATGCCGAATGTTTACGCTGACTTGGTAGCAAGGAAAAGCACGGCGAGTCGGTGGGCAAGGCGTCGGTCATCACCGCAACAAGGCCTCGCGATCCTGCCCGATTTCCCGCGTCCCGTTCGGTACCACACAGTTGTGACCCTCGCAATGTTGGAACGTGCGGACACTCTCATTCGAGGTGATCGACGGATCACAGACACCTCGCTGCTCAGCTGTGCGTCTCTTTTGGTAGTGTTGACACACTCGTCCCCCAGTGCGGGTACTCAAAAGTGTGTGTGCCTGCTAGATTCATCGCCGCCAGACTGAAGACATCCATCCGTTTGTCCCAATGAAAGATGTACTGGGCGGGAGGAGTACTTGGATGATGACGAGATTATGGATTGAGCAAGACGTTGGCTCCGACTTCGATCAGTTGAGTGCTACCACGTGTGTATACAGGTCGTTGCATTGAACGGAGATTATGTTGAAAATAGGATTTTGTAGCAGAAGGAGTGGGGAGTAATGTGGCGTATTGGAATCTGAATAAAAGCAACCTGCTTTCAGAAAAAAGAAAGTATTGCGTTACTTACTGCACGCCCCTCGTACGTTTCCATCCACGACTACATCTACCTCTGCACTCCTGAAACTGCTTTACATTGCGTGAAGTGTCATACTTTATGTATTTCATGTGCTTTGTGACCTTCCTCCCTTTCTTGTTCCAATCGCGGATGGTTTCCGGGAAGAACGATTGCTAGTAAGCCTCTGTGCGATCTAGAATCAGTGTAATTTTACCTTCACGGTCTTTTCGCGAGATATACGTAGGAGAAAGCAATGTATTCGTTAATTCTTCTAGGAAAGTAGGCCTATGCTCTCGGAATTTTAACAGTAAGCCACACTTTGGTGCAGAACCCCTCCCTAGCAGCGTCTGCCACTGGAGCGACGTGACGCTTTCACGCTTTCTAAATGAACTTACAACGGATCAAGCTCCTCTTCTTCAGATTTTCTCTACTTACATTATCCGTCTTATCTGGTACTGATCTCAGACTGATGAGCATTAGTCAAGTATTGGTCGAATGAGGGTTGTGGAAGCTAACTTCCTTGTGGGTGGAGTATCTTTCCTCTTACTAGCTGTAATGTTAAAATTAATTGTTACATTATTTAATAAGCTGTAAAATAAAAAAAAAGATTTGCAGTGAGTGCAGAAACAGTTCTTGCTCGGCATACTTCCCTAGAAGCACAACTAGCAGCTACAACCACAGTTGATTACAGTCCCAGTGACGTCACAAGAAGAGAGCCAATTGTAGTTACTTATTCCAAGAAAATTTCATGCCACTTCTGCAGTATGACGTCTGTGCAGGTCGATATAATTAAAAACTATATATCCTGTCTCAAAACAGTTATTGAACAATGAATGAGAAAGGTCACTGGTGTAGTACACTCCTGGAAATGGAAAAAAGAACACATTGACACTGGTGTGTCAGACCCACCATACTTGCTCCGGACACTGCGAGAGGGCTGTACAAGCAATGATCACACGCACGGCACAGCGGACACACCAGGAACCGCGGTGTTGGCCGTCGAATGGCGCTAGCTGCGCAACATTTGTGCACCGCCGCCGTCAGTGTCAGCCAGTTTGCCGTGGCATACGGAGCTCCATCGCAGTCTTTAACACTGGTAGCATGCCGCGACAGCGTGGACGTGAACCGTATGTGCAGTTGACGGACTTTGAGCGAGGGCGTATAGTGGGCATGCGGGAGGCCGGGTGGACGTACCGCCGAATTGCTCAACACGTGGGGCGTGAGGTCTCCACAGTACATCGATGTTGTCGCCAGTGGTCGGCGGAAGGTGCACGTGCCCGTCGACCTGGGACCGGACCGCAGCGACGCACGGATGCACGCCAAGACCATAGGATCCTACGCAGTGCCGTAGGGGACCGCACCGCCACTTCCCAGCAAATTAGGGACACTGTTGCTCCTGGGGTATCGGCGAGGACCATTCGCAACCGTCTCCATGAAGCTGGGCTACGGTCCCGCACACCGTTAGGCCGTCTTCCGCTCACGCCCCAACATCGTGCAGCCCACCTCCAGTGGTGTCGCGACAGGCGTGAATGGAGGGACGAATGGAGACGTGTCGTCTTCAGCGATGAGAGTCGCTTCTGCCTTGGTGCCAATGATGGTCGTATGCGTGTTTGGCGCCGTGCAGGTGAGCGCCACAATCAGGACTGCATACGACCGAGGCACACAGGGCCAACACCCGGCATCATGGTGTGGGGAGCGGTCTACTACACTGGCCGTACACCACTGGTGATCGTCGAGGGGACACTGAATAGTGCACGGTACATCCAAACCGTCATCGAACCCATCGTTCTACCATTCCTAGACCGGCAAGGGAACTTGCTGTTCCAACAGGACAATGCACGTCCGCATGTATCCCGTGCCACCCAACGTGCTCTAGAAGGTGTAAGTCAACTACCCTGGCCAGCAACATCTCCGGATCTGTCCCCCATTGAGCATGTTTGGGACTGGATGAAACGTCGTCTCACGCGGTCTGCACGTCCAGCACGAACGCTGGTCCAACTGAGGCGCCAGGTGGAAATGGCATGGCAAGCCGTTCCACAGGACTACATCCAGCATCTCTACGATCGTCTCCATGGGAGAATAGCAGCCTGCATTGCTGCGAAAGGTGGATATACACTGTACTAGTGCCGACATTGTGCATGCTCTGTTGCCTGTGTCTATGTGCCTGTGGTTCTGTCAGTGTGGTCATGTGATGTATCTGACCCCAGGAATGTGTCAATAAAGTTTCCCCTTCCTGGGACAATGAATTCACGGTGTTCTTATTTCAATTTCCAGGAGTGTATATGCAGTAACACAAGCTCACTGTATATTTCAGTGTACTAGGCCTTCAAAGCAGAGCAAACGAAAAACTGTGCTAGACTGATCGTATTGTTCGTATTGGGTGTTGGTAAATGTGACCGAGAAATAGCTGACACATGGCATGTTACGCGTAAGCGTAAGATTGGAATGTAGAGAGGAGAGGTCAGAGGTTACAAATTGTTTGCCATTAGCGCTGATTTCTCCGTGTGAGTGATACAGGGCGACTGGCCATAGCATCACTCAGCGTATGTTGTTGCCGGTGTTGGTCAGTTTGTCTCCAGAGTGTAAGTATACTGACGTCTTCATTAAATGTGTATACCAATAGAGAAGTGTTGTCAGTAGCGCGTTATCAATTCGCTTTTGAATGTTTTTCCCGAGTGTAGGCCAAGCAATGATGTCAAGCAGGTGTTCATCATCGACGGCACATGTCCATAGACGGAAAACTTTCAGGAGAGTGCATGCTTTCTGTAGATACGAAATGAGTTTTTCTCGTGTTCTGGCGTTTCATAACGTCCTGATATGAGAGGTATAGGAACTGTCGGATTAAAACTGTGTACTGGTTCGTGACTCTAGCCCCGATCTTTCCCTTCTGTAAAAGATTCGGTAGTAAGGCAACGGTGTCAGGGTGTGAGTTCCGGTCTGGCACATAGACGGTTGTAATGAGCGAGGACGTGTACCCTCCCACCCCCCTTTACAAGAGATTCCAACACTTGATACTCATAATGCACATTCTTGAATTACTGTTCAAAATACCCTTACAATCTGTGACCTTGATTCACAGGTATCCGAAGACGTTCACACCGGAATCTGTATTAACCCCTCATTTACCTTCTTTCCAGTTCCATAGCGTCCACTACGTCAGCGGTAGATACCGTTCTCCAGATACTCCCTGAACCTGCATGCTTCCATCGGAGCGTCATGCTGATATGCTGTGATTCATCGACGCGCGAAACGATATTTCGCTCTTCAACTCTCCTATGGCATAATTTAATGCACTGCTTGCGACAATAACCAATTTTCATCATTATAATGTGTATGTGTTATGATTACCTGTTCGGTAAAAAAAATAAAATTTACTTTCCGCTTGATGAAGCTAAGAAGATAATTTGATAAATACGTTAAAAAAGAAGCAAACGTTTTCACAGCAAAAAGCTCACTCTGCTGCTAAACATGATCTCCAAACCTTGCTTTGTATTTGCTGAAGGAGTGTACAGTCTTTTACATTCCGCTTAAAAAGCAGATCTTATCGCACTCAGCAAAATGCACTTTGACAACAACCGTCACTTCCTCATTTGATGCAAATTTTTTCCAGTTGAGACTAATTTTTATGTTGAGGGAACTCGTGCAGTTTTGCCGTTTTGACAGACGCCTCGTGGCATGGTGCATTGTCTTAACGGAAATATCGCCTTCATGCATCGCAATCTTCGTCGCTTTCCATGCCACTCATGTTTGCAGTTATCCAGTGGTGGAACATAAAAGACTCGAGTTATAGTTCTGGCCTTTCCCATGTAATAAGTGGGGATTATGCGTTGGAAATCCCAAGAACAGAGGACGTCATTTTACGGATGATTGATAAAACATCAGTGCACCTGGTATCGGCATTTTTCCATTGTTCTGACTGCTGATTCAATTTTAACCTGTACTTTTGGGAGCAGGCTTTATCCACAGTCACGAAATGACGTCAGAAGACCCGTCGATTGCACTTAAACATAACAAAACATTGCGTTCAAACTTTTATCTGCTTGGAGTCGCGGCACAATCCTGATCATAGATTTTTCGCTTCCAATTTTTAGTGAAGAGTTGTGCAGTTGAGCGGCCGACAACATCCTGCAACTCACGCACGTTCACACGCTGTCTGGCATTACAACTGCTTAACAACAACTACGGCGTTTGAACTGATTCTCTCTCGTATCATGCAAATTAAACATTCTTATCAAACTGCCATTGTAGATTTTGATACAGTGCGAAATTCTTTGGGTGAGATGTTATTTATTTGGGACCCAACCTACATCGTTAACGTCCTAAACGGGTGCTGACGAGTTACCTGACCATCCCATCTTGAGTGAAATACAGTATACTTCTCCACTACTGGTTGGAAGGTTTTGATACTGCCGGATGTAAGACATGTACTCCACTTTATTGAAGAGCGAAACTAGGCAACACTGGGGCGCAAAACGTAACGACGGAGTATCTTTCGCAAGATGAGTCTCTACCAAATAGCATAGCTGGATGGAACTTGGACCGTACATAGAAAGAACTGCTACAGTATTGCACAGAAATATCGAACCTCATGATCGCGGTGACTTCAGTGTAACTATTGTCTTTGAATAAAAGTGTCACTTCTGTTCGCGTCATTGCGTATTTCCTGCAATTACCTTCTGTACTATACTGTAGCAGTCTTTCTATGCATAGTCCAAGTTTCATAGAGGTAAATTACTTGGCAGCGACACATAATGCGAATGGTGCTTTCGTCCTTACATTTTGTACATCAGTCTAAATACGTGGTAGACATGGTGTTTCAATACATATATCTCTTCCAAAGAAATAAACGTATTTACGATGCCATTCGGAGAATATTACGAAAACGCAGACTACTACACTCTCGCACTAAAAGATAACAGAGAGTAACTGATGAAGAAATCATCTCACATATCCGTAAGAGCGGCTTATGCGTGAAGCCAACAACAATTTCCGAATTCAGATCCCGGCGAAAGATCCATCTCAAAACCCTAGGAAGTTCTGGTCTTATGTTAAGTCAGTGAACTGATCCAAACCTCCTACTTAATTTCTCCTGTGTGTTACAGTGGGCAATAAACAATATTAAAATGACTTAGAAGGAAATCTGACAGAAATATGTGTGCAAAGGGGAATATTGCGCCTCCAAACAACCAGATAATGTTCTAGCACGCTAGTATTACAACCGAGCGACAAGTCGACGAGCCACCAAATAAATTATTCATAGAGATTTAATCACAGAAGTTTACGATTGCAGCGACCTGAAGACCGAAGATATCAATGATTTTCTTTTTAAACGCAGAGTGTCTCATATAAACTGTGAAAGCTGGAAACACTCTTTCGTGTTTCTATCCTGTATCTTCTGGCATCAAAAAGAAATCTTTTTACAAAAGGCGGGCTTTGCATATTGTAGCTCGTTGGCTCAATGGATAACTGTTGGACTACAAAACTGAAGGTTCTGTGTTCGAACCGGTTTTGTTTCTGTTGCTGATCTGTTATTTCAGTCTAGCGATGATTTCTGTACGTAGAAAATACGTGGTTCGGAGCTGTCTCTATCTCTCTCTTCGCCGGTATCATTGGATAGACTGTCTCTCATTATCACTGGCTGTCACCCACTTTCATTTTCTCCTTCTCTTCATTCCTCTCCCACTGTCACTGTCTCCTTCACTCTTTTCGTAGCTCTGTTCTGCCACTGTCTACTAAGTTACACTGTCCCTGTGTCCTCTCTTTCTTTGTCACTGTCACTGTCTCCTTCGCTCTTTCTATGCCGCAGCCACTGTCTACTATCCTCCACTATTTATCATTTTTCCGTTTCTGTCCCACTGCCACTTTCTCCTTCCTTCTCAACATAAACAAGAGGACATGACAAAGGTTTTGGGATCATTTTGGAAAGTGCTGAGGAAGGTAGACTGAGGCAACAGGTTTCCCCACTTTACAGTCAATCTTTTAAACAGGATCGTATTTGCCTACTTTTCGCTGGTTCCTTTCTTTTCCCTGGTACAGTTGGGCATGTCACTTATCTGAAAAGGACTTAATGGATCAGTAAAATTTTGGTAGTTTAGTCATGTGAAACTGAAATAACGAAAAGCTAATTTTATACCACAGATAGGATTTTACGTGCACGAGAATTTTGCATGTGCTTCAGTACTACAACATAGGCTTCCCAAAACCCTTCTGAAGATACACAAAAATTTTCCGTGCCACATCACTTCATAAACCACGTTTTCGTCTGACACTGGATTCTACCTCCTCATTTTACGTGTATACAAATAGTGTAACTTTGAATCTCTGTACATCGGTAACGGATAAAGATATCAAGAAAATTATCAAGAAGGGCTATGCTATTCGAGATCGTGATATCAGGAAAGTATCGTAAAAATTTCAGCCACTTTCTTCAAGATAAATGCCTAGAGAATATACCGTTGCCGGCCGCTGTGGCCGAGCGGTTCTAGGTGCTTCAGTCTGGAACCGCGCGACTGCTACGGTCGCAGGTTCGAATCCTGCCTCGGGCATGAATGTGTGTGATGCCCTTAGGCTAGTTAGGTTTAAGTAGTTCTAAGTTACAGGGGACTGATGAGCTTAGATGTTGAGTTCCATAGTGTTCAGAGCCATTTGAGCCAATATACCGTTGTACGATTATCTGCACGAAGTGACATCTCGATTACGTCCCATAAGTTTTCGAAGGGTTTCATGTCGGGTGATCTGGGTGGCCAAATCATTCGCTCTTCAAACCAATCGCGAACAACTGTGACCCGGTGACCTGGCACATTCTCATCCAAAAAAGTTCCATTGTTGTTTGGGAATATGGAGTTCACAAATGGCTGCAAATGATATCCAAGTAGCCGAACATAACCAGCTCCCTTCAGTTAGCAGTTCAGTTGGACCAGAGGATCCAGTCCATTCCATGTAAACAGAGACCACACCATTATAGTGCCACCACCAGCTTGCACAGTGCCTTGCTGGCAATTTGGGTCCATGGCTTCGTGGCGTCTGCGTCACACTCAAACCCGCCCCCCTCCCACCCCCTTTCAGCTCTTACCAACTGAAATCAGGAGTCATCTGACCAGGCCATGGTTTTACAGTCGTCTAGGATCCAGCGGATATGGTCACGAGCCCAGGAGAGGGGCTGCGGGCGGTGTCCTGCTGTTAGAAAATGAACTCGCGTCGGTGGTCTGCTGCCATAGCGCATTAATGCCTAATTTCATCGCACTTTCCTAACGGATACGTTCGTCGTACGCCCAACATCGATTTCTGTGGTTATTTCAAGCAGTATTGCATGTCTACTAGCACTGACAGCTTTACGCCAACGCCATTGCTCTCGGTTGTTAAGTGAAGGTCATCGGCCACTGCACTCTCATTGTTGAGAGTCAGTGCCTGAAAATTGGTATTCTCTGCAATCTCCCGGCACTGTGGATCTCAGAATATTGAATTCCGTAACGATTTCCTAGAATAAATGTCCTACAGGTCTGGATCCAAATGCTATTCGGCGTTCAAACTCAGCTAGTTCTCATCGTGCAGCCATAATCACATCCGACACCTCTTCACATGAATCACGTGAGTACAAATGACAGCTTCCGCCAGTACATTGCCATTGTGTATACGATACTACCGCCATCTATAAACGTGCATATCACTACCCCCCTGACATCTGTGAGCTCAGTTTATATCAACAGAAACTGGACACATATGTTCACAGCTCCCAGGAGATGTACAGACGTGACTCTACCCTTGAACCTAAAGCGATCTACTTCTGTTGTGGTCACATGTGCTGTGGATCACACTTAGAGAGCACATTCAAGAAACACTAAATTATGTAGTACAAAATCTTGCATATAGTTACAAGGGCTATTATATCGACACAAAAAATACAGTGCTGGTTGAAGCAAACGAGCCACCGTTGAAGATTTAAGGAACATTTCTGCGCAAGAAATTCCTTTTAACGGACGTTTGACTATAGTGTCAAAATTCGTGAACTGTCAATTTATTTTATGTGCATAAAATACTGGCTAAATAACCAACTTCCACCAGTAGCGACAAAATGCAAGGAGAGGTAGGAATTAAGGAACAGGACTTGGAAGTTGCCCTCTTACGTATCTGTGGCGGGCCATACGAAACATCGACTCTACAAACTGATGTTAGGAGGAGCTTAAGATTTCAGAACCACTCCTTAGCAACACAACAGCAATGAAATTTCTCTGACAGCTCAGCAGGGCATGCTTAACGTACACAGTTGGACGCAATTCAAGTGGGCGAACCGATAGTGCCTACTGGGTCCCAGAATCAAACAACAAGGATTACACAAACTCACCCCAGAGTCCACCGTGGCTGAGCTAAATCCCTCGCTGGTAGCCTTGATATTTGTGCAGACGTCCGCTGAAGGAACGACAGTCTTAACATCCGATAGCATTTTAGCCCCATAACTAAACAGAGACCACCACAACACTGTACAAATCGAACAGCTTAAAGCTATCATTGACACCATGTTCGAGATTAAGAGAAAATTTCTAAATATTGTTCTTGATAAATGAAAGGCCATTCTGAAATCACTGGAAATCAAAACTTAGATTCGCTCACTAAACGAGAATGTGCAAACAGGAGTCTTAAATATTATAAAACCCCAATAACAGATTGGGTTAATATTCTTGTCGGGTCTTCAACCAGATCAAACTGTCATCTGCACACAATATTTCCGCGTACCACCTGCCCGCCTTAATCAGGTGAGAAAAGCTAAGCCGCTCTCGCCGATAACTGATTCAAACCGTGAACGACGGAACCTACATATACAACGAAAATTCGAAAGCGCATGCGCTAAGGTAAAATGCGCAAGCGTTTAATCGTTCCTGCTGCCGCCTGGCGCAAGAAGAGTTGCAGCGCTTCCAGTGGTGAATACTGTCGACTGGCCAATTCAGATGCCGTTGTTTCTTCATATCTGATAAAACAGTATTCCAAGTCTTATTTAGCGAGTATCCATTAGCACTGCTAATGAAATTATCTGTTAGTCTGATTTCAACAGATTCTTTTAAAACACATCCCAGTAATGCGCGGCGTTTGCAACCACTTTTGTCTCACTGTATAGCATCCTACGTCCCTCTGCAAGACAGTGCTCAGCCAACGCAGATTTGTCAGGTTGTAATCATCGCGTAAGGCGATAAAGTTCAGAACATCTGTCATTAACAATATGAATAGCCTGGCCAATGTATATTTTACCGCTCTCATACGGTGTATTGTAAAGGCCAGACTTCCTCAAAATTGCCAGATTTGTCCATTACATTAATACGAGAACGGCCAGTAGCATTCAGAGGTGGGCTAGATTTGCCTTAGAGAACGCATCTGTTTTACTCGTAGGCGATTGGAAATTATATACAAAGATTTATTTTATCTTCATTTAGAGATTTCGTCACTGCTGTCTGCAATATCTTGAGAGTGTGTCGATTCTTCTTCCTAGGTTTTACGCGTAGCCTATTGGAAATTATATACAAAGATTTATTTTATCTTCATTTAGAGATTTCGTCACTGCTGTCTGCAATATCTTGAGAGTGTGTCGATTCTTCTTCCTGGGCATTATCAGATTGGGTGCATAGGAGTGCTGCTAGTAGGCAGTTCTCTAAATTTCAACGTTTGTCGTCAACTTTGATATCGGGAAATGATAATTGTCGACGGAATGTGATCAATGTTACAAGTAAAAAACTGGATGATGTCAGTTTCAGTATCGGAAAGAGATATAAACTTCGCACCCACGCCTGGAATTGTTCCCACTATTGAATTCAATTCTTCTGCTGAGCAAGTAGTATCACGTCTTCTGGAAGAACCGGCGGAAGAGATCAGACAGGAGGTTTCTCACCTTTTGCGTCGGGCAGGGTAACATGTCCTCGGCTGAACGGGCAGCTATTCGCTTTATTAGAGAAGACCATGAATTATTAATTTTACCAGCAGACAAAGGCAACGCTACAGTTTTAATCTCCAAGGCCGATTATGTGAATGAGATGTATGATTTACTTAAGGATCCGTCTTATCGAATATTACAGACGGATCCCACGTATCGCATGAAATGATCAACGACTTCACTTCTGAAAAAGAGCTCATTACCTGAGGACCCTATTAAATAACTTCGTCCTGGTACGGCCGATCCACCTAGAATATATGGTTCCCTGAAGGTCCATAAAGATGATCGTATTGTACCTGATGTTAGTAATTTTGGTACGACGACTTGCAAGTTGTCAAAATATTTAGCGTCGGTCCTCAGCGCTCATGTGGGTAAATGTGAACACCATATTTCCAATCCCATGGATTTTATTCGGCGTTTAAAGTCGCTTTGTCTTGGTCCCTCTGATTTACTTGGCAATTTTTATGTGGTGTTTCTTTTTAATCGGGTCCCTCTTGAAGAGTCATTGATTTTAATTAATGAAAAACTAGATATGTCGTCATATACTGATGTCCACCTACTTTGTTATACAATGATAAATATTTTGAGTGGATTGATGGTGTGGCTATTAGGAGTCCTTTATTCCCTATAGTCGCTATCTTTTTTTGGAGGACTTTGAAGATATGGCCCAGAAAACATCTGTTTTGAAACCTACTTATTTTTGAGGTATGTTGACGATATGTTTCTTTTCTGGGCACATGGAATAGATTCTTTGTACCGGTTACTGGACCATTTTAATTGTCTTCATACTAACATCAAATTCAAAATGTAAATTGAAAAGGAGGGGAAGGTCCCCTTTTTGGATGTACTGGTTTTGAAAATTATGACGAAACTCTCTGACACTTTATTTATTGGAAACCTACACATACTGATTGGTATTTAAATGGTACCAGCTGTCATCCACTGCTTCAAGGTACAGGAGTCCTACGGACCTTGGACAAAACAGCACATTTCGGATGCTAAGAATTTACCACAAGAGTTTCAACACCTTTAGGACGTGTTTAATCATAACTGCTATACAGACAGACGCATTGGACGTGCTTTTGAGTTTGGACCACTACCGAAACCATCTAAAGACACTTTCAGTTCTGGAGCGTTCCTTCCGTGTGCTGGGAGCGTATCTGCCAAGATAGGTAGGGTTTTGAAGAAGCATGGAATCAGATGTGTGTTCCGTCCGCCTGCTAAGACACGAACATTTCTTGGTTCTGTTAAGGACGATTCAGTTTGAGGAAGTCTGGCGTTTACAAAATACCATGTGCTTTCCGTAAAATATACGTTGACCAGACTATTCGTAACCTCAGTGATAGATGTTTTGATCCTCAACCCATACGCGATGATTACAACCTGACAAATCTGCGTTGGCTAATCACTGTCTGACAGAAGGACACAGGATGCTATACAGTGAGACCCAAGTGGTTGCAAACGCCTCGCGTTACTGGGATTGTGTTTCAAAAGAATCTGTCGAAATCAGACTAACACATAATATCATTCACCGTGACAATTGATTACCCCTAAGTAAAACTCGGAATCCTGTTTTATCAGATATGAAGAAACAATGGCATCTGAATCGGCCGGCTGTGGGCAGTAATCTTAAGAACGGTTTTCACCACTGGAGGTGCTGCGACTCTTTTTGCGCCAGGCGGCAGCAGCAACGTTTGAGCGCTTGCGCATTTTACCTTAGCACATGCACGTTCGTATTTTCACTGCATATGAAGGTTCCGTCGTTCCCAGTTTTTAGTTTTGGACGTCCGTTTCTGTCTTTAGTAGCCCTTTCTCCACGTCCCTGTTTTCAGCTGGCTTCTTTTACGTCAATTGGGACGGACGTTTAGTTGTTTTTTAACTCCTCTCTGTTTTCGTGGTCTATAGTTTTGACGTGGGCGCGTATGACCCCAGTTGTTTTTGCGCCATAAAACAAAAACAAAACGGTTGCCTTCTTTTCGGCAAGCTGAAGCAAGGGAGAAAGAGATCTTCGAACGATGAGGACGTTCACAAAGCGGTTCTCGATTGGTTCCGTGACCGAGGAGCGGATTTCTATCGCCGAGGAATTGAACGACTGGTGGAACATTCCGACCGTTGTTCACAGAGCCTTGGTGACTGTGTTGAAAAACAGCGCCATGTATCTGTGGCACTTTGAAGTGTAGTGCATCATTCAATAAAAGTTACCTGGTCTGCCATGATAACAGGTAACTAACTCCGTGAAATCCCATCGTACACCACAGAGAGACGCAAATTCTGGGAACTTTCCCTAAATGTTCGGAAACGTTAAATTTACACTTCAGAAAACCAACAAACAACATATTATGACTATAATATCAACGAGTCAATTTTGATATCAGTCAAATCGGATAAATATCCGGGTGTAACAGTATATAGGGGTTTCAAATGAAACGATCATGTGAATACAATCATAGGTAAAGCAATCAGTAGACTTCGGTTCTTTCAAATGGTTCAAATGGCTCTGAGCACTATGGGACTCAACTTCTGAGGTCATCAGTCCCCAAGAACTTAGAACTACTTAAACCTAACTAACCTAAGGACATCACACACATCCATGCCCGAGGCAGGATTCGAGCCTGCGACCGTAGCGGCCGCTCGGTTCCAGACTGTAGCGCCCAGAACCGAACGGTCACTCCGGCTAGCTTCGGTTCATTGGACGTGAGGGAAATGCGGTGAGTCTACATAGCACATTCCCTACAAAACACACTGAACGGGAAGGAACCTTAATACGTGATATAATGTGAAATACGCTCTGCCATTCACTTGAAAGTGGTTGCCAGAATGCAGGTGTAGATGTACATTGTAACATACACTGAGGTGACAAAAGTCATGGGATACCTCCTATATCGCCCTCGGACCTCCTTTTCCCGGCGCAGTTCAGCAACTCGACGTGACATGGACTCATCAAGTCTTTGGAGGTCCCTGCAGAAATATTGAGCCACGCTGCCTCTAACGCCCTCCATAATTGCGAAAGCGTTGCCGGTGCACGATTTTGTGCACATGGGATTCATGCCGAGCGATCTGGGTGGCCAAATCATTCGCTCGAATGTTCCCGAATGGTCCTCAAACAATCGCGAACACATGTGGAATTTTGGAAATTTGTGGTAAGGACTATGGGACCAAACTGCTGAGGTCATCGGTCCCTAGGCTTACGCACTACTAAATCTAACTTAAATTGACTTACGCTAAGGACAACACACACACACCCATGCCCAAGGGAGGACTCGAACCTCCGACGGGGGTAACCACACGAACCGTGACAAGACGCCTCAGACCGCACAGCTACTCCGCGCGGCCGAACAGATGTAACCTGGTGACATGGAGCATGTCATCCGCAAGAATTCCATCGTTTTTTGGCTGGAAATGATCTCCAAGTAGCCGAACATACAGTCAATGATCGGTTCAGTTTGACCAGAGGACCCAGTCCATTCCATGTAAACATAGCTCAAACCATTATGGAGCCACCGCCAGCTTGCACAGTGACTTCTTAACAACTTGGATCCATGGCTCAGTGGCGCCTGCACCATTGGCTCTTACATACTGAAATTGGGGTCCATCTAACCAGGTGACAGTTTTCCAGACGCTCAGGGTCCAACCGATGTGGTCAGGGGCACAGGACAGGCGCTGCAGGCGATGTTGTGTTTTCAGCAAAGGCACTCCCGCCGATCGTCTGCTGCCATAGACCATTAACGCCAGATTTTGCTTCACTGTCCTAACGGATACGTTCGTCATACGTCCCCCATTGATTTCTAAGGTTATTTCATGCAGTGTTGTATATCTGTTAGCACCGATAACTGCGCACAAACGTTGCTGCTCCCAGTCGTTAACTGAAGGTCGTCGGCCTCTGCGTTGTCCGTGGTGAGAGGTAATGCTTGAAATTTGTTATTTTCGGCACATTCTTGACAGTGTAAATCTCGGAACATCGAATTCACTAAGGTTTTAAAAATGAAATGTTCCATACGTCTAGCTCCAAATACTATTCGGTGTTCAAAGTCTATTAACTCTCGACGTGCGGCCATAATGAATTTGGAAACTTTTTCACATGAATTTCCTGAGAACAAACGACAACTCCGCCAATGCACTGCTCTTACATACCCAGTGTACTCGATACTACACCCATGTGTTTATGTGCCGGCCGGTGTGGCCGTGCGGTTGTAGGCGCTTCAGTCTGGAACCGCATGACCGCCACGGTCGCAGATTCGAATCCTGCCTCGGGCATGGATGTGTGTGATGTCCTTAGGTTAGTTAGGTTTAAGTAGTTCTAAGTTCTAGGGGACTGATGACCACAGATATTAAGTCCCATAGTGCTCGGAACCATTTCATCTGTATATGTGCACATCGCTATCCCGTGGCCTTTGTCACCTCAGTGTAAGGTTTGCTGAATTCATTTCCATCATGAAAGTTGACGGCTTTCTAGGTGCAACCGAACAACTTCACGTATCTCTGCACCCATTTGACGTATTTCATGGCGTTGTGTTACCAGGGAGATTTGTTGACTTTCGTCATTAGTCAGTCTTGATGTTGTCCACTGTGTATATACTCGTACACTACGGGTAATACGTTAACTGAAAGTGCTCCTTTCAAACGTGTCGAGATATTCATTTCGTGAGCAGGCACTTATGATTTCTATGTACAGCCGTGCGAATGGTGAGGCGCACGTATCAGACGGCATTGCCAGACCGAGGACAGCCAAGTCATCCAACCTTCGCTGCTGTATATCGTTGTGTTGCCGGTACAGGATCCGTAGCACAACAGACTGTTGATCGCCGAAGCCCACGTGTTGCTCGTACGACTGACCAGGAAGAGCACGTTCTATGGGCTGTCGAAGACGAGCCATGTATCAGCGCTAGACAAGTGACCCTGACATGTGGCGAATCGCCAGGTTCCGAATGGAGGACACTTTACAAGCAACTCATATATCTGAAACGTGTGCAGGGCGTTACGCTTCCGATCACATACCGCGCGAGAAATTTTGCCAATGATTTGTTGCATAAACTACCAGTCCGCTGTCTGTCTCGTCAGTTTTACTTACAGACGAGGCAACGTTTGGGGGAGATGGAGTGACAGATTTCCACACCAAACAAATCAGGGCGGATCGCAGTCCTCATGCTACAGTGCAGGCTAGACAACAGCATCATTTTCAGATTTATGTGTGGTTTGAAATCGTAGGTGACTATTTGGTAGGGCCATGGGTTCTCCCAGCACGTCTTACAGATGCTGTCTATAGGTACTTTATTGAGAACACGCCCCAAGACCTATTAGAACACATGGCCCCGCAAATAAGAAGAAAAGTGGTTTAAGCGTGATGGAGCTCAAGTACATTTCAGTCCTGGTGTTCGAGATACATTGGCTGATATCTACCATGACCTGAAAGTCCCCCGACCTCAGTCCTTTGGATTATTATCTCTGGGGGCACCTTAAACGATTGGTCTACGCAGAAGACCACCCGGATGCAGGACTCTTTATCGACGTCTCATGGACGCCTGCGAAACGATTCGAAACAGTCAAAGAGTATTTGAAAGGATGCGACAGTCCATGATTCTACGAGTGCATGTGTTTTTCAAAGCAAGAGGAAGACATTTCGAGCATTTATTAAGAATTTATATTTTGATGAGTTGCACTCATCTAAACTGTTTACTTTCATAAATAACCATAAACGAAAGATTTTCGGTCATATGCTTGTAGGAATTTCTTCTTGTTTTGGTGTAAGGAACCTGTCCCCAAAGGCAAGGTGTGTGTAGGAGATA
Source organism: Schistocerca piceifrons (assembly GCF_021461385.2). Taxonomy (NCBI): domain Eukaryota; kingdom Metazoa; phylum Arthropoda; class Insecta; order Orthoptera; family Acrididae; genus Schistocerca; species Schistocerca piceifrons. Next base: position 547,181,637 of record NC_060138.1, on the reverse strand, counting down.
TCTCAGTCTTTCAATGGTTATGTTTTGACGGTTATTACAGATAAACTGTAACGTACTTCATGTGTACGATCATTATTGTATTTCAGAAATGTACATACCTAGATGCATCGACGGTTGGGCTGTAGGTGGCAAAACACCAGATAATGTATCTATAAATTTGAGCTTACAAATTTATGTTGTTGTTTAAAAAACAGAAAATTAGAATTTTGTAATAACAACACCAATAATTTAGAATCTATCAATGAAAAAAATGAAATAGTACAGAAGGTGGTTACAGACGGTGTAGATGAGTTTACAAACTGGCTGGGCAGCTTCCAGCGTCAGTATTGAAGGGAAGAGCTTCGGAAATACGCCACAATAAGTAGGTTAGGAATTTGTAGGTAACACACCGTCTTCTATTTTAGTTCAATGTGTTTCGGAGGTATAGCTACATTCTAAAGGACTAAATTTATTTATTTTTCCTTTTTTTTGGCGGGGGGGGGGGGGCGTTACATCTGTATCAGATTATTACCTTCATTTGGCCACTGAATTTTCGCGTTCTACATCGCAGAAAAGCTTACACATAAACATTTACATTACTTGATGTGGAAGGAGCAGAATGTGAACGTTCGAATCCAAATTAAGGTATTAACTTCAGTTGTAACTCCCACAAAACGTTAATATACACTGCGTGACGAAACAGGGAAGTACCTAGAAGGCTTCATGGGCTGAGGGTTCGTGACGTTATTACAAAATCCAGTCAAATTTACAATGAACTTGGTAGTATGAGGCGTCTTATTCCTAGTTCGTTTGATCCTCTTTGGTCCAGATGCGTGCACTGATTCCGTTGCCAAGGAAGTCGTAAAGCTGTTGTATCCTCACCTGAGGCAAGCTGGCCCACAGCTGTTGTAACTGGTCCTTGATATCTCGGACACTCGCACTGGGACAGAGTTGCTGTCTGAGCTAGTTCCACACATGCTCTATCAGGGACAGAACTGGGGTCTGCTAGCCAAGGAGTATCTCACCATCAAGCGAACTGGTCATAGAGACACGTGCCATGTGTGCACCACAATACCGTCGCATGGGAGGCAGCACATGAGGACGTAGTTATGTCTGTGACGTACTGTTACGGCGTCGGAGTTCCCTCAATCACTATAGCCGTGACGCGGAGTTATTCCTGATGGCTCCTCTACCGTGACGACAGGCGTGACACATTCGCACCTCTCCAAACCACTGGAAGGATGGGACTGCTTTCCAGATCAAGACCATACTCGTAGACGACCGTCGTCTGGGGTAGTGGAGGACCGCTATTCATCGCTGGACACAGTGCGACACCATTCATCAGCAGTCCATGTTACTCAGTCACTGCACCACTCCAAGCGCAGCCGTATGTCTGGTAGTACTAACGCCAGCCTATGCATGTGACTGTAATTCCAGAGTTCGGCTGATGCTAGTCTCTGTCTAAAGGAGCGGGACGACGCAGAATGTTGTTGGGAATCCACTAGTTGTTTTTGGAAGGCGGATGCAAGCGTGAAGGTGTTACGATGCGTTTGCTGCACACTATGGTGATTCTCCCTTGTGATGGTCAGACGTGGTCGAGCGGAACCCTGATAACGAAGACGCTGGCTCTCACGCTCCCAAGCAGTCCAATATCGGGTCACCATCACATCGGAATGCTCCACAAATCTGGAAGCCGCACAGCTCAACCATTCGGCTAGACGGAAACCCAATATAAGGGTCCGCAGCTCGTGGTCGTGCGGTAGCGTTCTCGCTTCCCGTGCCCGGGTTCCCGGGTTCGATTCCCGGCGGGGTCAGGGATTTTCTCTGCCTCGTGATGACTGGGTGTTGTGTGATGTCCTTAGGTTAGTTAGGTTTAAGTAGTTCTAAGTTCTGGGGGGCTGATGACCATAGATGTTAAGTCCCATAGTGCTCAGAGCCATTTGAACCCAAAATAAGGCTCCTTTCAAACTCTGTTATGCTGATAACGCTGTTTCACATACGTACGCGGCATACCCGCGTCACTCACAGTAATCACTCAACTTTTGACTCTCTTCATGACATTTATAAACCATATATGTACCTTATTAGCCCTAGTAACAGCACTAAACTCAATCGACGGTAATGGACTGTGGTTGCAGTCATACCTGTCGCAGAGAACAGCATAGCCGCCGATGGCAGTTACTTGTACGGCATCCGACAATTTCTTCTGGGTGCATCACTCTTTTTTTGAGGCAGTCTAGTTCTTGTAAATGGATTTGTATCTTCACAACGCATTGCACTACAAGTGTTTACAAAATCACTTCCAATGACTGCAACAAACTGTATGTTGGTCAGAAAGTCAGGGAAATGCCAACGAGGCTGACTAAACCCAAACGAAGCTGGAGATTACTTTTGCGAACATGTCCTGAAGGAAGGACGCATATACCAAATGTAGCCAGTAAACAAAGAAAGCTAAGCCTATTAGAAGCACTTGAGGTAAATAGATATTTAGCTCAAAATCTCCATATGGCTCTAAATTATCAATTACTGCTAACCACATCCCCACTTTTAAGCTTCACGTGATGCTACCAATCAGCCACGTACCGACAAACCGCCACAATGAGACGTACTGCTAAACAAAACGTAACGGAATTTCCTATTCCATGCCAGACAATCATCAACAATATGACTTACAATACTTTAATACAATATATTTTAACCATGTACTAAGTTGAATATTGCCCATTGCATAAGAAAGTTATTTACGTTGTAAAACACGTTTGTTTCTCAGAATACGTTACTAGTGCTCAGTTACATAGTTCTCATCCAATACCGGCTACCTCAACATCAGAAACTATGACATCGTAACCATGTAACCTGTAATAATATTACATTATATATTCTAATTATTGTGCATAATAGATCTCCACTGCCTAAAGTTTACCTTACTGCGTTAAAAAATATGTTTGTTGCACTACATAAATGAAGAGTACTCAGTTTAACAACATCTGATAAAAAAATCGTTTAACCTGCAATATTGTGTAGTTTACCCATTTATTGTGCTTAACACTGGCCGTTGTGTAAAGTGTAATTTCAGCATTACGAAACAAGTGTGATGCACAACACACTGTGCAAGCAGTTGTACCCTCGCCTGTAATGTTTGGTTACCTACGAACCAGTGTCCATTCCAGGCTCTGGTCAGTTGTTTCCTAAGATGCCCTAATAACCCGATAACTTCTTCAAAAAAAAAAATCAGTAGTACAAAGAGAGTGTACTTATTATTCAATCTTAAATGTGGAATTGCCTACGAAAAGAAGTAAACGGAAAAACCCATAAAAAAGTGTGTTACTAACAAAAAAACAGTAACCTGGAAATGACAGTCACAGACAGCTTTAGACCAATTGTCTGGTGGTAACACGAGAATAATTCTGCAAGAGATGGAAATCTGTGTACGTGCACACAAACATCCGCAAAAAATACTAAATGAGCAAATCGATCTGAAATACAAGCAATACATAGCGAACCTTATTAAATGATTCGCCAGGACAAAGCGCAGATGCATAGAAACAAATAACAGTAGACAATCAGAGATTACATTGCAGCCGGGGCCAATGAAGAACTTGGGATCTGCAATGAACTTGTGACGTCACACTAGTCGGCTTGTCCGCCTCACTTCGCGAACGCTCGGCTCCCTGCAGGGTCCACGGGAAATCAATAAGTAATTGAAAAGTAACCACTAAAGGCCTTAAGTTCTTTGTGTCCTATCGAGAGCCTGTACACATTAAAACACGCAGGCAAGATTATTATGAAATTCGTCAGAAATAGTTGCTCGCTCGCCCCCACAAACGGCTGCCGGCACTTGTAGGATCTGCAGTGTCGCGTACTGTGACATACGTGCCACGGGCTGTCTTCCTCGTGAGCCTCGGTTACAACATTCGAACAAATAATACTGTAGCGATACAGCATCGCTGGAAAACCGGTCAACTAGCAGATTGCAAGGCACACCTACGAAAATGGAGAGAACGTATAGAAAATAAATAACAAGAAATAAATGTTTAATTCCATTTATAATTGTATACAAACGAATACATATGACTCACCGCAACCTATACCAAAATCTGTCTACGAAAATAGTTAACAATAACAGTATCCAGTGACGCCATATGGACTTGGGTAGATAAATATCTACATAAAAGCAATAACAAACGGAACTGCCTGTAACCACAAAAAATCGCTGGATTATCTCTCAATTGAGCTGTCACGAATATGTAAAGAAGATAATGTGACAACTAAGTAAAGTAATAAGTCACATAAGGTGATAACCAACCGTTACTGCTAGTATAACACCAACACGACGTAACTAACAAGCACATGGGCATTGACGGAACCGCCGATGTTGCATGGATGTTAAAACCTACAGACGTGTTTTAAAATTTTTAATAAGGAAATGCATTTAACAATATTAACAAGTGATGGTACTGATCCCCCATGGTACACAAAACGGATCAGATCGTTGCTGCAAAAGCAACGAAAAAAGTATGCCAAATTTAAAAGAACGCAAAATCCGCAAGATTAGCGAAGTTTTACAGAAGTCCGAAATACGGCGCGTACTTCAATGCGAGATGCTTTTAATAATTTCCACAACGAAAATCTGTCTAGAAATCTGTCAGAAAACCCAAAGAGATTCTGGTCATACATAAAGCAAACCAGTGGCAAGAGGAATCAATACCTTCACTGCGCAATAACATCGATGAAGTCACTGATGACAGTGCCACTAAAGCATAGTTATTAAACACGGTTTTCCGAAACTCCTTCACCAAAGAAGACGAAGTAAATATTACTGAATTCCAATCAAGAACAACTGCCAAAATGAGAAACATAGCAGTAGATATCCTCGGAGTAACGAAGCAGCTTAAATCACTCAATAAAGGCAAGTTCTCCGGTCCAGATTGTATACCAGTCAGGTTCCTCTCAGAGTATACTGATAAAATAGCTCCATATTTAGCAATTATATGAAACCACTCGCTCACAGAAAGAAATCACACAAATCTGAAGGCTGTAAATACAACTAAATACTTAGGAATTACAATTACAAATAACCTAAATTGGAACGATCACACAGACAATATTGCGCCCGGGTTCCCGGGTTCGATTCCCGGCGGAGTCAGAGATTTTCTCTGCCTCGTGATGACTGGGTGTTGTGTGCTGTCTTTAGGTTAGTTAGGTTTAAGTAGTTCTCATTTCTAGGGGACTGATGACCATAGATGTGAAGTCCCATAATGCTCAGAGCCATTTGAACAGATAATATTCTGTGTAGAGCAAACCAAAGACTGCGATTCATTGACAGAACATTTATAAGGTGCAACAGGACTACTAAAGAGACTGCTTACACCACGCTTGTCCGCCCTATTCTTGAGTATTGCTGTGCGGTATGGGATCCGCATCAGGTGGGACTGACGAATGACATCGAAAAAGTACAAAGAAGGTCAGCTCGTTTTGTATTATTGCGAAATAGTGGAGATAGTGCCACAGACATGATAAGTGAATTGGAGTGGCGATCATTAAAACAAAGGCGTTTTTCGTTGCGACGGGATCTTCTCATGAAATTTCAATCACCAGTTTTCTCCTTCGATTGCGAAAACATTCTTTTGCCACCCACTTACATAGGGAGAAATGATAATCACGATAAAATAAGAGAAATCAGGGCTCGCACAGAAAAACTTAAGTGCTCGTTTTTCCCGCGTGCCGTTCGAGAGTGGAACGGTAGAGAGACAGTTAGAAGGTGGTTCAATTATACATAAAATTATAAATAATGTATCAAAATTATATTCCATTCAGTTACAGATAACCTGATGATGGCAGTTCAACCGAAATAGGCCTATTGTAAAATAAAAGTAATCCTACTCAGCAGCATACTTGAAATGATACAGTGGGAATAATTGCTATGTTGTCATTCAGTTACCGCAGACATAAAGTGGAGACTGCATTTTTGTGAGTTTCCGCAGGTAGTCATATTAGGAACTAACGACTCGTTGAGAGTGATGTCATTATACACAGAGTACAAGCGCAATCTAGTGAAGAATGGGACGGAAATCGGCCGTGTCCCTTGCAGAGGAACCCTCCAAGCATTCGTTTTAAGCGATTTCGGGAGAATGGCGAACATTCTAAATCTGGGTGATCGGACGGGGAACTGAACCGTACATCTCTCGAATACGAGTCCCGTGTCTTAACCAGTGCGCCTGCGCCACTTCTCCCGGTTCCAAGTTTCGAATTGAAGCGAGTGACGATGTGTGGTCCCGTACGGAAGGCAACAGGTCTGGCATCACATGGAAACGTTATTCGCTATAGCGATCTTTCAGCCGTGGGGAAAGTTGCACTCTGGCGCTACACGAGTGCTGCTCGCATTGCGTGGCGGTGAGGTCCACGTGCCTCGAGAGCGTTGCTCTGTACGCGAGCGCCTTATGTTGACGTCAGCGTCTGTCGTCAGATCGTATCACGTTGGACGCTGCTGTTAGCTCAGATGGCCGACCCTACGAAGTCAGGGTTCGAGGGCACCATTCTGAGTTTTGCAAACGGTCGCTGGATGGCGCTGTTAAGATGTCATCTTCCTGATGTTTTAAATCTTGTGATCTGATTGCTCAAACAATCGCAGCTCAGAAATGGATGGAGTGGTTTGCGTCCAGTGATAGTTTACAGAGTGTTGCACAAAAATAGAAATTTAGACTAAACTCTACCGTTGGATGACTGTTTACTGAGCCGAAAACAATGCCTCGGATCAATTCTTTCTTTTTCTGCTGGTTACCTTCAAGAAGGGCTGTTTACAATTGCTGTGCAGAGCTTCATCGCCGTCGTGGTACTGCCTGCGGTGAACTTTTTTATGAAGGTCGTCCGAAATTTATTGCTCCAAAACCACTGATACTGTGTGCAGCGTAACTGAAGACTATCCAGTGGCACTGCTAGATAGTTTGGCACCCGTTTCAGAATTTTAACTTGCCACCGGCCCCCATCACCACCAAACCCACGAAAACGTAGAGTTATTTTTTGTGGGGAGGCAATTGTTTTATACAAGTGTGTGACAAAGCACACAGGATTCATGGTGTCATTTCCCTCCAGCACTACTTCAGACATTAGTCGAGTCCATGCCAGATCCCGTTGCGGCAGTTCTGTGTGCTCTGGAGAGACGTACACGACATTAGGCAGCTATACCAGTATCTTTTGCTCTTCAGTGTTAAACACGGAATTTCCTGAGCCCACTGTAACGGTGTTGTCGTTGTGTGTAGTGGCCAAACTCAACGATGAGTTATGTCAAGAATCTAGACAAACGAGCGAGCGTAGCACTCGCTCGTCTTGTATGATCAAAGATTTGTTTTATAACGAGCATCACACGCCCCTGGAATCAGATCTGGGACACACCAGACGCCACTTTCAAAGAAAATGGGGAGGGGTGGAGAGGGGAAATGCTCTCGCTACACTTGTATCCTGTCCCACACACCACAGACTACATAAACACATACAGCTGTACACTCAACTCCACTTCTGTTTCACGTTCATGGTCCACATTTTGTAATCAAAATCATTACGGTTAGAGGTCGTTGATGTAACATGTCAGACATATTTTCAGCAGCCTGTAAGAATTCTTCAACCATATTCACAATGTGTTTGTGGAGAATATCAACAATTAACGTTTAGTATGTCGTTCTAATAAGTCTACATGTGGAAGTAATTCTATTAGTTTCAGCTACGTGCTTTTTGCAACATCTAGTGCTCCTCGTGCAATTTGGAACAAATAGTGCACAGTAAGTGTCCTATTTACACCGCATGCTTTGCTGACACAGCCACTCTCAACAGATGAATAGCTCAGTATTTCCATGACTTGCTCCAAACTGAAAACTTAAGGTATCGCCAGTTGATCAGCCTTTAGACTGGCCTAACACTTTTTTTTTTATTTCTGTCAATTTATTTCCACGGAAAATGCCTCGCAGGGACGCACAGGAAGAACGAAAGGAAAACCAAAGCATGGTATCTCGTCTACAGAACGGCCACAACAGCCGGAGCGCTAGTTCAGTTTGACAGTGGCGTGAAGGGTTGAGAGGGGGGGGGGGAGGCGGGAGGCAATTTTTGCTCTTACCGACAGAACTGCCCTAACAGTCGATTACATCTACATACACACTTCGCAAGCCACCATATGGTGCAAGACGGAACGATACTTGTGGCACTACAAATCATTTCCATTCTTGTTCCATAAGCAGATGGAACGTGGGAAAAACGACTATCTGTATGCCTCCGTACGGACCTTAATTTCTCTTATCTTCGTGGCACTCGCGCAAAATGTGCGTTGACGGGAGTGTAGTCGTTTTGCAATCAGCTTCAAATGCCGGTTCTCTTGATTTCCTCGATAGTGTTTTGCGAAAAGAACTTCGTCTTCCCTCCAGCGATTCGCATTTGAATTTACGAAGCGTCTCTGTGATACTCGCGTGTTGATCGAATCTGCCGATAACAAATTTAGCGGCTTCGATGTCTTCCTTTAATCCGACCTGCTGGTGGTCCCAAAAGCTGGAGACGTACCCAGGAATGGGTTTTACTAGTGTCCTATACGCGGTCTCCTTCGTAAATTAACTACGCTCTCCTGCAATTCTCCAATAAACTGAAGTCGACCACTCGTCTTCCCCACTGCCGCCCTTACGTCTTCGAGTCATTTCATATCGCTTAGCAACGTTAGGCGTAGATATTTAATCGAAGTGAGCCGGCCGGAGTGGCCGAGCGGTTCTAGACGCTTCAGTCTGGAACCGCGCGACTGCTACGGTCGCAGGTTCGAATCCTGCCTCGGGCATGGATGTGTGTGATGTCCTTAGGTTAGTTAGGTTTAAGTAGTTCTAAGTTCTAGGGGACTGATGACCTCAGATATTAAGTCCCATAGTGCTCAGAGCCATTTAATCGAAGTGATTGCGTCACTTCGATTAAATACTATGGGATTTATCCGAGTACCATGAGATTGTTTTTCTTACTCATCTACATTAACTTAAATTTTCCTACATTCAGAGCAGGCTGCCGATCATCATACCAACTAGTAATTTCGTCTTAGCCATCTTGTATCCCCCCAACAGGCACTCAACGGCGACACCTTCCCGTGCACCACCATCGCGTAAATAGAAACTCAGATCAGTGTGATTGGTCAGTAATGTTATCTACAAGCCCCTCTTCTCCCCTCTCCCTGCTTCTACACATGAGTCTAGCAAAAGGGCATAGGCCTCAGTCACAAGTAATGCTGTGCACAGAAAAAGTAAACCTGTAATGAAAAGTGTTTGAAAACTTTCACAGGCGCTGTAACGTAGGAAGTGCTGTGATGCCGCTGACTGCAGTGGTGCAAGTGTAAGCCCTATCTCTGGTGGTCGTGTGAGTCATGTGGATTGACTACGTTTGTGTACTACTGATGGTTGATAGTGACGAAAGCTCCGCTACTTCACTGAATGAGACCACAGAGAAGAATGCTGGTGTTTTTCACTGGCTGCAGAAGGGTAGTAATTGGCCAAGCGGAATAAGTGAAACAATGGAATGCATGATACGGGAACTCAATAATACTGTGGAGTGAACATAGCGTACTGCTTTTATGGTTCAAATGGCTCTGAGCACTATGGGACTTAACATCTGAGGTCATCAGTCCCCTGCCGGCCGTGCGGTTCTAGGCGCTGCAGTCTGGAACTGCGAGACCGCCACGGTCGCAGGTTCGAATCCTGCCTCGGGCATGGATGTGTGTGATGTCCTTAGGTTAGTTAGGTTTAACTGGTTCTAAGTTCTAGGGGAATAATGACCTCAGAAGTTGAGTCCCATAGTGCTCAGAGCCATTTGAACCATCATCAGTCCCCTAGAACTTAAGAACTACTTAAACCTAACTAACCGAATGACATCACACACATCCATGCCCGAGGCAGGAGTCGAACCTGCGTCCGTAGCGGTCGTGCGGTTCTAGAATGAAGCGCCTAGAACCGCTCGGCCACTTGTGCTTTTACAAATTGTGAAACAGACGTTTATTTAAGTTTCATCTCACAATTTTGTGAATTTTAACAACATAAAATTAATACTTAAATCATTTGTTTCTTTGGTCTTCTTACTAAGAGACTACGGCACTTGTGAGGATTAAGTTTAGATCGAACTGGAAACATAATTAATCTTTGTATAACGTGATCAAAAGTCTTTTTTTCTCATTACTCTCGCAGGGATGGTTAACTTAGTAGTTTTAGCAAAAGTCGGTAACATAAGAGGGCGAGAGGATATCCAACTTCACATGCGGTGCTTATGCTAAGCCAATCAGAGGTCGACTCCTGAACTGATAGACCAAAGGTGTCCTACATCATATTGTTCGTATCGATTCCCCTGCAACACTGTGGTACGCTGTAAACAGTTAACGGTTACACCCTGTATGAATTTTATGTGGAGATGAAAACTGCTCGAAATGTGTACACACGCATCAGATTGACCGGCAGCACACTCCCACATTTCACAATCTGTCTACCATTTGTCTCGTAGATATATGGCCATGCACTCACGTAAATTAGCCCTACGAGCTGTGTCTCGGAATTAATCAAGACATATTCCGTCCCTTACTAGTGTGATAACTATAATTAGGTGTTTGTGGTACTTTCTACAAAAAGTAACTTTCTGTCTTTTGGTGAATTTCGAGCTTCATCCGTAACAGGAAAGGTTCAGCACCACTTTTTTCATAATAAATAAACATCAGAAAACAGAGGAAATATTCGGAATATTCAAAGTTCATATCTTGTTGTCATAATTCCAAATAAGATATCTTGTTTATGCACTATGAAGCCATTTCTCAGTACCGCTGCAGCACACTTCATCAATTCAGAGACGCTGCGATACGCTGAAGCACAATACGAAACCTAAAAATGGGGGGCTATCGCTTCTCTACATATAGTAAAAAGTAGTGATATATGAGCTGTGACGCATTCGTAAACCAAGCGAAACGTCTTTTAATTTATCTCTTTAAATACTTCAGCTAAGTGCATTATAGATATCGAATGAAAATTATTAAGATGTCTGTGAAACACTTGTACAAAATACATATCATTTTAGAGCGGGATCGTCAGATACTAGCGATGCAATGATATACAAAACACGCGGGCGCTTACGGACAAACTTTAAGCCACAATATAGTCATGTGATTGTTGAAATTAATGTATGTTGACGACAAAAACTTTACTCTGACTATTTGAATCCTCGCTCCATAGATACTCCTTCTCTACGTTGTGGACGAGTGAAAAAAGAGAGCGAAATGAACGAGAGTACAAGGTGCGGAAGAATCTAAATATGCAACTGTTTTATTTATACCTAAACGCGACTGCTATAAATATCAACTGAAATACATAAATAGTTGTCACCAACGACTTTTGTCAATCTTTCCGCTACGTGATTCTCAAGGGTTAGATCAACATCTCCGTAATGCCACAGACCGCCCAAAATTTTTTGGTGGTATAGCCATCCGAAAAGCTTAGCGGGAAGACCAATAAAAGTCGCTCATTACAGTTTTCTGCATTTTAGTCGATCAGAGCAATATCTCTAAATATGTAGTACATTCTACATACAAGACATCATTTTAAGTCCTTGTATTTGTTACTTTTCTCTAAATCGGAAAGTAGTTACTTAATATACAGGGCAAATCACCTAAAACTTGGAGCCCCTTTATTTTATGAATGGTTCAAGGTATCGAAACGAGGTTTTGGCCACATAACAGCAGGCAGAGGAGCACATATATCTGATATGTGGATAATACCCTTAACTCTTGTCAACAAGTCCGTTTTTTAAGGGAAATAGTGTATCTTTAATAGCATTCAAAACTCTGTAGACAAAGGTCGTAAAGGATACAAGTGCAGATATTTATGTTGGTGACTTTGTACTGGACATTATATCAGTATTTACGTTATTAGCAGACTAACAATTGCAGGCACTAGGTACACGTGGCAAGAGCAAGCGGCAGGTCAGGTGTTGAAGTGCGAACAGGTGCACGCAAAATCGTTAGTCTGTAAAAACATCAGGTAGTAAATTATGTGATGTATTTTGTGGGATGACTATGCGACTGATACGTGTACCGTATAGCATACAAAAATGTCTCACTTATACTGATGCGGCCCACCACAAATCTGCGTCTTGTGCCATCCTCTTTATCTTAAAGTAACACCCACAACCTACGTGCTCAATTATTTGTTGGATGTATTCCCTCTGTCTTCCGCTTCAGTTTAGAGCCTTCTACAGCTGCCTCTAGTACCATGGAAGTTACTCCCCAGTATCCCAAGATATGTCCTATCGTCCTGTCCCTTCTTGTCAGTGATCTTCATACTTTCTAGTCTTCACCGTTTTTGCGGAATTCTACAAATCTTAACTGTCCATCTAATTTTCTACATGTTTCTACAGCACCACATCTCAGACGCTTCAGTTCTCTTCTTTTCCGGTTTTTCCACAGTCCAAAATTCACTACCACCCAATGATGTTCTCCAAATGGAAAATCTCAGAAATTTCCTCAGATTAAGACCTTTGCTTGATGCTAATAGAATTCTTTTGGCCAGGAATGCCTTCTTTGCCTATGCTAATCTGCTTTTACGTCAACCTTGCTTCTGCCGTCATCTGTTATTTTGCTTCAAAGGCAGCAGATGGTTCAAAAGGTTCAAATGGCTCTGAGCACTATGGGACTTAACATCTGAGGTCATCAGTCCCCTAGAACTTAGAACTACTTAAACCTAACTAACCTAAGGACATCACACACATCCATGCCCTAGGCAGGATACGAACCTGAGACCGTAGCAGTCGCGCGGTCCCGGACTGGAGCGCCTAGAACCGCTCGGCCACAGCGGCCGGCGAGAGGCAGCAGAATTCCATAATTTCGTCTTCTTCGTGCTCACTTAATTTTGGTGTTAAGTTTATCGTTACTATCATACCTGCCACTCCTCATTTCTTTCGTCTTTCTTCGGCTTACGTTCAACCTATATTTTGTACTCATTAGGCTGCTTATTCTTGTTCACTTTCACTGACGACAGCAATATCGCTAGCGATTCTTATGATTGGTGTCCTTTCATCTTAAATTTAATTTCACTATTGAACCTTTCTTTTATTTCCGTCAAGTTTCTTCGATTTTTAGATTGAACAGCAGAGATGAAACACTACATCCTTCTCTTAACCTTTTTAATCGGAGGAGTTCTTATTTGGTCTTACATACTCACGGTTCTCTCTTGATTCGTGAACACGCCGTACTTTAGTCGCCAGCCTCTCCTGTGCCTCTACTTGCCCGAAATCTGTTGGTCGTCTAGCAGATTCTCAATTTTCTTTTCTGTTCTTCCGGATACTATTCTTGTCAGCAACATGAATCCATGAGCTGTTGAGCTGATTGTGCGACATTTCTCTCACTTATCTACACTTGCTGCCTTCGAAATTATGTGGAAAATATTTTTCCGAAAGTCCCATGGTACACATTCTACAGATCATTTACCTGTCACTTCCACTACTGATTTTTAAATTTCAAAGGAATGTTACCTATCTCTTCTGCCTTGTTTAATTGAAAGTTTTTCAATGCTTTTTAAAATTATAATTCGAATACTGGATCCTTTTTGTCTTCCATGTCGACTCCCACTTCTTTCACGTCATCAGACAAGTCGTCCCGTACGTAGATGTCTTAAATGCACTCTTTTTACCTATTCGATCTCTCCTCTGGCTAACAGTGGAATTCCCATTGCGCTCTTAATGTTGACACCGTTACTTTTAATTACATCAAAAGTTATTTTGACTTTTTTGTATGCTGAATTAATCCTTCCAATGACCATTTTCTTTTCAATTTCTTCACATTTTTCCTGAAGCCTTTTCGGCTTGGCTTCCCTGCACTTTCTACTTATTTCGTTCTTTGGTAGCTTGTATCTTTGTATTCCTGCCTGTAGACGAGCATTTTTGCACTTCTTTCTTTCGTCGATCTGTTGAAGTAGTTCTTCTTTTAGCCAATGTTTCTTCGTATTTACCTTTCTTGAACTTATGTTTGTCTGTACAGATTCGGTGATCGCCCTTTTTAGAGGTTCCAGTCATCTTCAACTGAACTGCCCACTGTGGTAATCATCATTGCAGTATCTACATTCTACGGCCGCACAGAACTTCAAACGCCTCGGATCATTTCTCACTCCTTCAGAATCCCATCTCTTCCAACACTGTTTGTTCTCTAACATTTTCTTAAACTTCAGTATAACCTTCATTATTAAATTGTCCAAAATTAAAATACATGATGGCCGTAATCGTTTGTTGAGGTGGGAACAGTGCCGAGTGAGGTTTCAGGCTAAACCCCGCCGTTGTTTCGATTTTTACTTATTTTCACAAAAGTTTTTCGTTTAACGCGTGTCCTACATCTCAAATAGTTTTCCCCTGCCCCTTCTGATACAGTGGAACTAAAATATTTTTCATTCATAACAATCGAAGGGGAAGTACGTTTTGGGTTGGGTTGGGGTTGGGTTGTTTGGGGGAAGAGACCAAACAGTGAGGTCATCGGACTCATCGGATTAGGGAAGGACGGGGAAGGAAGTCGGCCGTGCCCTTTCTAAGGAACCATCCCAGTATTTAAATGGAGCGATTTCGGGAAATCACGGAAAACCTGAATCAGGATGGCCGGACGCGGGATTGAACCGTCGTCCTCCCGACTGCGAGTCCAGTGTGCTAACCACTGCGTCATCTCGCTCGATGAAGTACGTTTTGCCTTTGTTAGTAGCGTAGGTGTATCTATTTGCTGCGGCGACGAAGCCGTGGGCTTGGCGGTGTTTCAAATCTTCATCATGTCAGCTGACAGAGTTAAGGACAAAATTACGTAGCCCTGTGCCTTCTATCATTTGCACGAAATCCTCGTTTCGGTATCTTGAACGGTTCAAGAATAAAAAGGGTGCAAGTTGTAGATGACTTGAGCTATATGCGTTGGTGTAAGCGGTTCTGGTTGCAACAGAACTTACGGGTCGCCCAAGACAGCGTCATGCAGACTAAAGCCACTTCCTTCAAAAATGTCTTCGTCAGCATAGAACACAATGGCCACTCTCTGTAATCGGGTTCGTCGAACTGTAATTTTTCACAATCTTCTAGTTGCTTCATAAGATCGTATCAATCAGTCCTCATGACTCTTAGTGAATAAAGTAAACAATTTTTATTGTAGACAACTGGCGTTATGAGGTTGGAAATTCGCTTATTGACGATGATGAATTTTGTCGACTCAGTTGCCTTACTTGTCGACTCAGGGAATCAGTTGCCTTACTAGGTCCCTAAGCGGTTATCATTCTTTGCTGCAGCTACAAATTTTGTTCGCAAAGGCAGCGACCAATAAGTGTCGCGGGAACCTGCTTAACGCCTTATCGATTGACCAAGCCAGCTCACGACAAGTGACGTATTTCGCCCGCTAAGAGCTGTCAACGTCACTGGTGGTTGTGATAACTGGAGTTAACCAAGCACATTACTGTATGTGAACAAATGTCTCTTGAAACTCAGTACCGTTCTTTCCACAAGTGTCAGCCACATAACTTTTGCTAATGTTAGAGGGTGTACTTTTTGGTTAAAGCTCTCCATTAAGTTCTGATACGTTGAAGGAGCAATTTTTACCGTCTTGCTGTAGAAAGTTGAACATTTATTTTGTCAAAAGTTGTCTTGCTTAAGATACAGTACCGCAACATTAATATGAGCCGTGAAACAGCTACCAGCCATTCTGCGCAAGACACTAGACAGCTTGAAACACCAATTTCACACCAGTAAACTCAGTATCCTCGCAGAATACAATACAGAAACTTGCAGAATCGTTGTAGAATCTTTAAAAGATTGCTGCTTACTCGTATAATCAAATGTATGTTTACATGTAGCCCTTGTGTAAAAGGAAAGCAAAGAAGATTTTGGGTTAACATCGCGTCGACACAGAGATTATTAGAGACGGAGTAGAAGTTCGAACTGTTTTCAAGGGTGGAGAAGGAAATCAGCAGCGTCCCTTCAAGGAAACTGTGGAAAAATTTGTTCAAATGGTTCAATGGGTCTAAGCACTATGGGACTTAACATCAGAATTCATCAGTCCCCTAGACCTAGAACTACTTAAACCTAACTAACCTAAGGACATCACACACATCCATGCCCGAGGCAGGATTCGAACCTGCGACCTTAGCAGCAGCGCGGTTCCGGACTGAAGCGCCTAGAACCGCTCGGCCACAACGTCCGGCAAAAAATTTGTCTCGAGCGATTTAGGGAAATTACAGAAAATCTGAATCTGAATGACCCGGTGCGGACTTGAACCGTCGACCTCCCGAATGCTAACCTCTGCGCCGACCCGGCCGGTTTCGCTTCTGTGCCATCCCATACACTGCCTGATAGGTAATAGTATTATATATATGTATCGCTTAGTCTCTGCCAATTTATAGCCAGGAGACTGTGCCGCAATAGAACTTAAAAAGAAATTGCTGTACTTTTACTACTTTTAAACAATTTTTTCCCTCAAAAACATTAAAGAATGGTATTTGTTGTCATATACAACGCCGTATCATTATGTCGTCCTTACACTACGTTTTTAAACAGAAGAAGTGTGATTTATGTAATTATGTAATAAACGCATGGTACATACAGCAAACGCCAACAATAAATAAATAAAAATTATCTCCTCTCAGTCGTCATCCACGCTTCTAAACAATATCAAGATTATGTTGGTATCTGTATCAGTGTGTGTCCCACATTTTATGTAAACATTATATATATTTGCACCTCATTGTGCCGTCGGTTCATGCTGAAAGATGCCAAGACACTGTGAGGTCATGCAGTCTAGTTCCCATGAGTTAATGTTTTGCCACTCCAAATTTTAAGCTTAAAAAGTCTGTTACTGTTTTGCTACAGACCGATTTACAAAGAAAATCGACTTGATATCATATTTTGTGCTCCGTAGGAATGTAAAATTTTGAAGAAAACACTGCAAGACTTCTCTGTAAACAGGTGGTTCATACATTTTGCAACTGTCTGTACTTCGGATTTATGTACTATGTCATATTATGACCGTAACGTTTAAATTGTCCCTTACTTAATGGCACCTTGGCACACATAAACACGCAACAGACGATCAGTAATGTGTCCTATAAGTCTACTGCAACCATCTGACGATGAAAATTTGGCCCGAAACTGGTACATTTAAAAATGTCACCAGTTTAATGGTTGGCGATTATTTCACAACTTACTTGATGACTGAACACCCAACTGGAGGTCCAATTTTCCCCAAAGAGTTTCAGTGAAGTTTGTGTCGGGTCTTTGAAAAATCGTGTCCAGAAAATTCAGCTGATTTTCTATGAACCAAGGAGCACTGGCCATTTGTGGTGAGCAGAGGAGCTTCTGATTCCAGTTCATTATTACATGGTACTGTTTGAACCAATTTCATAAACGTCCACCGACGTTTTGCCATCGAAGAAAAGATGTAGTCCAAGGTCAAGTTACAGGCCATCACACCTTCTACTTTGAATTCAATGAGGCCTAAGCCCCCCACGAGCTCAGCCACTCACGGCCGTGCAGTGAGGCCTGTAATTATCGTATGGCAACGATACTTGACAGATACGGTAGTATGTTAACACAGAACCAATGTACACTAGAAAAAAATTAGTTCCAAGTCTGGTCACCAGGTGAAAATGTGGCCCTGCACAGCATCTCGTCGACGTTTCCGCTGCTCAAGTGAATAATTTGTGTAAGCGGCGGTTAATAATGAAGTCAATATTATGCATTTCTCACTTGTTTGATGTTTTCTGCCCACCTCCGGCTCCTTATTAGTTACAAATGGAAACATTTCTATGTATATTTTTTGGATTCACAGCACCAGATTCGCACCTGGTGAGCAAAAGTGGAACTTTTTTTCCTAGCGTATATCGATTCCGCATTAATGCTTTAGAATATCTATGAAGTTTCACTTCTACGGGATAATTACAGTCCATACCGGACTTATGTGAGTAGCTGTACTTTAAGTATAACCACGCGCTACACAACAGTCGCCAAACATCCACTAGAATCACACTCTCCACTCAGGACGTCACATCACGAAAGTGAGTCGCTTCCCCCTGAAACCATATTTTGCTGCTCAACACACAAACGACGTCATTGTTTGAATCTCTTTAACACTATCGCCTAAAATGACGAGCTGTAGCTGCATGCAGTGGTTAGGGCATGTAAATCGTACGACGATCTCAGATCACAAATGCGCGCCCCACTATACGAATGCGCGGAATTCAGCTTCTGACTAACAGTTGGACTATAAACGTATTCTAAAACGAAGAGGTATGCGTGTCACGTGGTAGCCACTCTAGTAAACAGCTAACATGGACATGGCGAAGAGAGTAGCCCTGGTGATGGGGAGGAGGATTCACAGCAACTACTGGAAAGTGCATACTCTGTCTGCGGGTGACGACCAACGAGTATCACCATTATGAGCAGACAAGACCATAGGCACATTTCCCAACGGATACAGCCCCAACTAAGAGGAAAAAGAAGTCAGAAAAAGGCCTGCTATATGCTACTCAAGATGAAAAGTTTTGAGGTCTACCATAGCCAACAATCAGACTAGCTGATATGTAAAACAATCATACTGACACGGTCCGTAGCCGGTATCAGGGAGTGTTGCTTTCCGTGCGTGATGTTTCGCTAGCCGCGAGATGGCGGGCGTGGAACAACGAAGCCTTAAGGAGGAAAAGACAAACTGCAGAATGTCAGTAGTCGCACGGGCAGGTGAATATGGCAGTTTGCACACCGAGCGAGTTGCTGGGCTTCCCCCGAATTTGAGTTAACGTCAAGCACTAGGTGGCAACGGCCTTGCCGCAGTGGAAACACCGGTTCCCGTCAGATCACAAAGTTATGCGCTGTCGGGCGTGGCCAGCACTTGGAAGGTGACCGTCCGGGTCGCCATGCGCTGTTGCCATTTTTCGGGGTGCACTCAACCTCGTAATGCCAATTGAGAAGCTACTCAACCGAATAGTAGTGGCTCCGGTCAAACAAAACCATCATAACGACCGGGAGAGCGGTGTGCTGAGCACACTCCCCTCCTATCCGAAACCTCAGCTGAGGATGACTCGGCGGTCGGATGATCCCGATGGGCCACTTGTGGCCTGAACACGGAGTATTCAGTCACTAGGTGATGTCGTGCCGAAGAGTACATTGGCAGTTGTTGTATACAGCAGTGGTGGTCGAGCAATGTCGTTGAAATGTTGTTAACCCGTCACGTAGGGGCCTGCATCGAGGTACGGGGATGGACACGAAGAAAGCTCCGTGATGCAACGGGTTGAATCGGCCATTCTAACCGCGCTGGGCGGCAGCACTGTGTGGCTCGCAAAAAGTGGAATGCGGTGGATGTAAAGCACCTTCAATTAATGGCACACTGGAAAGGGGTTGTAGTTGATAGAAACATATACAAGAAATGTATTTGCAGTTGAGAATATAGACCACCATATAATAATGGTGTAATGGAATTTGTGGCGGACCGGATTGGAACCCGGATTTATCGCTTATCGTGAGCGGTCGCCTTACCATAAGGCTAACCGGGCACGATCCACGGCGTGACCCGACCTCCGTATGTCGTCAGCCACGTGTCTACAGCCTGCGCTCTTACATTCATTGTGCATATTCCTGTACAGGGAAGACATTTTAATGGAAAGTCACTTTACAGGCACTGCAGCATCGTATGTGCTAGCTGATACCGGACAGGCAACTATTAATATGTCTCCCCTGTAGAGGACTATACATAATGAATATACAAGTGAAGACTGTAGACACATGGTTAACGACCTGTGGAGGTTTGGGTCTGTTCGTGCGCTCATAACGAAGTGGTAAGGCACCCTCTCGCGATGAGCAGGAAATCCTTGTTCGGGTCCCGCTCCGGCAGAAAATTTCATTGCCGTCATTCCATTATACAACTGACGGTTGTCCATATTCACAACTGGGAATAGATGTCATGTATTTCATAACGGCTGTAGTCGCCGCAGTACCTGTTTCTTCTGACATGCATGCATGTGGCGAAGGAATATTGCATCGCATTTCAGAACACACAGGCTCTGGAATAATGTATTGATGGAAAGGTATTCTATGTGACTGAACATAAATGAACTCCACTTTAGAATGATGTGGATGAGCATCTGAAATTCTGTAAAATATTGTGTTTTAATTTTTTTAGTGGGTCTCACCCTGTTCCTAACAGGAACTGGCATCTATTGGTTTTACGTGAATTTTGTATGTTATCTCTGTCAGCTGATGTGTTCGCTGCACTTGAAACGAAAGGTTTTTATTATTAAGTCTGGTAAAGTAATTTTAAAGCTCGGGTGTTATTTACATTTTATTGAGCATCTTAAGCGCTGCCGAGTAAGTGAAACATAATCTTACTTAATCATTCCAACTTGTTGTAATTGTCCCTTTAGATTACCACAGCAATCGTTCGCAAATATTTTTGCTGCTGTACAGCTACTACTAGAGTTTAATTTCGCATAAGTCAGTTAACTGCTGATTAATTGTAACAACACCGCTAGGTGATGGTGTGTACCTTTTATTTAAAGTTGAGTTTTTAAAAGTGTTCCTTATCCATGAATATATTCTTTACTAATAACTGCTGTAATTACGTATTACAATACCGAACTTTTGGCGGGTTGTGGACTTTTAAAATAATTGTATTTGTTGTTATACGTACGCTCGTTTCAAGTTACCTGTACCAACCTGTAGCCAGACTCTTCATGATACTGCAGGCGGCCACTGTCGGCATAATATGGTACGTGAGGGCGTGTTGTGCGCGTTTTGTAACTGCTTTGTGATGAATGTTTTTCGTGCAGCTGTTTAATTAATCTTAAGTATTCTACATCTACATCTACATCCATACACTGCAAGCCACCTGACGGTGCATGGCGGAGGGTACCTTGAGTACCTCTAGCGGTTCTCGCTTCTATTCCAGTCTCGTATTGTTCCTGGAAAGAAAAATTGTCGGTATGCCTCTGTGTGGGCTCTAATCTCTCTTATTTTATCCTCATGGTCCCTTCGCGAGATATACGTAGGAGGGAGCAATACACTGCTTGATTCCTCGGTGAAGGTATGTTCTCGAAACTTCAACAAAGGCCCGTACCGAGCTACTGAGCGTCTCTCTTGCAGTCTTCCACTGTAGTTTATCTATCATCTCCGTAACGCTTTCGCGATTACTAAATGATCCTGTAACGAAGCGCGCTGCTCTCCGTTGGATCTTCTCCATCTCTTCTATCAACCCTATCTGGTACGGATCCCACACCGGCGAGCAGTATTCAAGCAGTGGGCGAACAAGTGTACGGTAACCTAGTTCCTTTGTTTTCGGACTGCATTTCCTTAGGACTCTTCTAATGAATCTCAATCTGGCATCTGCTTTACCGACGATAAATTTTATATGGTTATTCCATTGTAAATCACTCCTAATGCCTACTCCCAGATAATTTATGGAATTAACTGCTTCCAGTTGCTGACCTGCTATATTGTAGCTAAATGATAAAGGATCTTTCTTTCTATGTATTCGCAGTACGCTACACTTGTCTACATTGAGATTCATTTGCCATTCCCTGCACCATGCGTCAATTCGTTGCAGATCCTCCTGTATTTCAGTACAATTTTCCATTGTTACAACCTCTCGATAGACTACAGCATCATCCGCAAAAAGCCTCAGTGAACTCCCGACGTTATCCACAAGGTCATTTATATATATTGTGAATAGCAACGGTCCTACGACACTCCCCTGTGGCAGACATGAAATCACTCTTACTTCAGAAGACTTCTCTCCATCGAGAATGACATAATGCGTTCTGTTATCTAGGAACTCTTCAATCCAATCACGCAATTAGTCTGATAGTCAATATGCTCTTTCGCAAATATTTTTGCTGCTGGACAGCTACTACTAGAGTTTAATATCGTATAAGCAAATTGACTGCTGAGTAATTGTATTATAATAAAGTGTTGCGAAAGTCTCCTCGCGTTGGCTGTCGGATCATAAAATCAACTTGATTCAATGTTTCGGCGGTCCAACTACCCATCATCTTCAAGAGAACGCTGCTGCTGAGTCCCGCTGGAAACTGTTGTCAAGGCTGCAAATCGTCTTCCTGTATAGACCTCCGTGTCGTGCACGGCGCATGCGCCGCCCATCACAGTCACTGTTCCCTAAGACTAGGCAGGAGGTGCCGCCGTAAGTACAACACCGGCGGCGGCGATGTATCGCACTCATACACTGTCTTCAAACACTCGGTCTGGCCGACTTTGAACGCAGGATGGTAGTTGGAGCTAGATTCATCGGACATCCCATGTCAAGAGTGCCGAGAATACCAAATTTCAGCCGGCCGTTGTGGCCGAGTGGTTCTATGCGCTTAGTCCGGAACCGCGCTGCTGCTACGGTCGCAGGTTCGAATCCTGCCTTGGGCATGGATGTGTGTGATGTCCTAAGGTTAGTTAGGTTTAAGTAGTTTCTAAGTCTATGGGACTGATGACCTCTGATGTTAAGTCCCATAGCGCTCACAGCCACCAAATTTCAGGCATTATCTCTCGCCACTGACAACACAGGCTACGTGGGGTAGCCGCGCGGTCTCAGGCACCTTGTCACAGTCCGTGCGGCTCTCCCCGTCGGAGGTTCGAGTCTTCCCTAGGGCATGGGTGTGTGTGTTGTCCATAGCGTAAGTTAGTTTAAGTTAGATTAAATAGTGACTTAGGGACCGATGAGATCAGCAGTTTGGTCCCATAAGACCTTATCACCACTAACAATACAGTGGCTTACGGGCTTCACTTAACAACCGAGAGCAGCAGCATTTGCGCGTAGTTCTCAGTGCTAAGAGACAAGCATGCGTTGATGGCTTACGGTATCACTACATCGCCTGCAGTGCCTCTCCTGCACTTGTGACCATATTGGCTGCATCCTAGAGCACTGGAAATCCGTAGCCTGGTCAGATGAGTCCCAATTTCAGTTGGTAAGAGTTGATGGTACGAGTCGAGTGTGGTGCAGACTCCACAAAGTCATGGACCCAAGTTGTTAACACTGGCGCTTTGCAAGCTGGTGGTGGATCCATAATGGTGTGGGCTGTTCATCTAATTGGAGTCTATTTTCAACCATTAATGGGTTTCATTTTCCCAAACAATGATGGAATGTTTAGGATGAAAACGTACCATGTTGCAATGGCACAGTTGTCTGAGATTGGTCTGAAAAACACTCTGGACAATTCGAGTAAAAGATTTGGCCACCCAGATCACCGAACATGAATCCCAATGAACATTTATGGAACGTAATCGAGAGGTCAGTTCCTGCACAAAATAATACACTGGCAACACTTTCGCAATTATGGATGGCTTTAGAGGCAGCATGGCTCAGTATTTCTGCAGGAGACTTCCAACGACTTGTTGAGTCATTGACACATCGAGCTGCACCATGTTGGACATAAGGAGGTCCAACATGATATTAGGTGGTATCCTGACTTTTGTCGCCTCATTTTATATGACATTTTATAATCGTAAAGGGAGAATAACATTTTAAATAACGGTATTTGTCTTACAGATTATGTCTATATTGTCATTCCTGTATGCAAATTGTAATCACATTGGCAACTTCCCTCACGACCTACAGCTAACTTCTCAGTTCCCAATGATTCAAGAATTGATAAACTGCATTTAAGATTTTATATGTTGTTGTTGTTGTTGTGGTCTTCGGTCCTGAGACTGGTTTGATGCAGCCCTCCATGCCACTCTATCCTGTGCAAGCTTCATCTCCCAGTACCTACTGCAGCCTACATTCTTCTGAATCTGGTTAGTGTACTCATCTCTTGGTCTCCCTCTACGATTTTTACCCTCCACGCTGCCCTCCAGTACTAAACTGGTGATCCCTTGATGCCTCAGAACATGTCCTACCAACCGATCCCTTCTTCTAGTCAAGTTGTGCCATAAGCTCCTCTTCTCCCCAATTCTATTCAATACCTCCTCATTAGTTATGTGATCTACACATCTAATCTTCAGCATTCCTCTGTAGCACCACATTTCGAAAGCTTCTATTCTCTTCTTGTCTAAACTATTTATCGTCCACGTTTCAATTCCATACATGACTACACTCCACACAAACACTTTCAGAAACGACTTCCTCACACTTAAATCTATACTCGATGTTAACAAGTTTCTCTTCTTCAGAAACGCTTTCCTTGCCATTGCCAGTCTACATTTTATATCCTCTCTACTTCGACCGTCATCAGTTATTTTGCTCCCCAAATAGTAAAACTCCTTTACTACTTTAAGTGTCTCATTTCCTAATCTAATTCCCTCAGCATCACCCGACTTAATTCGACTACAGTCCATTATCCTCGTCTTGCTTTTGTTGATGTTCATCTTATGCCCTCCTTTAAAGACACTGTCCATTCCGTTCAACTGCTCTTCCAAGTTCTTTGCCGTCTCTGACAGAATTACAATGTCATCGGCGAACCACAAAGTTTTCATTTCTTCTCCATGGATTTTAAGACCGATCCAAATTTTTCGTTTGTTTCCTTTACTGCTTGCTCAATATACAGATTGAATAACATCGGGGATAGGCTACAAACCTGTCTCACTCCCTTCCCAACCACTGCTTCCCTTTCATGCCCCTCTACTCTTATAACTGCCATCTGGTTTCTGTACAAATCGTAAATAGCCTTTCGCTCCCTGTATTTTACCCCTGCCACCTTCAGAATTTGAAAGAGAGTATTCCAGTCAACATTGTCAAAAGCTTTCTCAAAGTCTACAAATGCTAGAAACGTAGGTTTGCCTTTCCTTAATCTTTCTTCTAAGATAAGTCGTAGGGTCAGTATTGCCTCACGTGTTCCAACATTTCTACGGAATCCAAACTGATCTTCCCCGATGTCGGCTCCCACCAGTTTTTCCATTCGTCTGTAAAGAATTCGCGTTAGTAATTTGCAGCTGTGACTTATTAAACTGATAGTTCGGTAATTTTCATATCTGTCAACACCTGCTTTCTTTGGGATTGGAATTATTATATTCTTCTTGAAGTCTGAGGGTATTTCGGCTGTCTCATACATCTTGCTCATCAGATGGTAGAGTTTTGTCGGAACTGGCTCTCCCAAGGCTGTCAGTAGTTCTAATGGAATGTTGTCTACTCCCGGGGCCTTGTTTCGACTTAGGTCTTTCAGTGCTCTGTCAAACTCTTCAGGCAGTATCATATCTCCCATTTCATCTTCATCTACATCCTCTTCAATTTCCACGATGTTGTCCTCAAGAACATCGCCCCTGTATAGCAACGAAATAAATGCATCTGCAGTTGTTTTGGTAGTAGAAGAACTGTGCTACTATGAGCCTAACTGTGATGATTTAATGAGACACTTTAGGGAATTGTATAGACCAGGGGCAGCCAAGATTTCGACTCGCAGGCTGTACCCTGGCACGAGGCCTATAGCGCTCAGCCTCGCTTCACATTTGTCTCCGCCGCCACGCTGCGCTGTCCGAGCAGGAGTGGTGCATTTAAATGGCAGTACAGCCACGCTGCATAAGCCTTGGTTTTACATCTCACATTCCGCAACAACATAGATCGCAAACAAAACAAATTTTCCGTGTTATTTAATTATTTTTGGATGGCTGAAGACATGAATTTTATCTGGTGCAATTGCCGGCATATGGACAGACGCAGACAGTTTCACAGATTTTCACGTGCATGTTGCCACATGATCGTTACTTATTTAGTTTCATAATCGAAAAAAGGTCTTTCACAGAAATATGTCGATCGAAATATTGTAGCATTAGTGCAAGATATGGAAAATCTACCTGAGGAAAGCAATGTAGATGTCCTGGACAGTTTTAACGCAAAAGGACTCATCATTACAATGGGATTTACCTTGCAGGCAGGTCAGTTACATCTGCACATACGCAGGGTCGCTTTCAACTGAAACAGTAAACGGTCTCGAAAGTAGCTCGTAACAAATGTAAGAATGACAGTGTCCTCAAAATGTTTAGGAAACTATCTTTGTAATTCTTTCATGGCCACAATTAGCCGTTGAGACCTCTCTTATTCTTTAACGGCAGTGACTGTTTTGTCAAAATGTGTCCCTTCTACAACGTGAGATTCTTGTGAAATCCATCCCCATCAAATCTTAAAGAAATTGATCCTAGCCATGCAGTGTCTTAAAAAATGGCTCTGAGCACTATGGGACATAACTTCTGAGGTTATCAGTCCCCTAGAACTCAGAACCACTTAACTAACTAACCTAAGGACATCACAGACATCCCTGCCCGAGGCAGGATTCGAACCTGCGACCGTAGTGGTCGCGTGGTTCCAGACTGTAGCGTCTAGAACCGCTCGGCCACCACGGCCGGCATATAAAAATAGAGGAGAAACTCGGGTATATGGCACGTTCCTATATGGTGTACGAATTTGTAACAACACTACTTGGATGGCCATTCCGTGATGAAGGGGAAGTCATTATGTAGCTCGCTTTTTCGGACACAACACGAATGTTCAGATGAAGTAGATGCTGCTTTGAGGCGCTTCGGTCTGGAACCGCGCGACCGCTACGGTCGCAGGTTCGAATCCTGCCTCGGGCATGGATGTGTGTGTCTTCCTTAGGTTAGTTAGGTTTAAGTAGTTCTAAGCTCTAGGGGACTGATGACCTCAGATGTTAAGTCCCATAGTGCTGAGAGCCATTTTTTGCTACTTTGAGGGGTGGCAGGCGTACACACACATCTCCCTCGACTGCATTACATATGAACGCAGTGGTGGCGAGGAAGAAAGGGGTTCACAAACTCTCTCTTTATAACAGATCTGAGACAGTGGGATGATGTGTTGTATTACTGAAGCTACAGACCGTCTGGGTGGTTCTGGAAGCTAACAAATGAAAATGATTGATGGTAAGTTTCGATATACGATGTATCCCGGACACCATTTCATCCCATGTAAAACATCCCTCAACACTCCAATTCATCCACTACCGACTGATAGAATCCCTATTGTATGGCGCGTTTCATTTCCTTGTGCGGTGTCCGACGTACATATACTCTGCCATGGCCACGCAGTAACGCGTGCTGCAACTCGTCAGTTCAGCCAACATTTCTTAATCTTTGGAACGTTCAATGGCGGTGGCCCATGTTAACCAACAATTCCTTCTTTTAGTCAGCTTGTGTGATAAATTCCTTTTCTCTCCAATTCTATTCATTACCTTCCCAGTCTTCAGCATTCTTCCGTAACACCACATTTCAAAAGCTTCTATTCTGTTCTTCACTGAACTGTTAATGTACCGCGTTTCAATTTCATACAAAGTTACGCTCCAGACAACTAGCTTCAGATAAGACTTTCTGATTCTTAAGTCGATATTAGGTGTTTAACATCTTGTATAAACCTTTGTATAACTGACTAGAGCCATCTAATGAAGGCCATAAATATTAATAATAATTAGATGTCAAAAATTTCTCTTTGTCAGCATAGCTCCTCTTGATGTTCACAGCCAGCATTTCGACGATCATTAGTTATTCTGCCAAGGCACAAAAGTTATCCACCACTTTTAGTGTTTCATTTGCTGATCCATTTCACTTAATATCGTCTAATTTACATTACACTCAACTGCTCTTCTTTTACTTTTCTTGATATTTATTTTATTATCTCTTTCCAGAAGACTGTCTGTACCGTTCACCTGATCTTTCAAGTTCTTTGTTGTCCGTGACAGAATTACTTTTTTCATCAGCATTTTTCTATTTCTTCTTCTTAATACTTAACTGACTTTGGAAATTTCTCCTTGGTTTACTTTACTGTTTGCTCAGTGTACAGGCAGAATAGCATCGCAGACAAGCTACTGGCTTCTCACCCTCCATGCTCAATTGCAGCTTCTCTTTCACTCCTAGCACTGTTATAACTGAAGACTGGTTTCTGTTCAAGTTGTAAATAACTTTTCACCCCCCACCCCCTCACATATTATCCCTGCTATCTTTAGATTTTCAAAGAGTGTATCCCCGTTAATATTCCAGAATTAATTCTCTAAATCTATAAAAGGGTATGTTTTGCAAGGTACACGTGCTGTGCTATGGGGCGATCGGAATGGGAAGTGTAGGACACACTTCGTACGCCGCGATCGCAGCGTATACACTTTTATTGTTCCAAGATGACAATTTAAAAAGCCTTATGCTGCATCACTCTTTTTATGGGTGATATTTCGCCGGACCCCTCCAGATCTTGGCAGTTTAACATTCGCACGCGCGTCGTTGTGGTTTTCTTTTTATGTCATGTTGCTTTGTTAATTAAAAATATAGATTATTTTTAAAATTTTTGGTTATTACTGTTGTTTTCTCTCCGTCAATAAGCACACTGTATGTAATTACTACAGATTCTATACGAAGCCTAAGCCCATGGCAATTTCAGACGTATGGTCATGTGGCAATCCTGATTGTTATTTCAGGCACTTTTAAAAATCCACCTTTATTCCTGGTGCACCGTTATCCCTTGCCTGTTACCACAGCACGTGGTCATTTAGCTTGTGCTACACAAGCCATCCAGAGGCGAAATAGGTAACTTAGTAGCGCGTCTGCCGCCTCTATGTTAACAGTCCGCCGGCATTGTAGTGCTGTGCGGCAAGCTTGGGAGAGTCATGTTCGCCGCCGATATACATGGATGGTATGAGGACTTTCTCTACTGTGTGCATTTTATCTACTGGATTTTTATCAAGACATGTATACGTATGGAGTGCCGTTTATGCTGGTCATCTTCGAACAATAAAAGTGTCTACACTGCGATCGCGGCATACGAACAGTGTTCCTCGTCTCCTAACGTATATTTACCTTTCATCAACCTATCTTCTACGGCAAATCGTACGATTAGTACTGCCTCGCGATTTCCTTCATTTCTCTAGAATCCAAACAGATTTTCCCTGATGTCCGCTTCCACCAGTTTTTCCATTCTTTTGCCGGCCGGTGTGGCAGAGCGGTTCTAGGCGCTACAGTCTGGAACCGAGCGACCGCTAAGGTCGCAGGTTCGAATCATGCCTCGGGCATGGATGTGTGTGATGTCATTAGGTTAGTTAGGTTTAAGTAGTTCTAAGTTCTAGGGGACTGATGACGTCAGAAGTTAAGTCCCATAGTGCTCAGAGCCATTTGAACCATTTTTCCATTCTTTTATAAGTAACTCATGTCAGTATTTTGCAACCGTGGCTTGTTTGCCTTTCCCATAGTAGTAGACCCAAAAGAATGTCACTGTAAGTGAGGCAGAAACGTTGGTTTCATGAGTGATGGCCTTTTACAATGTGACGTGATACCATACGCAAAAAACTTCCATGGTAACTGTCTCCCGCCGCAGAAGCCTACACAGTTATGTTGTCATTGTGTGTTTTTCTAAAGGTCTCAATAATTCTGAGCACCTATGACACGGCTGCCAAAAATCACACCCTTCCTACGTCGACTGACGTCAACAATCAGTTCAAGGGCTGTCCACATATTAGTCACGTGACACGTCGAAGTGTTCTTTCCACTCTGGTGACATGAGTGCTCACGCTTTCCACCAACACAAATAGTGGTTCACTACTTTGAAAGCATATGATGAGCATTAAATGACGTCATGCTACCAAAATTGTCATATACCTAACGCACCCGGGATATTATACAGACCAGCTCAAAGGTAACTTTGAATGACGTACGCCCGTGTCAGCTGGCTATGCCGTCTACTTTCTGTCACGTGCCACGTTATTTGCAGAGTCGATACAATGGCGATGCGAGGGTGCGTTCCTTGTGAAATTTAAGTCAACACGTTCTTAGAAGGAAATTCATTCTACAATGAAGAGCCAAAGAATCTGGTACACCTGCCTAATATCGTATAGCACCACCGCGAGCACCCAGAAGTGCCGCAACACGACGTGGCATGAACTCGACTAAGGTCTGAAGTAGTGCTGGAGGGAATTGACATCATGAATCCTGCAACGCTGTCCATAATTCCGTAAGAGCACGAGGGGGGTGCAGATCTCTTTTTAACAGCACGATGCAAGGCATCCCGGATATGCTCGATAATGTTCATGTCGGGTAGTTTTGTGGTCAGCGGAAGTATTTAATCTCAGAAGAGTGTTCCTAGAGGCACTCTGTAGCAATTCGGGACGTGTGGGTGTCGCATTGTCTTGCTGGAACTGTCCTAGTTCGTCGGAATAGACAACGGACATGAACATATGCAGGTGATCAGACAGGATGCTTACCATTACAGAGCCTCCAGCAGCTTGAACAGTCCCCTGCTGACTTGCAGGGTCCACGGATTCATGAAGTTGTCTCCATACCCGCACACGTCCACTCGCTCGATACAATTTGTGCCGGCCGTGGTGGCCGTGTGGTTTTAAGCGCTACAGTCTGGAGCCGAGCGACCGCTACGGTCGCAGGTTCGAATCCTGCCTCGGGCATGGGTGTGTGTGATGTCCCTAGGTTAGTTAGGTTTAACTAGTTCTAAGTTCTAGGTGACTGATGAGCTCAGAAGTTAAGTCGCATTGTGCTCAGAGCCATTTGAACCATTTGATACAATTTGTAACGAGACTCGTCCGACCAGGCAACATGTTTCCAGTCATTAACAGTCCAATGTCGGTGTTAACAGGCCCAGGCGAGACGTAAAGTCTTTGTGTCGTGCAGTCATCAAGCGTTCACGAATAAGCCTTCAGCTCCGAAAGCCATTATCGATGATGTATCGTTGAATGGTTCGCACGCTGACACTTGCTGATGATCGAGGATTGAAATCTGCAGCAATTTGTGGAAGGGTTGCGCTTCTGTCACGTTGAATGATTCTCTTCAGTCGTCGTTGGTCCCGTTCTTGCAGGATCTTTTTTCTGCCGCAACGATACCGGAGATTTTATGTTTTACCGGATTCCTGATATTCACGCTACACTCGTGAAATAGTCGTACAGGAAAATTCCTCTGAGATGCCGTGTCCCATCGCTCGTGCACCGACAATAATACCACGTTCAAACTCACTTAAATCTTGATAACCTTCCATTGCAGCAGCAGTAACACCCCTAACAGCTGCGTCAGACACTTATATAGGCGTTGCCGACCGCAGTGTCGTATTCTGCCTTTTTACATATGTCTCTATTTGAATACGCATGCCTATATGATTTTCTTTGGCGCCTCAGCGTGTAATAACCAATTGGTGGATTTACCGAAAGAATTCTACCT
This sequence comes from Schistocerca piceifrons, assembly GCF_021461385.2. NCBI lineage: Eukaryota > Metazoa > Arthropoda > Insecta > Orthoptera > Acrididae > Schistocerca > Schistocerca piceifrons. Next base: position 547,150,536 of record NC_060138.1, on the reverse strand, counting down.
GACGCAGAGAACTACTCTATTTCTCGAAGTCTCATGATTGCATTGGCATGACGTGAGAACTTCACAATTTTGCTCGATTATTACTTAACTTATTATTTAACAAAGAGGCATGTAAAGTTAAGATCTTATTAATCGTCCTGGAGAGTTTCAGTAGAAGAAAGCGAGCGACCCTGTAATTTTGTTAACATCTTCAAAAATAAAACTTTTTACGCGTTATGAAATGTCTAGCGGCAGCAAATTTTAGTATGTTGATATCAGGATTTTATTCCGCGGGGCCGTAATGCGGCAGAGGACGTGCATATCACCATTACGCATGCGCATGAGCGACATAGAGGGAACATTGTTTGAAGAGGACACCAAACCAGACAAAGGGCGCTCTTGCAGCTGTAACCTATGCGCATGCGCCTCCGTGCCAATTTTTGGTATAACCTTAATGACGTGCACCGACAATCTGAAAACGGCTGAATGGTTGTGAGCCGAAATATCATTGCAATATGTCGACGCCATTCGGCTACATTCCCAAAACTTCATTACACTAATTTCTCATTACTCATTAAGCAGGGAAAACTTACAGACCTACAGAACTATTAAAGGTTACTATTTCGGTGGCACAATAGCTCTATGCAGCTTCAGCCTCGACACGTCTCAGGTGCAACAGGAACTGCAACAATGGCGACGCAACGAAGTCGTTGCTGGGCAACGTACGCCTCGGGTGGGAGCAGGCCCAGAAGCACGACTGACGGAACGGCTTGGCGATCGGTGCGTGGCACGGTGTAGCGAGACAACAGCAGCGAGCAGGTTGTACGGGTGAGTACCGATGATTTCAAGGAAAATAGTCCCTCTCGATAACTGCTTGCTAACTGTATGGACTTGGGTTCGATTCCTAGCCGCGTCGAACAACTTTTCGCTAGGGGACTAAGTGTTGTGTTATCTTTACGTTCGTATCGTCGTAACAGACATTTCGCTGTTGAGATGGCTGATAGCTAATTAATTTAAAGAAGTTGGGGGAGTAGCGGTGTGAGAGGTAACTTAATGTTAGCTTACAACATGGCTGATACTTAAAACTAAATAACAGTCCAACAATTTATTCTAGGAAGAAAGCGCCTAATGCAAGTTCAGTGTGTTATCTCAGAAACAATACGAAAGCATAAAATATAAAAACAAAAAAAAATGGCTCTGAGCACTATGGGACTTAACTTCTGATGTCATCAGTCCCCTAGAACTTAGAACTACTTAAACCTAACTAACCGAAGTACATCACACACATCCATGCCCGAGGCAGGATTCGAGCCTGCGACCGTAGCGGTCGCTCGGTTCCAGACTGTAGCGCCTAGAACCGCTCGGACACTCAGGCCGGCATATAAAAACAGAGGAGAAACTCGGGTATATGGCACGTTCCTATATGGGGTACGAATTTTATAACAACACTACTTGTATGGCCATTCCGTGATGAAGGGGAAGTCATTATGTAGCTCGCTTTTTCGGACACAACACGAATGTTCAGATGAAGTAGATGCTACTTTCGTTAATGACAAATTACGAACAAGCACAGAGCGGACTGTATGTAACGAGTAATAAACTCCCGATTTTACGCTGAGAAGCAGCCTCTGTAAAAATTGCTGTCGAAAAGGGGAAAATAACATTACGAAAACACAGTAAATAAAGTCGAAGAAGCATACGACAGCTGGAGAATAACTCCAGGTAAGACGTTTGTAGAAAAAATGTCAGACATCAGTTATCCACATAATTCTCTTCGTGGCACAGGCGCGGTAATGGGTCAAATAAGTGAAGTATCAGCGTTAAAATTTATCTCATAATTAGCTGCTACTGCAGCCGGGCTCGCATGTCGGTAGGTTTGTTATGATGAGAGACGGGGAGTAAGTAAAGCTACTGTGCGTGCAGTAAGATTATCTGCCCTCACGTGTCTGCCTGTTCAGGCAAGCACAGCTCGCGGTGTACACCCCGCTCTGCCCCTCCCAAACTGTCCCAATGCATGATGCGTCGGCACGCGCAGCGTCTCTGCCGAACACTGCGTACTGAGGGGCACGGGCAGGAGCGCGCATCTATGCCTCGTGCTATTTAAGTAACTGTACATTGACACAACGTGCACGTTATGCAACAAATAGTGTGCAAGCATGGATTAAACATACTGAACATTGTATTCAACTCTTTGTAACGTTTCACCTAGCACGTATCAAAAGTATTTTCACCGTAGAGATAGAAAAACAAGAAAGAAGCCACCATAGACGTAAGCTGTACATTGTTTTGAAGCCAGAGTGACCGAGGCCTGCCGCCATATTAACTAGCCCAAAACATTAGCAGACTATTGTTTACGATTGCTTCTTGTTCATTATTTCTGTCGTGTGCACGCAACGGCAGTTTTAAATATTAAAAATTACAGTGCTCATATGAATAACAGTGTGTACGGAAGGCAATTTCGAAAGTTTGTTCTGTTCTTGAAATGCGTATTTGCTCGAGTAATATGACACATCTGGGTCGTTAATGTACCATGTTTATGTTCACATATTTCGAGTAAAGAGGAGGAGACGGCTCTGAGGTTAAAAGGATGCTTTCGTAATGCATTTTATTGCACTTTTATTATATTTCTATCGACAGCAAATGAAGCTGTAATTCCGAAATCAATGTTTGTTTTCTTACTGTTACTGCCTCTTCTTCGTCATATTTTCAGCTTTCAACTCGTAAGCACAATGTTTTTAACGTTCAAGTGTGCAAGAAACTTACCTACATGTTGTTTGCTAGTCCATAAACTTGTGCAGTGAGGAAAGAAGCAAGGCATGGTATTGCATATTGTGCAAGTCAACAAAGTGAACGATTATTGAAATGTCAAAGAAACAGAATTGCATAGAGGAATACCTCCATGCAGAGCAGATTTCTTGTTTTATTATATTTTCAGTGCATTACTTTCGCTGTACTTTATACATCTTCTCACTTTGAAACTTTGCCTATGACGCTTCATTCAGTTTCTGCTACAGACAGGGTGTCGTAATGAATGTCATTTTTTCTTCTGATATTTTAATTAAGTTCATCATTGTTCCTGTTGAGCAGACCGTTGTGGCCGAGCGGTTCTAGGCGCTTCAGTCCCGAACCGCGCATGGATGTATGTGATTTCCTTAGGTTAGTTAGGTTTAAGTAGTCCTACGTTCTAGGGAACTGATGACCACAGATGTTAAGTCCCATAGTGCTCAGAGCCATTTGAACCATTTTTTAGCCATTTGAACCATTTTTGTTCCTGTTGAACATACACATGACAGCTGTCTCCAGCTGTTGTAGCCAGAATCTTTTTTAAACGGGGAGGAAATGCGAGCAATGAATAATTATCGGCGAGAGGAATTTAGGGCATGAGATGATGCCTTGAAAATCAGTGCGGTTAGGTAGCCCGAGTTGTACGAGAAAGAGATTGTAGATACGATGTGGCGGAGCGTTTGCGATTTACAACGTAGTGAAAGATATAGGAAAGAAGAGAAAGAACGGACAATGAGTAAAGTAAGGCAAATATAAAGTCAAATGACAGCAATAAAACCAGTACAATAAAAGTAAACAGCGCAACCGGAATTAAAGCATACAAAAGAAAATATTGCTTCAACGGCTCCACTTACGAAAGAAATGTGATTCCTTTAGACTTTAGATTACGATAGGATCGGTTAGTACACTCGGTAAACAACGCAAGCTGGCATTTTAATGAAACAACTTGGTCTCCTCACAAAGCAGCCAACACGGCCGAAACTGGGCACAGACACGTCAGAGTAACGTCACGGGGAAGTCTCTCCTCGGTGAACCATGGAGGTACGAATGCGGTGAACCCAGTGTTTTGGGACACTTAAGCTGGCGGACGTCGGCTTCAAGTTTGTGACGTAATGATAACTCTCTTCTTTTCTTACCTCCAAGATTTTCACAAATATGATAAAGATCAAAAGTCAAAGAGTAAGTACCTTTTTCAAAAAGTAAATATTTTTATTCGACTCGCGTAATATTCTTCAAACCAATAACAGCCTTGTACTATGCTCTTTCTAAAGTTGTCTATAATCTTCCTCTGGGATCAATATATCTCCATACCAAATTTCGTCGAAATCGGTTCGGCGGGTTAGTCGTAAAAACGAGACAGAGTTACTTTCGGATTTGTAATATTAGCATAGGTAAAACTTTCAATTACGATGTCTTTTTTTACTATCCGGTTAAGATGGACTATATAGCCTATACAGTGCCCCAACCAATGCTCAAGTTACCTGCGAAAACCCATGAAAATTAATCTAGTAATTTTGGAGAAGCGTGTTCAAACAGACACACATGACCATTTTACAGATTTATTATAAGTATACATATTTACTGTGCGACACAATCAGAAACTAGTGACATGGTTTTTTTATTGCATGGGACAATAAACATTGGAACAACTGTCAGTGAAGGTAGTTACATCTGCCTCTACCTCTATACTCCGCAAGTCACCTTACGGTGTGTGGCGGAGGGTACTATATGCACTACTGGCACTTCCCCCATTTTCCTGTCCCAGACGCGAATGATTCGCGGGGAAAATAACTGTCGGTAGACTGCGTGTGAGCTACAATCTCTCTAATTTTATCTGCATGCTCCTTTCGCGAGATTTCTGTAGGAGGAAGCAATATATTGGCGCACCCTCCTGGGAACGTATGACCTCGAAACTTTAACAGTAAACTACAATGTGATGCAGAACGTCTCCCTTGCAGCGCCTGCTACCGGATTTGGTAACACTTACGTGCTTACTAAATGAACATGCAAAAAAACGCGCTGCTCTTCTTTGGTTCTTCTGTATGTCCACTATCAGTCTTATATGGTACGTATTCCATTCTGTCGAGCAGTATTCAAGTACTGGTGGAACTGGGGTTTTGAAAGCCACCGGTTTTGTTGACGGACTGCATTTCCTGAGGATCTTCCATTTAATCTCAATCTGGAATCTGCGTTTCTTGCGATTAGTTATATGTGGTCGTTCCACTTTGAATCGCTCAGTACAAATACTGCTAAATATTTTATGGAAGTAATTGCTTCCAGTGATTGTTCTTCAATCGTGTAGTTGTAGCTGTATGTCGTAGTGTTAAATTTTACAAATTTTGTTGTAGATTTAAAAGTATCCAATTATTATTTCCCTGTGAAATAGCGACGTGGGTATTGCACCATCGGACATCGCCATGGAGGTGGAGTCGATTAGCCGCGTCGACAGGGAGCGGAGCAGCAGCGGCCGCCAGAGGAGGCAGCTGAACGCTTTTTTTCTTTATTATATTTTCCCTTTATAGAAAGGTGGACCGGCAGTGGCGTACAAGTGCCGCTCTTCGGCCAACAGAAAAAGACATATAGCAAACATGGAGACATAGAAACAGAAATACATGAATGTTAAAAAGAGAAGACACGCACAAGAATAGTGGTGCAGGCGTTCCTCGGAAGACACTGGTTTCAGAAACAAGGTCCACACTCGAATGAAGGAGCACACCGAAGATAATATTGACGCACTAAACAGTGCTGACGATCTTTGGCACAGAAAACAGTGAACACACTTGATGAGATGAGGGGGGGGGGGCTGCCACTGGGTGTAGAAGACAGGCAGGGAGTAGGGAAGGAGGGGGAAAAGAAGTCAGTGGGAGAAAAGAAGGGAGAGGGTAGGGTGAGATGTGGAAGCCCATGGAGGGGGGGGGAGCAAGTGGGAAAAATGGGAGAGGGGAGGGGGAGGAAGAAAGGATGGTGTGAAAGAAGAGAGAGGGAGCCCTGGTGGAAAGGGGGAGGGGAGAGGGAGGGGAGGATTAGATCTGGTAGGAGAGGTATATGGAAGGAATGAGGACATCATCAGGGAGGGGGAATTGGCGGAAGCCACCTTGGGCAAGGGTATGGAGAGTGAAAAGATGGAGAGCAGGTGGGATGCAATAGTACAGGCGCGGCAGTGGGGTGGGGTGGGAGAGGATGGAAGAGACAAGCGGGTGGGGAGCATCAAGCTTGCAGGAGGTCTAAAGGATCCATATCCATTTAAGGAAAAGGAGGAGGTGCGGGAAGGGAATCAAGTCATATACGATCCATGTGGGGGATGGGAGACATGCGATAGGCAAGGTGGAGTGCATGGCCTTCCAGGATTTGGATGGACTTGTAGTAGGTGGGAGGGGCAGAAATCCAGGTGGGGTGGGCATAGCAAAGGATGGGGCAGATAAGGGATTTATAGGTGTGGAGGATGGTGGAGGGGTCCACACCCCATGTATGGGCAGGCAGGGGTTTAAGGAGGAGGAGTAGGGTGTGTGTCTTGGCTTGGGCTCTCTGGAGATGGGGGGGGGGGTCCAAGAAAGGTGGCAGTCGAGTTAAACCCTTTAGTTACCAACAGTTTTAAATATCCGCTCCCCACACCGACAGGCAGCTTGTATACTGTTCAAAAAGCACTCCATATAGCGCCATTACAGTATTTTGTTAATTGCCTCGTTGTGGATTTGGATTTCGATTGGGATACAACTGATACTCTCCGTTTATAGCAATGCATCAGTTGTGGAATTCATCGGCTTGCACCTTGCTAGCTGAACTGATGCATCGCTTTCTCCCGTCTTGTGCCGTTTGTCAGCGTGTTCCGCACCAGTCTGAACTTTGCTCCGAGCAGTGCGTAGTGGGACTCAGATATCGTGCGCGTAGAGAACTATTTGTCGGAGATTTCAGAATGTGTATCAGTCTTCATTACATCACAATGTACATCCGTCTCTGTGAAATGCACGGCAGAGAATACCTCCCCGTTGTGGGGTTTCTTCCCATTCGATTCACGTATGGAGCGGTCTCTGTGAGCTGTAATTACTCAAATATTGCCTTCATGTTCCCTACGGAAGCTATTCCTAGATTCCAACATAACACTGGATCTTGGAATTTTGTAAGTAGGCTTTCGCACGATAATTGACGCTTGCATCTACAAGCGTCCACCAGTTCTGGTTTTTCAGCATATCAGTGATGCACTGCCGTGAATCAAACAAACTTGTGGCCGCTCGTGCTGTACTGATTTGATTACGTTCAATATTCCCTGACAGTCGCATCTGACCCCCCATCCCATGCAGATCCGCCCAGGTTTTTATTCGGTATCAGTGTGCTACGTCAGTGTTGTGTTTCGGTGCCATCTAGTGATGTGGGTTTTAATTGTGTGCTCGTCCTGTTTATCGTCCATGACAGTTCCTTGCTACACCGTCATGTGGCTTTTTTACTTCTTCTACGGACTTTTATGCTCCGGAAGTACTTTGCCTGGTGCCTTTTAATGTAGTGCGTGGTTTTTTTTGTCTAACATACTTTTTTAGATTTTTATCTCCGATTTACAGTCACCACTTTGTACGTCTTCTTTGCTCCTGTTCCGCCTTTTTTGTTTCTATATTCCTCCATGTTATCTCCTTTAGATTATTTCTAAATGTCTTCCTCTCTATTTATATCTCTTGGCTGAAGAGCAGCGCTTATGCTGCTGCCAGCCCGCGCCTGATGGGGAATGCAAATGACAATAAAGGAAAAAAAGAAAAAAAATCGTATCTGGTTTGGGTCCGACGAATTATGTGATAGAACGCACGAGTCTTTTGTGAGCAATCTGTTTTAGACTAACTACATTTTACCAGCTTTCAGTCAATGGCGCGAAGTATGCCGTCTACTTTACCAACGATTGAGCCCGGGTTAAGTCAGCTCTTTCCGCGTCACTGCTCCTCCCCCACCAAGAAAAAATTTGGAAATTTGTGGTAAGATCTGATGGGACCAAACTGCGGAGGTCATCGGTCCCTAAGCTTACACACTACTTAATCTAACTTAAACTAACTTACGCTAAGGACAACAAAAACGCCCACGCCCGAGGGAGGACTCGAATCTCCGGTTATATTTTCAGATTAGAGTAAGTGTAACATATTCGAATCGGATGACAAGCGAATAGCATGGCGCAAGAAAAACACGGAGATGCTGCCGCAGAACCTCGTAGTTGGGATTCCCTGATTCCCTGATGCTGTGGTGGTGAGCGAGTGATGCAGGTGTTGGAAAACAACATTTTATGGAGGGTACGCTGGAACACAAAATGTGTAAAATCCTAACGCCAAGGAAATTTACCTTTCAACACGACAATAGCCCGAAGTATCCGGCTGGAAATACGAGGATGTGATTCCTGTACAATACGCCGAAACAATTCAACACTTCGCTGAGAGAACACCTTTGGAAAGTGCTGGAAGAGAACATCAGCAAAAGACAAATTTCTAGCAAGAAAGACATAAAAGAAGCTCTTCAAGAAGAATGCAACAAAATTCCATCATCTGTGAGAGCAAACTTAGCTCTAAGCCGAGACGACTGCAAGCGATAATAATCGCGAAAGGAAACTCCACTAAACATTAATTTTTGTGATTTAAATAATGTTTTCAAGCTCTACATGTCAAAAAACATGCGTGGACTAATAGTTTATGAAGTAGTTTTTATATGAAATTTTTATCTTGTTGGACTCGTTATTCAGTAAAAATTATTTACTGAGGTGCTCTCCATAGGACTGGGCCTTCAGATTTCGTGTTAGCTTCTTTTCGCATGCCATAGACTTACATTTTACGGTTCCGTACCTTAGTCGGTAAAATGGAACCCTTAAAGGATGACTTTGTTGCCCATCCACCTGTCTTTCTGTGTGTCCGACTGCTCAAAACCCTTTCTCTCAGGAGCGGTTACACGTATTAAGTTGAAATCTACGTCTCATATTAAGGTCTAAGGTCCCTTGGTGATGTAAAAAAAAGTGAAGCTTCTAAGTAAAAGCAATTAAAAGATGCGGCCATTTATGCTACATGGTTTGATATTCGCAAATTCACTCATCGAAATCTACTTCCCGTTGACCTAGAAGCATGAAATTTGGCAACAAGGAAGGTGTCACCGTAAAACCAAAGGGAAAAATATGAAAATTGTTAATTTGGTATTCTATCGCACGAAAAACAATTTTTTCGTATATTACCTCACTGTTTGTCCGTTCGTCTGTCAAGACCCCTTTTTCTCAGGAACGGTTGACGGTATCAAGTTGAAATTTATGTTACATACTAAGATCTACGGCCACTTGGTGCTGTAGTGAATGTAAGCTTCTAAGTCGATACAATCAAAAGATATACCCAATTATGTCACATAATTTGACACTCGCAAACTCACTCATCAAAACCTGTAGGGTCCTTCCTGTTGGTCTAGAATCATGAAATTTGGCAAGAATAAAGGTTTCGCAATACAAGTAAAGGGCAAAATCCGAAAATATTAATTTGTAATTACTTCACGCGAAAAAATATTTCTTTTGTCATTTGTTATCCGACTTCAAATATGACATTAAAACATTCTCGAAAGTCTTGGAATCCCTAGGACCGACATCTTTCCAGTATCAATGTCGATAGCAGAGAAAAATCGTCGATAGCCTGGATTCCCAGAATGGATGATCTGTCTACATATGTCATTAAGTTTGTACGGAGCCCTCAGTCAAAGAGTCCTGCTTACACCTGTCCACCGTTTTAAAAAATATGCAGCTAGACGAATACTTTTTGGACTCACTATACATGAAAAAAGAAATATCTGAGAATATCAACCTGCCTACATCACATGCTTGAAGATCCAGCTTCCGACGTTTCAGAGGAACGATCTGCCGAAGGTGAGGGAGGAGAAACAAAGGCAGCCAGAGGCTATAAATATCCTTCGATTGAAGAGAAACAAAAGACTGACGCTTCGATGGGGTCGCCGCAACACGCTACCCGCCGCCTTCCTGCTGTCTGCAGCTGCAAAGAGCAGCCCAAGCGCTGGATCCTACCGCAACATCTCTGCAATTTCTCGCTCATGTGGGTGCACGACGGGGTAAGCAGCTGCCGAGAAGCTATTTATCTGAAATTAGATGCTCGTAAGTTCCTACGACTTAATATAACTGATCGGCTACGTTTGTGCTATGTCATCTTTTGTGTTTGTAACTAAACACAGTGACGGAAAAAAATCACAAAAAAGTGTTGTGCACCATAAACGAAAGTTGGTAGATGTGTTTCTAAACCTAAAATGGTGATGTCTATTCAAATTTCGCGCCAGTCGCATTAGAGCGGTGCTAATAGCACCTCTATGAGGATGCAAATTAGATTTGCCTTAAACACTCGCTGCAACGGCCGTTAGCGTTAGTTACCTTGAGACAACAAAGACGCCAATATCAACACCTCAATGAATTTAAATGGGGTCGTGCAATAGGGATACAAGAAGTACGAGAAGTTGGATGTTCGTTCTACGGTAATGCAGAAAGACTAGACAGGAATGTAGCCATTGGACACGATTAGAATTATATTAATACCTTCATCTGATGACGGGCCTTGATATATATCAACGGGGACAGGTGAAAATGTGTGCCCCGACCGGGACTGGAACCTATAACGATATGTTTACGTAATGTGTATACATAAACATACAGTTATAAATGTCCCCGTTCGTAGTCGCTAATTATAACAATATGTTTACTTTTGTGCTGTAACATCTAGCTATAATCAGCGGTGGAAATATATTTGCGAACGCCGACCGTGTGCGGCTGTTTCTTGTTGGATCGTCTGATCAGTCGGAAGTTGCATTGCAGAGGAGAGTAAATGCCTATTCAAAATATAATTATTTTTGGATAGCTCAACGTGAATTTTCTAATATGGCGCGGAGAAAATATTTCGCCGCATACAACTTCCGTCCGATTTCGACGAAAGAATTCGTGGCTGTGAACTCTCTATTTGGCAGAAACATAAAGAAAATTAAATAACTTCATGAAGGAGTGAGACATAGATTCTATATTAAATAAATAGTCCATACACCAATTCCATTTAAATCTGAATTTATGGCAATTAATAGATGAACTTACACTGCAATGAAAGATTTAACATGGATGCCGTTTTGACTGGCACTTCTCTTCTCGTAATAAAAATAATTCCTTTGACGTTTTCACATACACGTCGCACAATAAACCTACTGCTATGCAGTATTGCACTTTTAGTATTCCACTTTTATTTTACACTAAAATAATATTATTTTAACGATAATAATACGGCGGCAAGACATGCGCGTCCGACACAAGTTACAAGAGACAAGAGAAGAATGAGTAACTGTTCATCGAGAATATCTCGTACATAAAAAAAATGTGTAAAAGTGTTCTTCCTCTGTCCCTTTTTCGCGCCGCGGTTTTCAAAGTCAATAACTCATTGCATCTCTGACGGCGCTTCTACAATAAACAAGTTACGTCACAGGTCGTTCACCTTTTACATTCTCGCAACATTATTTGCTAACTGTAGCTGTTGCCGAGCGACTGCTCGATTAGTGAATGATTTAAAATGATAAGGCAATCACATAATGTTACAAACCCGGGATCTGCTTACATGGCAGACGCTCTATTCATCTGAGCCACCAAGGGCACAGAAGATAATGCGACTGCAAGGACTATCCCGCGAGACACACATTCTCACCATGTATGTCCACGCACTATATTCGTAGTGTCCCACCCCGACACACTCATTACTCGTGGAAGACATTCTTACCAAGTCCCGTAAGAGTTTGGGGAATATGTGTGCATCGGCACAGAAGAAGAAGGTCATGGCCGGTATTGCCAGAACTGCAGACTTATATGGGTATGGTGTCTGTTCTTTCGGACATGTCCGAAAGAACAGACGCCATACCCATGTAAGTCTATTGTACATGAATGTTGGCGGCGTGATCACGAGAATATACGGTCGCAAGAAGATCATGCCTCAGACGGTCACGTGGCACTACCAGGAAAGAAGACCATAATGTTCGTCGTATGGATCTGGCGCATTGTACTGCATCTGCAGTAGCAATTTGAGCAGCAGTTGGCACCACAGTGACACAACCAACTGTTACAAATTGGTGATGTCAAGGACAGCTCCACACCAGACGGCCTGCAGCGTGCATTCCACTGACCCCAAATCACCGCCATTTGCGACTTCAGTGGCGTCAAGCGAGAGCTCATTGGAGGGCAGGGTGGAAGTGTGTTGTGTTTTTTGATGAAAGCTGGTTCTACCTCGGTGTCGGTGATGGTCCTGTTTCGTCTAGAAGAAGGCCAGTTGAGGACCTGAAACCAACCAGTCTGCACGATACACGCACTGGACCTACATCCAGAGTTACGGTCTTTGGTGGGATTTAGCTTGACAGCAGGAGCACTTTCATGCTTGTGCAAAACTGTACGTCAGTCTCGTAATTGAATAGGCTGTGGTGTTACTTATAGGCAGCATTCCAGGGGTGTTTTCAAACAAGATAACGCTCGTCCACATGCCGTTGTTGTCCACCGAAAAGGCTTTACAAAGTGTCGCCGTATTGCCTCGGCCAGCTCGATCACCAGATCGGTCTCCAGTCGAGCCCATATGGAATGTTTTATCGAACAACAACTCTAGCATCATCCACAGACAGCATTAACCATCACTGCACTGACCGACCACGTGCAACAGATATGGAACTCCTTATCGCAAACTGACATCTGGCGCCTGCGCGACACAATGCATGCACGTTTGCACGCTAAAATTCAACATTTTGACGGTTACACCGATTATTGATGTACCAGCATTTTACGTTTGAAACAGTTTACCTCACGCTTATGTTAACCTGTGATGTTGCAATGTTAATCTCTTAAATGTGTTAGGTAGACAAAGATATTCCCAAAACGGTGTTGCGATTTTTTTTCTGTCAGTGTTGTTCGGGAGGGATACACACTGCAGTACTTTTAAAGGCGAGCGTGGCAAACATGTTTAACCACGACTACCTAATTTACGTTGAATTCACTGCGGGTACTTGGTGAATCATTACCTTTGCCACTTGTTTCATTAATTATTTATGTCAGGAGTGTAGTGTATATTACCCTATTTTCCACGGGAGCTCAAATGACTGTACGAGTCACTAGTGCGTTTCACGGCACGAAACTTAATCCTACCACAACCCATAGAGTTGGGCGATTTCTGGATTATGAAGATTTCAAGTATGTAATGAATCTCCGAATTTACTGTTTGGTCATATAAATTTAATGGAGCATACCTTTAGTAAAATATGATTTGGCGCAGCTGTTATCATCCGTTCTCAGATCCTTATGATTGCCTGTGTGTTCCTTAACATAGACTATTGAGATGTTTGCGACATATCATTCTTCAAAATTTGTCTCTGAGTTACACAAACGATTCTTTATGTTGCCTTCTTTTTTGGTGCGTGAGGTGGGAATCATTCGTTTCCATTTAACCTTTTTTCTAAATGACAATTAATAATGATATTATATAGTGTAAGGGACTATCGTGGTCAAATCCCATTAAAAAATATCGACTGGGCTTCCCCAAGCTATAGTAATACTCTACAGGAAAAAGAAATATGGCCGCTTGTAATACAACCAGTGACCTCTTTCGCGGCTGCAGACCGTAGGCACCAAGCTGTGTGATGACACAATGCCACAATGGACATAACTAGCACGTGCCGGCTCTCAGCAGTCAGAGGTGACGTCACTCACACGGCTTCCATTTCTACAACACATCCCACTTCCGTCCTTGTAACAGGTAGCACCGTTCTAATAGCGCGCTCATAGAACGCAGCGGGAACTAACGAGTACCGTTGCTAGTAAATACTGTAGGATGCGATACAATCAGTTAGTTATTTCTGCTGGTGGCCGACTACAAGGCTCTGCTGTGATGGATTGATGTATATTTGGTGTACGCTCTGAAGACAGAGGAGCGATTTCAGCTACTTTACGGTACCAAATGATGTACACGTATACTCCCCCATCTGCATTACGTTAAATGGTGGTGGCTACCTTCTACTTTTATTACAGATTTTCTTTCCTATCCTATTAACGTACGGTCCTAGCAAGATATGGTTGGCAGTATGCTTCGCAACGCACCGTAATCTCTCTTACAAGGGGACCGTGCTTACTCGTCATCACCGATTTCCTTTGGATTTACACGGTTTCTGCAGGACAGGGTAGGAAATGAATGTTACAGTAGTGGGAGCTCCAGGTGTTTAGAAAAATATAGCAATTTTAGCGCGGATCGAGCGAGGATGGGCCATAAATGTCATATCAGCATCCAGGCGCCGGTTGGTGCAGCGGGAAGTGTACAGAGCGGTAATCCGATGGTCGTGTGGTCGTGTCCGTATGCGGAAACCCTTCTTTATTTTCAATTTTCGCGTTACGTACACTGAAAATAAATCAAGATAATTCTCAATATACTGCATTTATTAATATTTTCATAAAAGGCATGAAAAGGAAAGGTAAAGAAGAATTTTGTGCCTCGAATTCAAAAAGCAGTAGATGAGTGCGCAGAAAAATATTGAAATATCGTCATTTCCTAATCAAAATCTGGGAAACTTACAAAAGTCTTCTACAAAAAAATTCTGACTGACGTGGTGAAGCCCTGCGTGCAGGAGACCATATTTATTGTGTTAACTGACCCGTGGCGAGGTCAAACAGATCCATAATTATAGGAGGACATTTTTCAAGATGAAGAAGGATTGCCATCGTCTAGTATTAAAGTGATTTCCCCAAAATGAACTCTGCTGGTGCAACACTGTGATACCTGGTATTACCGCCAGGTAAAAAATTTGATCTAGAAGCTTCAGAACTGATCTTATCTCACAGAGGGAGAAAAAGAAAGTGCATCCCGAATAGATTGCATCAAAATATATTCCATTTTACGTCACTAGCTATCGCTCTCAAGCTGTGCGATGAGACAGAAACCTTTATGAATGTAAACCAAGTTTGTTTTTTTTGTATACAGACTTTAAAACAGCCATGTAATTATGCAGACTGAAGCGATCAATGAAAATTCGAAGCAACAAATCCGGGGTTCGATTCCACGCAATGGTACAAATATTAATTCGTCGCTTAAATCAGCATACATGCACAATAAATGTTGAATACTTGAAAAGGTCTTTGAAACCCGTAGTTCCCTTTAACCAGGTGATTATAAAAATGCGGCGTCTATAACATATGAAAGATGCCGAGAAAATTACTGCTTCCACTATTGTTACGATGAATACCATCCAGCACGAGTAAAGCATCAAGCGTAAAATAATAAAAGTAATAATTCTTTATAAAGCCTATCACAGGAAGTGTGGTCAATGTTTAGGGATATGACAGGAACGCTCATTTTAAGGAAAACTTTCATATGGACATATGCCCCATTTCGAAGGATTTCGTAGATAGAACATATTTTATGTACATTTGTTTCTGAGGTGGTGGCGGAGACGTTTGTGTCTTACCGAACTAAGCTCTTTGACGTGCTAGAAATGTCTTTCTGCCATTAAACTACACCGTTGAACGCGCAGTAGCCCATGTTGTGTTCTGAGTGGAGTAGTGCAACGGATTGAGAGTGCATTAGAGAGAAACATTGGCTAACTGTGTCCAGGCTGTGGTTAAAATGCCACACTAATGAATAAGATGGAGATATGGTGTATGTTTACGACTTCTGCGGTGGTAGTGCTCCTGCTGCTGTCGATGAATACCGTCAGCATTTTTTGACATGCTGAATTCCGGATGACAGTGTTTTTACCAGAGTATTCAGCTCATTACGTGAAACAGGTATTCTTCCAGGTTCCCATTTTTCTTCTGAACGTGTAGTTGAACAGTAAATCTTCATTAAAATGGTACAGTTTCTACATCTACGTCTACATACATACTCCGCAATCCACCATACGGTGCGTGGAGGAGGGTACCTCGTACCACAACTAGCATCTTCTCTTCCCGTTCCACTCCCAAACAGAACGAGGTAAAAATGACTGCCTATATGCCTCTGTACGAGCCCTAATCTCTCTTATCCTATCTTTGTGGTCTTTCCTCGAAATGTAAGTTGGCGGCAGTAAAATTGTACTGCAGTCAGCCACAAATGCTGGTTCTCTATATTTCCTCAGTAGCGATTCACGAAAAGAACGCCTCCTTTCCTCTAGAGACTCCCACCCGAGTTCCTGAAGCATTTCCGTAACACTCGCGTGATGATCAAAACTACCAGTAACAAACCTAGCAGCCCGCCTCTGAATTGTTTCTACGTCCTCCCTCAATCCGACCTGATAGGGATTCCAAGCGCTCGAGCAGTACTCAAGAATAGGTCGTATTAGTGTTTTATAAGCGGTCTCCTTTACATATGAACCACATCTTCCCAAAATTCTACCAATGAACCGAAGACGACTATCCGCCTTCTCCACAACGGCCATTACATGCTTGTCCCACTTCATATCTCTCTACAATGCTACGCCCAAATATTTAATTGACGTGACTGTGTCAAGCGCTACACTACTAATGGCGTATTCAAACATTACGGGATTCTTTTTCCTATTCATCTGCATTAATTTACATTTATCTATATTTAGAGTTAGCTGCCATTCTTTACACCAATCACAAATATTGTCCAAGTCATCTTGTATCCTCCTACAGTCACTCAACGACGACAACTTCCCGTACTCCACAGCATCATCAGCAAACAGCTGCACATTGCTATCCACCCTATCCAAAAGATCATTTACGTAGATAGAAAACAACAGCAGACTACCACACTTCACTGGGGCACTCCAGTTAATACCCTCACCTCTGATGAACACTCACCATCGAGGACAACGTACTGGGTTCTATTACTTAAGAAGTCTTCGAGCCACTCACATATTTGGGAACCGATCCCATATGCTCGTACCTTAGTTAGGAGTCTGCAGTGGGGCACCGAGTCAAACGCTTTCCGGAAGTCAAGGAATATGGCATCCGCCTGATACCCTTCATCCATGGTTCGCAAGATATCATGTGAAAAAAGGGCGAGATGCGTTTCGCAGGAGCGATGCTTTCTAAAGCCGTGCTGACGCAGGGACAGCAACTTCTCTGTTAGCTTAGAGGTCAATGTGCCAATAATACGTATTTTTCATTTGATACTTCGTATAATTCATGTTTTAATGTTTGCCAACTGCACATGTGTAATCTTGGCAATGTATTGAATAATACATAAAATACGTAACAGTGTACGTTAAATGTGTTCTGTCTTGGAAACCTTGGACTGGGGAAGAATGGGGTAGGAAATCGGTCATAGCCTTTCACAGGAACCATCACGGCATTCTCCTTTAGGTAAAACCTAAGTCCCGATGGGCGAATCGAGATTTGAACTGCCCTCTTTTCTGATAGGAATCCAGTGTCTTTATCTATGCGCCACCTCCCTCATTGTCCTTACCCATCCAACGCTACTTAACTGAAAAGTACTCATGGCTGCAATTAATAAACTAAGTCTGATACCATGCCACCCATTCCTTATAATAAGGTGTTGTACGTTAGTTCGGGCAGTTGTTATCTGTACTTTATGATAACAATAAAGTACTTGAAAATACTTTATTTCACATAATTTGATTTCCTCTAGGATTTATTTTACGTAAATCGTTTAAAGACCACAAAAGTTGATCGTAACTTCGCATATAATGAATAGGTTGAGTAATCGAACCATCAACTATGTATTAGTTCTTCAACTCATTATATACTTAAATGTCAGTGTAGTTCATGTCAAAGTTTCTTGTCAAATTTTTCAGTGAGAATTCGTCGCCTCCACACTGCTACTCATTAAGTATCGACACTAGTCGCAACACATCGTGTCCATACTGTCGCCAGCCTCACCAATCTAACAATTGTGGGCCTATTGCAACATGGCTAAGTTTTGTGTGTTTCATGTGTGACAGTTTGTATTGTGTGAAGCAGATATAGATTTAAGTAATAGTTAATCATGGATAAAGGCAACTTTAGTAACCTGAGTACTCCCTATACACTTACAAAACATTATCTGAATCGTGAAAGGGATGAAATAGATAGAGAATTTATTACAGCAAAAAAATGCCCCAAAAGGAATGACACGACATTACACAAGATAGAACTATTGCAGAAGTATAAAAGTCAGCGGGGAATCGAACATGATGCTTGGTTAACTAATGATCCATGGAACGAATATCATCGAAAATGCAAATAATGTGGGGCTACATCAACAATTGCTTCAGATGGAATGTTGTTGTTGTTGTGGTCTTCAGTCCTGAGACTGGTTTGATGCAGCTCTCCATGCTGCTCTATCCTGTGCAAGCTTCTTCATCTCCCAGTACCTACTGCAGCCTACATCCTTCTGAATCTGCTTAGTGTATTCATCTCCTCGTCTCCCTCTGCGATTTTTACCCTCCACGCTGCCCTCCAGTACTAAATTGGTGATCCCTCGATGTCTCAGAACATGTCCCACCAACCGATCCCTTCTTCTGGTCAAGTTGTGCCACAAGCTCCTCTTCTCCCCAATTCTATTCAATACCTCCTCATTAGTTATGTGATCTACACATCTAATCTTCAGCATTCTTCTGTAGCACCACATTTCGAAAGCTTCTATTCTCTTCTTGTCTAAACTATTTATCGCCCACGTTTCACTTCCATACATGGCTACACTCCATACAAATACTTTCAGAAACGACTTCCTGACATTTAAATCTATACTCGATGTTAACAAATTTTTCTTCTTCAGAAACGCTTTCCTTGCCATTGCCAGTCTACATTTTATATCCTCTCTACTTCGACCGTAATCACTTATTTTGCTACCCAAATACCAAAATTCCTTTACTACTTTAAGTGTCTCATTTCCTAATCTAATTCCCTCAGCATCACCCGACTTAATTCCACTACATTCCATTATCCTCGTTTTGCTTTTGTTGATGTTCATCTTATATCCTCTTTTCAAGACACTGTCCATTCCGTTCAACTGCTCTTCCAAGTCCTTTGATGTCTCTGACAGAATTACAATGTCATCGGCGAACCTCAAAGTTTTTATTTCTTCTCCATGGATTTTAATACCTACTCCGAACTTATCTTTTGTTTCCCTTATTGCTTGCATGGAATGGGACAGGTAAATGGAAAAATCATTTCTGCATGTGTTGTGCATATATGTGTATATGTTTTGTTATGGTCAAGGTTGGACTGACGGTTGGTGGTGGGTGAGGTGATCGGTTTATTCATGTTATTTTCAGGTTAAGCAACATCTGGAAACAAAACATCAAAAGTCTTAATCAGAAATTTAAAAAAAAGCTTCTGGACTGTTTGATAAATTTCTGGACTCTAATTCTGCTTCCACATCAAAAAGTTCATCTTGCTGTTACTGCATCTGAACTAGCCTTAACATATCACACTCTAAAACATAGTTTGTCCTACAACAGTATGGACTGTGCTGTAAAACTGAATAAAACTGTTTATACTAATTCAAGCTCAGCTTCTACTATTGGTTTGATTAGAATCAAAATCAAAGCTCTAGTTACAGAAGTGTTGGAGCTATATGCTCTTCAAAATGCGATAGATATCCTAAATACAGAATATTTTTGTTTTACTGATTACAGCCTGGTGCTTAAAAAAAGAATACATAAAACTGTTTCCGTTACTAGCACAACATTTTGCAGCCAAAAGTAACATTTAAAATAAGTTAACCGCTGTTTATGAAAGTACTGATGAGTCTGCTGATGGCATGTTTAAGGAAATTCAAAAGTCAATGAAAAATGCACGTTATCTTGTCATTATGTATCTGGGCTAAGTACTAAAACACAAATACTAATTCTGCGGTTAACCATTCTTTATTAACAAATATGAGAGATTTGGTACCAGATTTGATCAAGGGAAATTATCATGCAAACATGGTGCTTATCTGCACAAGTACTGTCAGGAGTCTTTTGTCATATCACATAAAGGCTGCAATCTTGAAAATTTATGCTCATTTTTCCCTGTCTGCTGTCAAATAGAAAAGTTTAAAAAATTTGCAGAATGAGTAGGTGTAGCCTTTCATGAACTGAAATGCCGTGTGGGAACGAGATTGCTTCCTCTTTTGCTTTGGATAGATACATTTTTACTAAACACGAAAACTTTCAGAAGCTATTTTGTAAGATTACGAGCAAATTACCCAATGATTTTGACTGAAATTTATTTTCATTTTCGTAGCTATATTTTACATTTATTTCATGGGCTGTAAAACACCTTGAAGGCAACTGCATAGCAATTTTTGATGTGTATATCATCGATAACGTTAAAAAAGGACTAACAAACAGAAAACGAAATCTCTTCTTTGGATATAAAACAGGCAAAAAAATAAAAGGTTGTTTTCAGCTGAAATGACTACGAGCTATAGAGGACCAAAATAAATGGTCTGAGTTTAGGGACACAAACTGGTTATTTATACTAAACAATATAAATTTAAAAAGTAGTGTTGAGTTTGAGCATTTTGTTGATATATTCGAAAACTTAAAGCTTCAAAAACTAAATTTAAATATAGGTGATCTCTATGCGGAAATTGCATTATTACACATATTATTTGATAAATATATACTTCTGAAGTTTTTGCACGAAAATTGCACCAAATAATTAAAACGAAAAATAATGATTTTACTAACTGAACAAATTAATTTCGTTTCTGTTGTCAGTTTCCACCATTTCATCATTCATATAGGCAGATATTCTGTGATGAATACTAAGTGCTGTGTGAACAAAACCAAGTGTCTCTGAATTTGATACCATCATTTCATTATGTTTAAATATCTTAATTTAAATATAGAATGCAATGTGCTGTAAACTGTTCAAAGTTACAAGTTTTTGATAAATGTTTCTAAAAGCAATAAAAATATATTTTTAAACAAAATAATTAGGCAAAATAAAAACAACACTTTATTTCGATACAATGTACTTTTTTCTGCTTGTAACAGGCAGTATACTGTACTTGCTGAAGAAAAAGGTGGCAACCCCATTCCCATCCCATCTGATGGTGGTCCGCAAGCAATTTTTTTATTTTATTTTATATTTAAGTTGTAGTTCGCTCCTCTCTTTTTTAAGCGACACATTGTTTGTAACTCTTACACGTTACTCAGCAGTTATTTTTACTTTCTTGTTTTTGCCGATAAGTGAACTTCTTGGCCTTCTGTTCTCTTATAAGAACTTCATTTTTTCACAGGTTTCACCTGCAATGTATTTCAGCACCCAATTTAAGAAATCTTGTACTTTAGAATGTACGACACGTTTACCACCGCAAATAAGGGAGAGTTCTGTTGATCAGTTTCTGCTTCGTGGACCTTGTGTGTTTTATGTCTGCCACCTGAAGCTTGTTGCTGACAGTATCGCTTGTTCAAAATGATCATTTGAAGCCATCAAGGAGTACAAGATGCAGGAAAGATCAGTACGTTTGGAAGACGTCATTCTTTATTGTTAAAAATACAGTGTTTAATTCTGACAATGGATGCCTTGAAGAGAGAAAGAAGAATGAAACTCACATTTTTATAACACTTCCGCAAGAGTATAAGAGGGAAAATGGTTTGCTTTGTCCTAATGTAAATACTTTCTCTTGAAAAACTTTTATTGCAGGTATTCCTAAGCTCTATCTAGCTGTCCATTTTTTCTGAAGCATATTATGTTTAGGGTTTATTTTAGTTATACTGAAGAATCCGGATTATTTCTTAATCTGCCTATGCGTTATACACTCTCGCTTTATGCTCAGTGATGCGTTGACATCGGTGACAAGAACGCTTTCTGCGTTGCGTCCTTTGTCCAGGTGGTTCGCCATTGGCGGTCTTACTGGGATAGAGTCCAGAAGAAGGTCACCGTACTTCCATATAGTTACTGCTCAACCATATTCTGCGTCCTGTGTTCGCTCAGATTCTTCAAATTTCGCTTTGCAGTCTTGTTGTGTCCGGTATTACGATGTGTACAAGCTTGTGTTGCTAAGATCGGATTACATATATTTTTGTTTCACAGTCCATAAATACATAGCGAGGAGATCTTCCAGCATGTTGAATATGTCAAGAAAATAGGAATACATTACACATAATTTCAAAGAGACATATGCTGACGTTTCTTCCACGGAGTCTAAGAGAAATGGTCGTCATCGTTGTGAAAAAACTCAAAAAAAATCTGAAACATATTTTCATTTACGAGATACTATCAAAACTTGTCATAACCGTATAAATATGTATACAAAATAAGATAGTTCTTAGGCGGTCGTAGCCACACACCATCACTCAAAAAGCGGCGTACAACACTTACTTTTACTTATCACATTACTACTCTGAAGATGTCTAGAAGTAAAATTTTAAGTAAACTCAGGTTATTTGATACTGTTATTAAAATGTGTATCAACTGATTTTTCTAGGAAATTCGTCAGTAGAGGAGAAGGAGCCATCCACCAACAAATCCTTTGGTTCCTATACAATAAAGTTTATTGATAACTAAAATGGTTTTATTGCTGGCAAGTTATAGAAAACTTGTGTTCATGAACACAGAATATATTTCTGTATCAAAGTATGTGATCAGTTTTTGAAAAGAATTGATACCCAGCACAGTTTATTTCCCAGCACAGCCACATATATTAATAAAGCAAATAAATTTCCTGTATGAGTCTACAATCATGAATATTTTGTCAATAATACCGCCCAGTTCACTTAATAAATTTCTTTATTTATGGCATTGTTTCGGCAATTGCCGTCATTAGATATCAAAAAGAATCGAACATACAAAGCCAGTTTCAGTGTCAGAATTAAAAACCTATGCTCTATCGGGGAGTTGGTTATTTAACGCTTCAGTTAGACATAGGATTCCAATACTGAACCTTTTTGGTATCTGATGATAGCAGTAGTCGAAACACTGCAAAAAAATAAAAAAATTATTGAGTGATGTTGATGGTTTTATTCAGAAAAGAACCACACCTGGTTTCCTCAGTGATTGGACGAAATCACGGCGTCTGTCTTATGATCCGAAGATGGCGATTGACGGCCGAAACCGACTACCTCGTTTTGACATTGTTTGTGATTGTTCCAGACAAAAAAATTAAATAAAAAAGCAGGACAAAAAGCAATAGATTGAAATGCCGTTCTTTCCGAAGAAAGTGAGTTTAAGCCGTCGTGTTGATTATTCTTATGTCCAGTATCGAGTCCATGAACCGAGATATTGGTTTGAAAAAGGGAAACACAATTTATAATAAATTTAGCTAAGCAGTAAATATATTCGCAAGCAGAACATTGATCCCCAGTTCTTTCGGCACACCTCTGCAGAATGTTCATGAGTTTACATCACAAATAATTCGTATTAGACTTTTTTGCGTTCGAAAACTCTGATTTGGCTTTTACTTCTTCTCATAGATCCCTGCATCTGGTTTGTAAATTATGTTTTACCAGTTACTATGCTGCTGTTTCTAGTGAGAAAAGCGATAGAATCGTATCTGTAAGATGGAGGAGAGATTTCGATTATCTGACACTGCTGCCCAAATTTCTTGTGAGTTCGTCATTCTTTTATGTTTCCCAATGTTACCAAGTTGCGTTTATAAGCTTGGAGATGTGTTTACGCAAGTAAATGAACGGCTGTTTGTTTCGTGGTGTGTACGTTTCGTTTCTTTTTATTTATCAAATATCTTCAGTGGCCTGTAATCCATATTTGTTTTATGTACGTAATAATTGCATCATATAATGATTCCATATTGTTAGGCATGTTATATATTACAGTTTCTTGTCATTCTTGTATTGTTAGATGAGAAGCTAGTTGTTGTAGTACAAGTTTCGTTGGCCTGGGTACAGCAGGATGTCCGATTTTCGTCGTTTTCGAACACGTTTCAATTGAACACTCCACTTTCACTGTATGTCGGTTGCGTGCATTTATTGTACGTGATGCTCGCACCTATCGTTGTCTGTTTTTCGTTCGTTGTCTTTTATTTGTGTTTTAGTGCTGTATATAGTTTGATATTCGTTTGTTTGCTTAGCGTGTTTTTCTGTTATTGTGTGTAGTGGGGCCCGCTCAGAGAGAAGCAATGTGTAACATAGTTTCCTTCTGCAACAATCATTTATCCCTAGCTCTTTCAGATTCTTCGTCGCAGAGGCCTGATCTTGCGAGGATCCAGACACGTAGGGGTAGTCCTCCAATCTCATCGAATATCTTCTATCATTTGTAATTTAACATAGGTTAACATCATAATCAGACACAGCAACCAAGTGAGACAGACATGCGCAAGTTGGTAAGCCAAGAAGTCGTTTACTCGTCATTACAGAACTGTTCTAAAGTGTTGACGATTATACATCGGCCAAGGAGCTCGAATGTTGTGCAACACTCAATTCCTCGTCAATACTTTAAACAGAACTTTTCTGTAACACTAAATCCTTTTTTCTGACACTGTAGAAAAAAATTAAATGATCTTTTGGAACCCCGTAATTGTCTCCCATTGCTTCGCACAAGTTTAAAATTTGGCTCGAAGGTGCCCAAAACCTTTCTCTCTAATGGCACAAAGGATGGCCATGCGATGACACCCTTGGACTCGTCGACGCTTCGACACCAAAGCATCGATCGAGACATGCGAAAAAAATGCGAGAGCTCGGTAGTTCACATGAAGTGTAAGATGGGTTAATGATCATCAAATTTCACCAGAATTCTGCCCAACGCAGTCACGGACTGTCACACGAAGTGACGGTCGTCCGTCTCCCTACTTCTCTTGACGCCTCTGTGATGGATATCAGAACAGCGACGCCCAGAGTTGAAACACGCAGGTTTCTTGTGAGTGGCTGAGAAAAACATTTAAAGACCCACCGGTGCTCAGGATGGACGCGGAAAGGTGTCAGAAGGTGGTATAAAGGGCGTCAATGAACCTATCTCTTCCTTTGGGGTGTTCATTTATGCACATTTCGCCGTCGACAATGACGGTCCGCATTGTAATGAGCAAGAGGACGATGTTCTTGACAACCTTTGATACTGCTGACATCCCACGGGCGATTCAGCCCTTCTCATAGATATCGTGGGGCTGCAACCCCATTGAATGTGATGTCGCCCGTTGATGTATAACACGGCCACAATTTTTGCACTGGTATGCGTTGTAGAACTGTTACGGACGGTTCAACACCATTCGAAGAAGTTTAAACATGACCCGAACCAGCAAATCGTGTTTATGCTTTTTCAGCCTT
Organism: Schistocerca piceifrons; assembly: GCF_021461385.2. NCBI lineage: Eukaryota > Metazoa > Arthropoda > Insecta > Orthoptera > Acrididae > Schistocerca > Schistocerca piceifrons. Next base: position 547,125,624 of record NC_060138.1, on the reverse strand, counting down.
CCTGTTTTCGAACTCCTGTAGCGTGTTGTGGGAGGCGGATAGGGGGACATTTAAATGTGCGTGAATAAACGGCATTGGATCCTTCTAAGATCCTCTTACTTGGCAATATCCTCCGTCCCACTTGCGCATCTTCCTTCGGTAGCTTAAAAATGTCCATGTATGAAGAGAGGCCATTCACCGATACCTAAGCGCCTATGGAATAGGCAACCTCTTCGACAATCAAAAGAGTTCACACGCGGCTAACAATTTCCAAACCGAATTTTGCTGAAACATGTACTTCTAACGCTTCGTTTCATGGTTTCTGCACCAGCCGTCTCCCTTAAAGAGGACACAAACATTCGCAGGTGCTATAGTCATTCAGACGATCAGTTACGTTTCCATCTGTAACCCAACTTAGCTTCTTGGCTTTCCTTGTGTTCCTAACGCATCTTCCTGGCTGAATGGCGTGGCTATGATTGTACTGACTGTAGGTGGCTGTCCATCTGTGTTTCTGTTGAGTCTTATAGTTAAATGTTATCCACATAAGAGATTATTTAACATAGAGCTTTAGTCATTGCTGCTTTTGATGGTAAGTCCGTACCTGGTTAAACTGAGATTGATGAAAATGGATAGACAATAGTGTCTGACTGATATGCTGTGTAGCACGGGGGTTAGGTGACAACTGGGTTGTGAGTCATGACAATCATTCCTTTTCATGCATTGCTTACTCGGTAGTCACAATCACGTACCTAATTGAAACCTTTGTTTTTCAATTGTGGTGCGATATTTTCCAGTTTCCAACACGTTTCAACGCATTAGTAATAAGAGCGTCCCCATCCTAAGACCCCTATTTCGATGGAGGCGACGATAGTTGGTCGGTTTTTGTTTTAGCAGGAAACATCGCTGTTAACGAATTATACTAAGCCATTAAATATGACTTTGGTATAATAACAGTAGCTGCAGCACCAACTCTCTCTCTCTCTCTCTCTCTCTCACACACACACACGCGCGCGCACGCGCGTAACCTTTCATAGGTTTCATATTTAACAGTGCCTTGAGCAGCTCTCTGTTACTTCAGCCATGTAAACATATAGCTGTGTAGATTGCTTTTTATTGAAGCTAGAGTCTCCTTTTTATACTGTGCCTGTTGTTGTAATTGGAATATGGGGAGATACAAACCAATAATGGCCGGCACTTGAATAGACAGAGAAACATAGATTAACTGAGTCTGTTGCTAAAAGAGAAAGGGGATGGATGGTGAAGGTGCTCAAACACACTAGCAAAAAACGTTGTGATTACTGGAGGCAGGAAGCCACAATTTGTTCTTAGTGCTTGCTAGTCTTGAAATAGAACAGAGCAGGGTCAGAATATATTTAGCAGTTTCCCGAAAAGTGAATTTTATTGCTTCATCAGAACATTAGGGGGCTTATAAACTTAGACGATTTGGAAAATTTGAAAGTGATCAAGGTGGAAACAAAAGGTTTATCCTGTTGTTAGTGCACTATCTAACCACGTTTCACAGTGTAGCACCATACACCGCTAAGACATGTTCATAGGAGTCGGTGAGGCTTAGTAACAGTTCCTAAGGTGCAATGTTTTAAGAATTACGTTAAAGAGGTGGAACGGAGTGGGGTAAAAATGGAGAGAGATACTAATTTTAAATTTAATGCATTTTATGATCAGTATTTGAAAGCAACTTTCCAAAAAATTTGTCCAGAAAGTCCGGTAAAACTAGGCCAGAAAAATGATTTAATAATTGCGTGTAATTTGAGCAACGATTTCTCTGACTTACTCATTGTTCGTTTTGATATCAGGCTCCTTACAATAACTGCATATTGCTGTTTTTCAACTATCAGGTGTGTGACTTCTAACACCCAAACCTCCAGATGTCAGACACTCAGAATGGTACCAGACTCTGCTGTCGTCCAGCAGAACTGGTGTAAACGGTAATCAAAAGTAACACCAGAACTTCAGAGCACAAGAAAAGCGTATCTGTGAGTTACTGTATTGTAGATCACGTGTGAATAAGCTGGTTGAGGGTGCGATCGTTATACTAAATCCCCGCGTTTTGACGCACTGACGAGAATTATTTTTAATTGTTGTGTTTTAGATGGGAGAAGATTTTACTGCATTGTGAAACGACTTTTCGGATTTTGAGGCTATTTTCTTTTAGCAGCCTGCTTTCGCTTCGTTAGCTGAAAGTAGCAAAGCTACAGAGTACATTTGTATAGATAGGTGTGGTGATCTGTCGCACATGTCCGACAGAACACCACACCTGTCTATAGAAATGCTCTCTATAGATTTGCTACTTTCAGCTAATGAAGCGAAAGCAGGCTGCCAAAAGAACATTGCTACAAAATCTGAAAATTCCTTTTACATGACAGGAAAATCTTCTCCCATACACTGCCACAACCAACTCCCGTGGGAGCTGTAAGACAATTACTGACAGACGCGCTTTTCTTGTGCTTCGGTGTTACTTTTGATTACCGTTTACGCCCGTTCTGCTGGACAACAGCACATGGTACGAACAAAATCGGAGTTTTGGTTGATACTCTATCGACACACGACGTTTGGTACCAATCTGAGTGTCTGATACATGGAGGTTTAGGTGTAAGTGGAAGTACTGTTGCTAAACTGCACATGTAGCTCTGTTCTGCGCTTGATTAGATTGAGCTCGAGTTTAGTGAGTGCGGTTTCGGCGCATAATGAGAGCATTAATATCATAGGATCATACCATGTCCTCTCACGAGTTGGAAGTTTTGGTAGGTGGCGCCGGAGCTTTCGTTGACTTTGGGCTAACCAAATAACTTGCAGTGTGAGCTGAAGACGTTGCATGCTACTGCTGTATGGCGGATGCTGGTTAGGGTGACCCAGTGTGACGCCGTCTGGAAGCCTGCCCATCACTGCCGGCCTGCGAATGTTATAACTGCGCCCAGTGGAGTTTGAGTCCATACAAAAATCTGTGAAATTGTATACCTGCAAACTATCTGCTCACTAAGTCACGGCCTACCTGCCATCCATGGAGTCTTGGTCTACCGGGAACTCTCCGTAAGCCCGGAGTGAGGTGACGTGACCGCGTCCGACGGAAAGTAAAACAAATTATGGTCACGTCCACTAGTAAAACATTGGCATTAGTGTTCTTGTTCGAACATCTCTAGTCCTCTTCATCTGTATACTGTAGCCTACCTTCCAGATGAGTTGTGGCATTCGGACTGGAGGATTAGTGGACGTTTTCTCGGTCTATTCTGGCTACAAATTTCACTGGGCGCAGTTTGCAGGGTAGCTACCTGCTAGTAAGCTGTTACCAGTAGCGGCAGCTCCAAAGCTGTCGTAACGCTCTCCAGGCAATGTCTGCTTTCCGTAAACTCTTTCGCTAACTTCGCAATTTAAATGGATGTGTGTTTTGCATCTCTAACAGCTGTAATAAAGAACGACTCAACAATAGAGATCAGTTATAGTCTCAAGTCGCCCCAAACAAGGGAAACAGACGCTCTGTGGCGTTGACTGTAATGTGTCCACCTTCTCCGACGTTCAGATCTGCGATCTTCCTATGCCACTGATACTTCTGGTCACCAAGTGGGTAAAGTTTCCTGTTGAAAGGTTCCTATCGTTAAACAGTTTTGATCTGACCTAGGTATTTCCTATCCTCAGTATCATCTAGGAATTCCACTATCTCACATGTTGGAAGGCGCGTGTTGGGGTAAAAGCAGTCCTAGACGGATTATTATTATTATTAATATTATTATTATAATATACCTCTAGGCTGCTAGACGACCAAGCGAAGTGTCTACCTCATGTGAGATTTTCTCAGGCGCCATAATTCTTCCATCTTCTCCCTATGCAACCTTTTCGTTTCTTACGACCAAGATGTTCTTGTTTTGAATTTCTCGACCTCTTGGCTCACTTTCCACTTCAGGACTTTGCAGTTAAACCTTTGTCTGTCTAGTATATCTGAGTGTGTTATGCAAGCGTCATTGAGGTGCTTTCTGACTTCGGAGATCCGCTTAAAGTTCTTAATGCTTTCTATGTACTCCAGGATCTGTTTAGTTTGTGAAGTATCCGACATTCTTTTGTTATGGCCGTAAAATTTCAGTCGGCCTTCCTTCATGTGATGTACTATGTTGGAAAGGTATTAGACCTCTTGGCTAATCCACAATCTTAGCTTTCTTCTGCCTTATTGGATCCTAGGATCTATATGTTGATTCATGAATCTAGTGTCTTGATATTTTCTAGTGCACCATTCCGATACATGAACAATTATTCTGAAGCGTATAAGGCTTCCGGTTTGATGACAGTGTTGTAATGTCTAACTTTTACGTTACGTAATAGGTACAATTTATTGTAGACATTTCCAGTCTCCCGAAACGCTGTAGTCATCTTTCGATTTCTCTGTTCATGAGCTTCTTTCTCTACGCCATTTGTCTGTGTCCTGTTCCCAAGATATATGAGTTTGTGATCTGTCTTGACCTCATCATTTTTTGTCGTAATATTTTTTTTGATGCATCCTCATGGTTTGACATATTTTCTGTTTGCTAGAAAGAGATCTACATTCTTACCTTTTCAGTCTTCACTTTCAGGACCTCGATTTGCTTTAATGCAGTTTCATTGTTATCTGTGAATATTGCAAGATCATCAGCGAATGCTAGACAAAAAAGAAAGGCAGCTGGAACAGTTGCCGCACCTTCCCAAGCATTCCCAGATCAGTTTTCAGGTCATTATTTTTAGGTGCGTATTGTATGGTAAGCAGTTTATACCACGATCTGAGACACAAAGTATGCAGGTGACCTTGCCAAGCTTGCGAGTGCAGCGAGGATCAAGCGGTAGCGTTCGAATAAATGTTGTATTCACCAGTTAGGAGTAGGGTTTTGCATTAGCTATGTTTTTGCTTTTATCTAGACATCTGTGGCATGACTAAGTTTTATTTTTAGGGCAGGATCAAAGATTGGGGTGAACATCCCGTCGACATCGAGGTTATTAGAGAGTGACCACAAGTTCGGACTGTTTCAAGGATGTGGAGAAATCGACCCTGTCCTATCGAAAAAACCATTCCCGCATTTACCTGGAGCGATTTAAGGAAATTACGAAAAAACTAAATCGGGATGACGGACGTGGGTTGGAACGATCGTTCATTCCGAATGCGAGTCTAGTGTGCTAATCACTGCGCCACCTCACATGATATTTTCTTTCTTTTCTCTCTCTTTTTATGAACCTTTGGATTGCTTCGTTACCTTACCACTCAAAACACTGATGGGCAAAAAGCTATGACGCTGATTACCGACAGAATGTTCTAGTGATTTAGAGAAGAAAATAATAGGGCATTCCGGAATCAGGAGAGATACTCGCGTGCGAGCCTGAAAGATTTGCTTCGTTGGTTTGGTTTTACTAGCGTCGTAGTAGTTTTGCGAAATTTTTTTGCTGAGAAGCTGAGTAGTTCAAAAACAGAGATCCCGTGTAAAAGACGTTTCCAGACGTTTTGGGATGTTTAGTGAAACTTGTGACTCTTCTGATGGGCTAAATATTTGCGCATGGTACAGTATGCAGTCACGTTTCAGAAAGTCACATTGATGAATGTTGATGGAGTGTGTAGTGTCGTGCGAGGGTTCGAAATTGACAAACTTCGTGTGACATATTCGGCTATTTATTGATCAGTTAAATTTCCAGTTCTTTGGACGGCTAATCGCAAGTTCTATACTTATACTGGCTACTAGCGAGAGAACACCCTATGTACGTGAACAGAACAGTGCAAAGAACGTGCAAGTACAAATGGTTCAAATGGGTCTAAGCACCATAGGACTTAACAACTGAGGTCATCAGTCCCCTATACTTAGAACTACGTAAACCTAACTAGCCTAAGGACATCACACACATCCATGCCCGAGGCAGGATTTGAACCTGCGACCGTAGCAGCAGCGTGGTTCCGGACTGAAGCGCCTAGAACCGCTCGACCATAGCGGCCGGCTGCAAGTACATGTTCATACGTTAGGGTCTGTGTAGTTGCGCGGACCTAGTAGCAGCATGTGTATTGGTAATGAGAGAATAGAGCAAAGAAATTTGAGTCAAGAACCTGTTTCATTTAGTAGCTTCAGTCGGACCACATAGAATGAACTCCCTTTTGACACACATAGCGCAGTCTGTCTTTTACACAGCTGTTTCAAGTTGAGCCACATTATAATTCGGTTTAAGCTCACTGATGTAAGTGAGTAAATTCCTGAAAATGAACGACCATATACCGACGCAACTAGGGTACAGTTTAGTCTGTACTCGACTTGATAGGTACAGAATAGAGTAACCTCAGGAGGCTGAATAGGTTTTTCTGTCCCAGAAAAAAAGCTAAAGTTTGTGGAGTCATTGTTTCTGGAAACGAAGAAGGACTGTGACATTCAGTCAACGTAAGCAAACACTAGTCATTGGATAGGTACACTCGTCGTGATAAAGAAAGAAGTAATGAAGCCAGTCTTTTATGCGCGTAATTCATTCGCACACATTCTGAAACATGATGCAGCGCTGGTAGTGAACTTTTCTCAATGAGGAACCATCAGCAATACGAGTGTGTAGTGTAATATGCAAAACGAATGTTCTTCCCGACAATCCACAATAAACGATGTGGAGTTATTATCAAGTGCTCTTGAATTTCAGATAATTCCCGGTATCTAAGTAACGTTAATCTTGAATTTAAGTGGGAGCAGTTTCCACAACCTCCTTGTAGGCTTAGGCACCCCTCACCTGAAAGCGCTTTTGCTGATGACGATTAAGTGAAAGAGACTCTCACCAAATAATTGTCACAACAAATAACTGTCAGATCTGTGTGACGAGAATACATAAAAGCACGTTTCGTGCTAAAGTACTTGTATTAACAGTGTAGAACAGGAAGAGGAAGAATAATCATGTTGCGTGTTCAGCAAAGCCCAGTTTGTTACTGCTAGTGGTTTTCTTACTCTTGTACTCCCCTCCCTCACCGCCCCCCCCCCCCCACCCTCACCTCAATCCTCCAATTGCATTCATTCTATCGGAAAGCTGCCAGCAGATGAAAAGAAATTTGTTTAATTTGAAGCTATGTCAGAGATAAAGTATGGAGCAATCTCGTACGAAAATTCTTTCGCAAACAATGTGGCTTCAACTAAAAATTGTGTAGCATTTGGAGGTACATATTGACCAAGAAGTGTAATTTTTTGTGCACATATTCCGCTGTGCTAATCACGAACTTTAATTTCCTTTTACGTTTTCACAACACTCAAAACATACGTGACACAAATTCTTTTATTTTCATACAGCATTAAGTTTTGCCAGCATCTTCGTCCAGTTGAAGTTCCCTTTTCCATTATGCATGTCGTGAGTATTCAGTTCGACAACTTCGTAGATTGACAGAAATCATTTTATTTACTTTATTAAATATTCTCTTTCCTAAATAGAAATTGACAGTTTTCTCCTATTCATAAATGTTTTTGGAAAAAAAGGATGATTTTGAAACTTCCTGGTAGACTAAAACTGTGTGCCGGACCGAGATTCCTAACTCGGGACCCGAATTCGGGCCTCGGTCCTCCACAGTTTTAATTTGCCGGGAAGTTACATATCAGAGCACACTCCGCTGCAGAGTGAAAATTTCATTCTGGAAGGATGATTTTGTTCCCTAATAACGTCCCTAGAATTTTAACATATTTTTATAAAATCGTTGTCAATGATATATGTAGCACCAAGATGTAAGTGACTTGCTTTTTGGGTGAAAAAGGAGACCATCAGAAGCGTAAAACACCTGTAACCTTCTACAATACTCATTCTTCGCGTATCAAAAGACATTAGTGTACAGTAAGACAAACCTAAGAGTCCTGTAGGTATCGGTGCGAACATTGAAAGATGGCTACACTGAGTTACAGCGCCAGAGATTGCGCCAAAGATTATTATTCCGCCGCCTCCACCGGTGGAGTAGTAGTACCGAGGTTGCCGTGGGCAGTACTTGTTGAGAGGATGTTGAAAGCAGTACTAGTTCAGAGGATGTCGAGTGCAGTTGTTGTTCTGCTGGGCGAGAGAGTAGATGCTGTTCGGTTGGTGTAATGTATTGATGGAAGATGTTGCAATGATCACAGTGTATTTTTCGTGAATATATACTGAGGTAAAAAAAAAAAATATTTCACATTTCTTTAATGACAATGCCTTTTGGTCACAGGTTCAGTCAACAAAGCATCTGGCTCGTGTTCATGTATTAGATTTGTAATTCTGGGTTCGATTCCCGGCGGGGTCAGGAATTTTTCCTGCCTCGAGATGTCTGGGTGTTGTTGTGTCGTCTTCATCATCATCATCATCATCATTCATCCCCATCACGGTCGGAGGAAGGCAATGGCAAACCACCTCCACTAGGACCTTGCCTAGTAAAGCGGTGCGGGTCTCCCGCATCGTTCCCCTACGCTCTGTAAAGAAGCATGGGACTTAATTTCATTCAATGAGCAATTATAGTATTTCTGGTTTTTCAATTAGTTCATTGTAAATGGTGTTTAAAATATCTAGTCGTATTGAGGAAGAACCGTGCCAGATACGTGTACGTTGAGTCACACTACCACACACAGAACAGTTACACTTGTGCTTTGTTGTTTCGTAGCTTTTATAGTTGCAGGGGACTTAATTAATCAATTGTGTTAATGGAAATTTCTTGTCATCCTTTATTTTTATTTTATGCAGTCAGATTGTGTGCTAATATTACTCAGGGCCAACCGGTTACTAAAGTAATTGCATTATTGCATATATTTCCTTTTTAATTAAGCCCCCATGGAACATCTTCACTTTATTAGTAATAAAATTTGTTTTCAGTGAAATATTTTATTGTATTCTTTACAAGCCGTAAAATGTTTTCAGCATTTCACAGAAAGATACCAGAGATATGAGTATAATAGTAGAACTACAAAAATATGTGTGTTTAGACTGTAGGAGAAAATATCAACAACTTGCACAAATATGTATTGCGAGTAAACTGTCATAATCGCCGTTGTCGTTGCAGAAAACTGGTTACATTACTAAAATTTCAATATGAAGTATAAACATTCGTACTTAGATCTAAAGAAATGGTATGACTTACAAAAATTGTTTCTATACGAATGTTGGAATGGTATTGTGATCGTGTACCATTCAAAAGCGTTCAGAACAATGATGAATCTATTCTAAGACGCAAAATTTGTAGTTGCAAAGAAGACTTTCATCAATAATATGTTTTAACATATGTGATAAGAACCAACTACAGTTTCTGTCAAATCTTGCTTTCACAGATAAATAATATTTCGTTCTTGGTGAGGTTATACTTGATGATTGCAAACAGTCAATTTATTACAATGAATTCACTGATAATAACTGATAGTAACTGCTAAAATTGTGCTATTCCACTACACTGTTGACACACGTCCGTTTTGTAACATTGCGCCTAAGCTTTCCTGCATCTTCACGTGGACACAGCGGTGGCTGAAATCGCGTAAACTACTTAATTTTCAAAGCGCAAATTATTTTTATACACAGTTCGCTTTGTTTTGGGTTCAGTCTCGTTCACAAAATAATTTTTATCTCATTGTTTTCGGCGGGGAAACTTACAATGAGGCACGAATGATGGTGTAGGTGTAGCACAACCCAGCGGTTTCCCTTATGTCTAATTCTCTGGATATTTTGAACGTTAAAGCATGGGTTCTACAAACTGAACCCTCAAATTGTAGTTAACGAAGCAAGTAAACTACAGCGAAATTTGTATCGACAAACATGCAACAGTTAATACAAACTTCCGCGTGTCTTCACTCAGTTCAGTGTACGGGACATTGTATACGCAGCGAACGCAACAGGGAAAGGAAACTGCGAGCACTGAAAGACAGTGTCAAGTTTCCCAATAGTCATACATACAATACGTACATCCATCACCGACTGACATACATCCATCAGATTGTGGAGGTGTAACCATTCGGAATCCTTAGTGGAAACAAAAATAAATTGTGACTGGTTAAAGCAACTTGCAGTTTCAGTTGATAAACATCACTGTGTTGCCCCTAAGAAAAAGTGCGAAATTTTGTACTGTTTTGTCATTTGCGAATAAAACGACGATTGATTTCAAGTACAGAAAGTGATTTAATGCTCGGGTGATTTTTTATCCTGCCGTACGTTTTTCTTTCGTTGAAAAGACTTGTGAAATAATCGCTTTTGTAGATCCTAGAACAATCACGCAGCCGAGCATCGGCAAACATCGAAAGCCTAGGCGCAATTTCAGATTAGATTCGATAGCTGTTCAAGTGCCGAAGTGCGCCAAAACTGGCAACGCGAGAGGAGGAGAGTTCTGAGTCTGTGACTGCACGGCGAAGAATTCATGTCAGACAACTACCGTCGAGTGTAATATGGGATGTGAGATACGCTACTCGCTGAGTAGACAGCGCGTGAATGATAGCGGTGTGGTGTGTTGTGTGCGGGCGGGAACAGCCTGGCTGCGGCCGTCAGCCCGAGGCCACGGCGCTCAGCTGAACGGGCCCACCCTAGGCCTAGGCCCGTCGGCCCAACAGCCACCGCAGGCTGCGGCGACCTCTCAGCTTGTTGTTGCGCTGCGGCTTCCTGCTGCTGTGAGTGACCGCCTGGTCTGCTTTGGTGCACTCCCCCCGCCTGATCACCACGTAGTCTGGAACAGTAAAAACAAAGCACACGGTCAGACAATGCTTACTATCTACACTCTAAGACAAAAAAAAAAAAAAGAAAAATCGACGCCCCGCCAAGGAAATATCCGAATAGGATGGAAATCGGTAGATGTGATGTTCATGTATAGACATGGTTCTTTATTTACGTGACCATTACGGCACTCCAACCGTAGTTCTCGATACCAGTAATATCGTACTACTTTTCTGCAAAGTAACAGACATATTTTTGTGACAGTATTCACATTTGGTTTTATTAATCTATAGGTACTCCGATGTATCGATATATTACAGTGATATGGTTCTTGTGTGTATTCATCTCAGTGAGACTGTCATAATCTTTGACCTACTTGTAACGGTTTTGGCGCGAATGCGCACAGAGCAGTCTTCGTTTCACTTTGCAGAAGTTAAGTTGTTGTTATTTCGCTTTGTAAAAGAACAGTCTCGTCTTGTGTTTGGTTAAAGTGGAAATTAAATATATGAAGACTGATACAAAACTGTTCTCTTGATGATGTGACAATTAAGAAGAAGTATATGTGAATTTACAAGAAGTTTAATAAAAATGTGGATCGTGAACACCAAGTCAAAAATTATTTCTAGTATACCATTGTTCTGATCTGGGATTGTTTGATCATTAAGAATTTCCTGAAAAACGAATTTGTTAGGTCTTCAAATATTGCTAAAATACAGATCTGGATCTTCAAGCAGTCAAAGTGCAATCACCCTAGAATGAACAAGATGAGCCATAACAACTTCGACGAAATCTACGCGGAAATCCATTCAAGGTAAGTGCCAAAATCAATGACTTTTTTACAGTGACTTCATTATTTCCATTCTGGCGATACCATCCACAGTCAATAACTTTGTTGTTGCCCGATAAAGCGAATATATGGTGCGTGAGCAACATTACTAATCTGGTTTCTAACCTACTTTTCAAGTGGTGGTATTGTTCGAACATACAATTGCTAACAACTTCAGAAAAATTGGATGATTTTTATTCAAAACAAAGAGCGTCACAAACTGAGCAAGTCAATAACGCATTGGCCCACCTGCGGCACTTATGCTAGCAGTTATTCGGTTTGGCGCTCGTTGACAGCGTTGCTGGATATCCTCCTGAGGGATATCGTTCCAGGTTCTGTCCAATTGGCGCGTTAGGTCTTCAGAATCCAGAACTGTTTGGACGACCCTGCCCTTAATGCTCCAAACACTTGCATTTGGGGAGAGTTCTAGAGGCATTGTTGGCCGAGATAGGGTTCAGCAAGCACGCAGATAAGCAGTAGAAACTTTCACAGCTTGCGGTCGAGCACTGTCTTACTGAAATGTAAGCCCAGGATAGCTTGCTATGAAAGTCAACAAAACGGGGCGTACGATATCGTCGACGTACCGCTGTGCTGCAAACTTGCCTGGATGACAATAAAAGGGGTCATGCTATTAAACCACCACTGCTGGTTGTGAGGTTGGTATCCCACTACTGTCCAGAAGTTTTCAGACACGGCTTTGCTGTTCATCAGGGCTCAGTTCGAAGTGGGATTCGTCATCGAGGACAATTCTACTCCAGTCAGTGAGATTCCTGGCCGAAGACGTGTCTGGAGACTCCCCAGACGGGAGTGGGGTACCAACCTGATCGTCGCCCACTCTATGGCCCGGCAACTTGGATTGATGGTCTAGGGTGATATTTCATTCCATACCAGGACCCCTTTGGTTCTCATCTGTGGCACCCTTACAGCACAACGGAACGTCGACGATATTCTACGCCCAGCTTTGTTGCCGTGTTGCCGTTCATGGCAAACCATCCTGGGCTTCCCTTTCCACAAGACAGGACTCTCTCTCCCTCTCTCTGTCTCTCACTTTGTCACACACACAGAAATATCCTCCATCTCATCGAAGGTATCCGGAGACTTTAATATCGAGTACGTTCACCATTGGCACTTTTTTGACAACTTGAACACTGCTGGGAACACTTTCAATGAGGTACTAGAATGTCTGCGGAGGGATGGCTGCCCATTCTTGCTCAAGAGTGGAAACCAGAGAAAGTTTCTGGGACGCTGGAGTCTGGAGCAAAGTAGAGATTCTAACTCATCCCAGAGTTGTTCCACTGTGTTCAGGTCAGGACTCTTTACAGACCATTTCACTTCGGGAATGTTGTTGTCCACAGACCATCGCATCAAAAAAAAAGGTTTATGAAACCTTATGAGACTTAACTGCTAAGGCCATCAGTCCCTAAGCTTACACACTACTTAACCTAAATTATTCTAAGGACAAACACACACACTCATGCCCGAGGGAGGACTCGAACCTCCGCCGGGACCAGCCGCACAGTCCATGACTGCAGCGCCCTAGACCGCTCGGCTAATTCCGCGCAGCCCATCGCCTCATACATGCTGTTTTACGACAGGGTGCACTGAGATGGTGATAAAAACTATGATTGTCTCCGAAATGTTCCGCTACTGTACGCAGTACACAGTGTTGTAAAATGTATTCATATCCTTGTGCATTTAGCGTTTCCTTAATCGTAGAAAGAGGACCACACCTTGTTGTTGTTGGGGGGGGGGGGGGGGGGGTCTTCAGTCCAGAGACTGGTTTGATGCAGCTCTCCATGCTACTCTATCCTGTGCAACCTTCTTCATCTCCCAGTCCCTACTGCAACCTACATCCTTCTGAATCTGCTTAGTGTACTCATCTCTTGGTCTCCCTCTACCATTTTTACCCTCCACGCTGCCCTCCAATACTAAATTGGTGATCCACCGATGCCTCAGAACATGTCCTGCCAACCGATCCCTTCTTCTTGTCAAGTTGTGCCACAAATTTCTCTTTTCCCCAATTCTATTCAATACCTCCTCATTAGTTATGTGATAGACCCATCTAATCTTCAGCCTTCTTCTGTAGCACCACATTTCGAAAGCTTCTATTCTCTTCTTATCTAAACTATTTATCATCCATGTTTCACTTCCATACTGTAACGTCTAGTAAGAAACAAAAGCAACATATTATGTAGTAACGAGAAAATTATATGCATCATATTGTGTTATTGTATAAAATTATGTATTTTTTTTATTATTTATTTTTGAGAATATCTGCGTCGGCGAGTAATGAAACCGCCACAGACGGTAAATGTCGAACAAAGATTAAAATAAGTAACTAGTATATAATACGTGACGAATATCAATTTCTTTGCCCTCTTCATCTGGGAGTCGAGCGAGTAAGATATCCTGTGTCGTAGTAGCGAACGCTAGTGTAGCATTCTTTTGTCGAGACTAAGAGATGTACGCCATTACGTGTGAATTCATAAAGGTGTGTAACAATTGAAATATTTAAATGTTTTAATAGAGTTATGTAAATGAAAACTTGCATTATTAATTGTTAAAGCTTGCTTGCATATTATCCCATCCTGTTGAGACATTTTTCAGTTATATAAATATTATCTGTGGTGCTGAGCTGCGTGGCGAACGAAAGAGCCGCTGCCGCGGCGTATTCAAACAACTTCCAATATAGTCTATCATACCGCAAGGAAGCGGTAAAGTAACAGTAAAATAATATTATTTCTTTTAGCTCCCAGACTTGCAGTGCAGATCAGCAGATTTTATGATGTGTTGCAGGTTGACGCGGGCTGCTGATAGTATATAACTCACAGTACAAATAAGTTAATGTACCGTCAAAATCTAATAGGAATCTTGCTGTGCTCCGTTCTGGTCTGGCAAACTTTATAGTGAAAACGTATTTTTTTAATAGTCTCATGTTCTTGTGCTAGTCGTGGTATTGAATGGTGTTTTACCGAGAAACAAAATCCACTGCAAAATTTTGTTGTTGAACGATCATACGAACTGTAACATCAGTGTTCATAACCAAGTAATTTCAATTTTCAATAACTATAAAGTAGGGAAGATATGTTGATTTTTAGAATGAGTTACAGTCACGAAAAAACGTTCCTTTAATTGTAGGCCAGATACAGAACAATGAGATCTCAATATATATATATTTTGCTTTGTTAAAAGGTAATGATGATAAAGAAATTCAAAGCACGGCATTGTTAACAGATATTCCGCGGCTCTTTTCGTATATGCGTTATTAAAAAACGCGAAACTGTCGCCCAAAAAACGCGGGGCCCGAATTTGCAGTGGCCACAAAATTTTTATGTATTTTCCTTTCAGTGTCTATTGTTATATATGTGTATATATATATATGTATTTAGTGATAAATGTATGTATGTGTATCATGATTAATGCAATGTATTAATGAATGTGCAACCACTCTTTCATGAAAAAACGTACTACTGCAAGCGAGTCAGAGAAGACGATCCTGATAGTACTGAGAAACTGTAACGACTACGTACTCCGGGGGCAGCCGAACCCCGAGATCAGATAAACTAAAGGTAAGACTACAGTGTAGTTGTCCTGTTTGTAGAAGCTGAGCTCCAGTGAAGTGATCTCATATCGCTAGTGGTGTGCATACTGTGTGTAGTTTGATGTTAGTGTTACGACAGGACAAAGTTGATGGTAGATAGTAATTTTTAGTGGGCAGTGTAGTGTAGATAAATTAACGTATTTTGTGTGCACGTGGCAAAACTGTCAGATTTTGTGTTTGAGTAAGCAATTTAGGAATATGGTTAAGTTGCGTAGTCAACGTCCGAGCAATAGGGATACTGAGGAACAGCAATTAGTTAGTGCAGGAAATGTGGAACGGGGTACCTTAAGCAGTACAAGTACTCTTTTTGAGGATATAACATGCGAAAATGTGGGGGCGGGGGCACAGGAAGTGGTGTCACCGCCCACTAGTGCTCAAGGAGATGTAGATAAAGAAATTACACCACCTCCAGAAAAGCAGGAACCAGACAGTGGTAATCTTCCTGGCGGGTATTCACTTCAGGCGATATTAGAGCGCGTGCTGGATTACCAGGCAAAATTTGCGCAACAGCAAGCCGAGCGAGATCGCCAGCAAGCTGAGCGAGATCGCCAGCAAGCTGAGCGGGACCAGCAACTTGTGCAATCGTTAGAACATATGAAAAAGGAGATTGCCTGTATGAAACAGAATTATGAGTCGATACCTAAGGCCGTGCAGGAGTTGACTGTACAGGTCAACAACCTGCAAGTAGCTAACACTAACATGGTAGATGAGATAGGTGTCTTAGCCAACCGTTTAGAAAAGCTAGAGGTAGATTCCACGCAGCTTGTAGAGCAGAAGTGGAACGAACAAGCGACTAAAATTGAAACCGAATTCAACTCATGGCTAGAAGTGAAGGAGAGTGAGATCGAAAAAAATATTAATTCTAAGGTACAAGCAGCAATAGCAGATAGAGATTCCGAATCGTTCAGTACCGCAGTAAATAGTCAGGTACAGAACGATGTGCAAACCATTAAACAAATACTCAGTGAGGATATCCCGCAATGGCAAGTGAATATTAACAAACGGATATCCGACTTGGAAAAGGGTTTAACACAAAGTAGCAAACATCTTGAACATGAAACTATGTCGCCAACAGCCAATGTTTTTGGGCAACGCACAAACTTATACGCGACACAACAATGGTGAATCTGTAGTCGATAATGCGAAGAGCTGTAGCTTCGGTTCGGAGCAGACAGCATATGTCCCAGGAGCAAATCCATATAGTTCAAAAATATTAGTTGAAGAAAGTTTAATCAAAAATAGGCAGTTTCAAACGTTTACCACTGAACGGAAGTCAGTACACCCAGTAGTATTCGTAAAAAGCTTTAAAAATATCTTGCCTAGTGTGTGGAATGAAGAACAGAAAATTCAATACGTAATGTCATACATTCAGGGTGATGCGGCGTTGTGGGCTACGGAAGTAGCAGACAGCTGCATGACATATGAACAGTTCGAAAGGGCGTTTCTGTCGAAATATTGGTCGCCTTGTATACAAGAGCGTCTAAGAAAAGAAGTATATAATCCCGAACCGTACTCACCCCGTCTTGGGAATTTGAGACGCTATTTTGAAAAGTATATAAACAAAACGCGCTACTGGGACGAGCCTATATCACCAAGAGACATAATAAGACTACTAAAATCACATTTACCCATTCATATCAAAGAGAAATTAATACACGTACCAGAAAGCGACATGGAAAACTTCCTGTCTGTTCTAGATTCAATAGACTTGATCCAGGAAGACGCAAAATCAGCGTGCGATCACTCGCGGAATAATGGATCAGGGTGTAAACATGACAGAAATAATAGTGCACAAAACCACAACCATGGAAATGGTGGGGGTGGTAACAAGCGGCAAGAGCATTCGCAAAATGGTAGTAATGGTAGAAGCCAGAACGGGTATGGGCAACCAACTTATAACAAAAAGCGTCGATTTGACGACCGGTACGAATCCGGAATGTCAGGGACCAACCACTGGAAAAATGCGCGAGGTCAGTGGCATAGCAATTATAGTGATAGTAATCGAAATTGGCATCAGAATCAGAGAACAAGCCCAGAGCAACAGGGTAATGACCGGTATGACAACAATAGACCACCACCGCAAAACGCGCCTATTGCGCAGCCGTGGCGGCCTACAAATCAGAATGTACACATAGTGGAGGTCACGGACAATAGCCGTCCAAGTACCTCACAAGTAAGCAATCCAACAAACTAGGATCGGCCTCGATATGCTCTCCATCGCTGGCCGAGGGGTGGAGTGAGAGCAACACGAATGATAATAATATACCTGGAATATGTATGCTGCGATACAACGACGGTATCAGTATGGATAAAGATCTACTGAACGAACCGCACGAAGATAATAACGAAAATGTGCAAGCCATAATAGAAGCGAAAATCAATGATGTTGCAGTGAATATAATCATCGACACAGGTGCCTCAGTAAGTGTAATGAGTATAGAGTTATTTAAAGCACTGGGAAAAGGACGTAGCATACCGACTTTCCCGGTTAATAATTGTAAGGTGTCTGGAGCCATAAGTGCACAGAGCCAATTAGTTAAATACCAGGTGCAGGTAGAGATTTGTAAGGAGGGCGAAGCCATAGTGAGCTCGTTCCTCATTGTTAAAGGACTAAAGGTGGCCTGCATTCTGGGAGTAGATTTTCTCCGTGAGAGGGACGCAGTGATCGACCTCTCCTTGGGGAAACTAAGCATAGTTAATAAAGGTAGGAGGATTGAGTTGTCTATGATGAAATCGAAGGAGGTACTTGTGCCATGTTGTAATCGAATTAATATCAAATGTAGGAACCCCTGGGTACTACACCTCGATGATTTTTCACATGTAGCAGACCTCTATTACCCGAATTTAGCGGATCGAAATTTTGAAACAAATGTTGAGACATTTCAAACCAAAGTGCAGGAATCTGAAGGTTTAAGCGATATCCAAAAGCAACAGTTGACGCAGCTGCTATCGGAATATACTATGGTATTTGCCGCCCGACCAGGAATAGTCAAAGGGTACCACTATCACATAGAGGTGATGCCCCACAATCATACTGTCGCGCAACTTACTCCATCCCTTGGTCGAGGAGGGAAGTAGTGGCTAAAGAGATTCGGAAGATGTTGGCACACGAATGTAGCTATTTGTTAGCACATCCCCAGACGGGGAAAATAAAAGGACTGTATCCACGTAAAGATGTAAAGTTATTTATTCAGTGACATGTCTGATGTAAATAGTAGTGGTAAGAAGATTTCAATTGTGTTTTAGAGTATAAGTATGTCAGTTTTAAGAAAGAATTTATGTATAGTTACAATTTTGAGGAAGTAGAATCAGTAAACTGAGCAATAATATGCAAATGGAAGACTTGGTTTACAGACAGTTAGTGTCATTAAAATACTACATGCTCTTCAAGCAATGAATAATCTTTTGTTGATAAAATAATGATTAATTTCTTGAATCATTTTGTAGTAAGTAAGTACAATTAATGATGAAATCTCATATAAATATGTAGCAGATGTCATTGTGTTAGAATCAAGGAACCCTGAGAGAGAGTCTATACTAGCCAAAAATTGACTTTGTAGAACGAAATAATTATGTGATGTAATGTTTACTGCCAATAGTGATCTGAGAACGACACTGGAGCAGAATCCAATAAAAAACAAAACCTGCCGGCCGCGGTGGTCTCGCGGTTCTAGGCGCGCTGTCCGGAACCGTGCGACTGCTACGGTCGCAGGTTCGAATCCTGCCTCGGGCATGGATGTGTGTGATGTCCTTAGGTTAGTTAGGTTTAAGTAGTTCTAAGTTCTAGGGGACTGATGACCACAGCAGTTGAGTCCCATAGTGCTCAGAGCCATTTGAACCAAAAACAAAACCGTTCCGTGTAACCTATGCTTTGTATGTATTAATGCTTCAATTGAAGCCTGTGTACTTGGCACACGTTCTTGAATATTAATTACGCGGTACGCGAATCAAGTTACGCGGAAACTACACTGTAGTCCTGTAGGACGGACCGTTAAAAATAATACTAGTACTAAATGAAGTATTTATTGAACAATATGCCCAAGTCAAGCTGTCATGCACATGGTAAAATCTGTTTGCTAGATGGGTGATAACCTGGCAAGCTACACTAAAAGAGGAAAAGAAAGCTATGTACAAAAAAAAAATCACACACCTTTAAATAATTACAAAAAAGCAATATATGCCTAGTAATAGTATTAAAAGTGTGTAATGAGAAGGTAAAACAATGGACTCAATGTAGATGAGAGTGATTATGCTAAGAACAGTTGTTATGCATTAAAAATAAACTGTGTGCACAAACAACCTAGGAAAGGACGGAATATTGTGTGTAGTAGGGACAGAAAATGACTGTTGTATCTGCACCAATATATACGTCGGTATAAGTTAAGTGTTGAGTGACCAACTGTCATAGTGCAGTGCTCAACGAACAGTAGTACACTGTGAGTAAAAACGGTAGTTAGTGATCCGTTCGGAGTCGATTCAAACAAACATCGCTCGACGGAGACATTTAGTATGTGTGTACCGAAGTATTTTCACGTGTTGAAAGACGCTCTGGCAGTGTATCAACCGTGAGAACAAGTGAAAGTGTGTAGTACAATGTGCGTGTGACGAACCCTGAATACCAGTGTCACAATGCCACAAGAAACCTGTTATCATGCCAAAACATCCTGTGCATACCAGCGAAGCGACGGCGTAATGAACAATAAACACTTTTAAACAAGTTGCATTTTCTTCCACAGCTAGTAATCTGTGTCCTTAGAGACAGTACACCGTTGTGGAATGTTTGTTTCATGCACTACGACGGGGAGCCATGCGGAGAAGCAGAGACGAGTGCCTAGCCGCCAGCCGGCCGGTCGCGGTAAACCACGGCAACTCGCCGACATCGGCGAATGGTTCGGCGCGGTTCGCGACTGCTTGCGCCACGTCAGCACGACGTCGCTGTTACTGAGAGCCGGTCGTCGAACCCAGCGGCCGTCGGCACGCGGCGTTCCAAACGACGCGACTCAACAATTGCTTCGCGCCGCCCGCTCCGTACAACATTGTTGTCATTCAAATGAACTATCAACTATGTGGTTAATGCACTAATATGAAAACGGTATATTGGACACGAAATGACGTGACAAACATTGTGTGTTTTTCTTTAGTTACTCGATGCAGACTCAAAGTATTCATCGGTTCAGTGATGTATAGACATAATATGTTTTCGTCTTGTTAATGAAGTAAACTTGCACGAATGCTAGAACATTTTAAAACAATTGTCGTGAGTAAGTGCAGAGACGATTCATTATACCACTGTAAAACTGTTTAATGAGTGACTTTCATTGCAATACAGAACACAAATGTGAAAAAGGGTAGAAGGTATATTGGTAACAAAGAGACTAAAAGTTTAACACGTTGTCATAAATAGCCTTTGTTATCTGTGAACATTGGATAGAGTCTGAACTTTTTGTGATCAAACTGGGTATTAAAACAAACCAGGCGAGATGACTATGGCTCCGGCGCAGTTTTCCCAGGTTTTCTGATCGCACGTAGCCCAAATGGGGGAGCCAGATAAATGTAATGACCTTGGGACTAGGTTTATGGTCACCTCGCAAAGTGTAAGAACAGTATAAAAAGTGTAATTAAACCTACAGTGTAAAAAAAACTAAGAAGTTTAAAGTGAATGTTCCAACCAAGGTAACAGACAATAACCAAACAGACGTTAGTGGCAGCATATTGCCGAACATTCTTAACGTTAGTCAATTGCTGCCAGGGGGCATTGTAACGTCTAGTAAGAAACAAAAGCAACATATTATGTAGTAACGAGAAAATTATATGTATCATATTGTGTTATTGTATAAAATTATGTATTTTTTTTATTATTTATTTTTGAGAATATCTGCGTCGGCGAGTAATGAAACCGCCACAGACGATAAATGTCGAACAAAGATTAAAATAAGTAACTAGTATATAATACGTGACGAATATCAATTTCTTTGCCCTCTTCATCTGGGAGTCGAGCGAGTAAGATATCCTGTGTCGTAGTAGCGAACGCTAGTGTAGCATTCTTTTGTCGAGACTAAGAGATGTACGCCATTACGTGTGAATTCATAAAGGTGTGTAACAATTGAAATATTTAAATGTTTTAATAGAGTTATGTAAATGAAAACTTGCATTATTAATTGTTAAAGCTTGCTTGCATATTATCCCATCCTGTTGAGACATTTTTCAGTTATATAAATATTATCTGTGGTGCTGAGCTGCGTGGCGAACGAAAGAGCCGCTGCCGCGGCGTATTCAAACGACTTCCAATATAGTCTATCATACCGCAAGGAAGCGGTAAAGTAACAGTAAAATAATATTATTTCTTTTAGCTCCCAGACTTTCAGTGCAGATCAGCAGATTTTATGATGTGTTGCAGGTTGACGCGGGCTGCTGATCGTATATAACTCACAGTACAAATAAGTTAATGTACCGTCAAAATCTAATAGGAATCTTGCTGTGCTCCGTTCTGGTCTGGCAAACTTTATAGTGAAAACGTATTTTTTTAATAGTCTCATGTTCTTGTGCTAGTCGTGGTATTGAATGGTGTTTTACCGAGAAACAAAATCCACTGCAAAATTTTGTTGTTGAACGATCATACGAACTGTAACATCAGTGTTCATAACCAAGTAATTTCAATTTTCAATAACTATAAAGTAGGGAAGATATGTTGATTTTTAGAATGAGTTACAGTCACGAAAAAACGTTCCTTTAATTGTAGGCCAGATACAGAACAATAAGATCTCAATATATATATTTTGCTTTGTTAAAAGGTAATGATGATAAAGAAATTCAAAGCACGGCATTATTAACAGATATTTCGCGGCTCTTTTCGTATATGCGATATTAAAGAAACGCGAAAATACATGGCTACACTCCACACAAATACTTTCAGAAACGACTTCCTGACGTTTAAATCTATACTCGATGTTAACAAATCTCTCTTCTTCAGAAACGCTTTCCTTGCCATTGCCAGTCTACATTTTGTATCCTCTCTACTTCGACCATCATCAGTTATTTTGCTCCCCAAATAGCAAAACTCACTACTTTAAGTGCCTCATTCCCTAATCTAGTTCCCTCAGCATCACCTGACTTAATTCGACTACATTCCATTATCCTCGTTTTAATTTTGTTGATGTTCATCTTAGATCCTCCTTTCAACACACTGTCCATTCCGTTTAACTGCTCTTCCAGGTCCTTTGCTGTCTCTGACAGAATTACAATGTCAACGGCGAACCTCAAAGTTTTTATTTCTTCTCCATGGATTTTAATTCCTACTGCCGGCCGGAGTGGCCGTGTGGTTCTAGACCCTAGAGTCTGGAGCCGAGCGACCGCTACGGTCGCAGGCCGTATCCCGCCTCGGGCATGAATGTGTGTGATGTCCTTAGGTTAGTTAGGTTTAATTAGTTCTAAGTTGTAGGCGACTGATGACCTCAGAAGTTAAGTCGCATAGTGCTCAGAGCCATTTGAACCATTTGATCCATTTAATTCCCACTCCGAATTTTTCTTTTGTTTCCTTTACTGCTTGCTCAATATACAGATTGAATAACATCGAGGATAGGCTACAACCACACCTTAACGACGAAATGCGTCTCTGTACCGTAACACTGCCTCCTCCATACTTCACATTTGGCAATACACATGATACCAGGTAACGTTCTGCAGGCCTTCAGCAAATCCACACCCTTCCCCAGATTGCCACAGGGAATAGCGTGGTTCATCACTCGAAATCACTCATTTCCAGTCATCCACTGCCCAGTAGAGTCGCTGGGTACATCGCCTCAAGCGTCGTTTAACTTGACTGCAGATATGTGCCTCCTTTTACTCGTACATCACACCAAGTAGCAATTAGCATTGACTACAGAAAAGTTTGGCTTATGAGGAGCATCTCGACCATTGTACCATATTCTTTTTAACTCCCTACGTACAGTCACTGTGCTAGCTGAACCGTTGGTCGCACTTTCGAACTAACGAATGTTTCCTTCCGGCGACTTTACGCGGTTTTTCACACTCACTGACTGCAGCGCTCGACTCTTCCCGTCGCTCAGTACATGAGGTCTGCCTCGTCTTGCTGTAGCATCCGTTGTTCCTTCGGATTTCCACTTCACAATAACGTCGTCAATAGTCCACTTGGGCAGCTGTAGAAGCTTTGAAATGTACCTGCTGGATTCGTTACTCAGGTGACATCCAATGACTCGTTTACGTCCGATGTCACTGAACTCTGCTTTTATACTGGCCGTTGCGCCTTTCGTGGCATCTAGCTGTGAATTCTGCATTACATAGGGCTGTCCACACCCCTCTGCTCAGATAGTGTAAGTCCGGAATACATAGAGGATATGAACCCATGTCCCATGACTTTAGACAGGATTGATGCTACACGAGGGGTAGTCATAAGGTTTTAATTTTCATCTTGAAAACATGAGGATGTGATCATGAAACTTGATCCTAACAGCACGAGATTGTGGTGATAACCTCTAAGAATGTTGTTATGGTTTGAAAAAAAAATTTAAGAAACATCATCCCGCTTGACCTCAACACCTTTATGTCATCTTTGTTCCAGCTTCTGTAACTATAAAAGATTTCGGTCATGGTGCAAAACCCTCATCTACAGCCTTCGTCAATGTTCAGAAGTCGTCTTCCGTTGATATGTTTGTTGAGATTTGGAAACAGATAATAGTTGAACTGGGACAATACTGGTGAATAGGGTAGATTCCTGAGGATTTCAAAGTGAAGGCCTGCCAATTTTTGTCACGTGGTGACCGCCTTATGAGGAGGGGCATCGTACTGCAGATACAAGATTCCTTTTCTCAGCTATCTTCGATGTTTGAGACGAATTGTCGTTTATGGTCGTTGAGAAGTTCCACATAGTACTCTGCCGTCATGGTTTTACCGCGTTGTAAGTAGTGATTAAGTACTCTGTTGGTCTTTGTGTTCTGAACTTTTTTGGACATGGTATTCTTTAGTCTCTGGATCGAAATTTTACTTCCATATTTTATCCGTGGTGACAATATCATGCAAAAACCCGAGTGGATTACGACAAAAGTGGACTAAAATGGTCTGTGGAGTAACTATTCGCCCACGCTTTTGGTCTGTATTGAAACATTTGGGAACCTGTTTGGCTGAGAGCTTTCTTATATCCAAAGTATTATGAATAATCAATTTGCCCAGAGGCTCTGCTATATCCTTCGACAATTCAGGATCATGGAATGAACAGCATCCACACTTTCCAGAACTTTGACTTGAGCTGGCCTTTTAGAACGCTCTTTATCTTATGCTGAAATGCTCTCTTTTAAATGTAGCAACCGAATTCTTGGTAGTGAAATAAGAAGGGCAGTTACCACCCAATGTACCGACACATTATCATAAATTTGTTTGGCTATGTACCGTTTAAAAATATATACAGTTACCCACAACACGACTCTTTCACTGCGAATTTTCTATTTTCTTGAGCCATTTTCACTTCAAGCCTACACATAAAAATAAAAATGAATGTTACTCGCACGCAGTTACTATCATATATCAAATGAAACTATATGGTTCCGGAAATCTTTTCAAGTCTCAGACATCTATGGTGGCCGGCCGGTGTGGCCGAGCGGTTCTAGGCTCTACAGTCTGGAACCACGCGGCCGCTACGGTCGCAGGTTCGAATCCTGCCTCGGGCATGGATGTGTGTGATGTCCTTAGGTTAGTTAGGTTTAAGTAGTTCTAAGTTCTAGGGGACTGATGGATGACCTTAGCAGTTAAGTCCCATAGTGCTCAGAGCCATTTGAACCATTTTTGAACATCTATGGTGTATATACACAAACTGAAGCGACAAATGTAAATTCGTACCCTGCCGGGATTAGAACCTGAATCTCCTACTCAGACGTCCTAATCGTTACGGCATCCTGGTTCGAGGGCTTTGCACATCTTCGTGGACTACCCTAGCACCCCTAACCCCCCAAACCAAATTCCCATTCATGCCTCAGCTCATTTGGTATTCTCCCTAAATTCCAACAGCATGCCGTAAGCACCTATGCCTGGTTTTCAGGCATGATCCCCCATTTCGTTTGATGGTGAGGTGGTATTCCAATAGAGTTGGAGAGCCCCTGCAATTTTGTTCGAGTTTAGGGGAAATACTAAGTGAGCTGAGGCGTTAATGGGAATTTGAATTGAGGAGGCGTGCTAGAGTAGTCCTTGCAGTTGTGTAAAGCCACTGTGCCAGGGTGGCGTAGCGGTTAGCACAGCACATATGCCCAGTGAGCAGGCGGCCCGAGCTCGAATCCTGGCTTTGGTACAAATTTTCATTCGCCGCTTCAGTCTGCGTATATACTATCACATAAAATATAAAGAACAACGTTTAATGCCAAAACATCAAAATTAATCCACATCCATATTAAATACAAAAAGCTGATGACTTATTAGCACAGCACCCCCTCGTAAATGTCTGCATTTTGCCTAATCAGGAACTGTTGCAGTCCTCTTTCTGGAAATGCTTGCAACACAAAGCTTTTTTTATCTGAGAAAAGATGAAGAAAAGTAACTGGATGCCATGTCGAGAGAAAACTGGACGGGAGAGGGAATACAAAATTTCTTAGCCCAAAGAAGAATCACGTGTGATTATGTCACTGTGCGGAATGAGTTGGGCGTTTCTTGGGAACAAACATCCCTTTCGACAGCTGTATACGACGCTTCGTCCCGACAGCTCTACCTTAACCTCGTCGGGAAACATCGGTAGTATCCTCTTGTGGCGATTCTTCCCTTAGCGCCGCACCATGGCAGTCCCAGAGAAATATTCAGCGTCACCTCGAGCGTTAGTGGTTGGGTCTTCGCCTTTCTCGACTTTGCTGAATCCACCTGTTAGCACTGCTTGCCTTGCTCCTTTCTCTCGGGATACTAGAATAAAAAATTACTCGTCCATGGCGATTAATCGGGTTAAAGAGTCAGGGGGATTGGCCTGACGCAACTGATACGTTTCTGCTACTGCCTCCGTTCCCCAGGCCTTTTGAATGGATATTGAGCAATCGTGGAACCAAATCGGTTCATGTTCAAAGTGCAGTGCAAGCTGTTGAAAACTGGTCCATGACTGATCACTTTTCTCACTACTGCCTTGCCTCGGCTATGATACTCTGGTCTTTGAGCACCAACGCCTCCACCTCTGGCGATTACTGCTGTTTCAGAGGTAGATGGTCTGCCTCTTCTTTCTTTGTGGTTCAGACTTGTTTAATCAACTTGAAACGTCCCCTTTGAACAATTCTTACATGACTGTTTTTTGTGAGGTAAGTGATTTGTGAAAGGTATAGTTTAATGTTAGTCAGGGCCATTCTTTTGTAGGGAATTTTGAAAGTCAGATTGCGTTGCGCTAAAAATATTGTGTGTCAGTTTAAGCAAAGTCATGTAAGAATTGTTCAAAGGGGACGTTTCAAACTGGCCCAGAGGCAGCAACGCTAACCACTATATTATGAGTTGCGGACTTCGGTTATCTTGTGTACTATATCGCAGCGGTTCTCTCTGTGTTTGTCCAACTTTCATCGACATATGTTATTTGACAGTGGCACATCATGCGAAAATTCCTTTCATCGTTAACGGTTGCTCACCAGTATATTTATTACGTAACTTTTATCCAGATGATACTTTATGATTACTTCCACAAGCGCACTGTGATGCTCTATCGCTTGTCTTTCGCTTTCGATGTATGAGACAGTTCGAAACGGATGGAAAGCGTAAAGTAAGTCCTGTATGATATAGTTAAATGGAAAAGTTGCAGCCAAGGTACAAAAAATTGTGTTATTCAATAAATATTTGATCCTTGCTAAGCTTGGGTCCTATAGAAGCGCAGAAGTGATGGTGTTATTCTTTATGTTTTCACTAGTTTTAGAGTCCAGTTTCAATGTGCCCGTGTGATGTTAAGGAACAAATTCCTTTTCTACTCGGATAAACATAGACTACAAAACGTGACACTTAGACTTCGAACTTTCGAGACTTTGAGATTACTACCGTTTTTTCATTGACCTACGGTCAAAGGTCTGATTAGCTGGGGGCTCACAGCTTATGTTGCGAAAGGTTATATAAATTCTATTTCGATATTTAGTAACACCCATGAAAGGATCTTGCTCAACATTTCCACACTCTATAACAAGTTTCTTTGTACATAGATCAGGTAGAGGCACTAAAATTCGAGACTGTCATCTTTGTTACGTAAACGTATTACAATTATATGGTCACTGGTCGTTTATCGAATCGCTATCTGGTCGGACTGGTTCACGTTTTCCGAAGTTTTCCTATGTAATTTAACTTAAATTTTGGACCATCTCTTTCAATAAAACCACAAGCGATTTGTTTTCACAAGTCAGAGAAACATTATATAAAGTTGATGACAATGAAACATATTAAACAGTGTTAATCTGCCAGGAAGTACCATATCGATGTACTCTCCGCTGCGGAGTGAACAACTGATTCTGGAAACGTCCCCCAGGCTGTGACTGAGCCATGTGTCCGTAATATCCTTTGTACCAGAAGTGATAGTACCGCAAGTTTCATAGAAGAGCTTCCGTGATGTTTGGAAGGTAGAAGATGAGGTACCGACGGAAGTAAAACTGTGAGAAGGAATTGTAAGTCGTGCTTGCGTAACTGAGCCAATATAGTGCTCGCCTGCTCCAGGTAAAGGTCCAGAGTTCGAGTCTCCGCCCGGCACACAATTTTAATCGGCCAGGAAGTTTTAGATTACAAAAACTTTAACTTTCACATGACCTGTCTTTCGGGTTGTCATATACCACTGTTTTATGTCACAAAGAGAGATAATCTTATTCAATACGTAATAGAATGAGATTTTCACTCTGCAGCGGAGTGTGCGCTGATATGAAACTTCCTGGCAGATTAAAACTGTGTGCCCGACCGAGACTCGAACTCGGGACCTTTGCCTTTCGCGGGCAACTTTCAATACGTAATACTTTTAGTAGTGAAAGGTGGCATCGTGTACATGTGACCAGAGATAATAGATTTGCCATTGCTCATTGGCATGAAAATGATGCACTATAAACATTATGTTAGAAACTGTCTCCATATACACTGAAGAGTTGTGTTCCTCGTTTTCTAACGTATATTTACCTTTCATCAACTCATCTTCTATGGTAAATCGTAGGATTAGTGCTGCCTCGCGATTTCCTTCATTTCTCTAGAACCCAAACAGATTTTCCCTGATGTCCACTTCCACTAGTTTTTGCATTCTTTTGCAAGCAATTCATGTCAGTATTTTGCAATCATGGCTTGTTTGCCTTTCCCATAGTAGTAGACCCAGAAGAATGTCACTGTAACTGCGGCCGAAACGTTGGTTTCATGAGTGATAGTCTTTTACAATATGACGTAATACCATACGCAGAAAACTTCCATGGTAACTGTCTCCCGCCGCAGAAGCCTACACAGTTCTGTTTTCATTGAATGTTTTCTGAAAGGGCTCAATAATTCTGAGCACCTATGGCACGGGCCTCAAAAATCACGCTTATTTCATGCCTCCTGCCCTTCCGACGTCGACTAACTACAACGATCAGCTGAAGGGCTGTTCGCATATTAGTCACGTTACACGTCGAAGTGTTCTTTCCACTCTGGTGATACGAGTGCTCTCGCTTTCCACCAAGACAAATAGTGGTTCACCACTTTGAAAGCATATGATGAACACTAAATGACGTCAAATGGTTCAAATGGCTCTGAGCACTATGGGACTCAACTGCTGAGGTCATTAGTCCCCTAGAACTTAGAACTAGTTAAACCTAACTAACCCAAGGACATCACAAACATCCATGCCCGAGGCAGGATTCGAACCTGCGACCGTAGCGGTCTTGCGGTTCCAGACTGCAGCGCCTTTAACCGCACGGCCACTTCGGCCGGCTAAATGACGTCACTCTCCCAAAATTGTCATATACCTAACCCAGCCGGGATATTATACAGAACAGCTCAAAGGCAAGTATGAATGACCTACGCCTGTTTCAGCTTTCCATGCCGTCTACTTTCTGTCTCGTGCGACGTTATTTGCAGAGTCGATACCATGGCGGTGCAAGAATGCGTTCCTTGTGAAATTTAGGTCAACTCGTTCTTAGAGGGAAATTCATTGTCCAATGAAGAGCCAAAGAATCTGGTACACCTGCCTAATATCGTGCAGGGCCCCCGTGAGCACGCAGAAGTGCCGCAATACGACGTGGCATCAACTCGACTAATGTCTGAGGTAGTGCTGGAGGGAATTGACACCATGAATCCTGCAGGGCTTGATAACCTGCCATTGTAGCAGCGGTAACCGATCTAACAACTGCGCCAGACACTCCTTGTCTTATATGGGCGTTGCCGACCGCAGTGCCGTATTCTGCCTGCCCCAGATATACTCAATAATGTTCATGGCAGGGGAGTTTGTGGCCAGCGAAAATGTTTAACTCCTGGAGCCACTCTGCTGCAATTCTGGACGTGTGGGGTGTCGCATTGTCCTGCTGGAATTGCCCAAGCCCGTCGGAATGCACAATTGACATGAATGGATGCAGGTGATCAGACAGGATGCTTACGTACGTGTCACCTGTCAGAGTCGTATCTAGTCGTATCGGGGGTCCCATATCACTCCAACTGCACACGCTACACGTCACTGCAGAGCCTCCACCAGCTTGAACAGTCCCCTGCTGACATGCAGGGTCCATCGATTAATGAGATTGTCTCCATACCCGTAAATGCCCACCCGCTCGATACAATTTGAAACGAGATTCGTCCGACCAGGCAACATATTTCCAGTCATCAACAGTTCAATGTCGGTCCTGACGGGCTCAGGTGAGGCGTAAAGCTTTGCGTCGTGCAGTCATCAAGCCGATATCGATGATGTTTCATTGAATGGTTCGCACCTTGACACTTGTCGACGGCCCAGCAATTTGCGGAAGGGTTGCACTTCTGTCACGTCAAACGATTCTCTTCAGTCGTCGTTAGTCCCGTGCAGTATCTTTTTCCGGCCATGGTGATGTCGGAGATTTGATGTTTAATCGGATTCCTGACATTCACGGTACACTCGTCAAATGGTCGTATGGGAAAATCCCCACTTCACGCTACCTCGGAAATACTGTGTCCCATCGCTCTTGCGTCGACTATAACACCACGTTCAAACTCACTTAAACCTTGATAACCTGCCATTGTAGCAGCGGTAACCGATCTAACAACTGCGCCAGACACTCCTTGTCTTATATGGGCGTTGCCGACCGCAGCGCCGTATTCTGCCTGTTGACATATCTCTGTATTTGAATACGAATGCCTATAACAGTTTCTTTGGGGCTTCAGAGTAGCTATATACAGTTTACCTGATACTATAAGTCACTGCCCAGCGAGGAAAACGTTTACGCTAAAATAGAGTAACGCTGAAGATAGCTTAATCATTTTCGTACCACCGTAGCTCCGCCCGTGAGTAGTCAGTACCTGAATGTATCTAATTATGCTTCTAATTTCGACGTAGTCCCTACAGTGCTCTTTAATTTTAAGAACTTCTAGTAATGAACTTCTCTCAAGTTTTATCGGCGTGATTGATTAATGGTGTGAACACCTCGAAGCACACCATTAACTTGCTTTTCTCTCATATGTATGGAAAAGATATATTTGTAGTGTTTTTTGCGCGATTCTTCATCTTTCCAAATGGAGATGAGATAAGGCTCTATATTCTAGACAAAAACAGCAATAAGCGTACTGCACTGTGCTTTTCTAATGTATTTATTGGAAGAGAAGGAGATTAGTGTTTAACGTCCCGTCGACAACGAGGTCATTAGAGACGGAGCTCAAGCTCGGGTTAGAAATGGATGGAGAAGCAAACTGTCCATGTCCTTTCAGAGGAACCACCCCGGCATTTACCTTAAGCGGTTTAGGGAAAACCTACTTCAGAGTGGCTGGACCCGGGTTTGAACCGTCGTCCTCCCGAATGCGAGTCCAGTGTGCTAACCACTGCGCTACCTCGCTCGATAAAAGTGTTTGTCATTGTAGTTCAAGTACTCTGCTGGTCACTGAGACTCATATTATCTTAGGTTCCTTACATCAGTTGAACAGAATACCGAGATTGGTACTTAACAAACTCATGAGTCTCTCATGCCTCCTTAACCAGTCTCAGCTAACGTTCCGTGTCTCATCTGTCTACACAGCTTTCAAGTGTTCTCTCTCACTCTCAGCTTAAATGGGATCCTTTCAAAGAATGACGCTGTTGGGTACTTCTAAAGGAAGACAGCAAAGAATTCATCTGTATCTTGCTGGTAGGGCTAATGAGAATACGGTAAGAGAGGAAGAGAGATACGAATACCATCATACTAATGCTTATGGGCAGTCCTTGTTCCATCACACCATATGGGAATGGAATATGGCTGTTACTAACATTGGCACGCACTTACCGCTGCTGTGCATAGAATGAAGGATTGCTCAATATTGTAATCCTTACGCTGCAGTACCATGTCGCGGTGTTATAGCACCCAAAGTGCACAGTGCATTGATGATGTGGGGTATCGCTTCCTGCATTTGAATGTGAACAACTCTGCAAGAACCCATGCTGAGCTGGTGGAAGTGTGCAACGAAAGTCCACCAACATAGGACACAGTGGTTAGGTGGCACAGGCGTTTCAAGCGTGGTCAAACAAATCTGAATGAGGAAGAAAGACGTGATTGGCCACCTCTCTTTGAAGAGCCGGGAAACACAAGAAGAGTGGAGGTGCGGGTACTCCAAAACCAGCATATCACAGTCGAGATAAGACAACAGCGGAAAAAGTGAAAATCAGTCACGGGCCCCATCTTACACTACATTTTGGACATGAAACCACTTGATTCCATGATTGCTAGCGTGCATTTTAAAAGTCCGCCGATCGCAGAGAGCAGTGGGAAGTATCAGCTGTGTCAGGCCAGTCGAGTTGTCTTCCTTAGCCCATTAATCGCCATGGACGCGTGCTGGTTTATCACTATGGCCCCGAGAGAAAGGAGCAAAGCAAGCAGTGCGAACATGTGGATTCAGCAGCACCGAAAAAGGCGAAGATCCAACCATTATCGCTCAAGGTGACGCTGAGTGTTTCTTTGGGACTGCCATGGTATGGCTCTAACGGAGTATGCAGATAAGGGGCAAACCGTCACAAGAGCATACCACGGACATCTCCTGATGCGGTTACGTGAAGCGCTCAGGGCGAAGCTTCGGGTAAAGCTGTCGAAAGGGGTGTTTTTATCCAGGAAACGCCCAGCTCATTCTGCACAGTGACACTGTCATACGTGCTGCTTCTTTAGGCCAAGAACGTTTGTCTCCCCCCCCCCTCTCCTCCCCCCCCTCCCTCAACCCAGCAACACCATCTTCGTATAGCATGGAAACCAGTAATCTCTCCCCTCTCCTCAGGTGAAGAAATCATAACGTCGCGGTCATTGCCAGAATGATTAAGAGCTGTTTTTTAAGGTGCAACAGATAAAACGCAGATCTCCGCCAAAGAATTCATATTGGGAAAAATGAGTCTCATTAAAGGGCGAATATGAATAGAAGGAGGAAGTCCTACACTAATAATGGCGCCATCAGGCCTCTTGACCATGGATTTTGATGAATTTTCAGTGTGTTCTTCAGGACGTGTCTTGAGTACCTGGCTAGCGGCTTTCACGCGAGGGTCCCTACTTTCTGAGGGAATCGATGTTGTAGCTTTATACGTCCCTCCTGTACCTGTAAATGTAGTCAACTTTCAACGAAACGTGTGTAGCGCAGCAGGACTACCACGCTGGCAGACGGGTTCAAATCCTGTCCTTGTACTTGTTTCTTTTTTCGTCATACAGAATATCATTAAATAATATATATCACTCTAAATTATTCAGAAATCATCCCGCCCAATTGTACTCCATTTGTATTTTTAAGGGCAGGTTAAAATTTTCGTTAAAAATTCAAAATGCTCCCTACTTACCAGAATAATTGAAAAATCGCTTCGAGAGAAGATTCCATAAAAGAAATTCTTTAATTCTGCATCAGTTTTGTGCATCACTTTTCACAGAAATGATCAAATATGCGTGGTTAGCATCGGAGTTGGCCGAAGAAACAACAATCTTTTTGAATCTGAACGAACACTGTTTTTTCGGCGTCGCTTCTGAAAAATTCGTGTGTCTCAACGCAGGGGCTTTCATCAATATGTGTTGTGTTCTACGAATTTGTGTTTCGGTTGCTTCTACGAGAAATATCATCTATAATTCTGTTCTAACGCAGCAAGCGAAGCAAGCAATAGCGAGTAGGATGATGCTACAAACTATTTTGTAACAAAAGAAATACACATTTGAAAAATGTCTGTTGTAGTTTTTGATGTGATAATAAAAATTCTGCGGCGAAAATTACTATTTTAATAACTTTGCAACACATATACCATTTGATGATATTATGTAAGATGAAACTGGAAAAATGGAGTGCACGGGAAGGATATGAACCCGTTTCGCCATCGTGGTAGCGCTGATCCTTAGTCTCTGTGCTACTCTCGTTTGGTCAAAATGTCTCTAACTTCACAGTACGGGAGGTGAGCATAACTTTAACTTTGATTTTGCAGCGATTTTTCCGGTGCATGAAAAGCCCTAACCAGGTACTCAGGAAAGGATCCTCTACAGCATACCTAAGACTCATCAAAATTCATGATTAACGGGTCTGATGCTCCCATTGTAAGTTTAATGATCGCAGTTGGATGCTTTTCAATGTGATAATTGAAACTCTCATAGATCAGACGATAGTCTCCAACCTCTCATCTTTGTCCACTTTAAATCTTAGCTGATATTAATAGAATTTTCTGTCGGTGTTTGACAGAACATCATAATACAGAAAAGAAGGAAAAACGCTCCCTAAAGTTCCGCAAAATTACTTTTATTGCGTCACGAACTCGTTTTCGGCTCCTCAGGCCACTTCAGGTGACAACTGAATGTTGCAGACACAGATAAACATAATATGCGACCTACACAGATATTATTTGTACGGAAGATACAATAATAAAAGAGCTTTCAAACAGGGAAACATTCAGTTTTTGTGACAAAGAAATAAGTACATTAACTAAAAAAAGGGGTAAAAAAAGGTTTTATCTGGCGATTATTTTACAACTGATAAGAAATAAGATGAGTTTACAGTTTTAATCTAGTATTTACGACGAAAATTTAATTTAACGAAGTAGAAATTGGAAATTGAGCGTCATCATTTAATCATAGGCTGGCATTCTACGTCATGCTTTTGTTGATTCCCAGTAGGGTCTTTTTCTGCTATTCTTGACAGACTGTAAAACCACTGTGTATCCATTGTGCTCATTCAGTAACTAATAAAGTTAAAGCACCAGATGAAGTCGGTTTTTATTGACTATACTGATGTCCATTTCCTTCTTTTCATATGTTGTGGGAACCTTTTAAACAGCGCAGACAGTACATTATAGCTGCGTCCCTAAGCAGATGTTATCGCTGTAGATCTTCCGAGATGTATTTAAGCCAGCGAGTGGTACAAGCGACGAGGAAAGTAGCTGTTTAGCTTGTCAGGCCCGGCACTTACGCTCCATTAGCGTCTCACGTCACGGAAGAACAGCGCTCGTCCATCTTCAGCTGTAGTAATTCTGCTTTAGAGCTGCTTCCTCGGACCTTGTGTTGACCGTGAGTGGGAGGTCTGATACTCGTGGTATCGCCTAAATCACCTTCAGTACTAGGAAACATAACCAATACTGTATGCCTAATGGGTCAAAACCAAATCAATCCAAAAAAGAATCTGTAGCGTTGCAAGATAGAACATGACATAAGTTATGACTCCAAGGCTAATGTACAACCGACACTTGTCATATATAGTTCTAACAAGTGCCTTTTTAAGACTAGCATATAGACTACGACATGTGACAACTGTTCAATATGCTACGACCTGGTCTTTTTGCACAGTAGGCAGAGTGAGTTCAAAAAATTAATAAAACAGGTATATTACTGCATAATAATTGCGTCAGAATTAGTCACAGAAGTGGCAACTATAGATGCGGTTGGCTAGTGATCTTCGTTACATGTTTTCGTGCTCTTTTCTGTACTTCCCAGCTGCATTGCTCGTTTTCGTTTTCTTGTAGGAATATTCGGTAAATGGTATGTTACAAGCAGCAGTTACTACATCTACATTTACTTTTCTTTATCGAATTTCTCTCTAGTTAAAATTTTCACAGTTTTCTCTCAAATAAAGAAACTGAAGGTTTCTTCGCTGTTTGTGCACCAACTAACGCTTCCATACCTTCAACCACGTTGCCGCTTACACAAAAAAAAAATCGTTTGTGAGTGGCCATTACGGCCTTCAATGTACCAAGGGTCGCCCGAAACTACGGTAACAGTGTGTAACGTACTTTCAATTTATTGCGACCTTTACTGAGCTAATAGTGAAATGTTAACTTACGAGGGCGTGCTGAAAAGTAATGCTTCCGAATTTGTATGTGAAAACTCTTAAAGCTCTTTCAATAACACAGGGTTTACTAACATTATACATATTTATTTCTCAATACAGTCACCCTGGTGACGAATGCATTTCTCCTAACGAGAGACCTGTTTGTTGATAACATCACTGTACGATGTTTTGTGTGCCGAAGGCGACGCGTGGGCCACCAGTTACCCAGCCGTGCTCTACACTCATTTACTACTATTTTCAGGTTTATAAATCAATTCTGGCGTTGTGGCAGGTGAATTCCTCGAAGGTAGTCTTTAAGTTCCGGAAACAGATGAAAATCAGAAGGGCCCAAGTCGGGACTGTATCGAGGGTGATCGATGACAATGAACCCAAGGCGTCGGGTTGTTGCAGATTTCGTAGCGCTCGTATTGGATCTGGCATTGTCATGATGGAGGAGAGGATATTCCATATGTGAACTAACTCTTCGCATTCGAAACTCGATTCGAGTACGCTGTTTTTCATGCACCTACACAGTTATGTTACGCAGGGTCACGTTACACGTTACAATTCAGAGTCATCTAGCGGCAGAGAACTGCAAATGTGTAGAGATGAAGAATAAAGGTGTAGAATGTTAATAACGTTTGAAATTATTTTTCAGCTCGCCCTCATACATTTTAAAGTGGATAAATTGAAAGTACTACGAAATATGTGAAGATTAATGTTGCTAAAAGACTACACACTGTAGTCTTATTTTCATGACATGCTTATGAAACGATATGATGACTTTCATTTCGATGGGGTAATATACAGGGAGAGAAAGGCTGGAGTGTGTCAGTCTTTTGTGGAGTAACAGGTCTCATTTTTATTTCATTTCTTTAATTCATTTTCAGGTCTGAGGATTTCTTGAACCGTTTAAATATAAAGGGTAGTCAGAAAGCTCCGGAAAAGCTTGTAAAGGTGTTGCAGGGGTGTCTAAGCTGAGAAATAAATGTTGAGCCAAAATTCGACACACTGCGCCGTTTGCAAGTTATTTAGCATCAAAGTTAACCAATCACGTCGTCTCGCGCACTAAAATATGTTAATGCACAGACAACTATGGCTTCTTGAGCTACCACTTGTTCAAATGATCTTTGCCAGTTAAAATTTGCCCTTTCCGCAAAGGAGAAATTTCATCTAGGTGGACAAAAGTTGGATTTGTTTGCTCTGAGGAAACCAAACGAAGAACGCGTTTGGCGACAGTTTCTATGGCAGGCTACTTGGATTTGCGTTGGCAATGACGTCTTTGGCTAACTTCAGTGCTAAATAACTCGGAAATGGAGCAAGATAACCATTTTTTCTGAACAATTATTTCTCAGCACAACCTGTCCTTCATCATCCTAACAAGCTTTTCAGGCTGCTTCTGACCATCCTGTATGAATGATGATTATGAACGGCCTCGGTGGCTGCAACGATTAAAGTGTCAATTACCGTTTTTATAATCTCTTCACACTGAGTAACTATTGGATGTGAAATTTTTCTGTTGCAGTATGTCTGGACGGCCAGTGTGGCCGAGCGGTTCTAGGCGCTTCAGTCTGGAACTGCGCGACCGCTACGGTCGCAGGTTCGAATCCTACCTCGGGTATGTATGTGTTTGATGTCCTTAGGTTATTTAGGTTTAAGTAGTTCTAAGTTCTAGGGGACTGATGACCTCAGATGTTAAGTCCCATAGTGCTCAGAGCCATTGGAAGCATTTGAGCAGTATGTCTAGGTCGCGGAATGATTTAAGAAAAAGACAGGCAAGTTTCAGTGACTACAATGTAGTCCCGGAGGGCTCGCTTCTGATTATAGAACTGCCGCCGAAGGTCGTGGGGCATCGTACAAATGTTCAAATGTTCAAATGTGTGTGAAATCTTATGGTACTTAACTGCTAAGGTCATCAGTCCCTAAGCTTACACACTACTTAACCTAAATTATCCTAAGGACAAACACACACACCCATGCCCGAGGGAGGACTCGAACCTCCGCCGGGACCAGCTGCACAGTCCATGACTGCAGCGCCTGAGACCGCCCGGCTAATCCCGCGTGGCGGCATCGTACAAGACAGATACGCTGCTGCACGATTTGTTTAGCCCAAACGCCGACCGACAGTGGCCTCACACGTTCTCCATCGATACGCTGATCAGCGCAGCACCAGAGGCCATCGATTCCACCTTAAAACACTGGTATAATGAGCCGCGACGAAACCTTGGCCCGGTGCTGAATACTGCCCATTCTAACATGCCGGAACTATTTGGTCAAAGCACGGCTCTATAGAATTTGATTTGCCATGGCCGGCGGCCTTCCTAGCAAGTAGGATAACGGGACGCCAGTAACAGATAAAAAGATTTGTCTTTTTCATGGGAAAACAAATAGCAGAATTCGTTTTAGAATTTGTTTTGTCCCTGTGTGGAGGCGAGCGGCCGTCACTCAGAAACCTCGACCCTCTCGTGTCGTAGAGAACGCAGTAAAAAACTCCATTTGCTGCCCCTAAAAAGTTATCAGAGAGTGGGAGACAGCAGGCCACTTTCTGAGAATTACAGACGCGGGGAACTGCGTACTGGCTGAAATAAAAACATCTCTGGAGAGTGAGGAATTTTGCGCTTATCGTTTGGGAAATGTGCTCGCGGTAGCTCAAGCCATTGGCTGGTTGATAAAATTTTTTCTATGAAGGGAGGTTAGAAGTTTTGGTATGAACATTTTCGCTGGCCAGAATTTAACGGAGCCTCGTCGCTGGTGAAAGATTGTTTATGTGACCTTTGGGGGGAGAGAGAGAGAGGCTACAGTTCTGCCGAGGGCACTCTGCTTGGACGGCCCTACAAATACACACGTATTCCACGCCTCTGTGAGAGCTAGCTGTTCTCCAGCTCCTTCTATGATTGGCTGGAGACAGGGTGCATCCTGCAAATCAAACAACTAAGTATGGCCATCAACTGTCGTAACGACGAACTTCTCAAAGCGGCATAGGCGTTGGGAATGCTCGTGTTTTTGACTAAGTTAGATTCTGGTTCAAATGGCTCTGAGCACTATGGGACTTAACATCTAAGGTCATCAGTCCCCTAGAACTTAGAACTACTTAAACCTAACTAACCTACGGACATCATACACATCCATGCCCGAGGCAGGATTCGAACCTGCGACCGTAGCGGTCGCGCGGTTCCAGACTGAAGCGTCTAAAACCGCTCGGCCACACCGGCCGGCTTAGTTTCTGGGGTCACAGCACTTTTGATTAGGTGTTCCAAGGCTTATTAAGGACCCAGTTAGTTATGGTAGCTGCATGTGACATCCTGTGTCCTATGGAAAGGTCGAAGCGATCACCGTGCAGACACTGATCTCGTTTCTTTTTGTCGATGATTTGTAATTTGAAGACTATTCTCTTCTTCCTTATCCCTTGAGGTCTTCGTCAAGTGAATCAGTCATTAGTTTAGACCGATCATTATCCATGAAAATTAGTTGTTTTATTTGCTCTGCGTATTATTTCTCGCGATATCATTTTGTCATAAAATTCGTGTTATGTATTTGACACAGATGTTTTGTAATAAATCGGGGTCAGATTGGACCGATCTTTTATTTCAGTAGATAGATGGTCCCCCTATTTATTGAGATTATTTAAGCTTTTTCAAAGCACCAACACTCAGGACCCGTTTGTCAGGGCCACATTTTCATCACATTATTATGTTGCACGATAGTTTTCACTATCACATCTGAGTCCACAGGTAGCGATCTCCTTCTCGGAGGATCCAACTGGTGCAGATCACTGTGGCTGCTAGAAGGCATGTCCATCTCGCTTAACGTTTTTCAAGGTTAACTACAAGTTGTACAGAAATCTGATCTCAGTTATAAGAGGTGAAGGACATGAAAGGGAAGCAGCAGTTGAGAAAGAAATCAAGACACGGTTGTGGTCCGCCTCCGATGTTGTGCAACGGGGAAAAGAGCGCTACAGCACAAATTGAATAAGAAGATAGTTTGATAAGACGCTTCCTGAGGCATCAAGGAATAGTTAATTTGGTAATGTAGGGATTTAGTCAGCAGATTCAGATTTGGTGAGGTTCAATAGTTATGGAGACATGAAAAAAACTGCACAAGATACATTAGTGTGCAGAGCGGGATATAATCAGTCTTCGGACAATAATAATAATAATGCAGTTTTGTCATATACAGACATGGTTGGAGACCGTGGCTGTTATATAAAATAATTTGTTTATTTAATAACAATAATGCTGATAGTGTCCCGCTTTAAGTATAGGTGCAGTGTAATAGTCGATACTGGCCCACCTACATTTAGTCTTTGTTTAACTTCGGAGGTATCCTATGAGACACGTCTACTTAACAATTCTTCGCCGTAATGTGTTGATTCCATAGCTAAATAGGACTCCACGCCGTTTCATTGTCAGTCTCCATTTCTTGCATTTTTATAATTCTACGTACTGAACTAGGTGGCATAATGGTGCAGAAGCTCTATTTGTTCTAAGGAGAATGTAGCTTCAAATCGTCATGTGGTCATCCTTATTTAAGTTTTTTGGGATTTTCCTAAACCTTCTTGGTTGAATAGTTTCTTCACACAGATCATAGAGGATTTTCGTCGCCGCCAAATTTCCCATCACTATTGATGATTTTGATGATTTTTAATCTCCCTAAGTTTTTTTTTTTCTAATCGGTAACATATAACGGTATCAAATGGTATTACAACCACATCATTGTTACCAAATGTTTAAAACACCGCTTCAGTTGTAAATTTCTTTTATTATCACGACAGGTTTCGCGCTCTCAGAAGCCCATCTTCAGGTGTCGCAACTGTACTGTGGCCCCGAGCTCCCGGTGGACGTGTAGTAGGCGCTGTGTGCTAGCTATGAGCGCAGAACAGGGGGTCTACTACACGTCCACCGCGGCCCACAGTACAGTTGCGACACCTGAAGATGGACTTACGAGAACCCGAAACTAGTCGTGATAATTAAAGAAATTTACAACTGAAGCGATATTTTCAACCTTTGCAATAATGCTCAGTTGCGGATGTTCTTCCAACAGGATAGATCATCATTCTTACATACTGTGTCCATACTACAATTGGTTTAATGTCAGATCCTAGCGTGTCTTTTGCCAGTGAAAGTAACATGCACTGCTAAGTCGAACTGCAATTGTTATCTCATTATTAACTATTGTTCCCTTATAACTGGCTGGTTAGGTTGGTGCTAAGAGTTGGAGGTAGACGGGAGCATATCGTCTCTACTAGGAACATGGGTAATTAAGAACCTTAGTCATGATTTAAAGTAGATCGTTTCTACTTTCTCGCCGGCCGCTGTGGCCGAGTGGTTCTAGGTGCTTCAGTCCGGAACCACGCTGCTACTAAGGTCGCAGGTTCGAATCCTGCCTCGGGCATGGATGTGTGTGATGTCCTTAGGTTAGTTAGGTTTAAGTAGTTCTAAGTCTACGGGACTGATGACCTCAGATGTTAAGTCCCATAGTGCTTAGAGCCATTTGAACCACTATTTTTACTTTGTTTCTACTTTCTCCTTTGTGAGCTACAACCGATACCATCAGTCCACATAGTACTTACTTCTTATTGAGTTTGTGCCACGTTTCCTATAAATATCATGACAAATTTTACCGTAGCTACGTTCTCTCGAAGCTGAGTCCACTTTATTCACCACTGCGCCACCTCGCTCATCGTTAGCTCTTTCGTGATTGTGGAATGCATGTGTCCCACTAACGCAATATGCAGTTTTGAGCATTGGGACTTCTATATCTCGTATCTCTAGTACTAGCATGTAGCGAGATGCTTTCGGAACTTGGAGAAAAATACTCTGGACCTTGGGGTGGATATATAGAAGGCTGTGAGCGATCAGATGGAACGGCGTATGTTTATGGTATGTCTGTTTCACGAAAATCGGATCAAATCACCATCTTCTCCAGTCCTTATATGTCTGAAGTAACTAATTATGTTTTGACATAAATCATAGACATTATTTCTAACCGTTACCGCGCACCTCAGTAATTCTGCTGGTTTGTATGTAATTTGTTTTTAGTGGGATATATATGCCCCAGACAACTTCACAGAATGTATAAAACATTAGTGTGTGGTATGTCAAAGCCATCTTCAAATGTTATGCTGAAAACTTGTGTGTGGTCTTAAGCGTTTTTCACTGTCAGGAGAATAAACGTGTTTTGGCGCTGATTTGTTGTACTTTTTTCCATGACTGTATCCTAATAAAATCATTCTAAAATTAAATATTTAACTCTGAATATCAAAGGTTCACATTAAGACATTGTTCTAGCCAGATTGATGAGAGACATGTGTCCCACTACTCCGTTCCTCAAAATCGGCCAGTTTAAAATCGTTTGGTGCCGACAGTGTATTTTTTATCACGATTTTGAGCTTTTATGTTTCAGATATATATGCTAAATAAATTTTAACCGTGAAAGGATAAAGTTGTCGGTGGAAGACAGTAAGTAATGGAATTACTTTTAGTATCATCTACGTTCACGACCAACATGAAGCACTGAAAATATTACTGAAAAACTGCTGACTTATGAAAGAGAAATACACTACCTGAGAGAAAAGTGAAGCCCTCAGAAAGGGAGGAGAAAGTGAAATGAAATTTCATAGGCTGGAAGGATATGTGATGTTATTTGAGTGATTACAAAATTGTTCAAATGGCTCTGAGCACTACGGGACTTAACATCTGAGGTCATCAGTCCCCTAGAACTTAGAACTACTTAAACCTAACTAACTAAAGGACATCACACACATGCATGCACGAGGCAGGATTCGAACCTGCGATCGTAGCGGTCACGCGGTTCCAGACTGAAGCGCCTCGAACCGCTCGGTCACTCAGGCAGTCTCAGTGATTACAAAATCGAGTTAAATTTAGAAAGAACATGGCAGTATGAGCCCACTTGCTAGTATGACGTTGCTCCCACTTTTGTTACTCGGATGTATGCACTGATTCTGGTGAGAACAGTGTCATAAATCCGTTGTTTCCTTTCCTGAGACAAGTTGGCGCACAGGTGTCGTAACTGATCCTTAACATCCCAGTTACTTGCACCGGAACAGATTTCGCATTCTGTCTAATCTGAACCATGTTCTATAGGGGACGGAGCTGGGGACCTTGCTGGCCACGGGTGAACCTCAACATCACTCTGACATTTCATACGGAGAGGTTCAAATGGTTCAAATGGCTCAAAGCACTATGGGACTTAACATCCGAGGTCATCAGTCCCCTAGACTTAGAACTACTTCAACCTAACTAACCTAAGGACATCACACACATCCATACCCGAGGCAGGATTCGAATCTGCGACCGTAGCAGCAGCGCGGTTCCGGACTGAAGCGCCTAGAACCGCTCGGCCACAGTGGCCGCCTATGGAGAGGCGCCACGTGTGCAAGAGCACAGCCCTGATGAGAAATGGTACTACGATACTGTAGTGTGAAACATAGCTCATGAGTACACAGGATGTCCATGTAGTCAAACTGCTCCAAATCACTGAGCTGAAGTCACACCCGATGGCCACCCACACCATGACGCCAGGAGTAAAATCGCTGCGCCTCCCCAAAAACATTGGAGGAATAGGGCCTCTCTCCAGGTCGCCGCCATACTTGCCGTCGATGATCATCCGGGGTGGAAGAACGTTTCATTGGTGAACACAATCTGGCGCCATTCATCAACAGTCTATGATTGCACCACTCGAAATGCAGCCGTTTGTGCTGTCATGTTAACGGCAGCCTGCGCATGAGACAGTAATTCCCTTTCTAGCTGCTTCTAGTCTCAGACTAAAGGTGCGGGATGACACAGAACGTTCCAGGTAGTCCATTACTTGTTCTAGGATGGCAGGCGCGGATGTGAAGCGGTTGCGATGTGCTTGGTGCACAGTCTGGTGCACAGTCCTGCCTTTTGGTGGTTTGACGTGGTCGAGCGGAACTTGGCGACGAGTATTTCTGCTGTCATGTTCCACTACAGTCCAACATCGGGCCACTGTCGCATCCGAATGCCCCACAAATCCACCAGCTGGCCAAG
This sequence comes from Schistocerca piceifrons, assembly GCF_021461385.2. Taxonomy (NCBI): domain Eukaryota; kingdom Metazoa; phylum Arthropoda; class Insecta; order Orthoptera; family Acrididae; genus Schistocerca; species Schistocerca piceifrons. Next base: position 547,082,210 of record NC_060138.1, on the reverse strand, counting down.
TGGATGCCCACAATCAGGTCCCTTTTAAACTCTACCAGTTCCTGCCAACGCTGTCTCACACGAGTAAATGATATCTCTGGTCCTTCACAGTGCTCACTCAACCTCTGACACAGCCTGGTAACAACACTAAACACAAACGACATCAGTGCACTCTGGCAGCCGTTCTATCCGTTATAGAGAACTGCAATTAATGGTTCAAATGGCTCTGAGCACTATGGGACTTAACATCTTAGGTCATCAGTCCCCTAGAACTTAGAACTACTTAAACCTAACTAACCTAAGGACATCACACACATCCATGCCCGAGGCAGGATTCGAACCTGCGACCGTCGCAGTCCCGCGGTTCCGGACTGCAGCGCCTAGAACCGCACGGCCACCGAGGCCGGCTAACTGCAATTAATATTCACATACCCGTTGAGTGTGTGTGTGTGTGTGTGTGTGTGTGTGTGTGTGTGTGTGTGCATACGAAGTTCCGCTGAGACCCGTTCACGTTCTTTGGGTGCTTCACTTTTCTTGTCAGGTAGTGTAATTTCTTTTAATTTTCTACCACAACATGTTTCAAACATCTGTATTACATTCAGTAGCTCCTTGTCACCTGGAAAATTCAACCTAAGAGAAAAACCATAATATGCGGCTCGGCTTTCCTGCAAAAGTAGTTCCAGTTGTTCTACGAAGCTAAACTATGAACCTTTGTTGCCGATTAGATAACTACAAAATATTCAGCGAGTGCAGCCGTGAGCGATTCAGAAGCAGTTCTGGCGAGCACTTGGCGTCCTTGCGAGGGTAACAGCACCCGTTCTTCTTAAGCGCCAACCTTGCCTGGCCTCCATCACAACTATTTCCTGCTTACATCCCGGAACTGCAGTAAGCGAAGGTCTGCCTACCAGGAAAATTAGGAGAGGTCTCGTGAACAAAACAAGAACACGTGTTGTTCTTCAGCGACTGAATGACAATTGAGAGCGAGGTCTGTAGGACAAAGCATTTATTTCATTCTGACAAGGCTGGAGGAAAGAAGAGGGCTTGTTCACAGAACCAGTACGACATTCGCCTTAAATGCTGTAGAATGCCACGGAAACCTAAAAGAATGGAAGTGCTTCGATCGCGACAGCTCCTGATTATCAGTCTTGTAAATCAGGTTATGCTCACATTAGGACGATAACGTACTTCAGTTGGGAATGTTTTAAAACCGAACCGTCTTTCGACAGAAATGCTTAGCGTGGTAGTTCAGTTTTTTTTTTTTTCTTTTCTTCATTGTGCTCGACGTAGTGAAACTGATGATGGAATACCTGTCCATCATCCCCGCTCACCCTGAACAATGTGGCGCCATTGGGCAGCTCAACACACCAGCTGTTCGAGTATTTACTACAATAGAAAAAAAAACCGGGAGATTAGCGCTTAATGTCCAGTCTACGAGGAGGGCATTAGAAACGGACCACAAACTCGGGCTGATGTAACGTAGGGATGGAAATCTGCCCTACCGTTTCAAAAGAAGTACGGGCAACGTAAATCTGGATAACCGAACAAAGGTTTGAACCACCTGTCGTCTGAATGCTGCTCCTACCCCATGCGTCACCTAGCTCAGTTCTTTAGTGCAGTTCATTAGTAGTTCGTCTCCTTACCGCAGATTCTTTTCAGTCAACACTGCTCCTTGTAGACCTGCTACATGGCTCATAGGAGTGATCATGTTGGTTGTTGTGGTGGTCTTCCCTCTGAAGGCTGGTTTCATGAAGCTCTGTACGCTACTACCCTTTGCAAGTCTCATCAACTCTGTAACTACTGCAACCTACATCTATTTGAACTTGTTTATTGTGTTTGAGCCCTGTTCTGCCTTCCTCCAATGCCAAATCGGCGATTCCTTGATGCTGCAAATGTGTCCTGTCAACTGACTCCTTTTGGTCAGACTGCACCACAAATTTATTATTTCTGCAGTTCGTTTCATCATCTCTTCATTAGTTACTCGATCTACCCACCTTGTTACCAGCATTCTTCTGTTGCACCACATTTCGAAAGCTTCTATTGTAATTTTCCCAAAACTGTTTCATTTCTGTACAACACACTCTGTCCACTCAACACAAATACCATCAGAAAAAATTTGCTAACATTTAAATTTATATTCGATATTAACAAATTTCTCTTTACTAGAAATCCTCTTCTTTCTATTGCTAGTCGTATATCCTCTCTACTTCGACTGTGGCCAGTTACTTTGCTGCCCAAATATTAAAACTCGTCCTGTACTTTTAGCATCTCATTTCCTTATCTAGTTCCCTCAACACTGCGTACTTTAATTAGAATACATTCCATTATCTTTGTTTTACTTTTATTGATGTTCACTTTATAACCTCTTTTCAAGACACTATCCACTCCATTCAAGTGATCTTTCAAGTCCTTTGCTGCCTCAGACAGAATTACGTCATCATCAGACCTCAAAATTTAATTTCTTCTCCATGAACATTAATCCCCTTTCCAAATGTACTAAAGCGCCAAAGAAACTGGTATAGGCATGTACATTCAAATACAGGGATACGTGAACAGGCAGAATACGGCGCTGCGGTCGGCAATGCCTATATAAGACAACAAATGTCTGGAGCAGTTGTTAGATCGGTTACTACTGCTACAATGTCAGGTTATAAAGATTAAGTGAGTTTGAACGTGTTGTTAAAGTCGGCGCACGAGAGATGTGACACAGAACCTCCGAGGTAGCAATGAAGTGGGGATTTTCTCGTACGATCATTTCACGAGTGTACCATGAATATCAGGAATCCGGTAAAACATCAAATCTCCGACATCGCTGCAACCGGAAAAAGACCCTGCAAGAACGGGACCAACGACGACTGAACAGAATAGTTCAACTTGACAGATGTGCAACCCTTCCGCAAATTGCTGCAGATTTCAATGCTGGGCTATCAACAAGTGTCAGGGTGTGAACCATTCAACGAAACATCATCGATATGGGCTTTCGGAACCGGTGGCCGACTCGTGTACTCTTGATGACTGCACGGCACAAAGCTTTACGCCTCGCCTGGGCCCGTTGGTAGTTAGCTGGGAACAATGGCTGACCGAACGACAGGTAATATCAGTTCCTTATCTTTCCTTCAGACTTCCTTACAACATATGTAAACAGAGACGTCTTCATGAAAGATGGAGGCTAGATCACGGCCATTTTAGAGGTCGTTTTGATTGGCGACTGAGGACAGTATATTGAACAACATCACATCAGTATTTACTTCATGTGCAGACTAATAATTATAGCTATTAGAGGTAACATGTTTTTAGGTTAGTTAGTACATACAAGTACTTGAGGCAAGAGCAAGCCATTATACTTATCTTCCGCTGGACAGCAGGTCAGGTGTATAAGTGTGGGCAGGTAGACACAGAATGGTTAGTCTATACTGACAGGCGTAGTCCATTTAGTGGAACAGTTACGACTGTGCAGCAAATACCAGGTAGTGGCAAGTCTGCTGTGCCCTCTCAAACAGACCACTGCCAGATTTAACATATGCCATTCAGCGAAATAGCGTAATGCCTACTATCTGGAAGAGCGCCCTCCAAAAAGCTAGTCGAGTGTCTGCCCACTGTGTCAACATAGACGGTACATTGTTTGCAGAAAGTTATTACAAAAGATAACTGAGAATGATCACAAAGAGCAACGAGGAATTACTACAAAAGACAACTGAGAACGATTAAAAGAGCGACGAGGCAATTACGCCTAACCTGCCAAGACAGCAGGCTAGTGATACTTAAAAGTCAAAGCCAAAGTAATGGTCTTCCAGAGTAAAAAGTCGGTACACTCCAATGTAGACATCTTTGGTCGTACCCTGATCAAGTATCCACTTCAGATATCTGCATTAGGATAAAACTGTAAATAGAGGTACCAATCCTATAACAAACGCCAATGATGTCGGTGCAATATGTGGATGAATACAAAAGTCTCTCAGAACCGTAAGAAAGAAGATAAATTGTCGTTACAACGTTGCTATGAATACGGGAAATTGGAAAAAGTTCCGCGAGAGCAGTCCACTAAAATGAAGCTGCTTCAGCTCTTTAAGTACCTTCCAGGAGAGATAAAATAAGGAGCGAAGACGTATCTAAAATCACCATTTTCATCTCCGCTGTTTGTACAATTAATTAATTGCTATGCCACCCTACGTGAAAAAACTGACCTGCAGATAACAATGTATACACATTGCAGTGGATAAATTAATTGTTTAGCTTAATCCTCGAACTTAGTGATATTGTAGAAAGGATCTCATGCCTTCGTTCTCAGCTGACGTCACAACAGGCATTTGCAGTCTTTTGTCCTTGGCATCTCTGAAACAGGAAAGTCAAGTCGACGTCTCTAATCGCTGACTCTATGGCACCATTTACCCGAATACCAGCTATAATGAACGATAAGAGTTATTGCTAAAACGCTATGCTGATACAAGACTTTTTTTGCTAAAACGTTATCTCAGCATTTGCCCTTTGGCGCTAGTCCATTAATTTACAAATATCTCCACAACAGCAAAGCAATATATGAACAGAAGCTCTTTCTAGATACCCGAAATAGAGGACAGCAGCTGATTCAGAGAACGTTGAGCAATGGTCCGGTGTTTTTGAGGGTCATCCAGACCTTTCTCTCTCTCTGGTGTGCGTTTTCTACCCAAGCACTAGTTGCAGCTTTGCGCCACTTTTACGTGAACACGATCCAGTAAGAGGAAGACGAAGTTCTTGTACGGGTAGGAGAAACAGAGATTTCTAAACCCAACGGAATAGTTATAGAGATGATAAGCATTCTAAAGACCATTTTTGCAAACGGCTGGAGACTTTGCTTTCATCTCACAACAGACACAAACACTTTCTCATTAAGAACACATACAGATGAGTGACATACTCGAGACCTTTACCACTTCTGTTCTAATCGGGTATTGTCAGGTCCTTTCTGTTTATTGTAGGAATTACTTTGCATTTGTTTACAGTTAAAAGGTGATTCTATTCAGTAAATGAACTTGATACTCTAAATCATTCAGTGTTTCCTTCTGATCATGCAGTATCAATTCTTAAATGTAGACAAATGTTGCAGGTCGTTTCCAAAGGATCCGTAACATACAGGGTGGTCCCGAATTCATGGTACAAACTTTAATGGTAGGTACAGGACATTGTAACAAGGATTTATTGTATAGGAATGTATAGTCGCAGGTGACGCGGTCAGGCGTAAACAGGGGAAAGAGAAATGGAGTGATCGGTTGGTGTCACTGCCGGTAGAGGGCAGTAGATGAACATGATGTATCGCAGTAGGGACAAGCGCCATTCACAATTGTGCTGCCGTAGACGATGGGTGACTTTACGTATGCAGAAAAAGCAGACATGCATTACATGTACGGCCGTGCAAATGGTAACGCCAGAGCTGCGTTACGAATGTATCGCGCGGAGTATCCTAATCGACGAATGCCGGATCATAGAATTTTTCAACGGTTACATCGTCAACTTTGTGAAACAGGTACGTTCGACGTCAACAGACATGACGCTGGTCGATTAAGAGCTGTACGCACTCCAAGACTGGAAGAACGCATCTTGAACATAGTGGCTGATAGACCCGAGTCAAGCACAAGAACTGTTGCGCGTGACGTACATGTGAGTCATCAGACTGTATGCAGAGTGTTAAATGAAAATCGCTTACACCCCTTCCATTTTCAAAAAGTACAAGCATTGAATCCGGCAGATTATCCTCTTCGCGTGAACTTCTGCCAGTGGTTGTTGCAGCAATGTGCGTTGCAGCCGGATTTCGTAGGTCATGTGCTATTTACAGATGAAGCGACATTTTCACGCGAGGGTGTCTTTAATGCGCACAATTCCCATGTGTGGGCAACAGATAATCCACATGCAACGCGTCCACATGCGTATCAACAACGTTTCGGTATTAATGTGTGGGCTGGTATTGTGAACGACTTTTTGATTGGGCCATACTTACTACCCACGCGACTCTGTGGCGAAAGCTATCTTATTTTTCTGCAAGAAGTGTTACCAGAACTGCTGCAAGATGTTCCGCTCGCCATTCGTAACCGCATGTGGTTTCAGCACGATGGAGCGCCAGCACACTTCAGCACTGCTGTACGGAATTACCTGAATGCCACGTTTGGTGCTAGATGGATTGGGCGTGGTGGACCAGTCCCTTGGCCACCCCGATCTCCTGATTTCTCTTGCCTCGATTACTTTTTATGGGGACATCTTAAGAGTCTTGTTTATGAGACTCCAGTTGACTCAGATGAGGATCTCGTTGCTCGCATATCTGTAGCTGCTGCAGGTGTGCGTGAAATACCAGGCATCTTTGAACGTGTACGCCAATCGCTGCACCGACGCTGTCAAGCATGTATCGCTCATGGTGGACGCAATTTTGAACACTTACTGTAAACATGACACTTGTCAACAACGATTTCAATAAAATCTTTCGTTTTCCTTTCGGCCGTTATTTCCCCTGTTTACGCCTCACCGCGTCACCTGGGACTATACATTCCTATACAATATATCCTTGTTACAATGTCCTGCACCTACCATTAAAGTTTGTACCATGAATTCGGGACCACCCTGTATAGGGTGTCCTAGGCTGGTTCAAATGGCTCTGGGCACTATGGGAATTAAGATCTGACGCCATCAGTCCCCTAGAAATTAGAACTACCTAAACCTAACTAATCTAAGGACATCACACACATCCATGACCGAGGCAGGATTCGAACCTGCGACAGTAGCTACCGTGCGGTTCCAGACTGAAGCGCCTAGAACCGCTCGGCCACTGCGGCCGGCCAGTGTCCTAGGGCAAATAAACAGTTTTCAGGGACATGACAAGAATCGTCGTTCAAAACAAAAGTCTTCTAAACATGTGCACTAAAATGCATACGTTAAGAGCTATGTGTATTTCTTCATCTTCGAGACTGTGAAACAAGTCTCTTCTAGTCCACGCTCTTTAGTGTTCATATTTTTAGAGTAGGTAGATGTACCAAGACAAGGACAAAATGTCCAGTAAATCTGGATTCTAAAATACATGCCTTAAGGGCTGTGAGCACTTGTTCATCTTCTCTACTATGAAACATATCCCTTCTACTGCATAAAAGATCATAGCTCTTAAGATATTTTAGAACCCATATTTACTTGACGTGTTTTTCTTGTTTTGGTCCGTAGTACATTCTAACGTGAAATCAAATACCTTGCATTAGAAGAGATCGTTTTCACAGTAGCGAAGATGGACTCATAGCTCTCTAGGTATGCATTTGACAGTCCAAGATCACTAGATTTGAAGTTAAAATCTTCTGGGTTATTAGGCCGCGTTATATTTCTTCTAAAATGATCGACATCCTGACCCTTCTGCTGAGATCTTCAAAAATGGTTCAAATGGCTCTGAGCACTATGGAACTTAACTGCTGAGGTCATCAGTCCCATAGAACATAAAGCTACTTAAACCTAACTAACCTAAGGACATCACACACATCGATGCCCGAGGCAGGATTCGAACCTGCGACCGTAGCGGTCGCGCGGTCGCGCGGTCGCGCGCCTAGAACCGCTCGGTCACTCTGGCCGGCTGAGATCTTCCTCAGGATCTTCTGGTGTCCACTGCTGCTACAACACAGTGTTTTAACAGTAGTGGACCCCAGAAGATCCTGAGGAAGATCCCAGCAGAGGGGTCGAAATGTCGATCATTTTAGTAGAAATGTGACGCGGGCTAATAACCTAGAGGACTTTAACTTCAGTGACAATGGCCACGAAAGCCTGCAGAAATATCACTATACTTGTTTGCTTCGGATGATTGTTTCTGTCATATCCCTGAATATTGACCATTCCTCCTGGGACACTCCGCATACTAAGGATTTCAGTGATCTTGTAACGCCACCCTGTGGAACCTGTGGTGGTACTTTCTGGTTTATTAAAACATTCGCCGTCCAGTGTAGTAGTCTGGATTCTGTCAAACAAACATTCTCCGAGTCAATCACTTACTCGTGACAATGCCGTGAACGTTTAGTCTGGCAATGTAGTACAACGTCGGGTGCTTTTCAGAAAGCTAGGAAGATGGTATCTATTTTTCAGCTGTATTTATCATATGGAGATATCGTTAGTGAAAGAAAAACGATGCATGCTTAATACAAGTGATTTTTTACCGGAATCTGCGTTAATTCTTTAAGAGATCCTTTTTCTTCATGAGGAAAATAATTTGATTATGATCCTTCAATAAACGTCCCTTCTTGCGCTTCATGAACTTGTATTCTACATATAGCTCTAAATTTCATTTGCTTTTATATTACATTCATTGTATATCTTGGATGCCGCGGAGAGGGGTCTCCAGGATGTAAAAAGAAGTCAAGGATGTAGGCTACATTTTATTTTAATACAATACAATGAAATGAATTAGTACTTTGAAATATTATTGTGTTACCGCGCTATTATTAATTACAATCCGATGTCCCTGAAGTCTTTGTAGAGGTTTTTGGCTCCAGTATTGTATTCGTGTTTGTACTGTTTGAGAAAAGACAACTGCCCGCATCTCGTGGTCGTGCGGTAGCGTTCTCGCTTCCCACGCCCGGGTTCCCGGGTTCGATTCCCGGCGGGGTCAGGGATTTTCTCAGCCTCGTGATGGCTGGGTGTTGTGTGATGTCCTTAGGTTAGTTAGGTTTAAGTAGTTCTAAGTTCTAGGGGACTGATGACCATAGATGTTAAGTCCCATAGTGCTCAGAGCCATTTGAACCATTTGAAGAAAAGACAACTACTGATAACGACAAAGGATATTAAAGAAAACAGTGTGAAACAGTTGTCTAAATACAACCTTTTTTGAAGAGGTCATTGCACGAAGCCGGCCGGGATGGCCGTGCGGTTCTAGGCGCTACAGTCTGGAACCACGTGACCGCTACGGTCGCAGGTTCGAATCCTGCCTCGGGCATGGATGTGTGTGACGTCCTTAGGTTAGTTAGGTTTAAGTAGTTCTAAGTTCTAGGGGACTGATGACCTTAGAAGTTAAGTCCCATAGTGCTCAGAGCCATTGCACGAAATTCTCGAACTAGCACTAGATGTAATTGTTATAACAAGCTTCTGTATTCTGAAAATTCTGTATCTGCAAAATCAGTTTACCAGAAAAATTATACCGTTACTCATTAGTGAATGGAAGTATGTGCTACAAACTAATTTCTTCACTTTTAAGTCAGCTATAACTAGCACGAATATAGTTGAAAAAGGCGCTTTATTAATTCTATACTGTATCTTTTCCAGTTAAAGTTGAGATCCATCTGTAGTCCCCAAAAATTAATATTTTCTTTTTCTTGTATTTCATTGCTTGAGCAGACTATTTCTCTTTCGCAATGTGACACAGCGGTGGTTTAGTTTGCTGACATCTTAATTTAACAATTTTTCCGTCATTCAATAATGTTACTTACTGTTTCTGTCCTGGTATCATCTGCATGCAACAAAATATTGATTACTATTTCTTGCTGTTGATATCCTCCATAAATTCTTTTGTTTTCGTTGGAAGATAATGCTAGAAACATAAAGACTGAAAACTATTTGTGGCATGCATTTTATATCTTTCATCGCATCTTTTACTGTTGCAACATAGTACTCCTCCTTTGAGTCAATAGTATTTATTTAGTGCTAGTTTGCAAGGGCGATGGTGATGCTCTTGGTGCAAAACAGCTATTAGGAGCAGCAGCTGCAGCAGGCGGAGGACAACGACGCCTGGCAGCCTTGTCCCGGATCGGGGAGAAAGTTTGCCCACTGACATTTCGGCAGCTCTGCACTCTCAGGCAGTTCCTGGGTCCTGCGCATGCGAGAAAATAAACTCGCTTCTTTTGTTCGTCACATTCGGTAGCAAATCCATTTGGCACTGGGGTTCATGTGATCCCCTACTTCTTGACGTAAGTAAAATCTTCTGTGGAAATGCACGTTGTCGTTTAATACAATAAATATCCTTACATTATATCGGAAAAAAGATACGATTTTATCCAGTAGTTACTCACACATTGCATGAAGCGAGTCTTTCCCAGAAGAAAAATGTCATGCCTTATGATACCGGCAGTATCCTTGCAGTATCTGTAGTTTTATTAGACACAGATGACTAAGTAAATGTTATCGGCAGTTCTACCAACCTGGCAGCGAAAGATATTGCTGTATACAGAGAAATATATTAGCAGGAAAACTCTTATAAAATGGAAGAATATATTCTGAAAAAGTTTTCAAGGTGCAGGCTGGGCGCGTATTCTGCTGGTTCTGTAGTAACTTAAGTATTTGTGTAGACAGTTCATCCAGTCTAGAACAGAGAATCTCGATGATTTTTGCCTGTTATCGATGTTGGACTTAGCGGGATATCAGTCCCGAGAATTCCCAGACTTTCAAGAATGCTTTAATTTTATTCGGAAACAAATGACAAAACATTTTTTATTTGCATGATATGATTACCATTTACCAAGTTCGGATTTTTCCCTTTTATTGTACTGTGAAGCCTATCTTCTTGCCCAATGACATAATACTCCAAGGGCAGAGTTCCTTACAGATTTTGATGAATGAGTTTGCGAGTATCAAAATATGTGACGCAAATGACTGTATCTTTTGACTGCACTGATTAACAAGCTTACATTTATTGCACTGCCAAGGGACCATAGACTTTAGTCTTTCTTTCTTTCTTTCTTTCGTTTACGCCATAGTCTCGCAGGGTCGGCGTGGTTACAACGCATTTGGCAATGTTAGTGTTAGGTATGGCCACTCCCTACCCCCCAGGACGGAATCAGTGTAACCCAACTGTCTGCATCCAGTGTAAATCGTGAAATAGTGCGGACGTGTTTCAAATGTCTGCGACGCGTGTAACTGAGGCGTAACGTGGGGACCAGCACGGTATTCACCTAGCGGGATGTGGAAAACCACCTAAAAACCGCATCCAGGCTGGCCGGCACGCCAGCCCTCGTCGTTAATCCGGAGGGCGGATTCGATCCGGGGCCGGCGCGCCTACCCAAGTCCAGGAAGCAGCGCGTTAGCGCTCTCGGCTACCCTGGCGGATCGGACCATAGACTTAAGTATGTGACATAAATTTCAAATTGATACGTCTACCCAGTAACAGAAGGGCAGAGACACAATCGGGAAACAAGTGACAACAATGTTTTTTCGTGTGACATAATTAGAAATTAACAACTTTCGAATTATTTTTTTAGTTGTAGTGCGCGACTTTGCTTCTTGCCAAATTTCATGATTATAGGTCAACGAGAAGTACCCAATAGGGTTTGATGAGTCACTTTGCGAGTATCAAAGTATGTGACATAAATGGCCGTATCTTTTGATTGCGTTGATTTAGAAGCTTCAATTTTTTACACCGCTAAAGCACCGTACACCTCAATATTTGACTTAAATTCAAACTTGATGCGCTGCCCCATCCTGAGAAAAAGGTCGTTACCAGACGGACAGAGAGACAGGCAGGCAGGCGGGCAACAAAGTGATCGTATAAGGTTTCCATATTTACCGATTTAGGTTCAAATGGTTCAAATGGCTCTGAGCACTATGGGACTCAACTGCTGTGGTCATAAGTCTTACCGATTTAGGTACGGAACCCTAACAAACGACCGTAGACCTTCGTATGTGACGCAAATTTAACGTGTTATGTCTACCTGATCCTCAGAAAAGGGTTTTTAACAGTCGGACAGACAGACAGAGAGACAGACGGACAACAAAGTTATCGTGTGCGGAACCCTAAAACCAATGTTTTTGTTCAATTTAATTTAAACAGTAAACCATGTCGCACTTCTTACAGAATCTGCCACGAGAGTTTGATTAGCATCTCCGTAGCGCTCTCGCACTTCCTAACCAAATGCATCACGAAATACACTACTCTTATTTGGCTCTTTTATATAACTTCCATTAATCCTGCCTAGAACGGGTCCCAAGTTGAAGATCAATACTCAAGAAATGGCCTAACAGATGTTTTGAAGGCACTTCTTTCGAAGGTGACTTACATTTCAATAGAAATCATCCCATGAATGTCAGCCTGGAATTACTTGTCCTTCATCTTGCTGTAAGCGTTGGTGAGCAAGAGCGAACAAGATCTTGTGGAAATGTACAAAAGTGTCGCCATAGCAGCAAGTAAAACAGGACTGCTCATCAACAAACAAAAACACAGTCCATATTCAAGTAGGCAGAACTAAACATCCACACGAGCACTTCACAGTTGACGAAGACAGGTTCAAGCCTGTAATCAGTGCAAGTATCTGGGAAGTTGGTACAGTTGTTATAATCAAATACCCATAGATGTAAATGAAAGAATTACTGTTGACTCCCGATGTCTATATGCGCTCAGAGATACGTCCAAGTGCATAGCCATACCAAATTCTGCGGAAATGAAGATCTACAATACCGTTATACGCCCTATCGTCCTCTATGGTTCTGAAAGCTGGACAGTAACTATGAAGGAGTTGCAAAAACTTCTAACGTTTGAAATATAAGTGATGAAAAGAATCTTTAGCCAGGTGAGGGGCGGAGGTGCTTGGAGAATAGCAAATAATAATGAAATTTACGAGTTCATGTACGAGTCTAATGTTTTACAACATAAAAGATCAGACGAGTCCAGTGGGCAGATCACTTTCATTGCCCATATTAGAACAAAAAGATCCCTGGGTAGACTATGAAAGAGACGGGAAGACGACGTAATGAAAGATGCGGTAGCTTTGAATATAGTCGACTGCGAGGGAACAGAAGCGGACAGAAGGCAGTAGAAACGGATTCTTGACACATCGCCTCGTCTACACTCCACGGGGCCTATGACCGCTGGACAAGTAAGTATAAGAAACCTCTTCAAGTTTCTCCGGACAGATGTTGGCAAATTTTTCCTGCTTGTTACTGTTTCCAGTGATTTTTCGTCAATAGTGTAATGGAACAATAACCGTTTTTCTGCCTATTTAAACGCAGTATCTTGCATTTATTCAACTCTCTTACTGGTCACCTGCCAACCCTGCTCCAAGCACTGTACTACAGTTTTCTTTCATTATATCTTTCCTGTGCACGACAGCATAATCTGTGAAGAGCCACGTGGAGTTTCCGATGTTAGTCACCACATTCACGCATACAGTGAAGAGTAACGGCTCTGTAACATTCCCTCCGGGTACTCCTAACTTTACCTTCAAATCTGACTACTTCTGCCGGCCGGAGTGACCGAACGGTTGTAGGCGCTACAGTCTGGAACCGCGCGACCGCTACGGTCGCAGGTTCGAATACTGCCCCGGGCATGGATGTGTGTGATGTCCTTAGGTTAGTTAGGTTTAAGTAGTTCTAAGTTATAGGGGACTGATGACCTCAGAAGTTAAGTCCCATAGTGCTCAGAGCCATTTGAACCATTTTTTTGACTACTTCTTCCTGTTAAGAATGACGTGCTGAGTTGTGCGAGCGACTGAGTCATGAATCCAGTCAGTCTGATATTCGGTGATCTTTTATTCTGTGATTCTTGAAATTTTCCCTGCGTAAAGAGTATTCTATAAAGTTTTGGGATTGCAGCCGGACGATGTCAACTTCTTGCCATGATATTTCGGCTGATAACTATTCAGCCATCTTCAGGTGAGTGTTTTGCAATAGAGATTGCTAGTTCACGTCGCAACGTTATCCCAAAAATTTGCACGGAGACACATGCGGAAAGGCAACCGCTACATGAGTGAAGTCCGTCGAGTTTCGCGCCCTCTTGAATACTGCTCCGTGTGCGCTCTTTGTCGGAAAGCGGGCTCGCGGAGTTAAAATTCAGATGTCAAGATAATAAAATTAACTGTCGTTAGATGCGTTATTAGTTATAAAATGATTTGTTTCTGAAGATATTAAAGAAAACTGAATCTGTGTTCAAAGATAATGGATAGTCTCCACATCAGATCAGCACAGCTTTGAGGAGGAACAAACGTGATCACCCACAAGCGCAAGAGGAGAAAGAGTGGTTCAAGTTTGAGGTGTTCCTCCTATATGTCGGCAATATTTCGTCGAAATTAAGACTCTACAAAGCGTCTACAAAGGATTGGGCTCTTCTCTGTGCGGCAAAGGACGATCTGGGATTGCGAAAAGCTGGAATCTACAGAATACCTTTCCAGGGTGGTAAGATCCTTCTGGTATTCAATTATTAGGGGATCGAGGGCAATACGTTTGGTGGAAGATCTTAATAAATCGTGATTGCAGCTTTCGACTGGATAAGGCATGCGACCTGATGATTTCTTTACTATCTTCAGAATGGAGACGTTTTATGACTAATGACACGTCCAGCGACAGTTAATTCTGGTAATTTCACACTGAATTTTAACTCTGCAAGCCCGCATTCCAACACTGAGCGCGCATATAGTATCACCATTACCCATGTGCATGGGCTGCACAGATGGAGCTTAAGCTCGATGGAGGACGCTCATGTAGCAGCTGCCTTTGCGCATGCATCTCCGCAACAAGTTTTGGGATAAGCTTAGTGATGTGAACTAGCAATCTCCTACCCGCCACCCCAAATTCTGTAAGTCCCTCCAGATCCTCAAGCGCCATGCACTTCGCCTCGCCTTCCGTATACGCCTCCCGTCCCCCATGTGGATCCTCTATGACCTGATTCCTTTCCCCCATTTGCTCCTTTTCCTCCAACATATCCACGTCCTCTACACCTACCATCGACTTGATCCCCCTCATCCCCTGATTGCTCCTGTCCCAGTCTGGAGCCGCATGACCACTACGGTCGCAGGTTCGAATCCTGCTTTGGGCATGGATGTGTGTGATGTCCTTAGGTTAGTTATGTTTAAGTAGTTCTAAGTTCTAGGGGACTTATGACCTCAGCAGTTGAGTCCCATAGTGCTCAGAGCCATTTGAGCCATTTGTCCTCTCCAATCCCTACCCTCTGCCGCAACTTCACCGTTGTGTCCACCGTACCCTCCACCTCTACACCCTTCATCTCCTTTCCCAAGGTGGCTTCCATCAACTCCACCTCGCAGGTGGTGCCCTCTCTCCCTCCATTTATCCCTCCTATCAACTCTGATCCTCACCTCCCCCTTACTCCCTCTGTCCTTTTCCCGGGCTCCCTCTCCCCCCCCTTCTTCCACCCTGTTTTTTCCCGCCTACCCTCTCTCTGACTCCCTTCTCTCCCCCAAGTCCTTTTGCTTTCCCCTCCACTGCCTTCCCCAATCCTTTCTGCGTCCGCCCTGACCCCCCTTTTCTATGTCCTCTCCCTCCATCAGCTCCCACCTTTTTCCTTGCCTCCCCTCTTTTTTCCCCTCATCGGTCTAGGTCCTCCCCACACCCCCATCTGCCACAGTGTCGCCTCTATAGTGCTGTTTTAAGTGAATGTTCAGTGTTGTGCGTCCCCTGTCAGTGTTGCAAACAGCCACCATATTGTCACTAGTTGTGTTTTTTATCCCGTGCGAACAGAAACCAGACTGTCGCCGTGTGTCTTTAATTGTGCCTGTCTACTTACTGTGTGTCTTCATCCGCATCGTCAGCGCCATGTTTTTATATTTTAAATTCCACAGCTTTCCGCCATTTTACAGTTTTTTACAATGTCACCGTTTTATCACCTGTTTTTATTGTTTCTGTAGGCTATAGAGAGGCCTACGCTACTGCCAACACCCCCCCCCTCCCCCCGGGGGGGGGGGGGGAAATCGAAATGCAATAAATAAAAAAAACAAGCAATCTCCACTGCAGAACACTCACCTGAAGATGGCTAAAGGGCTGCCAGCTGAAATATCGTGGCAAGAAGTCGTCGTCATCCAGCTGCAGCCTCGAAACGTCATGGAAAGCTCGTATTTTGTTTACGAAGTGACAGTGCAGAACTTTACTGAATGCCTTCCGGAAGTCAGGCATCTCAATATCAAACTGCGCTCTGTGATCTCTCGATTCTTTGCTCAGTACTCATCTGCCGTAAGACCTTGGAGCGTGTGCTTGTATTTCCTTGTCCTTGGGAGCTGCCGCAAGTATTAATGAAACGCGACGTTCCTCTGCGGTCAGCCACAACCAGGAATTCGATTAATAGCATTCCTCATGGTTAAAACATAGTAACCCATCAGTACATCCCCGATTCTTTAAAGACTCGAAATGCCATGTACAAAAGAGCTTCACGCCTGATTACTTTAGAAATGAGTGAATGTGATTTACATGTAAGCGAGAAACAAATTAGAAAAGGTATGAAATTATGTATAAAGTTTGTTGAAAGTCGCAAAGTGCTCTCACTACCAAACCTTGGATGAAAATAGTCTGGATAATTTTCGCTTCGTTTTAAGCAAAAGCTGGCTTTCTGTGCATATTAATGCTTATAGCATCATATCTCCTGTGGACAGAAGCAGCCTATCCTGTCAAGGAGACAGCAGAAAAGCACATTCTCAAAAAGAACAGCAAGAACTCCAAACGTTTATCGAGTGAGACATTGTAAAAGGAGAAGAACGAAGGAAAGCAAAAATTAAAGGGGGATGGATCAGCAATGTTTAAATTAAATGTAGAGTATCGGAAATTAGCTAGAAGAGATAAGAGTATCTTCTTAAATGAACAGTGCAAAAAAGAAAAGGTTGAAGAGAGTTGCCGAGTGGGGAAGACGATGGATCGTTACAAGAAAATTGAAGATATTAAAGGAAAATTCCAGGCGAAAATTGGTAGGATAAAAGACAGAAAAGGTAAAGATCTAATAGAAGCAGACGACATTAAAGAGAGAAGGGCGGACTATGTAGAAGATGTACATTAGAAAGAATTACATACTGATGACGATGAAGTTAATGTGATTTTAAAACCAGAGACAGACAGTTTGGAGAGCGAAGCCAAACAGGCCGTAGAAAATATTGCTAAAAGCAAGGGTGTTAGCTACGATAGAATTACAGCACAATTGTACAAAATCAGTGGAAAGAATGCTCTTAAAGTGTTGCATTCAATATTTCAGAAAATATGGAGATTCAACGGTGGCCAAAAGTTAAAAGCTCAGTATTCAACCTGCTTCCACAGAAGGGAATTTCTGAACACTGTTCAAATCATTGAACAACCGCACCTATCTCTTGCTAGCAAAGACGTGCGTAAAATCTTATGAAATAGACTACGGCAGTATATGGATCGAGAAGCACCCGAAGAACAAGCCTCGATTTCGTGAAGGAAGACAACAGCCGATGGGTTATGGGAAAGGATTTCCAGAAAGGTATATATCTCTGCTTTATTGATTACGCCAGAGCCTTTGATTGCGTTAACCTTATATTATGGAACATACACAAAAACATGGAAGTACCAGATCACCTCATTTACCTCACGCAGAATTTATACTCTGATCAAGAAGCCACGGAGGACCATATATGGAGCGACTAAATGGGTCCAAATCCAAATAGGAGTACACAAGGCCGCATATTGTTATCTAATTTATTCAGTTTTTATGCAGAGCACATTATGGGGAACGTCGGGTTAGATGAAGAATACCTGCGATAAACATAAATCATCTTAGATGTGCAAAAGATGACATACTAACAGCAGAAAGTGAAGAAGAGTTAAAGATCCTTTTACTTTTTTGGGTAATGCCTTTATGTCCTGAGGCATCCATAGACTCCCTGGCAGACGAAACTGTTGCCGAACCGGGACTCGAACGCGAATTCTGACTCTTGGCGGGTACTGTCTGCGAAAGCTTGGTTCGTGTCCCGTTCCAGTACGTAATTTAAGCCTGCCAGGAAGCTTCAGATCGCCACTAGGGCTGCAGAGTATGAGGCATCCCCGTTGTCCCAGGGGCGCAGCGTGACTCACCCTTGTCCATGGTGCAGTTGTAGCAGGAGAGCATGCAGATGTTCTGGAAGGTGTCGACGTCGCCCGTCGAGTCCCTGGCGCAGACGGGGCTGGCCGACAGATCACACCTGCAGTTGCACTTCGTCGTCGACGTCGAGCGGGCCGCCTCACCCACCGCTGCAACACGTGACATCGTAAACACTACAGTGACAAACTGGTACAGTTTGTACTCTACACGAAGAGTGAGTGGCATCCCAGTAACTACACTCATGCTCATAAATTAAGGATAATGCTGATACATGGTGAAACAACGCTCTGGTGGCCAGTTTGCGGGTTTAAATCACCTTGGGTTATGACCATGCGGTGAATATGACCTGCGGTCGTCGCACGGTGGCGCTGGCAGCAGTCCACATACGCAGGCGTGTGTTGGTGCATGTCAGAGTACGGTACAGCGAGTAAGTGTGCAGAAGTTTTCAGACGTGCTAATGGTGACTGTGTGTTGAAAATGGCTCAAAGAACACATATTGATGACGTTATGAGTGGTAGAATACTAGGGCGACTGGAGGCTGGTCAAACACAGCAGGTCATGGTAGGGCTCTCCGTGTGCCACAAAGTGTGATCTCAAGATTAATGCAACTATTCCAGCAGACACGAGACGTGTCCAGGCGCTACAGCATGGGACGTCCACAGTGTACAACAACACAAGAAGACCGATATCTCACTATCAGTGCCCGCGGGCGACCACGGAGTACTGCAGCTAGCCTTGCTCGGGACCAAACCGCAGCCACTGGAACAGTCTACAGACGACTGAACAGACATGGTTTATTCGCCGGGAGACCTGCAAGGTGCATTCCACTGATCCCTGGTTACAGGAGAGCCCGTGAAGCCTCGTGTCAAGAACACAGTACATGGTCATTGGAACAGTGGTCCCAGCTTATGTTCATGGACGAGTCCAGGTATAGTCTGAACTGTGATTCTCGCCGGGTATTCATCTGGCGTGAACCAGCAACCAGATACCGACCCCTTAATGTCCTCGAAAGAGACCTGTATGGAGGTCGTGGTTTGATGATGTGGGGCGGGATTATGATTGCTGCACGTACACCCCTGCATGTCTTTGACAGAGGAACTGTAACAGGTCAGGTGTATCGGGACGTCATTTTGGACCAGTATGTCCGCCTTTTCAGGGGTGCAGCGAGTCCCACCTTCCTCCTGATGGATGATAACGCACGGCCCCACCGAGCTGCCATCGTGGAGGAGCACCTTGAAACAGAAGATATCAGGCGAATGCAGTGGCCTGTCTGTTCTCCAGACCTAAACCCCATCGAGCACGTCTGGGATGCTCTCGGTCGACGTATCGCTGCACGTCTTCAAACCCCCATGAAACTTCAGGAGCTCCGACAGACACTGGTGCAAGAATGGGAGGCTACACCCTAGCAGCTGCTCGACCACCTGATCCAGATCCAGAGTACGCCAACCCGTTGTGCGGCCTGTGTATGTGTGCATGGTGATCATATCCCATATTGATGTCGGGGTACATGCGCAGGAAACAGTGGCGTTTTGTAGCACATGTGTTTGGGGACGGTTTTCTCAACTTATCACCAATACTGTGGACTTGAAGATCTGCGCCGTGTATGTTCCCTATGTGCCTATGCTATTAGCGCCAGTTTTGTGTAGTGCCACGTTGTATGGCACCACATTCTGCAATTATTCTTAATTTATGAGCATGAGTGTATTAACGCTTTTCGCTCCATTACCGGATACCGTCCAACATACTTGTACCGACTTTTTGGCTTTGGCTCCATTGTTGGAGGACGCTCAATACTCTGTTATGTCATTTTTTTCACGTAGTCTGCTATCGTAAGCAGTGCAACGTGCAGTGTCGCGTACTACCGACAGTGACAATCATATAGCTCTACCGCATACAGGGTGAACCAAAATTTGCGCTCTCAGACGTCACACCACGACCCCTTGCATATGGACAGTATAAAAATTTGTCTAATGAAATTTCCTCCCGTGGTGCGTATTTTCGGTAGGAAACTCAAGTAGAAGAAAGACGACTGCACAACAGTACAATAACGTGGACGAAAACTACGAGGGCAGTTCAAAAAATTCCGGAAATGAGGTTGGCATCCCTGCACACGCCTATGTTTGATGAATAGCTCCCGGTAGTTTCATTGTTGTGTGTCAGTTAGTTATTGCTCAGTGCTGTATTGAGTAGAACGATGTATCGCTAAGTTTGCGAATTTCGAGACGGCAGAATTAGAGGAGCAACGCGTCTGAATTAAATTTTGCTTGAAACTCAAGAAAATCTTTACAGAGACACACCAAATTATGCAGGAAGCCGACGATGATGTGTGCTTAAGCCGTACTCGGTGTTACGAATGGTTCACAAGGTTTAAAAATGGACGGATGGAAGTTAAAGATGAACCTCGTTCAGGACACCATTCGACGTTTACCGATGACACTCATGTCAGGGACGTCAACGATATCGTGGGTGCCAATCGAAGATTGCAGAAGAACGTATCATTTCAGTTGGATCATGTCATAAAATAGTGACACAGCATCTTGGAATGCATCGTATTGCCGCAAAATTCGTCCCACAGCTCGTGAGTCAAGACCAGAAAGACCTTCGTCTCGCCATCTGAAGAGCTTTCACATGGCGCAAATGAGAACGAGATGTTCCTTAAGAGAATCATAATTGGTGATAAGATGTGGGTCTACGGTTATGATGTTGAGACCAAGGTTCAGTCTTCACAGTGGGTCGGGATAGGTTCTGCAAGAGCAAAAAAATCTCGTCAGGTCAGATCAAATGTCAAAGCCTTACTGACAGTTTTCTTTGACTTTGAAGGATTAGTTCGTCATGAATCAGTGTCAGAGCTACGAACTGTTAATCGATGGTACTATCGGCACGTGTTGAGACGCCTGCGAGAAATGTGAGAAAGAAACGGCCAGAAATGTGGTGCGTAACTGTTACATAAAAAACGAAACCACTGTGCTGCCTCATCCTCTGTATACTCCAGACCTGACCCCTGCGGACCTTTTTTTGATTACCGGAGTTGAAAACCCCGTTGAAAGGCCGAAGATTTGCAATGATAGACGAGACAAAAGAAAATTCGCAGACGGTTCTTCATGCGATCCAGCAAGAGGCGTACCAAGACTGCTGCCAGAACTGGAAATGGCGTTGGGAGCGGTGTATCAGTTGTGCGGGAGAGTATTTCGAAAGAGACCATGCACAATAAGTAAAAGGCAAGCGTAGAAACATTTTGTGGACAAAGTTCCGGAATTTTTTGGACAGACCTCGTATCTCCGCTCAACAAGTGAGGGTGTTGTAACCGTAGAATAGTGTAGCTAGGAACACACTGTGCTTCCTGGTCGGTGTTTCAATCCTGCGACCGATTTTAGAATCAAGTGAAGGAATTCACACTTGGGACCGACATAAGTACTTTTTGGCATATCAACTTTTTTTTTTGTTGCCTTGAGACATTATGTAGTGCTTTGTGCACCCTTGTAAATATTTTTAGTTCTACTCATTAACGGCTCTGTGATATACAGTATGTAAGCTATTTGTAAGATATTGTCAATTCTTCAGTTATCTAATTGTATACTAATTAACATTCTACGTATTTTTAATATTAGTCCTACTATGGGTGCACGATTAAGCAATACTTCATCGGTATTCTGAAACGGAAGATCTTCTGCCATGCAACATTTCTTTAATGTCTTGAAAATGAAAATTGGAGTTAGTTTTCAGTAATTGCTATTTCAAATTGTATTTAACTTGCAATTGGTGTTTGAAGTTATTTCTACTTACATTTAAGTTGCTGATTATTAGTATGTAGTAGAGTAGTAACGTAATATATAGATGTCTAGAACCGTGATTAATGAATTCTAATAAATCCTTCAGTGAATCCCTCCGTTCTCAAGTCTGTACTATCATGTGTACCGGAAGTGACAATGAAAACCAACGAAACAAATTACTTGAATAAAGCAAAACCGTCTCTAAAGACCGCGACGTCCAAGATTGTAAAAACATACTAAAAACTTCGTTTCTCGGGCAAAACGCGCGCGCGCACACACACACACACACACACACACACACACACATTTATATCCTCTCCATTACCTGTTGCGTAACTGTACAGAATGGTTCCTGGCCAACCTCTTGAATGTGTCGGTAGAATCCCTATATGAAACGTCATTAAATGCTTGCTAAGTTCGTTTTGCCAAGCTATAAAACAGCCAGGTGAAACAGATTAGTATGTTCATCAGCTACTGAATCACGTAGATCTTTACTGCTAACGTCTCATCCCGTCCATCCGTTGACTATGGTTGGTTTATTTCTGTTAATCCTTTGTTTTATATTATATTACTTTTTCGTGTAATGTATCAGCAACATCAAGGTTACTCTGGAAAAATCACAATATCCTCTGGTTGAAGTTGGGACACATTATCACACTATACTCCTGCAGTGATCTGAAGAATTCTTGTAAAATGTAAGTCATAAGTGCTGAACGAGAAATTTCAGCTATCTCGAACGCTAGCTAAACTTGGAATATCCTATCAACGAACTACCTCTGCCACAGTTGAAATATCTTTTATTAATGCAACATGTTTCGTGATTTTTTAATTCCATCTTCAGAAGTACCTGTTAACAGACAATCTTAACTCATTCACTTTATTAATTACACCGTCAATTGGCTGCTTAATTTAGTTATGCACAGTGAGGGCATTTTGAAAGAATTTACTTTCACTGTATCTGCATACAGCTATGTCTACGGACGGTATTGCGCGTTTTGGGCAAAGATCAAACGCAACAGTGCGAGGTGATTAATTTGTGTCGTTATTCCTTTATACGACGCAAAATAAGGACGCAACTGGTCATATAATTCATGAATTTATTATGTTATAACATTTTATTAATAGATACACTTTAGTGAGGAACTGCAAAGGCGGCTTTGTTAATTAAACATTCCAATTTTGACAGAAATGCTTTATTGGTAACATCCTGGAAGTGACAAGCAGCCGCCGTGGTACAAGTGCCCTCAGCATAAATAAATTAATGCGTGTACGTCTGGAAGGACGCTTACAAGAAACTAAAAAATAACCTTTTCTTCTACTTGACGTCCGCCTGCGTCAACCCGGCAAACAGTTACGTC
Organism: Schistocerca piceifrons; assembly: GCF_021461385.2. NCBI lineage: Eukaryota > Metazoa > Arthropoda > Insecta > Orthoptera > Acrididae > Schistocerca > Schistocerca piceifrons. The sequence continues at coordinate 547,059,384 of NC_060138.1, read as the reverse complement.
GCAAACAGGTTCGCACTCAGTGATCAATGACCAAAGAAAACTGATGCAAACGACTTTCCTAACGGAGTGTTAATGCAACGGCGTTGCAACACTCTTGAGCTCTGTTGTCAAATCGAAATGAGCAGGTTAATGCCGTACAGTGCATTGTACATAGGGTGAGCCACAGATGACATAAAACCACTTTTATTTTGAGAACGGTTCCAGATATCAAAATGAGGTTTTTTGTAAATGACTATACTCTGAGAGGACGTAATTTTGTTGAGCGGTTAATTCTCTTAATTCTTGTATGAATCGAGATACTGAAGGCAAGTGTCGTTTTTAAATGAACTAGTAAAATTTTTAACGGCATTCGAAGGCTAATCAACAGACGAGTGCAGTGATACAAAGCGTGTAAATGTAGCGATTGAAACTTTTCTTAAAAGTAACTAAGAAACTTGATAAAACTGAGAGGAAGGACGAGCGACGTTTCTCTATTAGTGGTAACAAGTAAACAGCCGAAGGAGAAGACTTATGACTAAATAAAAAAAATCGTGATGAAAATGCAATTTTTTCATAAAAATAATAATGAGGACATACGCATATTTTAAAATTGTTTTTGACCCCTTACTAATACTTCAGAAGCTCGCGCACAGTCCATTGACAAACACCGTATTTGACTCTGTATTTCTCTTGTATAAAGTAGCACCAAGAGGCAATATACAAGGTGTATCAAAAACAATCACCCGATTTTAAAAAATCATAAGTGTTATGTTATTTGAGCTACATGTGTGAACAACGTACTGTTGGAAAGGGCAAACTCACGAGTTTTTTATGGTTCCCGCTAGGTAGCAGCAGTGCGGAAATTTTTAAATCAGAGGATTACTGAACAATGGACCAAATGATTCAGCCTTACACTACTGGCCTCCAAGGTACCGGACCTGACTGTATGTGATTATTTCTTGTGGAGTCTTATAAAAGACTCTGTTTCTGTGCCTCCGTTACCAACAACAATGAGTGAACTGAGACACTGCATAACAGCAGCTGTGGGAGCTGTAACTCAAGACATGCTCGGTGCAGTGTGGGAACAATTTGAATACCGCACTGACATATGCCGTGCATCAAGGGGGCCATATTGAACACCTATGAAAAGGTATGAAAAAAACCTTTATGAGTTTCCCGTTCATAAAAAAATAAAATTCACTGAATATGTTTATTGATTTCAGAAATATAGACGTGCCAAATCGGATGATTCTTTTTTATACACCCTGTACTATTTTAACCTCGGCCTACATTCTGTCTGCATATATGGCCGCGCGGTTCTAGGCGCTACAGTCTGGAACCACGCGACCGCTACGGTCGCAGTTTCGAATCCTGCCTCGGGCATCGATGTGTGTGATGTCCTTAGGTTAGTTAGGTTTAAGTAGTTTTAAGTTCTAGGGGACTGATGATCTCAGCAGTTAAGTCCCATAGTGCTCAGAGCCATTTGAACCATTTTTGTCTGCATATAACGGCAAGGTATCGCATGAGAGAGACCTGCTTGACGGTGTCTACGCAGCAGTAGAATATTCTGGAAGCCTTATCTCTCCATTTGGCTTTGATGCGGCTCACCACGAATTCTCTCTTGTGACAGCCTCTTCATCTGATAGCAGCACTTGCTCCTACGCCATCAATTATTTGTTCGTTATATTCTAACTTGTCATCCCCTTCAGTTTTTTCTCTTCTACAGCTCCGTCTAGCACTAGTAACAATTAGAAGGAACACATTTTTTTGAGATACTCTGTTGTAGCTCAGTTAGTAGCTCAGCCACGCACCTCTGCAATCAAGGATGATGGAAGTCTTTGTATAGTTACGTGTTTCCGGAATAGCATTTTCGTTCTCGGCGTTCTGGAAAATTTGTCGGTGTCTTTGCAGTAAACAAGTTAAACTCTATATGGTGTGTGGAAATTTTCATTCCCCGGTGCAGCGCCCCACTAATAACTCGTCCATACATGTATCGATTCTGCAGTTGCTTTCTTCAGTGGATTTGGCTGGCAGACAGAAGAACGCAACTGCTTGACAAAGTTCTCAGTGCAAATGGAAGCTGTTGCAACAGTGACTGCAGTAGGCAATTACTGAAGTTACAATCTGACTCCGGCTCGAGGCAAGAAGGTGCGAGTAGCAGCAAGCTGGAACTATACTGCCGGAAAGAAATACAACACCCTCAAGGAATGTGTTCGGTGGCACCAGGGTACGGTCAACGGTGATCACATGGCACTCAGGGAACTGGCTGTGCGCCGTCTCGGTGAGCTGGTACTCCTGTTCGACAGCTTTAGTCATTTGAACGGGGTCGCATTATGAGTCTACCCGAAGTGGATGGACGCCTCGACGGATTGCTGCACGTGTGTCGCTGCCTTCAGCAGTGGTCTCTGGAACATTTCCACACCTGTAGACCAGGTTCTGGATGCCGGCATACTACAGACGGTGGACAAATGGACGTATTGTTCGAGCACTAGTAGCCGACCGAACATAATCCAGAAAAAAAAAAAAATTCGGACGCATATTGCACCTGCTGCTTCAGTGAGGACTATTGGGAGCCGTCTGCTTGCTGCAGGACTAATAACACGTGTGCCTCCGAGCAGGCAGCCAATGACGCAACGACACCGCCAAGCATGGCTACTCTGGTGTCATGAAAGAGCCGACTGGACGCTGGAATGGCGCTCTGTCGTCCTCACTAATGAGAATAGCTTCTGTGGGTGTACGGGTGAAAGACATAGAAGTGTACGGCACAGACACAGCGAGCGGCCTCTATTTCGGACTGCATGCACTCACGACACACAGGTCCCATCCAAGGCCTCACGAGCCATCAGTTACAAGTCGTGGTCACATCTGGTGTTTCTGCAATGTAAAGTAATCAGTGCTAGTTACACTGAACAGGTTATTGTCCCCGTGCTGATGTAATTTCTTCGACAGGAAGGTGATGGGTTTTTCAGCAGGACAACGCACGTCCACATAAGCTGCTGCTACGCAACGCGTGCTTCCTGGTTACAACAACTGCTATGGCCAACAAGAGCACCAGTTCTCTCACCAACTGAACACGGATGCGACATGGTGGAGCGGAAACTTACGCGTGCTCCAGAGCCTGCACGAACCATTGCAACAAATGGTGCAAGATGCTTGAGACAATCTATTGCAGATGTCATCCGGCATGTCTCTGTAAGTTTGCACGCGAGAATACACACCATCGTTGCTGTCAGACGGGCTACACTCTGTAGTCTGTGCCGACGCGACTGTGTGTGCACCCTTTACTGTGATATGTGTGTTTCATTTCGCCTGAATTTTTACCAAAGACTCCTACAACGATGACTTTCTCTCTGGTCTAACCCTATTCAAGAGCGCAGTGGCGTCACGCGGTAGGCCCTGTGACAACCCGTCTGCACAAAACTTTGTTGGACTTGGTGACTTGCCTGCTGCAAGTCCATCCCCGTCAAGCTCCTAATCTGACCTATCCACCTCAATCGTGCGCGTCCTCTAGGTCTTCGGTCGCCGACTTTTCCCCCCTATGATTGATCTTTCCACCGTCTTTTGCCTTCTAGAAATGTGACCAAAATATTTCAGCTGGTTTTAGTTGACAAGAGTCGACAGTTTTGTTCTAATGCCAAGCTGCCTCAGGATCGATTCACTAGTTCACTGTGTTGTCCATCATATTCGAAGTAATCTTCTACATCGCCGCATTTCCAAAGCATCACTTGTTAATAAAATGACCTTGTTCTTGTGAGTGTTTCATTTTTTCTGGCAGTGTACAAATGGACCCATGTCAAAAGGAATCAAAAGGAATCAAAAGGAGTCAATGTCTCGGACGTACAGTTTAGTCACCGTTTTAAACAATTTCATAAATCACATCTGAACGTCTTCCTCGACCACTTTCATTATGCACATCAACGCAACCCCAGGCTTGAATTTTCTGCACCACACCCTCAGAATACAATCACTCATAACCCCATCCTCATACACAAGACGCAATCGACGATGAATCTCAGCGGCATTGAGTCCTTCTGCTTGCAGGAAGCTAAGAACAGAACGTATCTTGCAACTGGTGGGAGACGCAATAACATCGTCCAATTCACTCGTTTACTGCTCACACACTGACACATCAAATTTTTCCTATCCAGTAAATACGAGGACTGTTTCGTAACTTCATCTCCGACTGGCTTTCAAAAAAAGAAAAAAATAGATACAAATTTTAAAACAGTTCTCCACATAGTCGACATCTAATATCAAACAAATGTCGTACCGTGATACGAGCTTCATTATCCGTTCCTCAAAGTATGGTGCTACCGCTGCTGCAGCCAGTTGTTGACAAAATACTTGAGCTCATCGTCGGTCATGAAGTGCCGAGTAGCCAGCGAGGCCTTCAACTTGGGGACAGATGGTGCCAAAGAAGATGTTGAAAAATTCCTCTCACAAAAAAACTAAGATTTTCCTTCATTTTACTCGCTGTATGGGGTAGCCCCATGTCGTGAAGGAGAATTATCCCTTTAGTAATCGTCCTGCGCTGTTTGCTTTGGATTGCCCTTCGAACTTTCGTAAGCATCCTGCAACAAATCTGTGATGTACAGTACTCCCGCGCGTTGCTATCGTGAACTCTATTGTCAGAATTTCTTTGTGATCCCAAAAGCCTGTAACCATCATTTTGCGGTCTGGAAATGTCTACACGAATTGTTTGATCTTATTCGTAGAACGAGTGTCTGGACTATTTGGATTGTTCCACAGCTTCAGACTTAACGTACTGCCCCTATGTTTCTTCCCAAGTCACCAACCTATTCAGCAATTCCTCATCCTGTTCACGGTAGCGCAGAAGGAATCTCCAGGCTGAACCCATTCTTTCAACAGTAATAATTGGTAGCATTCAACCGATTTGTATCCTACAAATAACTCAACAGTGCTCTCATCATCTTTTCAGTTTTGCGAACATCGGTCTATATTTTGGTGCAGACCGTCAACAAAACTTATGATAACCCAGTCTCTCTGAAATTTCAGATACACCATCAGAAAGTTCGGAAATTATGAGTCAATGTCTCGGACGTACAGTTTAGTCACCGTTTTAAACAATTTCATAAATCACATCTGAACGTCTTCCTCGACCACTTTCATTATGCACATCAACGCAACCCCAGTCTTGAATTTTCTGCATCACACCCTCAGAATACAATCACTCATAACCCCATTCTCATACACAAGACGCAATCGACGATGAATCTCAGCGGCATTGAGTCCTTCTGCTTGCAGGAAGCTAAGAACAGAACGTATCTCGCAACTGGCGGGAGACGCAATAACATCGTCCAATTCACTCGTTTACTGCTCACACACTGACGAACGAAACAGAAAGCTAACTGACACAATGAGACCTTCACGTTCTCCTTTTACAGTTACGCAAGCTCCATGAAGCTAGAACCATTTCTTTATTCTTAATAGCCGATCGAAGGTTGATTTCTGAATAGCCCTAGTACGATTTTATTTAAACTGCATCTATACTAATCACAGTAGAAAAAACGCTAACGGCCGCCGTGAAATGAGAACGCCTAAATAATATAGAAGGCATGTGACGTACTAAATCTCTTCGAAAGATTCAAATGTTCAAACGTGTGTGAAATCTTACGGAACTTAACTGCTAAGGTCATCAGTCCCTAAGCTTACACACTAATTAACCTAAAGTATCCTAAGGACAAACACACACACCCATGCGGGAGGGAGGACTGGAACCTCCACCGGGACCAGCCGAATCTTCGATAGATTTCAGATGTTTCATTAGATCAGTTAAATGTGAGGCTGACAGGAAAAGCAACTGATTCAGTGATTTTTCAACAAGATAGCAGCCTACAGTCACAGAGTTAAGGAAACTGCGTGGCTGGAATGCGAAACAAACGGATCAAGTACCTGAAGGAAGAAAAGAAAATTGGGTATAACGTCTCGTAGATGATGAGCTAATTAGAGACAAAGTAATAGCTTGTATTGGGCAAAGAAGGGGAAGTAAATCGGTCGTGACCATTTCGGAAAAACTACCCTGGCATGCATTTAAACTGATTTACGAAACTGCGGGAAGCCTAAATCTGGATGGACGGAAGTGGTTTCGAATCCTACTCACCCCAAATGGAAGTCCTCTGTGCGCCATCACACACGATAGTAGTTCCCTGATAATGTTACGTCACAGTCCTGATACTCTGACAGTACACCATTTACCAAGAGAACTTCAGTATCATACTCGCTGTCCAAAACATACAGGGGCTGGTAGCAGCAGTGTAATGTCGTGGGAGAAAATTATGTTGTTACAGATGACACCCTGAAAATTACGGAATAAGTCAGTATTATTGCTCATAAATGGCATCACGTCAAGACTTAATTTTCCATTGTGACTGTGATATTTGTTGGTAAGACAATTTCACGTTGTGCAAAGCAAGAACGTTAGAATAGGAGAGGAGCATAATGAAGAGTGACGTTCGATTCCATCGATGCAGAAATATCCAGGTGCCATCATAACATATACAACGTGCAAGTTAGAGGGCGCCAGCTCAGAAGAAAAGTAGGACTACCTCCGTATTACCAGGGATCATGTGAAACAAGGAATGAAGATTAGGGTGTGGCATCCAGTTTACGACGTTGTTATTAGAGACGAAGTACAAGCTTTGGCTGAGGAAGAAACGTAATTGTTTTGAGAAAATCGCAAGAAACCTAAATTTGGATGGCTGGACAAAGTTTTGAATCCTCAACCTCTTGAATACGTGTCCAGCATCTTACAACTGCACCACCTCACTCAGTTGAGATCGTGTAAGTTGAACGTATAGAGGGGATTCGCAGAATCCATGTTACTACAACCGACTGTTGTTTTGCATACCGCAGGTGAGTCAACACGCTGTTGTGAAGCCGTCGTACTACTGTGAATGGGTAGTGTGTATTATGGTTATCGGCTTACCGTCGCTAATGACTTCTGTGTCAAAGGGATAGTACATTCTTTTGAAAACAGGAAGTATTCAGTGTCAGAACTCTGCTTCACGGTATTACATTTATAATTAGAAATTTAACATGATTCCTTTGTCAGATATTAAATTCCCGTCTACAGTGGATCATTAGAAACTGAAGGATAGGTCAATTTTCATAGTTTTCAAGGTGAATTGTTACTGTAATTCACTTATCGATGTAACCATAATTCAGATGAAATCCATTGGGCATATAGTGAACGACAAAGATGTATTTAAAATGTGTATAGACTTTCACTGGAAAAGAAACACGTTTCCAAATATACCAAGTTACGCTATACTTGAAACGTGGTAGACATTACTTCACTTTACATTGGTTTGCAACCAGCATTCTTAATATAGCCTTTTCATAAGAGTCGTTGGGCGCTGTGTGCAGACGTTAAGTGTTCAATTTACAATAACGAAGCAGTAAAACTACAATTGTTTGGTAGTGTAAATCATATACTACCTTCTACCACCTGCCAAGCTATAAAACCCACTGGGGATGCACCAGGGCCACAAACTGTCGCAATCCAAGGCCGCTGTGACGAAGGACAGCGTTACGCCATCCATCAAGATGTCTATCGTCTTCAGTCACGTCACGAGGAATGACACGAGCAACAACATATCTAACGGCCCACAGAGCCAACTTGGCCGAGTGCGTTGGTCAGCGTCCATCTCGAAGTAACTGTTTACCCTGACAGGAGGCGCTATTTAAATATTTCGTTTATCAGAATACCCGGAGTTCTCATGTCTGTTTACTCTCCAGCTGAATTACAGGCAGAAGGTGACATTTCATTGTGGCTTCATGACATGTCGGTCTGAGCCTAGGATCAATGGATTTCCCGTTTCTTGTCCGTACTTTCGGCAATCGTATGACTGTATTAATGCCACGAGACTTACTGCATCATTACCTAATTTTTAAGATAGACTTCGTATTGTACTGCAAATTATGAATGGCGTATCCATAATTCAGTGAAGAAAACTCCCGTACATTCCTTTCAACCTACTGCAGTCAAGCTTCTCTTCGCAATAACTACATCACCAGCACCGAGTAAATTACAGTAAATTAAGGTTCCTCAGTTGAATACTGTTGAAATTTTGCAAGTAATTTCTAGCGAGATAGTAGAGATCTTTCTTTAAATTCTTACCGGGTTACTTCATTATTGAAAAGTCTTATTCTTCCTTGCATACGTTCACAAGCCCATTTATCCGTGGTATTGAGAAATTAACGTACACTTCGAGAATTATTCCTGTATAATCGGTACAGGTAAGTCTGTACGAACAGACATTTTCCAGATTCTCAAACTAAATGGCGACCCTTTCTATTCCGAACTTATACCATCGTGCGACGTTAATTACTCAGTTACTTTTCCTTTATTTACGATTTAAGCTGATCCATAGAAATTGATGATTGAGTTCGAAAAGTCTCTCTGAAAAATCTACTGTGGAGGGAAGGGGAGAACATCTCTGACAGTTCAAGACTAAGTTGGTCCCTCCTGAGCAATGCAAATTTCAATAGTTTCATTATCCAGCAAGTATGGTGGCAATAATCGAGTTAATCGGGTTTCGTGCGACTCAGGTTTAATCCTCTTCTACGAACTTTAGATGTAAACCCATCTCTATTTTTACGAAATAAAGATTTTTATAACTCAAGAGATGAATAAGAACCACTGATAGATAATAATGCAAACAATAGCTTTCCAGAAGTAATGGTAGTTTACGTGTGTGAAACCGTTTAGCCATATGAAGGAAATAGTGGTGGCTCAGTAGAAATAATTCAAGCAGATATACATGTAATACAAAAAACAACTTCCAAAATTCTTTACAGAATATCTACCGAGGATAACAATTCTCCAAAAGTGGAACAATAAAGTAATCGTTATACTTCACAAGAAAGGAGACAGACAAGAAATGAACGGAACTTTAGACCTACGAGCCTTCTGTCCGTAAAATACCAGATGCTTACTAAGATTACCATCGACAGCACAGAATACTAATTAGATTTAGATCACGCAAATCAACAAGAGTGGAAGGGTAGGAAAGTGGAGCAGTAGTTTAGAAGGGACTGGGACAGTAATGTATCCCACTCCCGATCTTATTCAATCAGTACACTGGACAAGCAACCAAGGAAACCAGGGAGAAATTTCGGAACAGACATAATGTTCATGGAGAAGAAATAAAAGAATTGAGGTTTGCCGACGACGGAGATCAACCGAGAAAGATGGATACCAACAAAACAAGACTAACGGAATGTACTGGAATTAAATTAGTTTATAAAACGATACACTAAAAATAGTAGATGAGGTTTACTATTTTGGCAGCAAGAAAGGTGAAGATGGCAGATGTAGAGAACATGTAAAATACAAATTGGCAATAGAAAACAGCGCGGGATAGCCGCGTGGTCTCAGGCGTCTTGTCACGGACCGCGCAGCTCTCCCCGTCGGAGGTTCGAGTCCTCTCTGGGGCATGTGTGTGTGTGTGTGTAGTCCTTAGCGTAGGTTAGTTTAAGTTAGATTAAGTAGTGTGTAAACTTAGGGACCGATGACCTCAGCAGTTTGGTCCCATAAGACCTTACCACGAATTTTCAAATTTCCAATAGCAAAATAAAGCATTTCTGTAAAAGAGGAACTTATTGACATCGAATATAAGTTTAAAAAATAGGAAGTTTTCTCTCCGCTACTTGTCTGGAGTATGGTCTCATGCTAAAACGAAACGTAAACGAAAAGCATTTCATGCAAGAAAATAGAACCTTCCAAACGCAGCGCTACGGAACAATGCTCTAGCTTCCAAACGCAGCGCTACGGAACAATGCTCTAGATCAGGGGTGTCCAACCACGTGGTCCAAAGCAAGTATTAGTGTGGTCCAACAAGTGAGCGTCCATTGCACGATCGGGAAAATCAAAAAATAAAAACCCATAAAATTCAATTTATGTAACGTTATGATAAATCGAATATTTTCAATTTGAAACTCCCGACACATGATGCCATGCTCTCATTGTTCCATCCTTCTCTTAACATTGTCACCCGCGCTATATCTGAATCCGCAGAGTCTCGTTCTTATAACCGACCGATCCGTCAGACGCGCTGGTCTGTTATCTTACGGCTACTTCAGTTGCAGCTGCGAAGCGAGAGTTAGACACGTATAATGCAATTAATACAAGAAAATTCTTTGTTATTTCTGTACAGTTGTGGTCAAGAACTTTTTTCGCCGTCTTTCTGATCACTGTAAGTAGATAGAAACTACTGATCTTCGGGTAGATTCAATTAATGCCAATGTTTACCACCTAAAAGTACCGAAATTCTCTTATACTAGGCTTAAATGTATTAATTACATGTCTCCTCCGACTGTAACTCTTTTTTTTCGTTGCTTCAAAAAAAAATAGTTTTACGTATGTTATGTGCATGCCAGAAATACTCATGTTCTTCCAGCGTGGCCCAGATAGGCTAAACATTTGGGCACTCCTGCTCTAAATGGATAGGTCGGATGATAGTGAGGAAACAAATTTATAGCTCGACTAAGGGACCTAAGCGTTCTTAGATCAAACATACAGGGTGAGAATTATTGAACTATATGGAATAAAATCACCATAACTTCTGAACAGTTTCCGTAGGGCGTTCAAACTGCATGGGTGGCCGCTGGATATGATGGGAATTAGTATGCGCATGCATGGGGTTGGCTTAGCGATGAAGCCCACTTTCAGTTGGATGGGTTCGGCAATAAGCCAAATTCACACATTTGGGAGACTGAGAATCCGCATTTTGCTATTGAGAAGTCTGTTCACCCTCAGTAGATGACTGTGTGGTATCCAATGCCCGGTCACGGAATAATCAGTGCGATATTCCCTGATGGCACATTGACTACCGAACGATACGAGAAGGTTGTGGAAGATGATTTTATCTGCATTATCCAAAGTGACCCTATTTCGACAAGATGTGTAAGACGGAGCTCGACCTCATCGAAACAGGAGAGTGTTTGATGTCCTGGAGGAGCATTTTGGGGACCGCATTCTGGTTCTGGAGTAACCAGAGGCCACTGGCATGGGCCTCGATTGGCTGCCAAATTCTCCGGATCTGAACACATGCAACTCCTTGTTTGTGGAGCTATACTAAAGACAAGGTGTACAGCAATAACCCCAAAGCCATTGCTGAGCTGAAAACAGCCATTCAAGAGGTCATCGATGCTGTCGATTTTCCGACACTTCAGCTGGTCATGCAGGATTTCGCTATTCGTCTCCACCACATCATCACCAATGACACAAGGCGTATCCAACTCATCGTAAACTAAATCCGAATATCTGTAGTGACGTTTATATGTTGAATAAAGTGTGTGCACGCAATAGTTTGTAACTAATTCACGTTTTTTTCATATAGTTCAATAATTGTCACTCTGTAGTTCAGTGTATCAAAAGAGTGTCAAATCGGTAATGGAGGGAAGTGTGGGGGTATAGAAATTGTAGACGGAGACCAAAATCTGAGTGCGGTAAGCAGGTTCAAATCGGTGTAGCCTTAATCAGAGACGATGGGGGTTGCACAGCATAGGCTAGCGTGGAGAGCTGCAACTTCGGATTGGAGACCACAGTAACATCGACAACAACAACAATGAACAAGTTTGCTTTAGAAGTGAATGCGAAACAGCGGATGATTTATAAGTCAGAAACGAAATGATTGAATTGAGAAATGAATATTGACTCAGTTTGAACAAAATCTGTAACAACATTTGAAATAAATGTAAATGATTCACCATGTGTTAGCAGCCGAACAAAACATCCGTCACTACAACAGCTTCCTTTTGACTACATCCACCAAGACTGCTGTAGATGTTAAAGCGCCCGCTTCCGAGATGGGGAGGTGAGTCGGCCGCAAATCAAATCCGCCCGCTGGTGAGCGACGTGGATCGGTGTACTGGGGAAACTAGATGTGGTTTTTAGGTGATTTCCCACATCCCCCTAGGTGAATAGCGGACTGGTGTCCATGTCTCGCATCAGATACGTGCTTCGCAAATATTTAGAATACTTTCAACCATTTGAACATAGAACTTTCTCTAGACGCAGAGAGACGGAGTGCAATGATTGCGTCTTGGAGTTTGAGTAGGAAATGCAAATGAGCGTATGGCATCGTTGGCCGGGAGGCCCCAACGGGGGAAGTTCGGCCGCCAGGAGCAAGTCTTATTTCAGTCGACGCCACATTGGGCGACTTGCGCATCGGTGATGAGAATGAAATGATGATGAGGACAACACAACACCCAGTCCCAGAGCGAAGAAAATCTCCAACCCCGTCGGGAATCGAACCCGGGCCTGTTTGCATGGGAGGCGAGCACGTTACCACCCAACTAAGCAGGCCGACCAGTTGAATAGGAGACGGATAACCTCCCTAAGCGCATAATCAAGAGTAGCAGCCTTTAGACAGCTCAGTGAGAGATCTATAACTGAACTGTTGGCGTCAAACAACAGTGTTCCCTATCGGCAGACCTATTCGCAATAGTCGTAGCAGAAATTTTCAGAACCTTGAACTGGGGAAACCGCGTAGAAATAACTTGTTAATAAGCAAACAAGCACCATCATTCTGTCCAAATACGGATCAATCGCGACCGATCGACAGCTGTGTCTTCCTCTGACAGCAGAATCATCTGGTCGCTGTCGGGCTAGCAGGCCTGTTGCCGCTACTACTCGATCAAGGAGCTCCTTAACTGGCATCAAGCGCTCGAGTGTACTCTCCTCCTGTCCTCACACCAGAGACCTGGGATAACAGCGAATAGAGCCTGGGTCCCCCGCATCGCAGTCTGACATTCTGATCATTCAGCTACGGAGGCGGTCAAATAGCATGTTAACGGATCATAACCGAACCACCGTCGCTTTGCTTATAATGCTACACTGTTTTTATCTACTGCAGATAAACTACAACTAATGGAATAAATTAACAGAGCAAACTTTAAGGCAGGTATGAATATCAACTGTGATAGACATAAAAAATCGATAAACTACGATACACATCGAAAAATTATTCAAATTAGCAGTGAAGTCATATACCTATTTGACGAATCTGAATTTTAAGGATAGTTGAAGGCAGCGCTTCGATGGATGGCAAAAATATCAAACAGAATAGTAAACATGACCCCAAGCGCTTTTTGTACAGTAAACAGCATTCCCAAATTTCAATTTGCCTGGAAGTGAAGCTCTTCGATCAGTGTGTAATATCAGTTTTGGCCTTTGATGGTGAGACATGGACTTTTAATACAAAAACAGTTCTAAAACTGAGAATTTTTCTGTGAGCGATTGAGAAATGAATGTTGGGAGATCGTAGATAGAGAGCAAAACAAACCAATACTTCAGGGAACGAATTAGAGTGGAAAAGACAGTTTCGATAGTAATGAAAATGAAAATGGTGGTCGACAAGACAGGTAGACAGCCGAACGTATGGTAGGTGGAACCAAGCAATTTCTTTGCTGAATGTTAGACATAAGGAAAGGCCGAGACGACGGCCTTATGGAAGGTGGGCAGATGACACTAGAAACATGGGGGGCAACATGGATGTTACTTAATTTACTAGTCAGTTAGTTACATGCTCCATACATTATTTCAACGGTTTTTTATTGACATTATATGGGACAAGTAAATTTACAGAATATGTATACACGAGCAGTTTCACTGAGTGGCTACATGCTGGCCATTTATCTGTTCCTAAACACTGGCCCACATTTATCGTTAATAAAGAGGCAACTACGGTTAAAATTAGTTTTTTGTTTGTTTTTTTTTTACATGCTACCAATTTTAAATAAAAATTCACTTAATGTCTTTAGTGATAGATATAAGGCATCACCGGTACAGGGAATTTTTCCATGAAAGTTAAAATATGCACTTGTTAAACCCCTTCATAGAATACAAGAAAGACTTAAATAAATATGATGCGACTTCCTTATTGACATCTTTTTCTAAAATATTCAAAAAAGTAATACACTCAAGCGTAGTCTCACAGTTAAGTAGAAGTAATTTGCTTAGCATGTCACAGTTTGGATTCCAGAAGGATTACTCAGTTGAGAATACTGTTTGCACATTCACTCGCTAAATATTACAAGCCTAATAAAATATCACCACTTGTTATTCTTCGTGATATTTCACAGGTGTGTCACCGTACAGATCATTTTATTGTCATAGAAAATCTCAAGTTTTATGGAACAAATGGCTTTACACGTAGCTGGTACAATCATACTTAACCATCTGAATGAAGAAAGTTGTGCTGAATAATTCAAACAATGTTGATGCGGGAGGAAACTTTAGTGACTGGGGGGGAATCACAAAGGGAGTCCCACAATAATCAATTGTGGGTCCACTTCTATGGCTTATATATGTGTATGACCTTCCACTTAACTCTCAATAAGCAGAATTCGTACTTTTCAGGGGCGGCGGCAATGGAGGGGCTATGGGGCCTATAACTCCCTCCCCCCTCCCAATTGAGTATTATATTACACTGGATAAAATGACTTCAAAAATCAGTGAATATATTACTCCAACAGATTCAATCATAATTCTTTTTATAATTATGTAGCGATATAGGTTGCAATGTACTTAAACACATTTGAACAAAAGAATAAGAGCGGCAAATAGCTTACTATCTAAACTAACAAATATCATTTAACTTAAAATGGGCGTTTTATTATTTATTAATATACACTGTTACCCTGAACTCCAAAACAGTTACCAAAAACTACTTTAAGCAACACCAAATTTTAACAATTTGTCGGTGGAGGACCACAACTCTCCTTTTGTTAAGCGGTATTCCATTCCCCCAAAAACCCCTCCCCCTCCCATTAGCCCCCTCCCTCCCTTGACCGACTTCTAGAAACGCCCCTGGTACTTTTTACAGATAATTCTAGTCTTATCACAAACCCCATTAGAGAGAATGCCACAGAAGAGATTGTAAATGTTTTTCAAAGAATTATTAAGTTGTTTTCTGAATTTGAACTCTTCCTAAATTTTATAAAAAATACTCTATATTCACTTGTGTCTAACAGATAGTCACACCAACAAGTGATGTAGCACATGACCAGGAGTCAGTCAGTGGGGTAGAATGCTGCAACTTTTTGGATGTACATGTTGATGAAAATTTGAACTGGAAGAAACATATTACTGAGCTTCTCAAACAATTACGTTCATCTACTTCTGCTCTTTTAATTTCCAGTGTTGAAAATAAAAAATTAACCTACTGACATATTTTGCACATTTCCACTTAGTAATGTCTTATGAAATACTTTTTTGGGGTAATTCACGACTTACAGAGAAAGTATTGATTGCAGAAAAGAGAGCAGTAAGAATAATATGAGTTCACCCATGAACGTCATGTAAGTACGTCTCCGAGGAGCTAGGCATTTTAACTGCGCCGTCGCAATACACACATTCACTAATTAAATTTCTCATAAGCAATCCCTCACAGTTTCAGAAGAACACTGAGGTCCATACCTACAACAATAGAGGGAAAAATGACCTTTATTTTCATTGACCCAATAACATAAAATGTCTGACAGGTAGAAAAGCAAAATTTAAATCTAATTTAAAATTATTTCTCCTGGACAACTCTTTCTATTCCATGCACGAATTTCTACTTAAAAACTGGTATTCCGTAAAGAAAAAAAATCTTTTATAAGTGTAATTATGAATAGTATTAAGAAAATGAGTTCATTCATGTTAACACTACTCATGTACACTGAATCGTTCCACATCATTTCCACACAAAAATAATCATTAAAATGATCTATGGAATGTGCAATTAAGTCACTAACTAAGAAACAGTTATGCAGAAGAAATGATTTTATGTTAGATTTAAAACATCCCCTTTTTTTAGGGTATTGGGCAAATCGTCAAATTGCTGTCCCATGTCACACTCATTTCTAAAGCACTGATAACCTCAAAAATACGGCATAAAGCCATTTCTTTATTCTAGTGTTGTATGCAGTTCTTGATTTGTGACGGTACGTGACAATACTCTGTACCTTACCTCTGATGGAAAAAAAGGAATTAAAATAACGTCTTAAGCAGCTAAATTAAAAAAAAACAAGAACACGCCCGTTAGGTCATAGTATCTGGACCTGATTGTTTACGAATCAAGCACTGGTTATATGTACGCTGCTCTCTTTGAGTAGAAATAGCCAGAATATGTTAGGGGTTTGATTCGTTTCTGTCGACAACTACCAACTATCAATCATACGACGAGCAAAAGTAGCTAAACCTAAGTGTTCGAGGAGCTCAGCATATCGCTGAAGACAGTGATGTATGAGGATGTCTAGATCAGATAGTTATAGACCAGTGGATGTTAAATTTCTGGTGGGGACCATGGTGAGATAATGGCGGTGCGAAAGGAAATATTATAGACTGTAATGCCTTTTTTGTAATTTCTGTCTGCTGAACTATACAAGTCCCTCCTAATTTTGAGTCCGTTCTATTTTTAGTTACATATTCACATACATTAGACCGTCGAGAAGGAATACAAAAGTTCCCACAGTCACATGAGTAACATTAAGATGTCTGTGAAAGAAAAGCAGGTAATAGGGGATTCCCTGGCTGCGCATAGCTGAGAGTACTTAACTTTACCAGCAAAAGAAAGTATTTTGCACGCATTTCCTAACGGCGACGACAAGTGGCTCGTAAATATTCTTGGCGAGAGGTACGCGCAGCGTTGCTCACGTCGTTCGTAAGCTTACCCACTAGTTTGCAGTGACTTTTCGAGACCCAAGTGGTTGGAAGAGTACCCTGCGTAAGACATGATTATGGCATCTGCGCTGCTAAATTACGTAGTCACTCATTAAATTTCTAATAGAGATCACAGCAAATCACTGTTGCTGCACTATTGCTCATATACATGTACCTGTGTACTTCGCAAGTCACTGTGCAGTGAATGGCGGAGGACACATTGCACAGCTTACCAGTATCTGTTTGTTACCTTGGTCTACCTGGGTTCTGGGTGAGGGAAAAACTACTTTCTGTATGTCCCTGTTCTCATCTAAATCGCCATTATCGTTTTCTGAGTATCCCCACGCTAGACATGTGGTGGTGGCACCCAGCTGTATCACAGTCTTCTGCCAAGTCTTTCCTTACGACCGTTCCCTAAAATTACGCAACTGGCTTTCGGAAGACCTATATCGTCTTTCTTCCAAGGATCCCCATTAATTTCCCCGAACATTTCCTTTACATGAAATGGATTCGCAATTGCGAATAAGGACAACCTTCAGCTGTATAATGGAATGACGGCAATGAAAATTTGCGCCAGACCGGGACTCGAACCCGGATTCCCCGTTTTTTTTTTTTTTTTTTTTTGTTTTGTTTTTTTTTTTTTTTTTTTTTTTGTGAGTGGTTGCCTTACCATTTGGCTACCCGTGCACGACTCACGGCCAGACCTAAACATACACGACATATGGAAATCTGAGTGTGGGCCAGAGCCGTGACGGATATACAAATGTCAAGGCGACCGCTCAAAAAAAAAAAAAAACCGGGGAATCCGTGTTCGAGTCCCGGTGTGGCGCAAATTTTCATTGTCCTCATTGCATTATACAGCTAAAGGTTGTCCTCATTCGCAATTGTGAACTCATTTCATATCGGCTGTAGTCGCCGCAGTTCAAATGGCTCTGAGCACTATGGGACTTAACTTCTGAGGTCATCAGTCCCCTAGAACTTAGAACTACTTAAACCCAACTAACCTAAGGACATCACACACATCCATGCACGAGGCAGGATTCGAACCTGCGACCGTAGCGGTCGCGCGGTTCCAGACTGTTGCGCCTAGAACCGCTCGGCCACCCCGGCCGGCTAGTCGCCGCAGTGCCTGTTCCTTTGGACGTGCATCCATGTCATGTCTGCCTGATAAGGACTGCACGCACTGCAACTGATCCCACTAGCATCGTCCATCGGATTTCCTTTAGAGATGAACTGAACTTTCCCAGAACCACATTATCCCTACATGTTACTATGACGTGACGCGCTCAAAGATGTTCGCCACTAATCTTCTAATCGCATATTATCCACATATTTCTCATTTCTGTGTGCATTATACTGCCATTTATCCACATTTAATGGGAGGTGCAATTCATTACACGAAGTAGAAATTTTCTTCAAATCTTTTCGCATTTAGTGGCAGTCTTGCATCGACAATTCTTTCCTCTATCTGATGTTACTTTAGATTCTCTAGAACATTCACCGTCCAGCGTAACGCACTGGGTCCTATTAGCCAAATTTTCATCAAGGCAATCGTATGTTCACGACGATATTCCGTATGATCGTAGCTTGGTTTGTAATTGACAATATGTCACAGTGTCGAACACTTTCCAGAGGTCTAGGAAGACGGAATCCTCCTGCTCACATGGATCTATTGTTCGTAAGATGTCGCGTATGAATAAAGCAAGCTGTGTTTCAGACGACTGGTTTCTCCTGAATCCTGCGTCTCTCTTTTTGAGAAGATTGTTTTCCTACAGGAGCGTTAATGTTTGGGCTTAGAACATTGTACTGTAGTGCTGTGCATCTGTTCGTTTATCTTTTTGTACACATGAGTGACTTGTGCATTTTTTTCTAGTTACGCAGGACTATTCGTATTCTCGATAAGCGTGACCCAGAAAATGATCTAATTACGCAACTTGTTCAATGTAAAATCTACCTGGAATTTAGTGTTGACTTAAAGAAGTCAGTATCGAGGTTGCTAACATTAGTATCTGTCACTTGAGAGTATGTGTATCGGTCAAACATTGCTATGGCAGTATCCCCATGCGTAAATAAATTTTTAATGCGTAATTTACGAGTGTTGACGAGTGTTGCTTTCTATGTGCTGCTTTCACTTTCAGCACCAGACGGTCCCAAAAAATATTGAATGGAAGATTTGGATCCGTTCATTGACTTAACGTATGATCAGATCTCTCTATGATTTTCCAATTATTTTTTTCTCCAAGAACTGACAGTGAAAACTATTATAGGCCTCATACTTGGCCCATCTTACGTCTGCATGAGTTCCTATCCAATTTTCTCTACCGGTTTCGTTGCAGTCTATTTTGTATCGAGAGTGTAATAGTCTCAGCTTTCGCAACATTCTACAAATAGTACTGTTAAATTAGGGCTTGTCTTTTCAATTTTGCATTAATTTAATTGGAATTTACTTTTCTAGACCACGAGTTATACCTTCCTTCAGTTTTAAATGCAATTCTCCTGCGTTTCGCTCATAAAAACTAAATCTTCTCAGTTCGACGTTCAAGTAGGTTGGTAGTTACTCTATATTAGTAAGATCAAACATAAATGTTCTCTTAGCTTTTTTGATAGCCTTTTTACCTTTGGTGACCATTGTCCCTGAAATAGCACCATAGTCACCACTGCCTCTCGTAAGACATGTAAAAATGTTGTGTGGACATTCTATGAACAGGAATCTCTCTGCAGTTCTGTGTTTTCTTTTGACACTTAAGATTATTAGAATTTACCAATTTGTGATGTTAACTGTTTCGAATTTTCGTGGAAGCAGGAAGAATACTGCCTAATAGCGATATCGCAATTTTGGAACTTCTAACATCCTCGTACCCCAACTTCACTCATCAAGTAATTATTTGCTCCTTAGAGGCATTAAATGTGTTCTGCTGTACTTTAAAATGAAGTTCTATTTCCATATAATGTACACGTGATACGTGTAAAACGTTCGGTTCGCTCCACATCTTCAAATTATCATTACGCAACGCTGAACTGAGTAATGATATGTTGGTGCATAAATTCGCAGCGTGTTTGTTTTGCGTGTTGGTAATCCGTTTTATATGAGTTTATTTATCGATTGTCATTTTTTATTTGTAGTGCACTGTTGCTGTAAGGGTTGACATATCGTCACTTTGAGAAACAGTGGAGCTGTGGACGTTAGACAGTGTAGTGGCAAGTGGTGAAACCGCTCCGTGTATAGGGATAATGCCACTGGACAAAGCGCGGCAATAAAAGGGTTTTCTCGTTTTGAGGAGGATCATTTTGATATTAGTGAGTCTTCACGTTCAGAAAGACCTTCGAGCTTTGATGAAGATCGTTTAAACGCATTAATCCATAACGACCCACGTCACTGTACGTGAGAAATGTGAAGTGCTCTGATCACTCCACCCTCGTGTCACATTTTCATGCAAAGCGAAAGGTTAAAAAATTGGGCGCACGGATACTGCATGCTCTAAACCAAAACATAAAATGCAGCGATTAACCATAATTACATCTCTGCTTGCTCGTCACCAACTGGTTTGTGAACAACACCGACCATTCCAGTTCTGTTTCGTTACTGGTGTCTAGAAATGGTGTCTTCTTGCTAAAATAAGGAAAGGAAAGGAAAGCAATGGTTGAGCGCAAACAAAGCAGCAGCTCCCCGTCCAAAGAACTGCATGCATCCACAAAATATAGTGTTATGCATCTGGTGGAAGAGCGACGGTGTGGTGTATTACGAATCGATTCCCCCAGGTGTAACTTGTCAACAATTGAGGCGTCTTGCAAACGCAATCCAAGAACAACGACCAGGAGGAATGCATAAAATGATGCTACTCCACGGTAATGCCCGCCCGCAGTTTGCTACAATGACGAAAAGAACGTTATACAGGAACTGGTTTGGGAAGTCATTCTGCACGCGCCTTATTCACCTAATCGCACATCCTCAGATTCTCACCCTCAGATTCTCACCTTTTCCGCTCTCTATCAAACAACATTCAAGCAACTCCCTTTCCGAATGAAAATGCGCTCCGAACAAGGTCTTCCGCTAAAAACGATTTATGTGAATCTACTGTGTTTCCACTTACGTAAAACCGTTACGAACTTACGCACCATCCCAGTGCTTACTGGCAATATAATTAACAAATAACTGTCAGATTACTGCAATATGTTGCAGTGGTCGTGTTCAGCCATATGGTTAAGCATTAGTGGCAACGAAAAAAATTTACACACAATCCCTTTCTTTACTAGCTGTGGGCGAGTCATTGTATTCGACTAATGCTGATCCGAAACTGATATTGAGACCGTTTTCTTTCCCGGCACGAAGTTATGCGCGCCGAGTGGAATTTTCACTACCGCGCCGACGTGCAGAATAGCAGTGGCGCTGACGAGTCAATACACGGTAGCGCGTTGACCAAATAACGTCGGTTAGCGTTCATCAGGCGCCTCCATCTACGCAGCACGGACGCGATGAGTTTACCTTTCGGTTGGGTGTAAGCCGCGAGGAAAACGCACCTTGGCCGCTCAAGTGTACACTGAATTTGTCGCTTCTGGAAGACGCGCTCCTTCTTTACTTTTGTCTGTTTACGCTCGTGTTACGCACGACGCACCAGTTACGTAACGCTTCACGATGTCATAATCCTGACAGTGATGTACTACAGGACAACTCAAAAGTATCTCTCTGCCTCCTTACAATGTAACCCGCGAAACCAAGCTTAAATCACTTAATAAAGGCAAGGCCTCGGGTCCAGATTGTATACCAGTCAGGTTCCTCTCAGAGTACGCTGATAAAATAGCTCCATATTTAGCAATTATATACAACCACTCGCTCACAAATGGTTCAAATGGCTCTGAGCACTATGGGACTTAATATCGATGGTCATCAGTCCCCTAGAACTTAGAACTACTTAAACCTAACTAACCTAAGGACAGCACACAACACCCAGCCATCACGAGGCAGAGAAAATCCATGACCCCGCCGGGAATCGAACCCGGGAACCCGGGCGTGGGAAGCGAGAATGCTACCGCACGACCACGAGATGCGGGCCACTCGCTCACAGAAAGATCCTTAGCTAAACACTGGAAAATTGCTCAAGTCACACCAATACCCAACAAGGGAAGTAGGAGTAATCCGCCTATATCACTAACGTCGATTTGCAGTAGGGTTTTGGAACATATAATGTATTCGAACATTATGAAGCACCTCGAAGAAAACGATTTATTGACACATAGCACCGATTCAGAAACATCGTTCTTGTGAAAGACAACTAGCTCTTTATACTTATGAAGTAATAAGTGCTATCTACAGGGGATGACAAATTGATTCCATATTTTTAGATTTCCGGAAGGCTTTCGACACCGTTCCTCACAAGCGTCTTCTGACCAAACTGCGTGCCTACGGAATATCGCCTCAGTTATGCGACTGGATTCGTGATTTCCTGTCAGAAAGGTCACAGTCCGTAGTAATGGACGGAAAGTCATCGAGTAAAACAGAAGTAATATCCGGCGTTCCCCAAGGAAGTGCTATAGGCTCTCTATTGTTCCTGATCTACACTCCTGGAAATTGAAATAAGAACACCGTGAATTCATTGTCCAAGGAAGGGGAAACTTTATTGACACATTCCTGGGGTCAGATACATCACATGATCACACTGACAGAACCACAGGCACATAGACACAGGCAACAGAGCATGCACAATGTCGGCACTAGTACAGTGTATATCCACCTTTCGCAGCAATGCAGGCTGCTATTCTCCCATGGAGACGATCGTAGAGATGCTGGATGTAGTCCTGTGGAACGGCTTGCCATGCCATTTCCACCTGGCGCCTCAGTTGGACCAGCGTTCGTGCTGGACGTGCAGACCGCGTGAGACGACGCTTCATCCAGTCCCAAACATGCTCAATGGGGGACAGATCCGGAGATCTTGCTGGCCAGGGTAGTTGACTTACACCTTCTAGAGCACGTTGGGTGGCACGGGATACATGCGGACGTGCATTGTCCTGTTGGAACAGCAAGTTCCCTTGCCGGTCTAGGAATGGTAGAACGATGGGTTCGATGACGGTTTGGATGTACCGTGCACTATTCAGTGTCCCCTCGACGATCACCAGTGGTGTACGGCCAGTGTAGGAGATCGCTCCTCACACCATGATGCCGGGTGTTGGCCCTGTGTGCCTCGGTCGTATGCAGTCCTGATTGTGGCGCTCACCTGCACGGCGCCAAACACGCATACGACCATCATTGGCACCAAGGCAGAAGCGACTCTCATCGCTGAAGACGACACGTCTCCATTCGTCCCTCCATTCACGCCTGTCGCGACACCACTGGAGGCGGGCTGCACGATGTTGGGGCGTGAGCGGAAGACGGCCTAACGGTGTGCGGGACCGTAGCCCAGCTTCATGGAGACGGTTGCGAATGGTCCTCGCCGATACCCCAGGAGCAACAGTGTCCCTAATTTGCTGGGAAGTGGCGGTGCGGTCCCCTACGGCACTGCGTAGGATCCTACGGTCTTGGCGTGCATCCGTGCGTCGCTGCGGTCCGGTCCCAGGTCGACGGGCACGTGCACCTTCCGCCGACCACTGGCGACAACATCGATGTACTGTGGAGGCCTCACGCCCCACGTGTTGAGCAATTCGGCGGTACGTCCACCCGGCCTCCCGCATGCCCACTATACGCCCTCGCTCAAAGTCCGTCAACTGCACATACGGTTCACGTCCACGCTGTCGCGGCATGCTACCAGTGTTAAAGACTGCGATGGAGCTCCGTATGCCACGGCAAACTGGCTGACACTGACGGCGGCGGTGCACAAATGCTGCGCAGCTAGCGCCATTCGACGGCCAACACCGCGGTTCCTGGTGTGTCCGCTGTGCCGTGCGTGTGATCATTGCTTGTACAGCCCTCTCGCAGTGTCCGGAGCAAGTATGGTGGGTCTGACACACCGGTGTCAATGTGTTCTTTTTTCCATTTCCAGGAGTGTATATTAACGACATAGGAGACAATCTGAGTAGCTGTCTTAGATCGTTTGCAGATGATGCTGTCATTTACCGTCTTGTGAAGCCATCAGATAACCAAAAAGAATTGCAAAATGATTCAGGTAAGATAGCTGTGTGGTGCGAAAAGTGGCAATTGACCCAGAATAAAGAAAAGTGTGACGTTATTCACATGAGTACTAAAAGAAATCCGCTAAATTTCCATTACGCAATAAGTCACACAAATCTGAAGGCTGTAAATTCAATTAAATCTTAGGGACTACAATTACAAATAACCTAAATTGGAACGATCACATAGATAATGTTGTGGGTACAACAAACCAAAGGCTGCAATTCATTGGCAGAACACTTAGAAGGTGCAACAGGTCTACTAAAGAGATTGCTTCACGCTTGTCCGCCCTATTCTGGAGTATTGCTGTGCGGTATGGGATCGGCATCAGGTGGGACTGACGGATGACATTGAAAAAGCACAAAAAAGGGCAGCTCGTTTTGTATTATCACGAAATAGGGGAGATAGTGTCACAAACATGATACGTGAATTGGAGTGTCAATCATTAAAACAAAGGCGTTTTTCGTTGCAACGGGATCTTCTCACGAAATTTCAATCACCAGTTTGCTCCTCCGATTGCGAAAACATTCTGTTGGCACCCACCTACATAGGGATCACATGAGTGATCATTGCGATAAAATAAGATAAATCAGGGCTCTCAAAGAAAAATTTAAGTGCTCGTTTTTCCCACGTGCCGTTAGAGAGTGGAACGGTGAAGAGAGAGCTTGAAGGTGGTTCATTGAACCCTCTGCCAGGCACTTTATTGTGAATATCAGAGTAATCACGTAGATGTAGATGTAGATATTTTCTCACTCGTACTGGTGCTTAACGTATGATTTATAATCATGAGCTTGGACACTCAACTCCACTTGAAACTGGCTCTTGGAGCCAAGAGTGGCCAGTAGTGACTTAAATAAAAATTATTCTCAGCAAATTTACGGTCTCGCTACAAATAAATTAGTTCTCCTACATATTCCAAATAACTGGAGCCATTTAAAACTAATACATCTAAAATATTTCCAATCTTCCGCTTGGCATGATGCTTTAGGGTTGGTTTCCGTCAGATATTAGACAAAGTTCAGAACAGGAAAACCCTACACAAGCACTTCAGCTAAGAATTCAACGGCCTCCCTCAACTAACTCCTTTGATTTTCGGCTGAAAAGAACTGAGTTCCTGGAATCAAAGACAAAAAAACAGTTAAAAAATGACGTGACAATACATGAAGATGTGAAACACACAGGGTAATATAATTTATGACATGACGTCTCATGGAGCTTTTACTGCTTGTAATGATAGATGGAGAAACATACTGCGTGGATTACTTCGAAGTTACCTACACAGTGTCTTTCTTCGTTGATGAACAGTGTAAATCACGTGAGATAGAACACCCTCTTCATTTCGTCTACGGTTCAAGACACTGAAATGAAATTTTCGGAAAATGATGGTACTCAGAGGGCCACGCAGTTTAGTTGCGTGTTTAATCCTCTTTACTCTGGTATCAGTTGAGATTTTGAAGCAAGCATCGTCGTTTCAATGGAACGGTGCAATTGTTTTATCGGCATTAGAAGCCGATTAAAAACACGAGCCCAGTGACATAACTCTCATTAATGTTGGCGATGAAACTTCTCGCAAAAATAAACGAAAAATGTTCTAAAATTGAAGAGAAATACATCTCGAATAGGCTTTTGCGACTTGCCTTGCACGTTTTCGTCTTTTCCGAGAACTGCATGTCCGAAAAAGAGTGCTTTTCTATTAATTTTACTTAAAATTTAATGCAGTTTTTGCTTTTGGTGACTGGACGTTTTATGTGCGTATTCCCTTCTATCCTTTTCGTGTTGCCGAGACCGTGCTCCTGGTCTTTCAAACAAAAATTCCTGCAGCCGACAGTAAATTAAACGACCTGCAATCTAGGTTATTTCAAGACCACCCTCATATTCTTGAGTAAATCATTGCAATAATAATTTCTATTAAAGTAATTTATATAACCACTGCAAATCTCGGATTCCAGTGCCATTTTAACAGTTTATAACATTTCCGTGTGCCTGACGCTATCTAATCGACGAACCCGCACAGCAATTTGTCAGAAACTCTTCTCTTCATGAAATCTTTCGCCGCGGAAACAATATTTCTACACAAGTCGCAAATGTACATCTTTAAACTAAGCAGCTGGATTTCCAGTCTACCACAGCAGGGGCCGCGCTGTTTGAGGCGCCTTGTCACGGATTGCGCGGCCCCTCCCGCCGGAAGTTGGAGTCCTCCCTCGGGCACGGGTGTGTGTATTGTTCTTAGCATAAGTTAGTTTAAGTAGTGTGTAAGTCTAGGGACCGATGACCACAGCAGTTTGGTCCATATGAATTCACACACATATGAACATACATGAACTACTCTATCAACGTCTCACACTACGACAGCTGCAATATGCGTCTAGCGACAGTTCTGCTACATGATGATCTTACGCTTTATATAACGGAAGTCCACTCCCACGGCCGACCCTAGTATCTCACTCCACGTGTTTAACGTCGGAGTTTAGTGGCTTTAAGGCCTACACCACTGTTTTACAGTACACTGAGGAGCAAATAATTCAGATATCCATTGATGAGTCAAAACATTATGACGGCCGGCTTAATATCGCGTTGGTCCACCTATGGAGTGCAATACAGCAGCGATTCTGCTTGGTGTGGATTCGACAAGTCCTTAGTAGGTCTGTAGAGGTATGTGTGTGTGACACCAGATGTCTACATACGTCATGCAATTCCCGTAAATTACGGACCGGTGGTTTCTGGGCACGGAGCTAGCGTCCGATAGCGTCCCAAATGTGTTCCATCGGATTCTGATCAGATGAAATTGTGGCCAAGGTAACAATGCGAGTTCATTATGATGCTCCCCAAACCACTACAGCGCGTTTCTGGCCTCTTGACATGGACAGATACCCCACTGAAGACTGAATACCTCCTGGTGGTCTGGATTGATGACCTCAGAAGTTAAGTCCCATAGTGCTCAGAGCCATTTGAACCCTGGTGGCCTTGCGGTGAGGAAGGTATATAAGTGAAGCAAAGACGAATGGCGAAATATTCTAGCGACGACATGGTCCGCAAATAGAGAAAATCATTGACATAAGCGACTTTGACAGAGTGCAGACTAAATGAAACTATATGGTTCCAAAGACCTTTTTAAGTCTCAAACATTTATGATGTACATACGCAGACTGAATTGACGAATGAAAATTTGTACCGGGGCTGGGGTTCGAACCCGGATCTTCTGCCCTCTAGGCAGGCTCGCTAACTAGTACACTGGACCGGCACAGTGGCTGTGCCCAACTGCACGGACTACCCTTTCACACATCTCTCCTCGTCCAAATTTCCATTCACGTCTCAGCCCAATTGGTATTCCCCATAAACTGAAACAGCATTGCACAGGCTCGATCCTAGCCTTGGTACAAATCTTCATTCGTCGCCTCACTCAGCTCATATATACCACAGATGGTTGAGACTTGAAAAGGTCTCGTCATTTGATTAAACAGCTATGCCTGGGTTTCAGGCAGGATTCCCCTTTCATTCGATGCGCTGGTGCTATACCAATGCAGCTAGAGAACCTCTGCAATGTTGTTCGAGTTCAGGGTGAGTACCAAGTGGGCTGACGATGTACGGGAATTTGGATTGAGGAGAGAGGCGTGCTAGGGTAGTCCGTGCAAAACCACTTTGCTAGCGTGGTGTAGTGGTTAACGCATCACCGTAGTGAGCAATAGAACTGCGTTCAAATCTCGCTTCAATCTGCGTGTATAACTCAAAGAGCAGACTGTTATGACCTGGCGCCTGGGAGAGAGCTTCTGGGAAACTGTGAATCTGGTCGGCTATTTGCGCGCTACTGTCATTAGCATGTACGGAAAGTGGTCGAAGAGTGGTGGAACAGTACGCAACAATGTGTTGGTCGTGCAGACTACACCACAGAATGTGGTGGTCGTACGCTTGCCCTCTCTGTGAAACAGGATAGGCGGCGATACGTGGCAGATCTGACGACAGAGGTCTACGCTGGTGCAGGCACAAGTGTTTCGGAGCACACAGCTGAGCACACATTGCTGAACCTGGGGCCGCTATGTTTCCCACGTTGATACAACTCAATGTCAGTTGCGATTGCACTGGGCACGGGATGATCGAGATTAGACCGTGGATCGGTGAAAGCGTGCCTCCTGGTTGGAGGAACCACGTGTCTTGTTACGCCAGGTCTCGTCGGTAACGCCGCCAACCAGCCGAACGCGGTACACCGCAGTGGGTGGGAGCTTTTTATACAATTAGGGGCAAGTGGGTGCGTTCACTTGGGCTTCTGTGTACGAGTCGTGGTAATCGAAAGCGCCATGACAACTATAGACAACTTGAACGTTATTAACAATGATCTACATCACTTCATGGGTGATGTCTTCCTTGACGGCAATGCCACCTTCCAGCAGGATAACTGTCCGTATCGTAAAGCTATAATTCTGCTAAAGTTTGGTGTTTGGGAAGCGCGGCAGTACTGTCACGTTCATGAACCAGAAGGAAAACAAGGGGAACGGTATCGGGCGCCAGCTTCGCGTCTATTAAACATAGGCCTGTAATTTACGGGAATTGCTGGGCGTATGCGTAAATGTCTGACGTCACATACCTCTCGAAGTTTACCAAGGACTTACCGCATCCATGCAACGCTGTATACCTGCTGTAATGCGTTGTTTGTGAACCAACAACGCTATTATGAGATGATCATAACGTTTTGGTACATCAGTATATAGCTAACATTCAATACGATCCCTGAGTTTGTGTTTGTCACTATGGCGATAAGTGAATACATTCGTATTACGAAACTGCACTACCTGAGCGTCCGCTAGGTCTGATTCATGTTTCAGTTTCACTGATGTAACCCCATCCCCATTCATCTCTGCTCGTATGACATACCTGCGGATGGACGTCACAGCTAACAAGAGGACAGTTTCCTCGAACTTATTTCGTTTGATTTACTAGTGAACTACTATCGCCATAAATACCAAATGACGAGGAAAAAGAAGAGGTCTAAATGAAGGAGGGTGGCCATGAAATACATAAAAAGTCTAAATGGCAGATATTAGACTCGTGTTATAGAGAACGATGGTTCAAATTCCCATCCGGCCACCAAGATTTACATTAAATGATATACAAAAAATTAAGGCCTAATTGGTTAAACCAACTGTTCTTGATAGGCAAGAGACCCAGTTCCGAGTCATGGTCTGGAATAACTAATACCACAGAAGCCAGTGTGTGTGTGAGAGTGTGTGTGTGTGTGGGGGGGGGGGGGTTGGGTGGGTGTGCCTTTGTGTATGTTTTTCCTTCGATACTGTTATACCCAGAGGAGCCAGTCCTATACCTAGTAGGAGAACTTCGCAGGACATCTGGATTCACATTCCGGCTTGATTTAAATCTTGTGGCGGTAGGTAAATAATATCGCTCTACCCGGGTTAGGTAAGTCATTTTCATGCTTTCATGAATATTCAGTGTTTGTCCAGCACGATGCAGAAATATACACTGAGCACAATGAGCAGGCAAAGATAACACGGTGCAGCAATAGCGGGTATTAGGCAGAGAGAGCTAGAAATTCCGTGAAGTGCCAAGTATGTCAATCATGCACAGGCTGATTAACGACAGTATACGGCGAATATCAGAGTCTGTGGCAGTGCACGAAATCACAGCTCAAGAGCGACCTCCTGTGTATTAGTATACAAAACTGATTTGTAATCGCTCTCATCAGGGGGGTTTGTCAGTAGTTACTCGGTGCTTTCGCCAGAGCCTGTGGTCGAAGTGTACAATTACGTACACTGGTGTACAGAACTCGAAGACTAAAGTGACTTCAGCACGATGTGTCAGTAACATAGCGCGATGAAACTTGGGCCATACTCAGAAAGACTGCTACAGTATAGTGCAGAAGTGAAGTGAAACGCCGGCTGAAGTGGCCGTGCGGTTTAAGGCGCTGCAGCCTGGAACCGCAAGACCGTTACGGTCGCAGGTTCGAATCCTGCCTCGGGCATGGATGTTTGTGATGTCCTTAGGTTAGTTAGGTTTAACTAGTTCTAAGTTCTAGGGGACTAATGACCTCAGCAGTTGAGTCCCATAGTGCTCAGAGCCATTTGAACCATTTTTTTGAAGTGAAACAAATACGCAATAAGACGAACATAAAGACACTTTTATTCGAAAAAGATAACCATATAACCACGGCGGTTCATGATGATTCCCTCGACATTAAAATGGCGGGGCATGGTTCTTAATAGGGTGTGAGATCAACTCGGACAGCAATGCATGCTGTGCAACGGGCTCTCTTGTTGGCGACAAGTTCGGTAAGGACTTCTGACAGAGAGGTCCAGTCCTCCACTCGCGTGGTCGTTGGTGCATGTGGACGTCCGCAATATGTCTCCCCAACGCATGCCACACATGCTCGGTGAGAAGGTTGGGACAACGGGCAGGTCACTATGCCGAATGTTCTGTCGTTCCAAGACCTTTAATATGTGCAGTTTTCGATGCCACCGAGCATTCTCATATGTAAACATGAAGTCAGAACCGAATGCACACCTGAAAAGAAACACACGCGGAACGACTACAGCGTCACACCGGTGAGTGTAACGTTGTCAAAGATTTAGAGCTCATTACGATCGAGCAACATTATACCTCTCCAAACCATGACATCAGGACCACGATCATGTTGGACAATGTTGGACGTACCCTCATATGGCAAGAGTTGGGAACATGTAATGCACCCAGAAACATTGTCGAAAGTGATGGTATTGGTGGTCCAAGTGAGGAGGCATAATGTTCGACGGGCTTATTGATATCCATCATTTTGGTGGTCCATGTGGGGAGACATCCAAATCTCTGAACACGGAACACTCACTGGTCAGCGTCATTGTGACACTACTCCTTCCCACGTGCGTCTTTTCAGGGACGCGTTCGGCCCTGACTCCATTTTTATGGGTTGCAATGCACGACCGCACCAAACAGAGCAGAGATAGCAGGTCTCTGAACGAGAGGATATTCGGCAAATAGACTTGCCAGCCCGTTCCCTTGATTTAAATCCCACCGACCACTTGCGGAGTGCATTGGAAAGACATATTTCAGCACCAGAATGAGATTTTCACTCTGCTGCGGAATGTCCGCTGATATGAAACTTCCTGGCAGATTAAAACTGTGTCACGGACCGAGACCAGAACTCAGGACCTTTGCCTTTTGCGGGCAAGTGCTCTCCCAACTGAGCTACCCAAGCACGACTCACGACCCGTCCTCACAGTTTTAATCTGCCAGGAAATTTCATACTTCTGCACGTCCACATGCACCGACCACCATCCAACGGCTCTGGTGGACGGATGTAACGCAACCAGAAGAATTCCTTACCATACTTGCGGCCGGCATGCGACTGAAAAAGGCTTTTACGACTGACCCTGTATGTTTTAGTTTCTTCCAAGATCCACATGTTCGACGATCAGCGTTTTTTTTATTAATTTTACTTAAACTATAGTGTAGTTTTTGCTTTTGGTGGCTCGAGTTTTGATGTGTATTTCCTCTGCTGTCCTGGTCTCCCGAACAAAAATTTCCTGCAGCTGACAGTAAATTTCATGAGCTGCAATCTAGGTTATTTCAAGAGCGCCCACATATTCTTGAATAAATCATTGCCTTAATAATTTCTAGTAAAAGATGTGGTATCCTGCCCACTCGTCTAATGTAGTGTGATTAGGAAGCTGTTTTTTAGGATAGCTAGTCAACATTCAAGCAAATCTTATTAATGGAGTTTATTACACTAAATTGAATTGACAATACTTAACTTTCGCAAATGGCGACACGCAAATAATCAATGTCCCTCGATATATACAATTTCCATGCAAGCATATATATAGGATATAGATCACAAGTCACGGCTTGTCTTCCAGTGCGGCCCTCCTAGTGCCCCTGAGGCTGGCTGGAGCGGCGCTTATATACTCTTCGTATAGGTGCCGCTCCTGTCGTGGTGTCGTACTAGTCAGCGTACTATTGACCGACGATGTCTCGAAGACTTCTCTGCACTTACGTTCTAGGCTGACATGCCGGCGCTTGAAGCTACGCCTGCCCGAGGCAGGATTCGAACCTGCGACCGTAGTGGTCGTTCGGTTCCAGACTATAGCGCCTAGAAACGCACGGCCACTCCGGCCGGCTCAACAACATGTCTAAAGTAATCTGTTCTTTCACTGCCACTAAGTTAATCTATTTTTATTAGACTTTTCAGCGTAAGGACGTGGTTCAACGTCGAAAACAGTTGTGTACCAACAAGTCGAGATAAATAGTTAACCACACATATCAAAAGAAGTTTTGGGTCACCCCGGTTCCCAGAGCTCCTGAAGATAGACGGTGATTGTGGATATTGTATCACAGACACAGTCCCTTTGACTGTTCAGTGATGTCACTAAATCCGCCCAAAGATGTAAACAACCACGCATGAGCAACACCTATTAGACGGAAGTTGTCCAACAGCCGATCAGTTCCAGTCATTCCATCAGGAAGGAGGTACATAGCTTGCATTGTCTGCAGTTCAACCATGCCAAAAAGGTCATTACCGCGGTTTGAACGCGTCCGCATTGTCAGGAAGGGCTCTCAACAAAGTAAGTGTCCAGATGTCTCGGAGTGAACGAAAGCGATGTTGTTCGGACATGTAGGAGATACAGAGAGACAGGAACTGTCGATGACATGCCTCGCTCAGGCCGCCCAAGGGCTACTACTGTAGTGGATTACCGCTACCTACGGATTATGGCTCGGAAAAACCCTGACAGCAACGCCACCACGTTGAATAATGCTTTTCGTGCAGTCACAGGTCGTCGTGTTACGACTCAAACTGTGCGCAATAGGCTGCATGATGCGCAACTTCACTCCCGACGTCCATGGCGAGGTCCATCTTTGCAACCATGACACTATGTAGCGCGGTATAAATGGGCCAAACAACATGCCGAATAGACTGCTCAGGATTGACATCACGTTCTCTTCACCGATGAATGTCGCATTTGCCTTCAACCAGACAATCGTCGAAGACGTGTTTGGAAGGAACCCGGTCAGGCTGAACGCCGTAGACACACTGCCCAGCGAGTGCAGCAAGGTCGACGTTCCCTGATGTTTTGATGTGGCATTACGTGGGCCGACGTACGCCGCTGATGATCATGGAAGGCACCATAACGGCTGTACGATACGTGAATGCCATCCTTCCACCGATAGTGCAACCATATCGGCGAGGTTCGTCTTCTTGGACGACAGTTCGCACTCCCATCGTGCACATCTTGTGAATGACTTCCTTAAGGATAACGACATCGCTCGACTAGAGTGGCCAGCATGTTCTCCAGACATGAACCCTATCGAACATGTCTGGGACAGATTGAAAAGAGCTGTTTACGGATGACGTGACCCACCAACCACCATCTGCCCCAAGTTTGGTTGCCGGTGTTAAGGTGCACGGGGTATTTTCCAGGATAGTTTTATTTTGTTCGCCCTGATTCAAATGGCTCTGAGCACTATGGGACTTTACTTCTGAGGTCATCAGTCCCCTAGAACTTAGAACTACTTAAACCTAACTAACCTAATGACATCACACACATCCATGCCCGAGGCAGGATTCGAACCTGCGACCGTAGCGGTCGCGCAGTTCCAGACTGTAGCGCTAGAACCGCTCGGCCACACCGGCCGGCTGTTCGTCCTGTATTCACTGTTTTGCCATGCAGTGAGTATCGAATAGATATAAAGGACGTCGAGGAAGCTGAAAACATCAGCGGGCGGTGATGAGTAAATGCATATTGGAATGCAATCAGCGTAACTAGACAAATTGAGAAGTGGTTAAGACAACAGACTCTCATACAGGAGGTGAGAGGTTCAAATTCCAGAAACCAATCTAGGTTAAGGCTTTTCTCAATTTTCATTAATATCTTAAGTTAAATGCTGGGATGGTTCACATGAAGAGGTCTCCCAGTCAGACCTTGCCCTCCATCTCAGATGAACTTTCCGTCGACGGGTCGTCAAACCTCAGCCTTCCTTTCTCTTTCACAAGCGCAGCGGATGTGGCGAGTTGGCGTAATGTGTGGACACGAATGGAGATGCAAGCTTGACGTTAAGTACGTTGCTAACAGTTTTAATTATAGTAATGCTTCTGTCAACAGCATGTCGCCCGCTGCTGCACTAGACAACAATATTTGAGTATTTAGTGCTACTTCAGGTGTTCTGCGGATAACTAAAACATGCTAACATGCCTGCATTTGATCAGATATGAAGTGTAACACCTATGTAAACTAACATGTGTTCCGGTAGACGGCGTTTAGCATTATTTTCGTCCTTATGCGTTTTCAGAGCAGTGGACAACTCTTTCAGTGCAAGCAGCACATTTATTATAAGCATACTAACGTGGCACATAAACACTTCATAAAATTCCTCGTGTCAGTTGCAGCTCCAGACATGTGCTTTAGATGTGATGCTTTTGTTTACAATGCAAATACCATCCACGAAGCAGAGATATCACTCGTTTCCTATATTCAAAAACATCATCTACCTTCTCTTAAGCAAAGAATACGCGTGAAAGGTGCAGCACGTTGGAAAAACAACTGCTTTCTCTGTGAGAGTGAAAATATTATTTAACTACAAGGCAATTTGATTTAATGTTACATTCTTTTCGTCTACGAGTACATCATACTCCGCAAGCCACCTAATAGTGTGTGGCGGACTGCGGTATTTTGACAAAACAAGACAGTGCAATCAGATTGTATATAATAAATTAGACACACGCACACACACGCATTGTGCTTGATCTTAAAGAGCGTGCTTGTTGTAACGTTTATTAGTAGTATGACACCAACACTACTGTTGTGGCAGATGAGACCAGACAGCACTCATCACGTGTTTGACCTTTATGCCAGGACAAATTAAGCAAACGGTGAAGTGTTTCAGTTGGCATATACTGTTATACATTGCTGAAAATCGATGAAGAAGCGACGAGCAGCTTTGAGATGTGAGTAACGAGGAAAATAGAAAGTGTGAAACTGTTGTGGCAGATGAGACCAGACAGCACTCATCACGTGTTTGACCTTTATGCCAGGACAAATTAAGCAAACGGTGAAGTGTTTCAGTTGGCATATACTGTTATACATTGCTGAAAATCGATGAAGAAGCGACGAGCAGCTTTGAGATGTGAGTAACGAGGAAAATAGAAAGTGTGAAACGGAAAGCCACATTAAGGAATGTGGAGATATTAAAAAGGATAAATGTCAAAAGACAGTTACGGAGGATAACTGACAGTAGAAACAGGAAGTGGCTGTAGAGTTCGGTGAGAACAAACTGAATCATGAAAGATGCTTCAAGAGGGATTAGGGATATACAAAAGGGAAAAGCAGTTAAGGACCTCAAGGAGAATTCGTCCATAGGGTGAATAATGACTAATCCAAATTTATAGGACTTGTAGCTTTAAAAAAAGAAGCTATTGACACCGTTGGCTTGAATTAAGTTTTTGAAATTCGGAAGTTATCAGAAGTAAAATACTAGTAGCGAAAGTTTATATAGAACCTGTGTAGAAATCGGACCACAATTATGAGAGTCGAAGTGCAAGAGAGGGAGATAGTAATTGAGGAGTGAAACATGTTTGGAGATTTTCAAACATGCTATTCAATCTGTACACTCAACAAACAGAAAAGGAAACTAAGGAAAGGTATTAACGCAGAAAAATAAAAATTTCGAGATTTGTCAATAACACTGTAATTCTGTCAGTTATCGAAAATGACATGTAAGATCAATTGGGAGGAATAGATAAGAGTCTCAAGGAGAAGTTACATAAAAACATCAACAAAATTAAAGTAAGGGTGCTAGAGTACAGTCGGATAAGGTAAGGTGATACAGAGGGAACTAGGTTAGGAACTGAGATGTTGAAAGTACCAGACTAGTTTTGCTATTTGGGCAACACAGTAACTAACGATGGCAGAAGTTAAAAACTGATTTAAAATGCAAACTTGCAATAACAATAAAATCATCCCAAAAAAGACGAAAATGGTAACATTTAATACGAATTCAAGTGCTGGTTTTTTTAATGGTTTATTTTCAGCAATAAATTTTCCTCAGCGGGTAGATCGAACTACTGCAACCGTGTTGTGATTTCAAGATGGCCAGCGATGGCCGAAACGTAATTTCGTGTCAGTGAAAGTACTGATGAATAAAAATCTAACCAATACGTGAAGAAGAACGTAAAAAATGTAGTAAAAAAAAGGCAAGTAATGGTAATAGTAGGTGAGTTAAAGCTTAAGACCCGTTCGTGATCCTAGCAAACAGAATTGAAAGAAAAAGCATATTATTACAGCGACCACTGAAGAAGATTTAAATAAAGCGGAACACTTTTGGTCTTCAGGCTTTTATTAAAGTACCAAAAGATGATATATAACCTATATCAGTTGTATAATTGCAACTGCGGAAAAATAGGTCGAAAAACAAGTAGGACAACATGGGAATTTGTTTTCGAATTCTGTGTGAATGTAGCGTAAACAATCATTTGAAAAACCGGTGACGTCTCCAATGTTATCAGAATGCCGTTATTTGTAAACAAATTTAAGTGTTTGTTAAGTCTTCTGAAGGTATTTCTTTGGAGTGTAGCCATATGTTGCAGTGAAACCTGCACGATTAACATTTCAAGTAGGAAAAGCAGAAGATTCCACAAAATAAATCTGAAGATTAGGTAGGTAGCCTGAGTAAGTATGTAGGATGTCACGATTGAACAGGGACGAAAAGAGTTTTAAGGCAGAATTCGGTAAGGCTCACCTTGCTGCATCAGGGGATAGTCAATGTGGTAATGGAGGAAAATGTGTGTATGGGGGAGGGGCTAAGAAATCTAGGAGACCAAGGCTTGAACACGGAGCCTGTTCAATTGGATGTAGGTCACAGCAGTTACGCACATGTACAAGATTTGAACAAGGTGAGACTGGCACGGAGAGCCTGGTGAAGCTCGTCTTCGGACTGATGACTATGTGACAGGAGCGGCAGTGTGCCCCGGAGCCTCGATGCCGGCTTGTACTTGGCGGCGGCGCGCCCACTCACCTAGGAGCGCGAGCACGCAGAGCGCCACCTTGGCTGCGGCCATGTCTGCTTTCAGCTCGCTGGCACCTTCCGGCTGCAAACCGCGGACTGGCGCGGCCCGCTCGGCGCGCCCAACATAAGCGGCCGCGGCCGGCCCGTGACGTCACGCGGCGGAGCTTCCTTGACCTTGCTCCCCGCCACCCAAACTTCGCGCCGCGCGGAAGGAGCGCAGCCAGCTAAAGCGGCCGCCGACAGCCGGCCGGCCCTACGGGTTGCTGCCGCACCGGCCTCAGCTGGGCTGGAGAAGGCAACAGGCGCGCTGCTTTGCCAGGCTAGGATAGGCTGCAAGTGTGTACTGAGTACAACTCTCCCGTATTTTCAGGGATCTCCCGTATTATAGCAATATTTTCTTAATCCTACCAGCTACCAGTTTCTCCCGTATACAGGGTGGTCCATTGATCGTGACCGGGCCAAATATCTCACGAAATAAGCGTCAAATGAGAAAACTACAAAGAACGAAACTTGTCTAGATTGAAGGAGGAAACCAGATGGTGCTATGGTTGGCCCGCTAGGTGGCGCTTCCATAGTTCAAACCGATATCAACTGCGTTTTTTTTTTTTTAAATAGGAACCCCCATTTTTTATTACATATTCGTGTAGTACGTAAAGAAATATGAATGTTTTAGTTGGACCACTTTTATCGCTTTGTGATAGATGGCGCTGTAATAGTCACAAACATATAGCTCACAACTTTAGACGAACAGTTGGTAACAGGTAGGTTTTTTAAATTAAAATACAGAACCTGGGTACGTTTGAACATTTCATTTCGGTTGTTCCAATGTGATACATGTACTTTTGTCAACTTATCATTTCTGAGAACGCATGCTGTTACAGCGTGATTACCTGTAAATACCACATTAATGCAATAAATGCTCAAAATAATGTCCGATCAACCCCAATGCATTTGGTAATACGTGTAACGACATTCCTCTCAACAGCGAGTAGTTCGCCTTCCGTAACGTTCGCACATGCATTGACAATGCGCTGATGCATGTTGTGAGGCGTCGTCGGTGGATCACGATGGCAAATATCCTTCAACTTTCCCCACAGAAAGAAATCCGGGGACGTCAGATCCGGTGAACGTGCGGGCCATGGTATGGTGCTTCGACGACCAGTCCACCTGTCATGAAATATGCTATTCAGTACCGCTTCAACCGCGCGCGAGCTATGTGCCGGACATCCATCATGTTGGAAATACATCGCCATTCTGTTATGCAGTGAAACATCTTGTAGTGACATCGGTAGAACATAATGTAAGAAATGGGCATACATTGCACCATTTAGATTGCCATCGATAAAATGGGGGCCAATTATCCCTCCTCCCATAATGCCGCACCATTCATTAACCCGCCAAGGTCGCTGATGTTCCACTTGTCGCAGCCATCGTGGATTTTCCGTTGCCCAATAGTGCTATTATGTCGGTTTACGTTACCGCTGTTGGTGAATGACGCTTCGTCGCTAACTAGAACGCGTGCAAAAAATCTGTCATCGTCCTTTAATTTCTCTTGTGCCCAGTGGCAGAACTGTACACGACATTCAAAGTCGTCGCCATGCAATTCCTGGTGCCTAGAAATATGCTACTGGTGCAATCGATGTTGATGTAGCATTCTCAACACCGACGTTTTTGAGATTCCCGATTCTCGTGCGATTTGTCTGCTACTGATGTGCGTCCTAGACGCGACAGCAGCTGAAACAGCTACTTGGGCAACATCATTTGTTGCAGGTCGTGGTTGACGTTTCACATGTGGCTGAACACTTCCTGTTTCCTTAAATAACGTAACTATCCGGCGAACGGTCCATACACTTGGATGATGTCGTCCAGGATACCGAGCAGCAAACATAGCACACGCCCGTTGCGCATTTTGATCACAATAGCCATACATCAACACGATATCGACCTTTTCCGCAATTGGTAAACGGTCCATTTTAACACGGGTAATGTACCACGAAGCACTGGCGAAATGTTACGTGATACCACGTATTTATACGATTGTGACTATTACAGCGCCATCTATCACAAAGGGAAAAAAGTGGTCCAACTAAAATATTCATATTTCTTTACTTACTACACGAATATGTAATAAAAGATGGGGGTTCCTATTTTAAAAAATCGCAGTTGATATCCGTTTGACCTATGTCAGCGCCATCTAGCGGGCCAACCACAGTGGC
Source organism: Schistocerca piceifrons (assembly GCF_021461385.2). Lineage (NCBI taxonomy): Eukaryota > Metazoa > Arthropoda > Insecta > Orthoptera > Acrididae > Schistocerca > Schistocerca piceifrons. The sequence goes on along the minus strand of NC_060138.1, from coordinate 547,020,422 downwards.
ATCTGGTTTCCCCCTTCAAGCTAGACGAGTTCCGTTTTTTGTAGTTTTTTCGTTTGATGCTTATTTCGTGAGATATTTGGCCCGGTCACTATCAATGGACCACCCTGTATATCGTCAACAGTCACTATTGTAAATGCACTGAAGAGCCAAAGAAACTGACACACCTGCCTAATAGCGTGTACGCCCCCGCGACCCCGCAAAAGTACCGCAACATGACGTAGCATGGACTCGACTAATGTCTGAAATAGTGCTGAAGGGAATTGGCTCCACGAATCTTGCAGGGCTGTCCGTAAATCCCTACGAGTACGACGGGGTGGAGATCTCTTCTGAACAGCACGTTGCAAGGCATCCCAAATATGCTCAATAATGTTCATCTCTGGAGAGTCTGGTGGCCAGCGGCAGTGTAAACTCAGAAGAATGTTCCTGGAGCCACTCTGTAGCAATCCTAGATGTGTGGGGTGTCGCAGTGTCCTGCTGGAATTGCCATAGTCCGTCGGAATCCATAATGGACATGAATGGATACAGGTGATCAGACAGGATGCTTAAGTACGTGTCACCTGTCAGAGTCGTATCTAGAAGTAACAGGGGTCCCATATCGTTCCAACTACACACGCCCCACATCATTACAGAGCCTCCATCAGCTTGAACAGTCCACTGCTGCCGTGCAGGATCCATGAATCGATGAGGTTCTCTCCATACCCGTACACGACCATCCGCTCGATACTATTTGAAACGAGACTCATCCGAGCTGACAACCTGTTTCTAGTCATCAATAGCCCAATGTCGATGCGAGGTGCAAGCTTTGTGACGTGCAGTCATCGAGGGTACACGAGTGGGCCTTCGGCTCCGAAAGCTCATATCGATGAAGCTTCGTTGAATGGTTCGCACGCTGACACTTATTGATGGCCCAGCATTGAAACCTCCAGCAATTTGCGGAAGTGGTCCACTTCCGTCACGTTGAACGATTCTCTATAGTCGTCTTTGGTCCCTTTCTTGCGGGATCCTTTTCAGGCCACAGCGATGTCGGAGATTTCATGTTTTACCGGATTCCAGATATGGTCGTACGGGAAGTTCCCACGTCATCGCTGCCTCAGAGATACTGTGTCCCATCGTCCGTGTACCAACTATAACACCACGTTCAAACTTACTTAAATCTTGATAACCTGCCATTGTAGGAGCAGTAACCGATCTAACAACTGCGCCAGACACTTTGGTGTCTTATATAGGCGATGGCGACCGCAGCGCCGTATTCTGCCTGTTTACATATCTCTGTATTTGAATACGTATGCCTGTACAAGTTTCTTTGGCGCTTCAGTGAAGAAGGTCTATACAGGGGAGACGAACTAAAAGACATTAAAAAACGGAAGTGCATGTAGATGAAGATGAGATGGGAGATATGATACTATGAGAAGAATCTGACAAAACTCTGAAAGATCTAAATCGAAACAAGGCCCCGGGGGTAGACGATATTCCATCAGAACTACTGATAGTCTTGGGAGAGCCAGCCGAACGGTTCTAGGCGCTTCAGTCTGGAACCGCACGACTGCTACGGTCGCAGGTTCGAATCCTGTCTCGGGTATGGATGTGTGTGATGTCCTTAGGTTAGTCAGCTTTAAGTAGTTCTAAGTTCTATGGGACTGATGACCTCAGATGTTAAGTCCGACAGTGGTCAGAGGCATTTGAACCATTTTGAGCCAGCCCTGACAGAACTCTCCCAACTGCTGTGCAATATGTAGAAGACAGGCGAAATACCCTCCGACCTGAAGAATGATATAGTAATTCCAATTCCAAAGAAAGCTGTTTCTGACAGGTGTGAAAATCAATGAACTATCAGTTTAATAAGTCATGGTTGCAAAATACTAACACGAATTCTTTACAGAATTATGGAAAAACTGGTACAAGCCGATCTTGGGGAAGACTAGTTTGGTTGCCGGAGAAGTGTGGGGACACGCCAGGCAATACTGACCCTACGATTTAACTTCGGAGATAGGTTGACAGAACTCTCCCAACTGCTGTGCAATATGTAGAAGACAGGCGAAATACCCTCCGACCTGAAGAATGATATAGTAATTCCAATTCCAAAGAAAGCTGTTTCTGACAGGTGTGAAAATCAATGAACTATCAGTTTAATAAGTCATGGTTGCAAAATACTAACACGAATTCTTTACAGAATTATGGAAAAACTGGTACAAGCCGATCTTGGGGAAGACTAGTTTGGTTGCCGGAGAAGTGTGGGGACACGCCAGGCAATACTGACCCTACGATTTAACTTCGGAGATAGGTTAAGGAAAGCTAAATCTACGTTTATAGTAATTATAGACCCAGAGAAAGCTTTTGACAATGTTGACTGGAAAACTCTCTTTTGAAATTATCAAGGTAGCATTGGTAAAATACAGGGAGCGAAAGGCTACTTACAACTCGTATAGAAACCAGACGGCAGTTATTAGAGTCGAGGGGCGTGAAAGGGCTGCAGTGGTTGAAAAAAAGAGTGGGACAGGGTTGTAGCCTATCCCCGATGATATTCAATATGTACCTTCAACGTGTAGTCACGGCAACCAATGAAAAATTTTGAATAATATGAATTGAAGTTGAGGGAGAAGAGAAAGTGTGCAAATTCCAACGGCCTGTAGAAACAGTGTCGCCAAACCTGTTCTTCATTTGGCTTCCTCAAAACGAACAAACATAACTTTGGATTACCTAGCTTAAATTTATCATTTCTGAAAATGTCACTTCCGAAAATGTCAGGTCATAGCTGGTAAGGAGCATTTCAACAAGTGGTAATTCACAGATTCACAGTTTCTGTACATTACAGTATTTTTGCGCATGTAAGTGCTTGGCGTGCGCAAGGACCTGATTAGATAACGTCAGTGCCAAATAACTCAGAAACGGCAAACGCATCTAAGTTTTGTTGTATCTAAGTTCTTTCTTAAAAACTATTTCTCAGCAAGACCATCCTTGAAACACCCTTACAAGCTATTCAGACGATGATGATGTTTGTTTTTTTGGGGTGCATAACAGCGCGGTCATCAGCACCCGTGCAAAATCCCAATTTTTACACAGTCCAAGTTTTTCACAGTCCAATCTAGCCACTATCACGAATGATGATGATGATGATGATGATGAAATGGTGAGGACAACACAATCACCCAGTCCCTGGGCAGAGAAAATCCCCAACCCAGCCGGCAATTGAATTCGGGACCCCGTGATCCAGAGGCAGGAACGCTAGCCACTAGACAACGAACTGTAAACAAACTTTCCAGACTGTTCTTGACCACGCTGTATAGCGGAAGAGAATTTATGTCTACTGGACTGTTCTAGGAGAAAACTGACCATTATTGATCGACCACGAAAGTTTCGACAGAAGGAGGGAAATTGTTGGGATTGTTACGAACTTTTCCTTGATCTGGACTCGGAATGTACACTGCGATTGGGTACTCAAATTTTGACGTTGGCAAAACCAGCTGCATTTTGTGTAGGAGAGGAGAAAGACGCCGCGCGGGATTAGCCAAGCGGTCTAAGGCACAGCAGTCATGGATTGTGCGGCTGGTACCAGCGGAGGTTCGAGTTCTCCCTCGGGCATGGGTGTGTGTGTTTGTCCTTAGGATAATTTAGGTTAAGTAGTGTGTAAGCTTAGGGACTGCTGACCTTAGCAGTTAAGTCCCATAAGATTTCACACACACACAGGAGAAAGACGCTTCGTCTCAGAGAATGTTCAAATGTGTGTGAAATCTTATGGGACATAACTGCTAAGGTCATCAGTCCCTAAGCTTACACACTACTTAACCTAAATTATCCTAAGGTCAAACACACACACCCATGTCCGAGGGAGGACTCGAACCTCCGCCGGGACCAGCCGCACAGTCCATGACTGCAGCGCCTGAGACCGCTCGGCTAATCCCGCGCGGCGTCTCAGAGAATGATAGAGCACACCTCAGTAATGTAGAGGGAGATGTATTCGCTTTACAGCTGGTCACAGGTGCTGGAGCTGAACTTCGAATTCTCAGCCACTATTGCAGCCATCCTCTGCACCTGTATCAGTAGAGTGGTGTGCATGGTCTGCATTTGTATTCATCATAATGAAGGGGCCACAGACTTGTTTGTTAAAAATGTCACAATGAACGAATGTGCAGAGACACGTTTTGTTAGAGCGCGTCCTGTCCCTCAGGCTCTTCGAGAACTGATGGCTCGGAACTTACTGCTTTGCAAGACAGAGGGGTCCTAGCAACCATTACTGCCTGTCAGTGGGCGTCCTCTCTTGTTAGTCTAAAGACTCTGGTTGTCCACCGATTTGAAGAGAGCTTACTTTTCCAAAACTGATTTGCGCGACGCTTACTTGCAAATCCCTATGGATGACCAGTCGCAACAAGTCTTTGATATTAACGCTCATCTGGTTCTTTTCGAATTTTTAAGATTACTGTTTGGCAGTGCTTCCACGCTCGCCGTATTACAGCACTTCCTGAAACAGCTGACTGCAATAGTTACCTTTTGCTCAAATTATTTAGATGACATGGTCGTCTCAGGTCCCACTCCCTGAAGAACACATCAGCAATCTTCGCGTTCTGTTTCAAGTGTTGTCTGCTACGGGTCTCAAATATAATGGAGGCAAATGTGTGTTCCTTCAGACTGAACTTGAGTACTTAGGACATGTCATTAAAAGCGATGGTATTCACCCATTTCAATCACATTTGCTTGATATCTGCGACCTTGCACCTCCACGCAATGTGCTTACATATTACATCCACTTCACTCCCATCGCCGCTGAAGTTGCGGCTCCCTTGCATCGCTTATGCGAGAAGAATGTTCCTTTTATTTGGTCGCAAGAGTGTCAGTCTGCTTTCCAGATGTTGAAGCATGCTTTGCTTAGTGATCGCTGCCTTGTTCATTTTGATCCAGCTGTGGATTCTTCCTCTTACGGCTTCGGTGCAGTCTTGTCGCTTAGAACTCGCTCTATTGTCAGGCCGATTGCCTTTACTTCGAAGTTGTTGAACAGACCTCAGTGTAACTGAAAATGAGGCTCACACCATTGTCTATGTTGTCACTAAGTTTCACCGGTATCTTTTCGGGAGAAAATTTAACTTGCTGACCGACCATAAATCTCCACAATCTTTGTTCAGCCATTCTCAGTTAGTTTCAACTCTCACAGCGCCGAATCTGCAACGGTGGGCTCTCCTTTTGTCAAATTACCAATATGAGATTGTGTACTGGTCCACTTCTATGCTAGGCAATACAGATGCAGATGATCTTTCTCGCCTCCATGTTGGTCCAGATTCATCATTCGACGAGTCCTCTTTTTATTGTTGCTACGTTGGCACACAGGACGCAGATGTTTTGCACAGCTTTTCGCTTAATCACAGGAAAATTGCCCAGGCTACAGCAGCGGATCCTGATTTGCAGATTCTGTTGTACCACATCCGCAATGGTTGGCCGTTTACATCCTTACAGGTTCGTAGCCCTGTGGTTTGCTGAAATTTTTTCTCATCAGCACGCACTTGGCGTTCACCGAAGTGTGATTTTGATTCGCACCAGTAATGACCAGTCTCATGTTGCGGTTCCCTAGGCTCTCCAGCCTGACGTGCTTCGTTTGCTACACCAAGGTCACTGGGGGATCATTCGCACGAAGCAGTTGGCACGACGTCATTGCACTTGGCACGTTCTGGATGCACAAATTTAACAGTTGACTTCTCAGTGTCAAGCCTGTGCTGAACATCAGTCATCTCCACCATCAGCAGTTCTTTGAATGGCCCAAACCTCAAGTAGAAGTACCTTGGCAACGTTTATATCTCGACTTCACAGGTCCTTACTGGGATATGCGTTGGCTCATCGTCATTGACTCTTTCAGAAAATTTCCCTTCGTAGTTCCTATGGCTCGTTCCATAATCCACGCCGTGTAGTCGGTCTTTGGCCTAGAGAAATTGCCTGAAGTGATTGTGACTGACAATGGACTTTAGTTTGTTGCCGCTGAGTTTGAACAGTTTTGCATCGCTTCTGTCATCAAGGGCCTCATGAGTACATCGTTCCACGGCCAATCCAGCGGCGAATCTGAACAGTTTGTACCGACATTTAAGCTACAGAGGGACAAACTTCGTGTCTCTCACATACGGGATCAAACTGTGTTGCTATTTCTGTCTTCCTACCGCTTACAGCCACGCGACGGACCATCGCCGGCAGAACTGTGACATGCACGGCGCACCACACCCTGCTTCAGTTGCTGCAGCAGCCACGGCGTGCGGTGCCCAATCCGCCTAAATAGGCAAAGTATCAAACTAACGATTTGGTCTTTTACAGGCTGTGTGGCAGACGGAGGCGCTGGGAGCAAGGTACCATTATACGATGCATTGAGCTCTATGTTTCTCCTGCAGGGACTGAGAGGATTCCAGAGACGCCACCAGAATCAAATACGTATACGTGAAGTTTGTTATCTCGCCTCATGATTTGTGCTTTCAGATGGCCTAGTCCTGCCTTGATGCAAGAGCCCTCGCTGCATCTGGCTCCTGCAGGCCCCACACAGTTGGCGCCAGTCCTGGAGCCGATGTGAGCAGTGCCCTTTCACGATCTTTTGGATAGTGACAGCCACTGTACGTATTGGGATGGGCCCTCTTCCCAGTGTCTGTCCCATGTACTGCCTCGGATCTCTCTACAGTCACTGAAATGCCTCTCTCTACTTTTTCGGCTCCATCCCTGGAGATATGTGTGCACCCTCTGCCCAGTTTTTCAGCTGGTGTCCCCGGGCACGTCCAGGGAGTATGCCAGGACACAAGTGGGAGCTTGGCATCATCCTCAGTTTTGGCTCCCATCTCCTCATAGCCACCTACATTTAGCCCTCCCCCTCCACACCTTGGTTTGCCCATCTACACTACCTGACAATGGTGAGGAGGTTTAGGGGGAAGAAAGAGATGCTGTATACACCTCGATATGACCCCAAGGCGTACCAAGGTTGGTAACGGAGTGGCAAGTTTCCGTCAGACACCAGTATCAGTCGCACGGGATTTGGCGAACCAATTGGGGTGCACCCACTGAGCCACGTCCCCAGCAGCTCCGTCCCACGGGCACCCACTGCCACCACGATACAGGATGGGTGGCAGCAGCTGCTCAGCCCGCTTGCACCTGGAGGCTATTGGTGAAGTCACTATTGTTTGCGCAGCAAACATGATCCTGATTGCTGTTATATGGGCTGGACTTCGTTTCTTGCTACATTATTTGTAATGAGTCTTCGTACACTTGGAGAAATGTAAGTTAAGTTAATCTTATGTTTACTGTGATATCTTGTTTGCTAATCATTTCTGCTTCTGTCCAGCTGTCCTACAACGACATTTGCCACACCACTCTCTACCCCACCTCCCTTACCGTTGGGTACAAAGTTGTACACAACCCTACTATATACTCCGCAATGCATAAGCTTGCCAACGGCTACTGCTTGTGCAGAGTGCGGTGTTGTAATGGAAGCCTGCGTGTACCTATTACAACTTCCTGCCCCAGAATTTACCTTTAGCACAGAAAAACGCCCTTCAGAATTCTGTTGAGATCTGTGCCAAGGATAACACTAATTATAGATGGTCCCTCCCAGTAAGTAACTGTGTACTCACACCAGTAGTGGTAATCAGTGAGCAAAATATTAAACCCATCCAAAATAATGAGGCAAAGGGTTTACGCTATGGAAATCAAACATTAGCTACCGGGTAAAAAAAGTTTTTAGTTTCTCAAAGATCAGAACACATAAAACAAACACTTAATCAAAAAAGCAGTGGATGAGAATAAACTCTGCACATAAAAAGCGCCACAAACTACTTTAGGGAAAGGTGTGATAGGAATGGAAATCAACCCCTTACTCCCGTGGATAGAAATTTCGTTTAGCGCAGTCTGACAGTAAACAGAATTCAGAAATTGATTGTGACTGTGAACCAACAAAATGTCCTACGAATAATTCTCTGTTCAACTCAAAACTAGTGGAAATAAGTTCTCCACAGACAATGAAATAACTCTCGACTTTCCCTAACTGCAAAACTGCAAATATTCTTAACAAAAGACACAGATGCTGCAAGAAATGGTGCTATGACAAACTCCTGCTATTTATCTGTCTTCACAGTGCCGGCGGCTACACCCGCTCGCAGCACCCAGATGCAAACTATCCAACAGCTCGGGGTCCTGTGCCTACCTGAGTCAATCTCATTCGGCACCTCGCCCCCTTCTTCTAACAAGCTTCCCATCTTGGCGCACCACACCCTTCTGACTGTAGAACTTTCCTTCTCAGTGCACCGTTCCAGTCCGACTGTCTGCCATGCGGCCAAAAAGGCCTTCAGCAAATCGTAGTGGCTTCCTGTTTTTTTAACTCCAACTGAATCATCTTCCACGAACACATACACTGCCTCCATCGTCTATACAACAGAAACTGAGTCAACTGGACCTTTGCCCACGAAAACGAGGCAACTCTTTGATTTTGACGTCACCAACCTCACAGCGGGAAACGGTTCTTGCTGGTGTGGGAGAAGTAAGACAAATCGGGCACCGCTCTGTCGGGCGAGCCAGTGTTCTGCCCACATTGCCATTGCCTGCGCTGGCGTCACCCACATCATTTTCTCCGCAGTCAGTGTCCTTCACTGGCGCCGGCCGCGGTGGTCTCGCGGTTCTAGGCGCGCAGTCCGGAACGGCGCGACTGCTACGGTCGCAGGTTCGAATCCTGCCTCGGGCATGGATGTGTGTGATGTCCTTAGGTTAGTTAGGTTTAAGTAGTTCTAAGTTCTAGGGGACTGATGACCACAGCTGTTAAGTCCCATATTGCTCAGAGCCATTTGAACCATTTGAACCTTCACTGGCTCGCAGAAAATAAAGTCCACTACCCGCGGTGTAGCCAATGCGTACTTTCACAGGTTCGCTGCCTGTGAGGGGTGGCTACTGTACAGTCTTACCTCCGACATGGCCGCCTGTCCCCTCTCTCTTTGCGGTGGGCCGCCACCCGTAACCGAACTTGCTGCCAGCCTCAATTTAGAGTAGACAGAAAATACTCCCGGCCCGAAAATTAAATCATGCAGATATGCTGCTAAATGCACACAAACCACAGCCAACCTCGTATTAAAATGCATTGTTAGTACCCTTGCGTGAGGACATATTAGTTGATCAGTAATTGCATAGAAGAAAAGTAGTTCAAATAAAGACTGAGGAATGAAATGCAGACCATCTGAAAGAAAAGACGCCTTTCAACACAATTTTCATAATATTCTATCTCAGTTCCACCCACCTGTGCCAAGGTCTGTGGACTCCCCTTTTTGGCCTTCTCTTACTTTTCTTCTCTCTCTTCTTCTCTTCCTTCTTCCTTCGTCGTACCGTGGCTATATCTCAGTGTTTTCAACACAAAAAGGGAGGGAGAAAGGGGGTACACGTGTGTGGTTGATCACGATGACGCCGTGATTTGAGTGAGTGTCACCCTTATCTCCGTTTTGGGAAGATTGATGACTGAAGCAGTAAAATTCCTCTAAAAGAAAAAGATAAGTGCTCTCTTTTCGAAAAAAAGATAAATAGTAGCGTAGACCACAATGTCTATCGTGCTACCAAACTGAAGGAACAAGACACAGTTTGTAAAGTTTCGACTTCGGATGAAGTTTATTGATCCCACGAAGCTGAAACAAAACTCATCCGTTCCAAATGTCATTCACAACCAGAGTAGTTAGTTTTCTGGGGTGTGTGTAGTAGTCACTAATGACTGAAATGATCGTTCCAGTAATTCTATCACAATCTGTTCATGGGTTGCTAAGCAACGTATCAACTAGCTGACTGTTCCGTGGTTAATATCTGTCGTAATCGAACAGTAAATCAACTCACACTTGCTTTAAGCATCAAGACCACTTACTATCCCTTCCGATAATTCTTTGATAATTATTATTAAGTTAATGTCAATAAATCACTGTCAGTGTCACTTAATCCTTCACGCGACTATAACGCGCGAAAGCCTACCGCATATCTCAAACTTCACGCCGATATTTCAAAGTCCGCGCGCGATTTGTTTGTAACAATGTTCGGCCGGGGTTCCCTACAAAATTTTCTAAACCAACTCTGGGTTGTGATTTATCAGTTCTATGTCCATTCATAAAAATTACAGAGGACCCGTACTCGATTACGACTTGTCCGCCCACTCGAGCAACTCAGAAGGTATCACCCTGCTCAAAGAGAAAAAATATCACGCATAACGCAGCGTTGCGATATGCTACGTCAAAACACATTTATATACATCTCAAAAAGACTCATTACCTATTGCTCCAAAAACATATTGAACTTAATTAAATTCTTTACTTCATAAATAACTAATAAAATTTAGAAATGACTTACTTGCATACTGTGTCAATCACTCAGCAAAGGTTTGACAACAAAAAAATCTAGACTTGAGATGACGTAATGGGTTACTACCTGTTTTGACTCTCCTACTCTCACGTGACACAAGGTATATCCGACTGTAATGGACATCCCCCCATGATTATTCCTTAAAGATTTCGAGGGCTATACAGACGATTACCCGTGTAATGCTACAGGTCCTTCTTACATGTTTTTGCACCCTTGTGCCTCTTGTAATTATTCGTATTGTTTATTCAGTGACTGGAATCAGATTAAGGCATCTAGCAATTAATCAGATTGTTATAGTCACCTTTAGTTTCATTTGACAACTTGATGAAAAAATTTATCAATTTTTTCTTTTGAGGTGTGGTTCCCATATTTCATATTCAGTGGACCTCCCCCGCTCAATTCAGATATTCTGTTCATTATCCTTTGTGCGACTTTGCTTTTTCATACCACGTCATGGGAGCCATCGGTTCAATATATAGATCTCCGGGCTCTGATCTCGTTCCATCTCAGAGGTATGCTAAATGCTCAACCGAAATCTGATAATCACTCCCCAATGCTATCAGTATTCTTAGAGAAGAACATAGCGTCGCCGCCCGTATACATAGCACTAGTAGGTAGGTGCTGATTTAATTACTTTTGAGTGTGCTTTCTTTGCTAGAAATCATCTGGCCACCACTTGACGGACACGTGTGACAGACAACGACGCTACACGACTCTAGGAGAACAGCATCAGCCAGAAAACCAGCAGTAGTACTGTAGGTTGTCCCAAATGGTTCAAATGCCTCTGAGCACTATGGGACTTAACTTCTGAGATCATCAGTCCCCTAGAACATAGAACTACTTAAACCTAACTAACCTAAGGACATCACACACATCCATGCCCGAGGCAGGATTCGAACCTGCGACCGTAGCGGCCGCACGGTTCCAGAGTAGGTTGTTCTGTCTAATTTGCAAACTTTAAGAACAACCGGGATAGTAGGTCTATGTGTAATATTTAAGTACTTCCAAATACACTACTGGCCATTAAAATTGCTACACCACGAAGATGACGTGCTACAGACGCGAAATTTAACCGACAGGAAGAAGATGCTGTGATATGCAAATGATTAGCTTTTCAGAGCATTCACACAAGGTTGGCGCCGGTGGCGACACCTACAACGTGCTGACATGAGGAAAGTTTCCAACCGATTTCTCATATACAAACAGCAGTTGACCGGCGTTGCCTGGTGAGACGTTGTTGTGATGCTTCATGTAAGGAGGAGAAATGCGTACCATCACGTTCCCGACTTTGATAAAGGTCGGATTGTAGCCTATCGCGATTGCGGTTTATCGTATCGCGACATTGCTGCTCGCGTTGGTCGAGACCCAATGACTGTTAGCAGAATATGGAATCGGTGGGTTCAGGACGGTAATACGGAACGCCGTGCTGGATCACAAAGGCCTCGTATCACTAGCAGTCGAGATGACAGGCATCTTATCCGCATGGCTGTAACGGATCGTGCAGCCACGTCTCGATCCCTGAGTCAACAGATGGGGACGTTTGCAAGACAACAACCATCTGCACGAACAGTTCGACGACGTTTGCAGCAGCATGGACTATCAGCTCGGAGACCATGGCTGCGGATACCCTTGACGCTGCATCACAGACAGGAGCGCCTGCGATGGTGTTCTCAACGACGAACCTGGGTGCACGAATGGCAAAACGTCATTTTTTCGGATGAATCCAGGTTCTGGTTACAGCATCATGATGGTCGCAGCCGTGTTTGGCGACATCGCGGTGAACGCACATTGGAAGCGTGTATTCGTCATCGCCGTACTGGCGTATCACCCGACGTGATGGTATGGGTTGCCATTGGTTACACGTCTCGGTCACCTCTTGTTCGCACTGACGGCACTTTGAATAGAGGATGTTATATTTCAGATGTGTTACGACCCGTAGCTCTACCCTTCATTCTATCCCTGCGAAACCCTACTTTCATCAGTATAATGCACGACCGCATGTTGCAGGTCTTGTACGGGCCTTGCTGGATACAGAAAATGTTCGACTGCTGCCCTGGCCAGCACATTCTCTAGATCTCTCACCAACTGAAAACGTCTAGTCAATGGTTGCCGAGCAACCGGCTAGTCACAATACGCCAGTCACTGCTTTTAATGATCTGTGGTATCGTGTTGAAGCTGCATGGGAAGCTGTATCTGTACACTCCATCCAGGCTCTGTTTGATTCAATACCCAAGTGTATCAAGGCCGTTATTACGGCCAGAGGTGGTTGTTCTGGGTACTGATTTCTCAGGATCTATGCACCCAAATTGCGTGAAAATGTAATCATTCGTCAGTTATAGTATAATATATTTGTCCAATTCTTGGTATAACAATTTTAATGGCCTGTAGTGTATATACAGATGAACTGAAACCTATTACGTAATATATTCACAATCGAAATGTTGATGCGGCTCGCTAATGGCCATGTTCTCGTGCTTGTCATCCCAAACAAGAACAACAACAAAATTTATTACTTCTTTTACTCCAAAAATGGTGAAGCGTTGAAGATGGTCGCCTTTAAAAACCATCAGTCGGCATTCGGAACCTGTACTGAGGAAATACTCTGTTACTGCTGTAATCATCCATCTGAAAACTAGTTGATAAAGGTCTCCACGTTAGTCTAATCTGAGAAAATTTCTTCATCAACTGTTACCCCCCACACATACCTTCATTAAAATATTAACTGTTCCTTAATGCCTACGAATGTGTCCTATCAGTTTGTACCTCCTTTTAGTCAAATTTTTGCACGAAGGAAGAAAGACTGGAACCTAATGTGTGGTCGACCTTGAGGTCAGTAGAGACGGAATATAAGCTTGCGTTGGGGAAGGAAGTCGGCACCGAAATTTTTCAAAGAAATCATCCCAACACTCTTGATACGAGATTTAGGGAAACCACGGAGAAGAATAATCGCGATGTCCTGACGTGAATCTGAACCAACGCCCTTCCGAGTGTGTCTCACCTCATTTCTCACCGATAGGATTCAGCATCTCTTCATTAGTTACGCGATCTACCTAGCAGATCTTCAGCGCTCTTTTCCAATACTATACTTCATAACCTTCTTTTCTCTTCTTTTTTATGTTGTTTATCGTCCACATTTCATTTCAATATAACGCTGAATTCCATATAATAATTTTCAGAAGAGATATCGTGAAAATAAAATTTACATTATATGTTTAAAAGTTTCTTTTTACAGAAATTCTACTATACATCAAGACTTCCACGACAATGCAGTGTAAAACGGATAAACTAAGTTTCTTCGGGCAAGTACTTTTTCTTAAGAGATACATCATATTCACAAGACTTTGTGTCTGGAAGATAAACACTCATCAAATGGGATGGGGCCTGCAGTGAAATTTGGAGGTCCCTCGTGGAGTTGGTTTGCTCGTTTTGATACTACACGTGGCAATGACGCAAGAAAAGGTTACGGGGAATTTTTTCGTCTAATTGCATTCTGTCGAAGGCGAGTTAGATGTGAGGATTGTGAACGTCATCATGACAGGGCATCTGTTCATACTGAGTGGGACTTAAAACGTACGACGCCAGTAAGTCAGCAAAGCAAGAACTAATTGCCCAGAATACTGGTTTTATCCCAAAGGGACGTTTATTGTATTTTTACAAAAAGTAGATTTCACAATAGACGACAGAAACCACAGGTGAAACCTGCTCTGATTGTTACTATCTTCAGGCCATTCTTGTAGCCATTCTGTGAGAAATCTTTAGTCATCAGATCACAAAGCTGTCGACTAGGACAAAAGCCGCCATACAGGCAAATATGGCCTCTACATAAAATGTGTTTGTAGTTAATTTAGACTGCAAATCATTCATTTAGCTTTTCTGAAGCGATGTGACCTGGTATGAATACATTCTTCACTCACAAAAAAAAAAATCGAAAAATTTTTGCATTTCACTACATTCGATCGGAATATTACGATTCTGCAACATTTACACTTTTTTGGAAGGCTCGGGTGTGTTTATATTCGTTGTTTTGTCTTCTGTTTTCTCTCTGCTCTTCGCGCATAAGCGTATTAGCACGTTGCAAATAAATACGATAGAAAAAAGGGCGCCCACATGCGCTCTCAGAGGAAGGAAAAAATACAGTGTGGTCAGCTGTTTTTCTTTCAAGAAAATGATTTAAAAGTCGATATTACACAGATCTTGCGCACTCCCCGCGTTACAAACTACCATACGGGCGCTCTTGCATAGTAAGCTACTGGTAATTAAAATTGGGAAACCAGGAAGGACAAAGTAACGAAATTTTACGAATTGTGTGGATACATTAATTAATTAACTTATAGCCGAGTTGGTGGTGTACAAAATCTGAAAAACAGTACACGGAGTTGCCACATCTGGCAGTAACAATGGCCTAATCCAATTGATCATCGAATTCAGCTGGACTTTGACGACGGTCAGGGGTACGTCATGCCATGTTGCTTCAGCTGTGCGTGACACAGGAAACATGCGGTCTTGCGTTATCTTGTTGAAAGATGACGTTACGGAAACATCGATGACAGACACCTAAATGCAATGGCTGCTGTCCAAATTAACCAGCTTCGCGAACCAGAGTATTTCCGTTTTGTGACCGTGGCAACCACGTTCTGTCACGCTTGGGGTGGGCCCCAATGACGATAACGAATGCAATATGGCAACGTTCGATCTCCTCAGGGTATCCTCACGGGATTCATCCATTGTGATGACGTGCGTTCTACCGGACTCGCCTGAAAAAACGCCGTGGAGTTGTTTGTTCTGCCTCGTTTTGTCATCGGAGGCAACATGGTCGACATGTCTTTCTCTGCTGGCGCGTCAAGACTAGCAGCAACAGTGGTCTCCTTGCTGACAGTCTGTGCTGCTCCAGACGTCGTTGTGCTGTCCACACGGACACAAATGAGTTGCATACCCCTTCCTGCAGTTTCAGTGGCCAATAGGCCAGTTTACCAGAGGTTGCCATGGGCGACCATCAGGACATCTCAGACAAGCTGATTCTATTCTCTGATTTTCTTCAGTGTACTATGAAGGGAATGCAATGTTGCATTTTACTACTACGTATGCCTATGGAAGACTCCCTCCAAATAGTGAACGTGCATGCTTTTATCACTTGAACCTCTCAATTTCAGCAATCAGTACCAGGAGTATTCTGTTGCCTAGCGATTTATGGATGCAAATACTAAGAAATTTCCCTTTCCAATAGTTTCAAAAAAGTCAATAAACAACACACATTTGCAGGCTCCAGTGAAGGTCGAAAGGTTCATCTTCACCGGGAAAACATCAGTTTCCTCGTCGCACACGCAACGTCGCGGTATAATGCGACAAGTTTCTTACGTAAGTGTTTACAACTGCCGATGCAGTGAATACGAAAACGCACAGTGTAGATTGGTTTTGTTTTTTTGATGTTTAGAAGTAGCATAATAGCTGATTTCAGTTAAGGTTTGGTTCTGAGTTTCTAAAACAGCAGTCTTCTTGCTCCTATGCTTCTTGAAACTGCCCAAAAGAATGATACATTTAGCTTTTTACTGAAAAAAGATACTGATAAAGACGAATTTTTGGTGCTGAACAGACTCCAAATAACTTCCAAAAGAATAATTTCTGTTCTGTCTCCAGTTACTGGTCATTCTTTTGCGTAAACACATCAATAGCAATTTTGCTCCTCCCCTAAAGAATATGACCCACACCTTGATACAATCACTTGAAAGCTGTAAGAGCCTGTAAGGGACTCCCATATGCGATATCTTTCATATCTACATGGAATCCACGAATGTGCTTATCCCAGTACTTCTTAAGTACTTGAAACGCATCGGCATCTACAGATTTCCAATAGCATTTACACTTAATTGTGAAACTATCGTAGCTTATGTTGTCCGAGGAATACACAGTTTTAATTTCAAACCTGTTATTTTTTTCTGTATCTTGCCGACTTCTCCTCCTATTCTCTCCCCTTAAGAGCACCTTGGCATGAGACAACCGTACAGTATTCAAAGAGTTATTCATGTTAAAGACCACTCAGATTTCTACAATCACTGAAAATTATATAAACCGTCGTTTTTTTAAATTTATTTATCGATTTAGAAACATTTGTCTACATATGCATTCTGCATGTTAAAAGTACAAGAATACAAAAAAACTGGAGCCTTAGGTGACTGTCCCATGTATGTAACAGGAATAATAACTACATTTATGATGTATTTTGCTACTTCGTACCTCTATGTTTAGTCTCTTGTGATGTAAGTCATTCTCATCGTCTTCTACGTACGCCTATGGAAGACTCCCTCAAAATAGTTTCTTTTGTACTGTGATGTCTTCTCCAGCGCAGCAATATCCATTAGAGAACCATCTTAAAATTTGTGCTTAACTGGGTTTTGATGTTTCAGAAACGCTGTGATCAAGATTTTCTCTTTTTTAACTCTCAGTTTTCTGTCTGTTGTCACATCTGTTCTAAATGGTAAGGTTACGCAAAGTCAGTACAAATCGCAGCACGCTATTTAAAGTTCAGTGTTATCCTCAATACGGCTTTGTTATACGGTAATATGCAGTGTGCCTCGTGATGACTGGGTGTTGTGTGATGCCTTTAGGTTAGGTAGGTTTAAGTAGTTCTACGTTCTAGGGGACTGATGACCATAGATGTTAAGTCCCATAGTGCTCAGAGCCATTTTAATATGCAGTGTCACTCTCTTAGTTTTTTCTTTCAGAGGAGTATATTTAATGAAACGCTTGTTTTAGTTACCTGTTGTCCGATCCAAGCTATGATAATAGCGTTGTAAAACGTAACAAAACGAAATATGTACGGACCTTTAAATCTCTGTTGAATAGACTTGTATTACCTTTCACAACTGCTTTTCCTCTTCTTTATTGTGTAGACAAATCTTTCCGTGAAATGAAAGTAACAGACTAAGCGTATTCGTGCTCATACCAGAGTAGCAGTGTGCACTTGAAATGTAACAGCCCATTAAGACCCACTTAAACAAACGTTTTTCAGTCTAATTCAGGGTCGCACATGTAAACAAAATATTTAATTTGTCTAAAAAAATATTGTTACTAAAGTAATTATTACACCCCAATTACCTTAAAGTATAGAAGATCTGTAAATGAAAGGAACATTTTCCAAGAAGGGAACCTCTAGTAATCAATAAAATATGAAAACGCATTATTGTAATTTCGTATTCGAGAAATTATACTCGAATAAAATAACAGTCACAAACTAATATAGAGTTGTACTTGCTGTTCTGGAGCAAACATAAGTTTATATATGTATTTTCAGTTTTTATATGTTAATTTTAATTGTTACTTAATTAAAAAATCATTTTAAACAATGTCGAGGATTGTTCAGGATTGTTAAGAAAGTATAAATAGTTACAGCGATATTGGCATGGGTGTATTTGGACAGGAAGCATGTAGCTTGTTGAGCATAATTCATTTCATTACTGTGAGTATGACACAACTTATTTCAGATTTGTCAAGATGCTTTTATTTACTTTGAGACTGTAATAAATATTCAGCTGAAACATTATACTGGATTAAATATTGTTTTAACTTTATAGTTAAAACCCACAGTCGCTGTTTTCCCGGACTTCCACTGCGACAGATCGCCAGCTACAATGAGTACTTTAACTTTAATCAAAATTAATTCAATGAAAACGTTTTGGTAGACAAATCTTTCCTTGAAATGAAAGCAATAGACTAAGCGTATTCGTGCTCATACCAGAATAGCAGTGTGCGCTACTTCTCTGTTGTTTGGCACAAGATCGCCTTCGTTGTCTGGTGGGTAGCTAAGCTGACTACTGAAGTAGAGATCTTTCGTTCGATTTCCGCCAACCGCGTCAGATTATTCTGAGACGGAAAGATTTGGAAAGTGTTCCAGACTCCTTTGTGCGACAAATCAGAAGCTGCTCGCAGAAGTAAATAGTGGAAAATGAACTTACAAGTCCTCAAAGAGGTGTGGTTTAACTGGTAGCTTTGCTGGCTACTGACGTAGAGTTCCTGCTTTGGATTATTGCTAAACGTGTCATGTTGTTTTAAGATGGAAAGAATTAGGAAGTGTGGAAATTGTCAAGCTACGTGCATAAATAAGCAGTGATAAATGGACATGTGATTCATGAAAATGACGTCCAAGCGAAATATTTACGTCAGGTTGGTACAGGATGACAGTTACTGAACTATATGAAATTAAATCGTCATAACTTCTGAACGGTTTGAGTTAGGACGCTCCAACTGCACGGCTGAAGCGGCGGGGCATGATGGAAATTAGTATGCGCATACGTGGTTTGCTTCAGCGGCGAAGCCCACTTTCATTTGGACGGGTTCGTGAATAAGTAAAACTTGCGCATTTGGGGGACTGAGAATCCGTATTTCGCTGTCGAGAAGCCTCTTCATCATCAGTGAGCTACTGTGTGGTTTGCAATGTCCAGTCACGGAATAATCGCTGCAATATTCCTTGTTGCCATGGTGGCTATGTAATATACGCCAAGATTTTGGGAACTGATTTTAACCCCATTACCCAAAGTGACCCTAATTTCGACAAGATGTGGTTCATGCAACATGGAGCTCAACCCCATCGAAGCAGGAGAATGTTTGATGTCCTGGAGGAGCACTTTGGGAACCGCATTCTGGCTCTGTGGTGCCCAGAGGTCACTGGCATGGACTTCGATTGGCCGCCATATTCTCCGGGTCTGAACACGTGCGACTTCTTTTTGTGGGACTATATTAAAGACAAGATGTCCAGTAATAAACCCAAGAGTATAGCTGAGCTGAAAGTGGCGATTCAGGGGGTCATCGACAGCATCGATGTTCCGACACCAGCGGGTCATGCAGAATTTCGCTATTCGTTTGCGCCACATCATCGACAATGATGGCAGGCATATCGAACACGTCATAACCTAAATCAGAATATCTGTAGTGTCGTTTACGTGTTGGATAAAGTGTGTCGGCGCCGTAGTTTGTTACTAATTTACGTTTTTTTTTTTTTTTTTAGCTCAATAATTGTTAACCCGTAGCTCCATGACGCTGAAGTGTTTCAGGTTGGCTTGGGCTGCGTGGCGATTTGTTATACTTCCTCATGCACCAAACACTTAAACAAGGTGCCACCTGAACACTCCTTTCGTATAGAATGAATGTTGCTTACTGAATATTAATCAGGATCCAGCCAGTCTGTGCCCTGAATCGGTGTGCCTTCTTCCTCCAACTTGCTCAGACTTCCTCCAACTTGGATCAGACTTCTCCTCCTTATATGCTGCAGATAAAGTTGCCGAAAATTAACTTCTCGTTCTCATTCACTCCACCACACAAATAAGAAGTGAGATTCAATTCACGTTCTTATATTATCATCAAAATTACAACTCAGTACATGATAAATTAGGACAGCTACCAACTCGTATACTGCCTCTCTGTACTAGGTACATAGCAGATCTGAGATTCCACTTGACAGTTAACAATCACAATACATTTATTATCTTCGACATTTTTCGTTCTTAGATTTCGTGGTGCTCTTTCTTCCACACCGCCCGCTGCACGTATCTCCTACATCCACCTCAGCAGGTAGGGTCGTATGACTGCTACCCATTTCCGTACAGTTATTGGACCGTTAGCTTTGGTATCAGCACCTACGATTTAAAGCACCTCCCAACAGTGGGGTGCTCACCACCTATCGACTATCTCAGTCACGAATCTCTTTCCTCTGACATTTGTATTTAAGGAGGTGATACGTCTCATTTAAGGAATGCGATGTAACATTACAACATTTATTTGTGAGCAGAGTAAGGGATACGTTACTTTATACTGTAGGAGTTCCTACATTACAGACAAACTGTTCTATTAATTGCTGTGTGGATAACTGGAAAGGTAATATCTTAATCGCTTTGACAAATGGGAGCTGTGACGGCTCGATTTCTGGAAGTTGAGGGGTGATGCTAACGTCAACTGTATCCTGTAAAAGTGAAGGAAGACAAAATAGTGAAAGAAGCAATACAAGCTCCAAGGAAAAAGTGTCAGTATGCACCTTAAAAGAGCACGCTGGTCGCTTTGGAGCATTGTAAGTGGTGTAGAACTTGTACAAATAGGTCATGTGCCCACCAACGCTGAAATAAGTGGTGGCAACAAAGCGGTTTGTGTGTGTGTGTGTGTGTGTGTGTGTGTGTGTGTGTGTGTGTGTGTGTACGTGTGTGTGTGTACGTGTGTGTGTGTGTGTGTGTGTGTGTGTGTGTGTGTGTGCCATTCGATAGCATGGAACCACCACAGTAAGGTGGGCCGACGTGGAGATGTGAGAGAAAGCCAGCAAGAAGATATCGCGTTCTGACGTGTCCACAATCACAACTTAAATGCCGTTATCGGATTTGTCGGTGTATCGACGCTGAGTGCCAAACGTGACGGCAAGGAATGGTGATCCACTTACATCCATGTAACATTACAGAAGAGCAGTTGTCGTAAATACATGCTAACCGACGGTGACTGGAGACCAGT
Organism: Schistocerca piceifrons; assembly: GCF_021461385.2. Lineage (NCBI taxonomy): Eukaryota > Metazoa > Arthropoda > Insecta > Orthoptera > Acrididae > Schistocerca > Schistocerca piceifrons. The sequence goes on along the minus strand of NC_060138.1, from coordinate 546,999,611 downwards.
GTCACGACTTGTCACGACAGTCAGTGTATCTTGGCAAAAGCCATTGCTCACAGCGGCACATATGGCTTTACGTCTTCAATGGACCAAACACACGGAAACTGGAGATTAGCTGACAGCTAACTGGAGGCGTGTAGTGTGGCCCGCCGAGTGGCGATTCTGCGTCTTTTCGAATGATGCGAGGCGTCGAATGCGCCGACGGCCCGATCAGGCGTATAAACTGCAACGTGTGGAGGGTGGAGTTGAGACTGGAGGTGATTCTGTGATGCTTCTGGGCTTTTTGTCGGATCACGACTTGGGATCACTCACTCAGATTATCGGGAGTTTCAACGCTCTCGGTGAGTAAACAGTGACCTTTTTTCTACATGTTCGAGGTAATTATAGTCCGGACACTCTTATCTTCCAAAATAACATCAGGCCTGTCCACGGGGCTGCATGGATTCGTTCCTGGTTTTTAGATCACTCACGCACCTTATTGCACCCCGACTAGCTTGCTGTAACGCGCGTTTTTCATGCCATAGGAAATGTCTTTGACTATTTGGAACAGTGTATGAAATTTAGCAACCAAAACTCCAGGAAATTTGGCAGCGATAAGGAATTATATGCTATGGCATATGTGAAGAAACTTGTGGACTCTCTTTCTCTCCAAAACGAGTCCGTTATCAAGGCTAGAGACGGTGTTACACGGCATTAGTGGTATGTGTGTTGGGAGTGATTTGTTTTTTGTCTGGTGTTCTTACGACTAAGTGTTGTATATTCAAATCTTAACCAAAAAGTTGACGGTATAGACAGAGTCACTTTGTTAAGCATAGCAGTTAGCAGTCCGTGAGAAAACTGACTGCAGAGAGTGTGGTGTCACCGCCAGACACCACACTTGCTAGGTGGTAGCCTTTAAATCGGCCGCGGTCCGTTAGTATACGTCGGACCCGCGTGTCGCCACTATCAGTGATTGCAGACCGAGCGCCGCCACACGGCAGGTCTAGAGAGACTTCCTGGCACTCGCCCAAGTTGTACAGCCGACTTTGCTAGCGATAGTTCACTGACAAATTACGCTCTCATTTGCCGAGACGATAGTTAGCATAGCCTTCAGCTACGTCATTTGCTACGACCTAGCAAGGTGCCATTATCATTTGCTATTTATCTTATGAAGCATGTACCGTCAGACCGATGTTCACCAATTATGGATTAAAGTTAAGTATTCCAGCAGCTACGTACTTATTTTACTAGACTCGACTCCTTTAACTGTTCCAGACCTCACGCCAGCCTGCGTGAGCTTAAACGCGTGCCTTTCGGCTTCCTCCTAGTGGCTTGGCTGTCTTGCCAAGTCACAACAGAGAGAACGCTTGATAAAGAACAAATATGTTGGCGCAAAGCACTCGTTCTACATTTTTGCCATTGGTTCTCCAAGTAGCTTACTGTTAAGTGGGTACTTGGTAATCCAGTGCGAACGTCATGCAGTGGGATATTGCAAAGTATTTGCTCGTACATGTATCATAATTGCTGTTAGATTACGCCGAAGAGTGATTGAGAGCGCGACGCCATCCTGATACAACAACGACTGCTTCACCACTGGACACACAGAGAGTCCTGGCATCAGAATTATACTATGACAACGAATGAGGGGGCACACGGCTTGTCCTCAGTAGGAACAGGGGTTATCAGACAAAGCACCATGAATGCCATCGACCACGTCAGCGTTACTTCTGACCATGAAAACCCCACAAGAGCTGATACCTTCCCCACTGACGATTGTATTTTTAAAAAACCTTATTATGTTCATTTCAATAGAACGTAATCCTCTCACAATGGTTGAAGAGTATGATGAATTCCAGTTTATGAGCTAGCACCTAAATCCAACACGTCAAAAGGAACTACGATGTCAATGCTGACAGTTCTGATTTCACAAGTCATCTCTATGTAACTTACGTGACGCCGACACTTAACGAACACCATGTTATTACGACAGCCATATGATGACCTATACCTACCCTTCTTACTCCCACTCTCCAGATCAGCCCAAATTTGGATAGTTATTGGATATTCACCAGTTCAGTAACTGGGTACTGAATTTGCGTTAGTGCTGATTGACGTACAGATTCCCGTCTCCGAGCGGTCTGAGGCGCCTTGCCAAGGTTCGCGCGCCTCCCCCCGACGTGGGTGTTTGTTGTCCTTAGCGTAAGTTAGTTTATGTTAGATTAAGTAATGTGTAATCCTAGGGACCGATGAAAAATGGTTCTGAGCACTATGGCACTCAACATCTGAGGTCATCAGTCCCCTAGAACTTAGAACTACTTAAACCTAACTAACCTAAGGACGTCACATACATCCATGCCCGAGACAGGATTCGAACCTGCGACCGTAGCGGTCGCGCGATTTCAGACTGAAGCGCCTTGAACAGCTCGGCGACAGCGCGCGGCTAGGGACCGAGGACCTCAGCAGTTTGGTCGCATAGGAACTTACCACCACCACCACCATCAAGATTCCTATCTGACAATCTCTTTTTAGGGATCCACTGGTTTCCTTACATCGCTTAATGCCAATGTCACCACATTCCTTTGAAAAGTAAACTGCCGTTTTATATCCCTTTCATCGATCCATTTGAACTTGTGTTTCATCTCTAACGATCTCGTAGTAGATTAGACATCAAACTTTAAATTTCCTATCATCTCATCACGTAGTATACGAAACTACCACCAACTTTTCATGAAGTGCCATACTGTTTGTGAAAATTGCAACATCTGGAAAGAACAGTCCGCAGGTATCCAAACACAGTACTGATTACAGTAGTCTCTTTCATGTGAGCAGAAAGACCAGAGTTAAACCAAGAATCAGTCATCGAAAACTCATTAGATGACCCGGAAATGACACAGTCAGTCTTAACATGCCTCGTACATACAGTAATCTCCCCACTGAAATGTACCCCACAGTTACCTCTCACTCCATGAAAGTCTACGTATTACAAAAACTATGTCCCCACAAACTGTCATCCAACTTGAACGGGTATGCTGATGATTGACTAAACAGAACCTAATTTGAGCTGAACTGCAGCTTGACTTTGTATTAAATAAGCAGCTGAAATAAAACAATTATCTGCTGCTAATCAAAATTTCCAATTATCTCGCGTCTTAACAACATTGTTGCAGATTTCCCGAAAGCACAACAGCAAACAGCAAGCAGGCAGCGGTTAAGACAGATTTCTATTTCTAAAGAAGATTTCCAACTGTTGCATACCACATTTGGTAATGCGTAATGATATTGAAAGATAATGATTTTAGAATGAAGCGTATATTCAAAGAGACAGAGTAAAATTTGGCGTGATCTTGACACATAACATAGGTACGACCAATACAATGCTTAACAAAATGAACAATGATTTAAACAGAGTACAATGTTAACTGAGAGTTTCTATAAAAATCAAACAGCTTAATCAATTAATATGCCGGCCGCGGTGGTCTCGCGGTTAAGGCGCTCAGTCCGGAACCGCGTGACTGCTACGTTCGCAGGTTCGAATCCTGCCTCGGGCATGGATGTGTGTGATGTCCTTAGGTTAGTTAGGTTTCAGTAGTTCTAAGTTCCTGGGGTCTGATGACCACAGATGTTAAGTCCCATAGTGCACAGAGCCATTTCAATTAATATGTTAATGCATGATTCAGGGACGTGGGGTGGTCTCTCTAAACTCTGAGTAAGTGAACCAAGTTCATTAGCTCCCAATAATCATTTCTACAAATTAGGTTCGCAGTGCTGCAGCCTTACCTCAAACTTCTTCTCTTCAAAAAATAATAATATTGTTCAAAATTTACACTCCTGGAAATTGAAATAAGAACACCGTGAAATCATTGTCCCAGGAAGGGGAAACTTTATTGACACATTCCTGGGGTCAGATACATCACATGATCACACTGACAGAACCACAGGCACATAGACACAGGCAACAGAGCATGCACAATGTCGGCACTAGTACAGCGTATATCCACCTTTCGCAGCAATGCAGGCTGCTATTCTCCCATGAAGACGATCGTAGAGATGCTGGATGTAGTCCTGTGGAACGGCTTGCCATGCCATTTCACCTGGCGCCTCAGTTGGACCAGCGTTCGTGCTGGACGTGCAGACCGCGTGAGACGACGCTTCATCCAGTCCCAAACATGCTCAATGGGGGTGCAGATCCGGAGATCTTGCTGGCCAGGGTAGTTGACTTACACCTTCTAGAGCACGTTGGGTGGCACGGGATACATGCGGACGTGCATTGTCCTGTTGGAACAGCAAGTTCCCTTGCCGGTCTAGGAATGGTAGAACGATGGGTTCGATGACGGTTTGGATGTACCGTGCACTATTCAGTGTCCCCTCGACGATCACCAGTGGTGTACGGCCAGTGTAGGAGATCGCTCCCCACACCATGATGCCGGGTGTTGGCCCTGTGTGCCTCGGTCGTATGCAGTCCTGATTGTGGCGCTCACCTGCACGGCGCCAAACACGCATACGACCATCATTGGCACCAAGGCAGAAGCGACTCTCATCGCTGAAGACGACACGTCTCCATTCGTCCCTCCATTCACGCCTGTCGCGACACCACTGGAGGCGGGCTGCACGATGTTGGGGCGTGAGCGGAAGACGGCCTAACGGTGTGCGGGACCGTAGCCCAGCTTCATGGAGACGGTTGCGAATGGTCCTCGCCGATACCCCAGGAGCAACAGTGTCCCTAATTTGCTGGGAAGTGGCGGTGCGGTCCCCTACGGCTCTGCGTAGGATCCTACGGTCTTGGCGTGCATCCGTGCGTCGCTGCGGTCCGGTCCCAGGTCGACGGGCACGTGCACCTTCCGCCGACCACTGGCGACAACATCGATGTACTGTGGAGACCTCACGCCCCACGTGTTGAGCAATTCGGCGGTACGTCCACCCGGCCTCCCGCATGCCCACTATACGCCCTCGCTCAAAGTCCGTCAACTGCACATACGGTTCACGTCCACGCTGTCGCGGCATGCTACCAGTGTTAAAGACTGCGATGGAGCTCCGTATGCCACGGCAAACTGGCTGACACTGACGGCGGCGGTGCACAAATGCTGCGCAGCTAGCGCCATTCGACGGCCAACACCGCGGTTCCTGGTGTGTCCGCTGTGCCGTGCGTGTGATCATTGCTTGCACAGCCCTCTCGCAGTGTCCGGAGCAAGTATGGTGGGTCTGACACACCGGTGTCAATGTGTTCTTTTTTCCATTTCCAGGAGTGTATATTCTCTTCGCCTTCTAAATATACATCTCATTCATACTTGCGTCTTTAATAATCAATCTTTCTTCATTTAACAGATACAATCGAAAGCCGACACAGCACTACAGAATACGTCCGTCCCCTGCCACACTTCAACTGAGAACGTATCAGAGTGCGCACAGGCAAAGACTGTGCCACGACAAGACCAAAGATTGTTTAACAGTAACGTAACTTCCTCCCTCCCTGACATGCACATCGATAACATACAAATATCAAAATGAGATGGCCAATCTACAATATGTAGGAAGCAATCTCTGTAGGTGAGTAAACTGGAATGCTTGTCAGGAATTGGACATTTCAGAGCGTAACATTTCGGCTTGTACATCACTTGATTGTAAGGCACACAAAAATTAACTTGGCCTATACATGCCCAGAGAGCGCGACATGGAAGAGAAGAAGGGTGGAGTCTCCGTTGTCAATGTCCACTACGCAGTAGGGAAGCTGCAGTTGGACAGCTGAATCCTACGTGCCAAAGTACATCTAAGCTCCAGCTAGTGTCTCTGCCAACGATTCTATTAATAGGCTATGTCGGTAAGAGCAAATATTTGACAAATATAGACATTCAAACCCAATTGTTTCTCACTAGATACTGATAAGAAAATAGCTTTATAAACAAAGATCAGCCAAAGCAAAACAAGTCCAATGACATGATGCGAGAAGGAAAGCTCATAAAACAAAAAAGGATATAAAATGTATTGTGGTGGACAACGTCTACATCTACATCTACATTTATACTCCGCAAGCCACCCAACGGTGTGTGGCGGAGGGCACTTTACGTGCCATTGTCATACCTCCCTTTCCTGTTCCAGTCGCGTATGGTTCGCGGGAAGAACGACTGTCTGAAAGCCTCCGTGCGTGCTCTAATCTCTCTAATTTTACATTCGTGATCTCCTCGGGAGGTATAAGTAGGGGGAAGCAATATATTCGATACCTCATCCAGAAACGCACCCTCTCGAAACCTGGCGAGCAAGCTACACCGCGATGCAGAGCACCTCTCTTGCAGAGTCTGCCACTTGAGTTTATTAAACATCTCCGTAACGCTATCACGGTTACCAAATAATCCTGTGACGAAACGCGCCGCTCTTCTTTGGATCTTCTCTATCTCCTCCGTCAAACCGATCTGGTACGGATCCCACACTGATGAGCAATACTCAAGTATAGGTCGAACGAGTGTTTTGTAAGCCACCTCCTTTGTTGATGGACTACATTTTCTAAGCACTCTCCCAATGAATCTCAACCGGGTACCCGCCTTACCAACTATTAATTTTATATGATCATTACACATCAAATCGTTCCGCACGCATACTCCCAGATATTTTACAGAAGTAACTGCTACCAGTGTTTGTTCCGCTATCATATAATCATACAATAAAGGATCCTTCTTTCTATGTATTCGCAATACATTACATTTGTCTATGTTAAGGGTCAGTTGCCACTCCCTGCACCAAGTGCCTATCCGCTGCAGTTCTTCCTGCGTTTCGCTACAATTTTCTAATGCTGCAACTTCTCTGTATACTACAGCATCATCCGCGAAAAGCCGCATGGAACTTCCGACACTATCTACTAGGTCATTTATATATATTGTGAAAAGCAATGGTCCCATAACACTCCCCTGTGGCACGCCAGAAGTTACTTTAACGTCTGTAGACGTCTCTCCATTGATAACAACATGCTGTGTTCTGTTTGCTAAAAACTCTTCAATCCAGCCACACAGCTGGTCTGATATTCCGTAGGCTCTTACTTTGTTTATCAGGCGACAGTGCGGAACTGTATCGAACGCCTTCCGGAAGTCAAGAAAAATAGCATCTACCTGGGAGCCTGTATCTAATATTTTCTGGGTCTCATGAACAAATAAAGCGAGTTGGGTCTCACACGATCGCTGTTTCCGGAATTCATGTTGATTCCTACATAGTAGATTCTGGGTTTCCAAAAACGACATGATACTCGAGCAAAAAACATGTTCTAAAATTCTACAACAGATCGACGTCAGAGATATAGGTCTATAGTTTTGCGTATCTGCTCGACGACCCTTCTTGAAGACTGGGACTATCTGTGCTCTTTTCCAATCATTTGGAACCCTCCGTTCCTCTAGAGACTTGCGGTACACGGCTGTTAGAAGGGGGGCAAGTTCTTTCGCGTACTCTGTGTAGAATCGAATTGGTATCCCGTCAGGTCCAGTGGACTTTCCTCTATTGTGTGATTCCAGTTGCTTTTCTATTCTTTGGACACTTATTTCGATGTCAGCCATTTTTTCGTTTGTGCGCTGATTTAGAGAAGGAACTGCAGTGCGGTCTTCCTCTGTGAAACAGCTTTGGAAAAAGGTGTTTAGTATTTCAGCTTTACGCGTGTCATCCTCTGTTTCAATGCCATCATCATCCCGTAGTGTCTGGATATGCTGTTTCGAGCCACTTACTGATTTAACGTAAGACCAGAACTTCCTAGGATTTTCTGTCAAGTCGGTACATAGAATTTTACTTTCGAATTCACTGAACGCTTCACGCATAGCCCTCCTTACGCTAACTTTGACATCGTTTAGCTTCTGTTTGTCTGAGAGGTTTTGGCTGCGTTTAAACTTGGAGTGGAGCTCTCTTTGCTTTCGCAGTAGTTTCCTAACTTTGTTGTTGTACCACGGTGGGTTTTTCCCGTCCCTCACAGTTTTACTCGGCACGTACCTGTCTAAAACGCATTTTACGATTGCCTTGAACTTTTTCCATAAACACTCAACATTGTCAGTGTCGGATCAGAAATTTTCGTTTTGATCTGTTAGGTAGTCTGAAATCTGCCTTCTATTACTCTTGCTAAACAGATAAACCTTCCTCCCTTTTTTTATATTCCTATTAACTTCCATATTCAGGGATGCTGCAACGGCCTTATGATCACTGATTCCCTGTTCTGTACATACAGAGTCGAAAAGTTCGGGTCTGTTTGTTATCAGTAGGTCCAAGATGTTATCTCCACGAGTCGGTTCTCTGTTTAATTGCTCGAGGTAATTTTCGGATAGTGCACTCAGTATAATGTCACTCGATGCTCTGTCCCTACCACCCGTCCTAAACATCTGAGTGTCCCAGTCTATATCTGGTAAATTGAAATCTCCACCTAAGACTATAACATGCTGAGAAAATTTATGTGAAATGTATTCCAAATTTTCTCTCAGTTGTTCTGTCACTAATGCTGCTGAGTCAGGAGGTCGGTAAAAGGAGCCAATTATTAACCTAGTTCGGTTGTTGAGTGTAACCTCCACCCATAATAATTCACAGGAACTATCCACTTCTACTTCACTACAGGATAAACTACTACTAACAGCGACGAACACTCCACCACCGGTTTCATGCAATCTATCCTTTCTAAACACCGTCTGTACCTTTGTAAAAATTTCGGCAGAATTTATCTCTGGCCTAAGCCAGCTTTCTGTACCTATAACGATTTCAGCTTCGGTGCTTTCTATCAGCGCTTGAAGTTCTGGTACTTTACCAACGCAGCTTCGACAGTTGACAATTACAATACCGATTGCTGCTTGGTCCCCGCATGTCCTGACTTTGCCCCGCACCCGTTGAGGCTGTTGCCCTTTCTGTACTTGCCCAAGGCCATCTTACCTAAAAAACCGCCCAGACCACGCCACACAACCCCTGCTACCCGTGTAGCCGCTTGTTGCGTGTAGTGGACTCCTGACCTATCCAGCGGAACCCGAAACCCCACCACCCTATGGCGCAAGTCGAGGAATCTACAGCCCACACGGTCGCAGAACCGTCTCAGCCTCTGATTCAGACCCTCCACTCGGCTCTGTACCAAAGGTCCGCAGTCAGTCCTGTCGACGATGCTGCAGATGGTGAGCTCTGCTTTCATCCCGCTAGCGAGACTGGCAGTCTTCACCAAATCAGATAGCCGCCGGAAGCCAGAGAGGATTTCCTCCGATCCATAGCGACACACATCATTGGTGCCGACATGAGCGACCACCTGCAGATGGGTGCACCCTGTACCCTTCATGGCATCCGGAAGGACCCTTTCCACATCTGGAATGACTCCCCCCGGTATGCACACGGAGTGCACATTGGTTTTCTTCCCCTCTCTTGCTGCCATTTCCCTAAGGGGCCCCATTACGCGCCTGACGTTGGAGCTCCCAACTACCAGTAAGCCCACCCTCTGCGACTGCCCGGATCTTGCAGACTGAGGGGCAACCTCTGGAACAGGACAAGCAGCCATGTCAGGCCGAAGATCAGTATCAGCCTGAGACAGAGCCCGGCATATTGGCATTTGAAATAAGGGACAATTATCGTGTTTCTTTCCTTTGACAATTTGTTCATCTATATTACCTAAATATTTCCCTTCTTCTTTGACTCTTTCTTGAAGTAGTGCAGATATGTTTTCCCTTTCCTTTTTCATTCTGTTATTTTTGCAGTTGGAATAGTTAATTCAAGCACACTTTTTAACGTCATTCTTGCTTCCTGATTTGCTCCTGCCAACATAAATTAAATGGCATTGCATATAATCACGCGTGTCTAATTATGAAGAATTTCTCGTGCCTTACAGGTTGCGGTGCCATGCTTCGTCCTGAAATAACCGAGAGCGCACGAATTGTGCCTTCGGCAGGGGACAGTCAACCGAGGGGCCTGGTTTTTGGTACAAAGGTGTGGACTTGTCCACTGCCTAGGACGAGAATACGTTTAAGCACAGAGGCCACGTAACTTTTTGCGAGGTGTACAATCATGCCTACGTGTAACCACTGGATAGAAGAAATGGTTCAAATGGCTCTGAGCACTATGGGACTTAACATCTGAGGTCATCAGTCCCCTAGAACTTAGAACTACTTAAGCCTAACTAACCTAAGGACATCACACACATCCATGCCCGAGGCAGGATTCGAACCTGCGACCGTAGTGGTCGCGTGGTTCCGGCCTTAAGCGCCTAGAACCACTCGGCCACACCGGCCGGCGGATACAAGAAGACCGTGCACAATGAAGAGTGTAAACAGGTCCCCAGAATAAGCCTCAAAAGTGTTAGTCGACATTAATGTGGGATGAGTCAATCTTTCCTCTTTACAACGGCTTGTATGCTTTTAATGAGGTGTCTGAAAGACGTCTTGTGGATGATTGGCAGCCATTTTTCTTCAAGGGTCGAAACCAAGGAAGCTACTAATGTTGTACTCTGGGGTCTGGAGCGAAGTCGACGATCTAACTCATCCCAAAGGTGTTTCATTGGGTTCAGATCGGGATTCTATTAAACCAGTCGTGTTCAGGAATGTTATTGTTCACATACCATTGCTCCTCTACTGTACGCAGTACACAATGCTGTAAAACGTGTCCTTATTATTCTGCATTTAGCGTTTTCTAAAGGGCGATAAGCAGTCACACCATAAACATGAGAAAGAGCCCCGTACCGTAACACCCTCTCCTGCGTACTTCGCTGCTGACACTACACTTGACAGTGGGTAATGTTCTCCATGTGTTTGCCTAACACAAACACTTTCATCGGATTGCCACAGACTATAGCGCGATTCACCTCTCCCAGTCACTCGTTTCCAGGCATCCATTGTCCAGTGGCGTAGCACTTTACGGAAACTCAACTGTCGTTTAACACTGACTACAGAAATGTTGCCTTGTGAAGAGCTCCTTGGTCGTTCTACCCCATTTTTATACCTCCTCGTGTACAGCCATTGTGCTACTTGGATTGCTTGTTACGCTATGGAACTCACCAGTGACTCCTCCCCCCGTTTTCACGCAATTTCTGACCCCCACCAGCCAAAATGCCCCACGGTCCCTGAAAGTGAGGTCTGGCTGGTATTGGTTTAGCTGCGGTTGTTCCTTCACGTTTCCACTTCAAAACCACACTACCAGCATAAGGACTGAAAAGTTCCTGCTGGATTTGTTGCTCAGGTGACATCCAACGACTAGTCCACTTTCGATGTCAGATACCCCTCATGACCGACCCACTCTGCTGTTAATGCTTCTCTACTGGCAATCCAATACTCTTCACCTTCTTTTATCTTGGTAGGTCTGCCTCTCATAACATCTAGTGTCGATTCGGCATTACATAAGGGTGTCCGAATACTTCTGATCATACGGTATATACACAACGAAGAAGCTAAGAGCAGGCCATCCTTTATTTATTCAGAAGGTTGTGAGTAGGCTGTTTAGGATTTTATGTTGGTAACGCCATGTAGCGCTGTATATGAAAATCACTCACTGTGCTGTGTGCAGTCTGCAGTGGTGGATGTGGGGAGAGAAATGGTGGAGTTTCGAGAGCGGATGATCTGGACGTGTGTCCATCAGAGACATTAAATTTGTAAGCCTGGATGTCATGAACTGCTATATATTATGAATTTTGAACACTACTAAGGTAAATAAACTTTGTTCTCTATCAAAATCTTTCATTTGCTAAGTATGCCTATCAGTAGTCAGTGCCTTCAATAGTTAGAATCTTTTATTTAGTTGGCAGTATTGGCGCTCGCTTTATTGCAATAGTTCTAATCACGAAGATTTTTGTGAGGTAAGTGACTCATGAAAGGTATAGGTTATTGTTAGTCAGGGCCATTCTTTTGTAGGGTTTATTGAAAGTCAGATTGCGTTGCGCTAAAAATATTGTGTGTCAGTTTAGTGTTGATCAGAATAGGTAAAGAGCGAAATCTCTGAGTATGTTCAGTTCTGCTCAGCTGTTTGAAAATCAAATAATGTAAGAGGTTTATCAGCACAGTAACTCATTAATTTTTTCAAAGGGGACGTTTCAAGGTGTATATATATCGAGGTGCAGTTTTCACCAAATTATTGCTGAGAATGCCGTAACTGATATAACATGCCGTTAAGTAAGTAATTATTAACATATACTGCTGCCGAATTATGACATCAGTTCTGTTTTGTTATGGAGCTATATACCTTTTTCTGTGGCACTGAAAAGGACTTTCGAAGAGGACTTCAGAGACGTAACATGTCTGGAACTTAATCAAATAGTACCCTCCCTAATTACTTAATGAAGTTTAAAGCATTTGCCGTAGGCTGCCTGCACACTGTCAGGCCGCCTGTGGGCGGCGGCTTTGTTCCACTTTTTGTGTTGCCTTTTCCCTTAACATTCAAAAGAATGCAGTAAAGCACAAAATATAATTTACAAATCAGACGTTACAGATCTAATTTTGATTAACAACTTATTGCAGTAAGTCAACGGAAACAGTCTTGAGCCCACAAAGATAATTTACGTTCCCACTTACTAGCGTATATAGAAAGTCAAGGTGAGCAAGAGTATTTGTTTGATAAAATGTCTGCACATTCTAGATTATCGCAAACGACTCCTTAGGGCAATGGCGTGTCTCTTTCTCAAGGTAAAACAGCTCTGCATTACTGAAAGTTGAGTCAAACTGCAGCAAGCCTAACCACGCAAGTCTGTCACTGAACGACGTACCAGTTTCGTGTCCTGTTTCCACGTCTATACTTTGCGTATCACAATAAGCATCAGCATACTCTGAAAGGAACCTAACTGGTATACATTCTGGACCGCAAGACTTACTTTTATTGAGTGATTTAAGTTGCTTCACTGCTCCGACGATGTCTGCTTCGACGTTTCACATGTTGGCAGCTGTTCTTAATTCGCTTTATGGAATGTTTACTTGCTCTTCTTTGGTGAAGGAATTTCGGAAGGCTGTGTTTAGTAACTCTGCTTTAGCAGCACTGTCATCGACAGTATTTCCATTGGTAAAGTGCAGGAGGCACAGATTGTGCCTTACCGCTAGTATACTTTACATACGACCACAACCTCTTTGGTCTTTCTGTCGGATTTCGAGATCAAGTTTCGTTGTGGAAACTATTATAAGCATCTCGCATTGAAGTCCGCGCTAACTTTCGTGCTCCTGTAAAAGATATTTTGCGTTCGACTAAATTGATCACGTTTTTTTTTTTTTTGTTTCTGCAACAGTATTCTTACCTGTTTTGCATATCATGTGATGTCATCTCCATCGTCTGTTATTTTATTTGGTATAAATCTCTCAGCTGCTGTAGATATTATTTCTTTAAATTCAGGCCACATCTGATTTACACTGACATTGTTAATTTGGAAGGAGTGGCGATTGTCTCTCAGGAAGGCGTCAAGCGAATTTTTATCTGCTTTTTTTCAATAGATATATTTTCGTTTATTTTTGAAGGATTTGGGAGTTACGGTATTCAGTCTCGCTAAGACAACCCTGTGTTCACTAATTCCTGTATCCGTTTTGATGCTCATTATTAGCTCAGGATTATTTGCTGCTAAGAGGTCAAGTGCGTTTTCACAACTTGTTACTATTCGAATGGGATCATGAACTAATTTCTCGAAATAATTTTCAGAGAATGCGTTTAGCACGATTTCGGGTAATGTTTTATGCGTTATTAAATAACAGTAATGGCATGGAAAGAATTTTATTTGAAGTGAAATTCTAAATAAGTGTGCACATCATCGAACAAAGAAACGTAACAAGGCGTGTACTCTGTACTACTGTGTTTTCGCCGAAATTCATCGCCAAATCCTATTCAGTAGCTATCCCCAGATTTGTTTCAGACTCTTATTTACACCAAGTTGTGAATGGTCTACCTTCCGGAGCAAGAGAGGGGCTGCACAAATTCTCGATTGAATTTGTTTGTGATGGTCTCAGATCATAGCCATTTTCAGAAAGTAGCGAAGATCCCTTATACCGGGACAGGTCCAGAAATCACACAGCATCCAACCCTAGCCATTGACGTCACAGAGGTTGGGACTGTGGTCGACGATAAATACAGACCTCAGCGCACGTCTGGGGTGTGACGCCAGTAATGTAGTGTTCGTGCCCAATGCGAAATACTTATCAGAGCCCTTTGGTCAAATTTTTGACAGTGTGTTAGGGAAGCTTTTAGCAAAGATCTTTGATAAAAGTTAGAGTGAAGGCCACTGTTTACACGTCGCTTCGCTTACTTTAGTACATTTCAGCTATAAAATGATGAAGTATATTAAGTGCGTGGCTACCACCACAGTGGTCATTGCGAAGTATGAAGAGTACAAAATTGTTCATATCAACATAGCACGCTGACTACAAAAACCGTAATAAGCGGTTAGAATCTTACAAAGAAACAGCTGAGCAATCAGCTGCATTCGAAGTTCCTGCACTGTGGACGATGTTACGCTTACATATAAAAAAAAAGGATGTGGAAGGAGATGAAGAAGTGATCATAGTGCACATAAGTGATATAAATGTATTTATTTGTAGTCTAAATAACCTAACTTAACCTTCATAAATTCCTCTTTAAGTGATTTACGTATTGGTTCACTTGCTTCTGGAATAATACGTAAAATGGTTCATGCGAAATTCGCGTACTATATTGAAAGTTGGAATGGCTTTCGCCTGTTGCTAACAATTTTAACTTAGCCATGAGACGATATTTGGCAGAAATACCATTCACGATTTAAATAATGAAACGCTGCACCAGTTAAGTACCTGTGCGCGATGCTTTGCGACAATTTATTCTCATGAACAGATACAAATATTACTGTAGCTATTTTATTTGCTGTTTCTGAAAATCGGACATAAGAAATCTGTAATAAACCATTAAAAAACAACTGCAGAGCAAGAAAGACAGAACACCACTCATACAATCATCACATAAAATACCTATGTGAATATTTCTTTTTGATAATGAGGATAAATTCTCGAAAACCATGAAAAATACGTAACTAGTAAAATGTTTCGTTATTCAAATCGTGAATGACACAGTTGCAGGCTTTCCAAAAACATCGATTATGACGAAAGCAATTAATAAATTGCATTTCTTAAATGTATATCTTGTAGGCAAAATTCCTGTGTATAAAGAAAAAAATATGGCTTGAATGAGCACCTATGAATGAAATGTGATTCCATGACACTTTACACTTTAAACGGAATGATTAGTACACCAATAAATGAAGCAAGCTGTAATTTTTTTTATCAAAACACTTCCACCAGAAGCGAGTTTTGGACAGCTGATATTGCGGATGTCTACTACATGTTTCTGAAGTCATGACAAGGGGTTGTCGTACCTCTATGGGTTGAAAGCTCGATGAACAAATCGTTTGTCATGGAAGAACGACAATAGCTAACCGCAGTGTTCGAAACGTTAACTTTGTCAATTCTATTACAACCATTGCAATTAGTTACCCTAATGAGTGTTCCATTTAAACTGTGTAAAAAAAATGTACAACAGGAAGTCTTTAACGAAACAAATCAATATCTTAAGGAGAGAGATTTGTGCGGTTGAAATCGTAAGGCCTGTGGTGAACTGCCGTATTTATTCCGATACTGTGAGCGTAAAACTCTTCTGGCAAAACTTTCATAAACCTTTCTATAATGAGTGTTAAATTCATCTTTACTCAGGAGAATTCTACAGTTATAGTTTGTAACCTCTCTCCAATTTCATACTGAACGAGCAGTATCTAAAACTAACGTTTTTGCTTAACTTTGCCTTACTTAATGTATTAAACTAATTCAAACCCTGTTTACATTGTGACCTGATAAATAAGCAGCTTAAAATATAAGAATTCATTACTTACAATTAACATTAAACACAGATTTTAACTCTGATTTTTACATACGATTGCAGCTTATGATAAAGACCTACTTATACCAATACTTTATCTGACGTACTTATGGTATGCTTCAGTGATTACGTGTGTGTAAACAGTCTGTGTATTAAAGAGGATAGGCGGTACTTAATAGTGGCTTAATCAACTACTCCATGTTGGTTCTAGGTAACGTTCTTTGTGTAGGCAATAGTTCAGTTTTATCGACATCAGACTGACTTTTCAGCGTGCGCTGAAGAAGCATATTATCTTAGTAACCATAAACAGTTTACTAAAATCACTGTTAGTTAGACTGAAACTGTATAAATGTTAATTGTTATTACTATTTATTCAATATTTTATCTGCTGTCAGCTGGGCAGTGTCATACAGTACAACAGCAGACTGCTATGTAAAACCGTAACGGCATATAGGGACAGTACACAGATAAAAATACACACGCAGCAATTCGGATAACATTATTAGTACAGCATTAGTAATCAACGCTACAGCGTTCCAAGACGAGAGATGGTATCTCCGACTATATCACCTACATGTATACAACATAGTACTGACTAAAAACGAGTGTAACTGCAATAGAGTTCTATGAAAGTTAAGTGAAACGCAGAATACTCGTAAATGCAGTTAAATGAAGAATGATCTCCTAAAGGCCGAATAAAAGCCAGTAGGCGGGTGCGCGATTCGCGGGACCTTCAATCTCGTCTCGCCCTCCTAACGCCACCAACTTAGTCGGTTTTAACCATTTCTTTTTCTCGTTAAAATTGCCCTTGGATATTAAAGACTCTTTGTTCTTGTTCTTAAAAACTGTAAAATTAGCGTCTGTGAAAATTTTACCTCAAAATTTTGTGAATTTTAACTGCCTAAAATTAACAATCAAATCGTTTTGTTTCTCTGGCTTTCTTACTACGAGACGATTCATCTTGTAAGGCTTAAGTTTATATCGAACTGTAAACGTAATTCGCTTTTGCGTGACGTCCACAGAAGTCTTTTTTTCTCTCACTGCCCTCGCGAAAAAGGTTCAATCACTAATGTTAACGATATATAAATTTCAAAAATCCCACCGACTAAGCCTCTGGCGCAAAGAGGAGAGACGATATTGAAAATCTAGAGTGGTGTGCATGTACCGTACGTTAGGTGGCTTTTGCAGGTCAATTTTAAGCTGTTTCCCGGCTTGAAAGACCACAAATGTCCTGTATCAAATTGTTAGTCTCGACTTGCTCTACACTGATGTCAAAATATATTACGTGTACTAAATGTTTCGAGAATCACCACTGTTCAAGCTGTAGACATAAAACGAAACGCGTTAGGTGAATAACTTTCTCAACTACAGTACTTTTAAGATAAGAAAAACTCACACTTGTTATACAGGGTGATTTTTTCCATCGCGTACAAAATCTAGGGATTGGTCGATGAGAGGATACGGAATGTTGTTGTTGTTGTTGTTGTGGTCTTCAGTCCTGAGACTGGTTTGATGCAGCTCTCCATGCTACGGATACGGAATAAAAAACGTATAATGAATTTATATCCCCAAATGCAGGGTTTCCATGCTAGAGATACTTTATTCAGTCATACTGCGGGCTAATACGCGCTGTATCGTGCAGCCAGAGTTACAATGTGCATGGTTTCCTCATAGAGGGTGGTGCTGTTCCTCATACGTCATGCCCTAGCGCCCTCTACTGCCAAAGTCATTGGTAATATTCTGTCCGATTCACTTCTCCTGCTAACTCACCATGCAGTGGATGAGATACAAGGTTGTACATAATGGTTCAATATTCGAATCTATAACTTCCCAACATGGTGCTTACTTACGGAAACGCAAATAGCAACGGGCAGCAAGGTTGTATCAGGAGACTATCCCCACCGACAACAACCACAGCGTTCAATGTTTGCAACAGCGTTTCGCCGTTTGCCTGAGACAGGGTCGTTTCAGAAAGAAGGAAATCATGAAGGACGTACTCGAAATGTTCGGACACCAGATTTGTAGGAAAATGTTACTAACACTGTGGAAGGCGACCGCCCTGTCAGTGCCAGGTAGTTCGCCCGCCTGTGCACGGTAAACCAGACGGCCGTGTGGAACACTCTCCATGACAAATGTTACTAACCTTAACACTTACTAGTGACAGACTTTCCACATCGGAAGCAGTTTTGTCACTGGTTTATGCACCAGGCAAGCGCGATTCTGGGATTTGAGTCACCCATCCTATTCACACATGAGGCCATCTTTATCCAGAGTGGCGTCTTCGGCTTTCATAACAGTCATCTGTGGAACAGTATGCGGAACCCCCATGGTGTGGTGACAGTGAATCATCACCATCGGTGCAGCCGGAATGTGTGGGCCGGGATAATTAGCGACCAGTCTTCCTCCCACGTCACCTAACAAGCCGGAACTATCGGCGTTTCTTGTGGGTTACTTTTCCTCTCCCGGTGGAAGAAGTGCCGTTGATGATTTTAAGGGTTATGGGGCCGCTGCATGATGGTGCTTCAGTCCAATTCGCCGTTAACGTCCGGATGCATCTCAGTCGTGTCTTCCCTGGTCGATGGATCGCACGAGGGGGCCAGTTGCACGGCTGTTCATCGGATCTCGCCACGTGCGTTTTCTGCTTATGGGGCCATCTCAAAAGTATCGTGTAGGAAGAGCCCATTCCAGATGTAGAGACACGGGAGCAGCGTATTCATTCTGACTTTGACACTGTTTGGATGCAGTTTGGCCTATGTGATCGTGAGGGACAGAACATGCTGCGGCGCGTACACGCATGCGTTGAGGCACATGGAAACCATTTCCAGCACATACTGTAATTGTGGCTGCATGGTACAGCGCGTATTAGACCGCAGTCTCTGTAACACAGTAGCACTGGATAAATGGTCTCTAGCATGGAAACCATGCAGTTCCGGACATAAGTTCATCAGACATTTTTAGTTCCGTATCCTCTCATCGATCAGGCCCTAGACTTTGTATACGGTGGAAAAAAATTACCCTGCGTAACAGCTGCTACAGAAAAACTCTATCCAAACAAACACATTAAATTTATAGAGTTGGTAACAGATTACGAGAAGGAAAAGCGGCTGTTCGGAAGTCACATATTTCTGTTCCGTTACCACGAACTAATGTTTTGATCTCTCAGTGAATGAAGCTGTTATTGCCAGTAAGACTTTTTACAGTTCTCTTCATCGCTGGTTTTCTTCTGTCCTCACATTTGGTTGGAGTTTATCTTGACAGCTGAAAAACCACCGTAGATGTTTTCCTACGGATCTTCTTGTACTGCAAACAAGCTATTTTTCCACTATGATTTGCAGTGAAATGCGTTTTGAATGAGCACGGCAGCCTCATATCCGCCCACACCAACAGCAGTTGAGGAAGGATAGAGTGTGCAGCAAACTGTCCTTGGCACAAGAAAGTTGCACGGATACGTCGACGTGGATGAAACAACGTTAACGGTCGATAGCTTTGTGTCTGCCTTGTCCTGTTCACGCGTCTTGGTGTCGGCTTACATTAAAAGCAAATACATGGGGATGAGGAATATAACAAACATTGTGACTGTTCTTGTGTCCAGAATATCGTGGAATTCGGCAGGTATCGGCGAAGTAACGATTTCGGATCATGATTTTTATGATCATCTTATCAAAGGGGTTATGAAGAATATTTTATGACTGTCTGGCTAATAGCAGGTCTTACACAACAAAGCTGGCATCATTATAAGGAAGTGGTACCGTTAAAACAGTTTAACTACTTAGCGTCCCTGAGAAATATTATGCTTATATTACAGGTTATCAGATACGTTAATAAGTTTAGTTACGATGGAAATTGTTCATCGGTAACTTGCTATCACCCTTAAATAAAATTATTTCGTGTTATTCTAACTAGTGTTTTCATAAACCGATTAGAACACCGTTCAGTAGCTTGTAATTGCCTGATCAGCATACTTGCCGTGCGCATTTTAACTGCAGTCTGCCTCCATAGTTGTGTAAATTTCTTCAGAGTGTGGGGTAAACACTTATCAACTGTACACCATGTCAACTGACTAATTCATATAGACAAATGTTTCTCGATAGTGTAGTAGCATTTCTCTCACATAATCATTAACGCGCATAACAGTTCTTTGTTTCATAACATGTTTTTTTTACGACCTTCCTATAGCGTTATCACGCCTAGTAGTGCCGAACTGGTTATTCCACCTGATTAGCTCGTCGCTATGGATAATTGTACGTTCATTCCACGGGAACAAAAGAGAATGAAAATTACTGAACACCTAAAGTAAGACATTCGCAAATCAGTAAGTTAACTTCTAACGAGTGACTCACTGATAACGTTGCTTGACGAAGGCAAAATCGGCGTGACATCATCAGAGTTAATACGTTTCGACCAAACGTTTACCTGAAGATGGGAGCAAGACAATGGTAACAGAAAAGTTATCGTTGTCAGCACAAAACCTTGGAGGTGTAAAAAAATTTAAGCTTTTTATCGCTCAACGCAGTTACAGGATGAGGCCATTTGTGTCACATATTTTAATATCCGAAAACTGAACCATATATGTTCATAAATAAGTTTGTGTGAACGCCTCATTGGGCGAGTCGTACTCGCACTTGTCAGTGTTTAGAATATGTCCAGCTTATGTAAACAGATGTGCTACTGTGTACCGTGTTTTTGTAACGAAGAAGCATCTGTGAACGTAATGTATGTGGAAATGGCCATTTTCACAAGCTGGTTTACATTTTTCAATATTTTAGTTATGGCAAACCTTTCATAATGTGCTGTTTTTTACCCACATGGCAATTTGGCGTGAGGTCCGACTTAAAACGAGCAGGTTTCATGAGAAAAAGATTTTTTAAGACCTAAAGATGGCAGCAAAGCTTGTCGAAACCGTTTGTTTTAAATAAAGAAATATTTATGCTACCTTGACTTTCGAATGTTTTTGGTACGCTGCGCATTTAATGGAACTGACTAATGGCACACTGTTACTACTTATTGAATAACTTGATGCAGCTCATAAATTTATGATACAATCTAATAATGAGCATTCGATAACTATATTTGCTATGAATATTTCACTTAGTTTGAATAAGATAAATACACTCCTGGAAATTGAAATAAGAACACCGTGAATTCATTGTCCCAGGAAGGGGAAACTTTATTGACACATTCCTGGGGTCAGATACATCACATGATCACACTGACAGACCCACAGGCACATAGACACAGGCAACAGAGCATGCACAATGTCGGCACTAGTACAGTGTATATCCACCTTTCGCAGCAATGCAGGCTGCTATTCTCCCATGGAGACGATCGTAGAGATGCTGGATGTAGTCCTGTGGAACGGCTTGCCATGCCATTTCCACCTGGCGCCTCAGTTGGACCAGCGTTCATGCTGGACGTGCAGACCGCGTGAGACGACGCTTCATCCAGTCCCAAACATGCTCAATGGGGGACAGATCCGGAGATCTTGCTGGCCAGGGTAGTTGACTTACACCTTCTAGAGCACGTTGGGTGGCGCGGGATACATGCGGACGTGCATTGTCCTGTTGGAACAGCAAGTTCCCTTGCCGGTCTAGGAATGGTAGAACGATGGGTTCGATGACGGTTTGGATGTACCGTGCACTATTCAGTGTCCCCTCGACGATCACCAGTGGTGTACGGCCAGTGTAGGAGATCGCTCCCCACACCATGATGCCGGGTGTTGGCCCTGTGTGCCTCGGTCGTATGCAGTCCTGATTGTGGCGCTCACCTGCACGGCGCCAAACACGCATACGACCATCATTGGCACCAAGGCAGAAGCGACTCTCATCGCTGAAGACGACACGGCTCCATTCGTCCCTCCATTCACGCCTGTCGCGACACCACTGGAGGCGGGCTGCACGATGTTGGGGCGTGAGCGGAAGACGGCCTAACGGTGTGCGGGACCGTAGCCCAGCTTCATGGAGACGGTTGCGAATGGTCCTCGCCGATACCCCAGGAGCAACAGTGTCCCTAATTTGCTGGGAAGTGGCGGTGCTGTCCCCTACGGCACTGCGTAGGATCCTACGGTCTTGGCGTGCATCCGTGCGTCGCTGCGGTCCGGTCCCAGGTCGACGGGCACGTGCACCTTCCGCCGACCACTGGCGACAACATCGATGTACTGTGGAGACCTCACGCCCCACGTGTTGAGCAATTCGGCGGTACGTCCACCCGGCCTCCCGCATGCCCACTATACGCCCTCGCTCAAAGTCCGTCAACTGCACATACGGCTCACGTCCACGCTGTCGCGGCATGCTACCAGTGTTAAAGACTGCGATGGAGCTCCGTATGCCACGGCAAACTGGCTGACACTGACGGCGGCGGTGCACAAATGCTGCGCAGCTAGCGCCATTCGACGGCCAACACCGCGGTTCCTGGTGTGTCCGCTGTGCCGTGCGTGTGATCATTGCTTGTACAGCCCTCTCGCAGTGTCCGGAGCAAGTATGGTGGGTCTGACACACCGGTGTCAATGTGTTCTTTTTTCCATTTCCAGGAGTGTAAATTGATCATGTCTAATTATATACCGAGTATGGATTCAAACAAAAAGCCTAATACGAGTAATATCTTCTTTTATTCTCCAAAAAAGTAGTTTGTTTTCATGTATTGAGTTTATTTAAAATTTTTGTTAGCTCATGCAGTTACATTTGAAGTCACTGACAGTAAAATTGTTAGATAAAATCTCTCAAGCTGTTCTCGGAAAATATTGTTTATGTGTTGTACTAGGAGTTGAATGTGTTCCGTTGTTAATGTGTGTATTTGCTGCAAATACTGTACTTGAAATAGTGAAGTGAAAGTACTGTGAACTCAATTTAAACACTTGCGTATTTTCGTTAATGCTCGGAGTGGTACGGATGATAAATTAACCCAACAGTCTTTCGTTGCATGTAAGATAACTGATACCTCGAGACCCTGTGCCAATACCAAGAAGAAGCGATGAAGATGTCGTCATACAAGATAAGTAATATGATTACTTACAATATTCAAGTTCAAAACAAGAGTGAAGTTCTAACCATCTTGTCTTTGACTCAGTTTTGAAGAACATGGGTAGCACGTTAGACCAATTCGCTGTGGAAAAGTGAGTTTTGATAGCAACATTGTGTATTCATTGAGGTATATCTGCGTTAGCTTTGATAGTCAGCGAGATTTTCCCGTCGTTTCTCCTACTGTTGAACACATTCTTTATTTGGTTACTCTTTTAATTAAATACTATGCTAAGGATATCATCAGTTTCATGTAGTATCTCTTGAAAGTCTGCCTTCCTTTCATATTTTCGTTTAATGTGAGTCATGTGAGCAATAGTCTTACCAAAAACAATAAAAATATTTCGAGGTAGTCGCGACAGAATCTGGCTCTTGTTGCATGCTGCTTTTGCGGTGTTGCAATTTTGATGGACAGCGGTGTACTTGTCTTGATATATTACTTCACGTCTATTTTTCAACACTGAACTTATTCTTACATAGTGACAATTTTCACCAAAATCAACTACTCAGTGGTACTTCACAAATAGTTAACTAAAGGCGTATTCTTATATTACGTCGTAAAATGGTGTTTCGCCCTTGCTGCCCCATGGTAGGTGACACACAGAAACATTTTAAGATGGGGAAGTTACGAATGTACATGTGTGTCGATCCTAATTGTCTCTACCTCACAAGTAGGTAAGGAAGGGAGATTAGGGTGTAATATTCCGTCGACAATGCGATCATTAGAGACGGAGCACAAATTTGGATTGGGGACATGTATGGTAGAGGTCAGAAACGGAGTGTGTGCCATTGTAATGTTGCGGGTTGCATACTATGCCCCGACGTTATATCAATGTCAACGGGTTCCTTCGTTCCCGCTGTAGTTGCACGACCATGACGTGTGTTATTGTAAGAACTGTGGCGGTGCATTCACTTCATGTTCGTTCTTTTACTGACACATGCAGGAGTGTAAAGCTAGTCTCGGCATACTGTTACTACAGACGATGAGTAAACGATTCGCTGCTGTGAAATAGCGCTGACAAGGTGAAATGGCCGATTCCAGGATTGTCGGGATTAGTTGTTTTTTTTGTGAGACTTTGGAGGGTGTAAGGCGAAAATTAGTTGATGCAGTGTACACAATTGCAGATGTGTTCCATTAGGGGAATGATCCTTAAATAATTATTACGCTGCAGTCCACGCTTCAGACGAGAAGCGCACAGATTTCGTCCGCTGCGAACAAAATAGTTGTATTCTTGTTTATGCCACCTCCACCATGAGATAACATATGTACTGCGTCAAACGAAAACTGGGAGCGGAGTAAGGTCACAGATATATCCCTGCGACAAAAAGGGAGCTATTTCTATACTTTTCTGGTCATGGAAACTTGAGTTTATGGGCTAACAGGGGGTGTAGCTTAGCCTGTCATTCGTTTCTGTAAATATTCGAAGATTGTTATAATTTTATTTTAATAATTAAGCATCATTTAGAGATAGCACGTTATTCCCATGTCATGTTTTCTGGCACTTTTGTTACAGATTCAGTAGCGCCTCGAAAGTGTGTGTTAGTCAATATAATAGTTAGACATTGTTAAAATTGATATTCAATATTAAAGTAAATTTACAGTACTCTTCGAAAAAGTTTTACCGATACACATACTTGCACACCAACCGATCAGTCATTATATTGGTATGTAATAATCGTCATGACTAATGGTTGCTCATGTCGACTAGGATGGCCGGACATTTTGCGACATTTCAGTTTGTATTTGATAAAGGCTATAAAGGCGAAATCATGATTTCGTGAAATAAATAAATACTAATTTATAGTTTAAAGGCGGAAATTTCTTTCAAAACCGTTGCATGTATAAGGAGAATACTGCGAGACCGCGGTCATACTTACAAACTCGTGTACTCGCTCTCTTCCTGGGCGAGTCGAGTTCATTTGTACCCGACGGCAGAATCAGATGACGAGTGGGAAACGGTGACGACGAGTTCTGAATGACGTCATAGGGCTGGCTGGTGAATTATATTATACGGGATTATACGGAGCTCATTTCTGACCTTTAATATGCGGAACGAAATCGGCTGTACCATTCTCAAAGGAAGCACCCAAAAATTTGCCTTAAGTGAGTCAGGTAAACGACGGAAAAACTAATTCTGAGTGACTAGACGTGGATTTGATCAGCCTCCCTTCCAAATGCGATTCCAGTGCCTTAAACTTCTAACCACATTGGTAAGCACACAAATTTGCAGCTAAAGTTTACTTCTTCCTGTGGCGCACATCACACACGACAGTTCTTGCCGAAGCGTAAGAACATATGAATGTACCCATTAACTGACACTATATTGTACGAATCAAGCTGAAACCTGATACAACGTTAGGGCACAGTTACCGGCCAGAAAATATCGTACGCTAATACATCTCAACAAACATCTCGTTAGTTATATGATCAAGTTCTCTTCTGGTTTCTTTCTCCCGAGGTAATGTGTACCACTTATCCTTCTTCTTGAACGATACACACATATTCGTATTCTGCAGCGAATAATAATTTTCTAATTTTTCGAAACTCCATCCCGTAGATACTATACAGATCATTCTCGATACAACATCTGTTTCTCCCAATTTCGTCAGTCCATGCGATTAGATAACAGCTCATGTTTCAGCCGGGAACATTAATTCGAGGGAAGAGCTATATCTTTATATTGGCTTTCATGGAACGGAACGTCATGTTTCTAAACAAAACCGGCCATTTCCTCGTGGTACTGTTGATAACGAAGTTCAGTTTACTTGTTTCTCTGGCCCCTGACTTGAGATTGCTGTGTTGCCACATGTTCGTAAGATACAAAACAGTTACCAGCAATTGCCACATAGTCATCGTTATCTAAAACCACACTTCCGTTTCCAGTGAAGTGTACGTCAAATGAAACGTGCCGGAAATTTATAAACGAGTCGCGGGATAGTCGTGGAACCTGGATCTTCGCCTCATCCACTATAGCTTTCCTCTGTGGAGCTGGTTTGTTCACTGAGGTATACTGAACAATACTATAACAAAAGAAACAAAACCAAATTTATTTCGCCTTACGAGTGTGAGGTTAATTGAGCAGAGATTTTAAAAATTTCGGTCACATTTTGATGTCTGTAAACGTGCTGTTACATTCGTCAGAACATAATTAGCTCTTGTCTGCTTTAGTTTTTAAGTCATGTTTCGTTTGTTTTATCCCGCATACAGCACATTTCGGATACGTCGTCGTCATTAGTAACAACGAATTATACAGGTTGTAACAAGAAAACGTTCAGTATTCGGGTATACGACAGGGACAGCCATGCGAAGCAAACAAGTGTAGTAATCATGGGCCCTAAAGTGCATACCTTTATAGTTATGAGCACTTCTTCAGTTTCGATACAGTTAAATGAATCTCCTCTTCTGCAAGCTCTTTGCTTTCCATATTTTGAGACGACGTAGCAAAAACCAAAAGAAAAAAAAGAAATATCCGGCATACATGAGCTATAAGGTGCACACCTTAAGAGATATCAGCACTTGTTCATCTTCGCTGCTGTGAAACAAGTTACGAATTTTGGAGCACATATTTACCCGACAATTTTTTCTTGATTTAGTCCATACTATCTACTCCCAAAATGTAAAATCAAAGAGCTTGCAGTAGAGAGATTTGTTCCACAGTATCGAAGATGAAGAAGTGTTCTAAACTTTTAAGGTATACATTTTAGAGCACATGTTTACCGGGCTTTTCTGCTTCGAATGATCATTCCTGTCATATCCCTGATATTGAGCACACCTCCCGGAATAACCTGTACAGTAATAAGTCATTAAAGATATGCCTTTTTGTTTCACAACCACTTAGCGAATTTCTTCCAGTAACTTCCGAAAGTCTGTCTGCAAAGCTAATAATATTGCATATAACGTGGCAGTCAGTACTCCACTATTTCTGAACTACATTTTGCCACAGTGAATCTGAGTGTGCACTACAAACGTCATGGAGTAAGCACAGCGTGAAAGCTGTTAGTTTGAAATAAATTGTGAAAATGGTTCTTTGGTAAGCACGACTTTATTTTAGTGTGGAAAAGCACAAATTTCAATTACATTAAGCATGCTGAAAATGCAAAGAACTGACGCACACCATGGCTTTGCAGCAACCGAAAGTATCGCGATCTCGAGAGATTTGTATAAGTGCGAAGGTTTGGTTCGTGGAAGCTGACGCCTGTTTGTCTGTTGTGATAAATTATTTAAAGTAGTTGCAGCTAATGACGTTGTTTGTGCGCCCCGCCTTGCTAAATTATACGTGTGGGCAGACTAGCAGGGCAAGGCTCTCTTGGAATGCACCCACAAGCAGGCCGTTATGTTGCCGCCCAAAACACGAGTACGTTCTTAGGCATGAATTTCAATCACACTTCCGGTTTCCAGCTTACCCTCTCTCCTCGTGATATTGTTGTTACCATTAATGGGAAGATGGAAAGTGTTCTATCTCAATTATTATTTTCTTTTCTTTATATAGTACACTGCGCAGCAAAATTAAAGCATTTTCCGGTTGCTCTAGGTAGGGCCTGAAGGTGGGCGAACCCCACCAAATGGGTGTCGGACGGGGTTGCGTAACCCCCAGGCGCTAGAGCAGCCGCCAGGCTGCTTTGGTGACAAAATTTCTGAAGGCACGTTTGTAACGAGCTCAACAAAGGTGCATGTGTCTCACCAAGAGTGTTGCCGAACTGGGTGGTTTTACAAGGACCTTTTACCATATTATACACGCACATGTTGATGTTGCACTTCCGCATGATCAGGCACAGCAGAGCGCAAAAAGTGAGGGTAGAAAAATCATAAGTAACCTTTACTGCGTCGAATCAGGTTCAAATTTCGTCGAATGGTTTTGAATGGTCCCTAGAGGTGCAAAATTGTACACTGTAGAAAAATATGCGGCCGCACTGCACTGCATAGAGATGCGACTACGTTCAATGGGGAAGCAGCCCCACAGTGTCCTCAAAGAAGGGTTGAAACACCCAAGGGTTGTCGGCAATGTCAAAGGTTGTCAGGAACCTCTTGCTGTTGTTCACCACACTGCGAACTGTCGTTTCCGATAGCGAGATGTGTGGGAATGGGACGCCCAGTTACAGGGGTGATCTCGTTGCGCCCTTTATGCTACCTCCTCAGGCCTTCTTGTATCAGTTCTGAGCGGCTGTGTGTCTGAAATGTTTTTCTCGGCCACTCATAGGAAAACCCCGTCATTCCAACGACGGCAATTGAGAGATACATACCACATGAATTAATAAGTGATGGTACTGATCTCCCATGGTACACAAAACGGGTCAGATCACTGTTGCAGATGCAGCGAAAAAAGCATGCCAAATTTAAAAGAACGCAAAATCCCCAAGATTGGCAAAGTTTTGCAGAAGTTAGAAATATAGCGCGTACTTCAGTGTGAGATGCTTTGAATAATATCCACAACGAAACTCTGTCTCGGAATCTGGCAGAAAACCCAAAGAGATTCTGGTCATACATAAGGCACACCAGTGGCAAGACGCAATCAATACCTTCACTGCGTGATAACAACGATAAAGTCACTGATGACAGTGCCACTAAAGCAGAATTATTAAATACGATTTTCCGAAAATCGCTCAGCAAAGAATACGAAGTAAATATTCCTGAATTCCAATCAAGAACAACTTCCAGAAGTAGATATCCTCGGTGTAACAAAGCAGCTTAAATCACTTAATAAAGGCAACGTCTCAGGTCCATATTGTATACCAGCGAGTTACTTTCAGAGAATGCTGATACAATAGCTCCATATTTAGCAGTTATACACAACCACTCACTCACTGAAAGATCCGCACCTAAAGACTGGAAAATTCCTCAAGTCACACAAATAGCCAAAAGGGGAAGTAGGAGTCATCCACTATATTACAGGCCCATATCACAAACGTCGATTTGCAGTAGCCTTTCGAAACATATACTGTATTCGAACGTTATGAAGTACCTCGAAGAAAACGATTTATTGACACATAATCGGCACGGATTCAGAAAACATCGTTCTTGTGACACACAACTAGCTCTTTATACTCATGAAGTTATCAGTGCCTGTCAGAAAGGTCACAGTTCGTAGTAACAGAGGGAGTCATCGAGTAAAACAGTATCCGGCGTTCTCCAAGGATGCGTTATTGGCCCTCTATTGTTCCTGATCTATATTACCGACATAGGAGACAATCTGAGTAGCCCTCCTAGATTGTCTGCAGATGATGCCGTAGTTTACCGTATTGTAAAGTCATCAGATAACCAAAACGAATTGCAAAATGATTTAGATAAGATATCTGTATGGTGCGAAAAGTGGAAATTGACCCTGAATAAAGAAAAGTGCGAAGTTATTCACATGAGTACTGAAAGAAATCCGCTAAATTTCGATTACGCGATAAATCACACAATTCCAAAGGCAGTAAATTCAACTAAATACTTAGGGATTACAATTACAAATAACCTAAATAGGAAGGATCACATAGATAATGTTGTGGGTAGAGCAAAACAAAGACTGCGATTCATTGGCAGAACACTTAGAAGGTGCAACAGGTCTACTAGAGAGACTGCTTACACCACTCTTGTCCGCCCTATTCTGGAGTATTGCTGTGCGGTGTGGGATCCGCATCAGGTTTGACTGACGGATGACATCGAAAAAGTACGAAGAAGGGCACATCGTCTTGTATTATCTCGATTTAGTGGAGATAGTGCCACACACATGACACGAGAATTTGAGTGGCAATCATTAAAACAAAGGGATCTTCTTATGAAATTTCAATCACCAGTTTTCTCCTCCGATTGCGAAAACATTCTGTTGGCACCCACCTACGTAGGGAGAAATGATCACCGCGATAAAATAAGACAAAACAGGGCTCGTACAGAAAAATTTAAGTGCTCGTTTCTCCCTCGCGCCATTCGGGAGTGGAACAATAGAGAGACAGCTTGAAGGTGGTTCATTGAACCCTCTGCCAGGCATTTTATTCTGAATAGCAAAGTAATAATGTTGATGTAGATGTAGATGTGAGTCGCCGTTCTAACCTCCATCGCAGAGGCGTGAAAAGAACGGGTGAAATATGGGTAAGACGGGGTGTGAAGACGTGTGACATGTCCACGTTGGCATTGGTCAGAACTGTGGTGAAATTTGCTGCCAATGTGACATTATTAACTCACCTTACGCTTCACATGAACCTCTGAACTTCGGCCTTTTTTCTCGCATGTGTCGGCACCTTGATTTTCCAAACGTCATCGAGCCAAAGGGCGATGTCGCAAGCACTTTGATCCATTGCAGAGGAGTATTGTATGCACTTTGAGCCTAATTTCACACTTACACGTCGCAATAGGGGGCATCTACGGAGCTTCGAAAAAGTGGTCCTGTAATTCCTTTACGCAGTGTACTTTACTCATTCTACCGGTATCCAAACACATCAGCCCAAGATATCTTTAATTCTTTCTCATATTATACCAAAGCGTAGTAAAAATATTGCCAAATATGTAGTGCAGAAAGCTGAGCTGTCTGTTTGGTGTATGGATCTCAAATTTGCAACAATCGAACCATTTCTTTCAAAGGTGGCAACGTCTTTGACCACTGCCATCTTCATTCTTAATCTCTTATTTAGCTAACACTTACAGATACACTGGCAGGCGGGGTAGCCGCGCTGTCTACGGCGCCTTTTCCCGGTCCGCGCGGCTCCCGCCGTCGGAGGTTCGAGTCCTCCCTCGGACATGGGTGTGTGTGCTGTCCTTAGAGTAAGTTAGTTTAAGTTACATTAAGTAGTGCGTAAGCAGTTTGGTCCCATAAGATCTTATCACAAATTTAAAAAAAATACACTGGCAGGAAAAAATTTTACACCTGGAAAGACAACGTCGGTATTGATCCGAAGACGGCATATGCCACCCGGGGCATAGCAGATGTACCGATAATGGTTTCAACGTCGTCCGCCAACATATAGTGTAATGGCATATCTAACAAAGCGCCATCTGTGTCTACCCAATAGGGATAGGTCACAGCTAGAAGGATAAGTGTGGTGTAAATGTGTGAAGCAAGCAGGCAACCATGTCACGGAGAAGCACGCATGCTTCGTTCAGCCAATTGAGCGAGTTTGAAAGGGGACGAATTGGGGCGTAGCGAGTGGCAGAATGGTCCTGTCGGAGAACTGCTGCGCAAGTTGGACGTGCTGCGTCAGTTGTGCAACGAGGCTGGTATCAGTGGTCACGTGAACAGTGTCATATCCGTAGACGAGGTTCTGGACTTAACGCAGCACAGACACCCGCCAGGATCGCCGTCTTGTAAGGGCAGCAGTGGCAGATGTTATGACGATCACGACACAGATAAAAGGGCTTGTGAGCCCAGACGTGTCAACACGAACTGATGAGAACCGTTTTTAGCAGTGCGACTACGGGCACGCACACTTTTAGCCTGTCTTCCACTCACATCACAGCATCGACGAGCACGGATCGACAAGTGCTATCAAAGGATGACTCGGAAGATGGCGTGCCGTGGTCTTTAGTGATGAAGCAGATTCTGCCTGCATGCAAGTGATGATCGTTCGCGCGTACGACATACCTGTGGACCTGGCGAACGCTGCCTCGCAGAGTGCATTCGTCCAAGGCACACTGGCCCCTCCCTAGGTCTCATGGCCTGGAGTGCAATAAGATACAACCATCGTTCACCGTTGGTGTTTCTGGAGGGGACGCTAACCAACCCTCACTGCGTGTAGAATGTTGTTAGGTCCGTTCTTTTGCCGTTCTTGCAACAGGAAGGTTATTTGTAGTTCCAACACGATAGTGGCCGCCCACAAACTTACCGTGAAACGTGCTCTGCAAGACTTACAGCAACTTCCCTGGCCAGCACGATCTCAGGACTTGGCTCCAATAGAGCACGTGTGCGATGTGACGGGACGAGAAGTGGCTCGTGCGGCTCTTCTTACCAACAACTCTTACTGAACTTTATGAATAGGAGGAGCAGGTGTGGCATAACATATCCCAGGACGGTATTCGACATATGTACTATCGTCTGGATGCCAGTGTCAGCGCCTGCAGTGCCACCTTTGGAGGCTGCAACACGTAGTAATATGGGTGTTTCAGCATGGGTCGATACCTGGTACCTTAGAACCGCTTGCGCTATTGATCTGTAAATGTAGTTACTTCAAGTATACACGATTTTGCACCAATAAATCTTGAGTGAATTCGAAACCTCTAAAAGGGTGCACTAATGGTTTCCGGCAATGTAATTTTCAGTACTTTCTTACATGAAAATACATTCCCAAAAACCACGTCTGCAAGTTTCTGATGGAAAAGTTCCCAAAACATGCCCTGTTGGCTGCTTACAAAGCTGTAGCTTCAGGTGCGTATTTTGATTTTAATTTCTCCTACACACAGATTCTTGCAAAATTAGCTTTCTTTATTGAATAGTCCGCCCCGATAGCGTGAGAGATTCCTGTCCTACGGGCCCGGGTTCGATTCCCAGCTGGGTCGGGGATTTTCTCCGCTTAGGGACTGGGCCTTGTGCTGTCTTCATCATC
The DNA here is from genome assembly GCF_021461385.2 of Schistocerca piceifrons. Lineage (NCBI taxonomy): Eukaryota > Metazoa > Arthropoda > Insecta > Orthoptera > Acrididae > Schistocerca > Schistocerca piceifrons. The sequence goes on along the minus strand of NC_060138.1, from coordinate 546,967,332 downwards.
ATTTCATCCCCATCTGGCGCGCAGGTCGCCCAATGTGGCGTCGAATGTAATAAGACCCGAACAAAGGCGGCCCGACCTGCCCCGCAAGGGGCCTCCAGGCCAATGACGCCAAACGCTCATTTCCATTTCCATTGAATAAAATAAGATAATACGCTCTGCAAATAAAGACACTAAGGGGCATGATCTGTCTGATCTATAATTGGCTGCCTTGCAATTACCTCTCAGTTACAATCCATTTTATTAATCTTACTAACCTATTATTTGCATATGCAGGGTAATCATAAGTACTTCTGGGGTTTCAGAAGATGACTGTTTGAAAACTAAAAGCCATAAAAAAAATTACACATATCAGTGCATAGAACGTGTCTCCAAGTTTCGATTCGTAATACGTATTACCATGGTAGTTGTACAGCACTCCACTGGCGTGTCAGAACATGTAGACAAATCCTCTGCTCCGCATTGTTGCATTGAATTAGATCGGTCCTGCAGATAGGCAACGCAGTGAATAGATTTTTCATAATGGACTGCTGTGGTTCCGCCTTCCCAAGCAGCAGCAGCAGCAGCAGCCTGTGTACATTGCAACAAATGAAAGCCCAGTCGTCTTCTTGATATTCGTCCACAATATCATACTTGTAATGAGTTTTGCTATTTGGGGAGCAAAATAACTGATCATAGTCGAAGTACAGAGGATATAAAATGTACACTGGCAATGACAAGGAAAGCGTTTCTGAAGAAGAGAAATTTGTTAACATCGAGTGTCAGGATGTCGTTTCTGAAAGTATTTGTATGGAGTGTAGACATGTATGGAAGTTAAACGTCGACGATAAATAGTTTGGACAAGAAGAGAATAGAAGCTTTCGAAATGTGGTGCTACAGAGGAATGCTGAAGATTAGATGGGTAGATCACGTAACTAATGAGGAGGTATTGAATAGAATTGGAGAGAAGAGAAATTTGTGGCACAACTTGACTAGAAGAATGGATCGGTTGGTAGGGCATATTCTTAGGCATCAAGGGATCACCAATTTAGTATTGGAGGGCAGCGTGGAGGGTAAAAATGGTAGAGGGAGATCAAGAGATGAATACACTAAGCAGATTCAGAAGGATATAGGTTGCGGTAGGTACTGGGAGATGAAGAAGCTTGCACAGGATAGAGCAGAATGCAGAGCTGCATCAAACCAGTCCCTGGACTGAAGACCACAGCAACAACAACAACAACAGCATACTTGCACAGGAAATGAACTATTAGTGAGCAGGTAATACGATGGTGCACTCGCAATATCAAAATAACACATTCCATTAAGGCAGAGTGAATAGAATTCCTTGGCAACCTCTCGCATACTGAATGGGGATACAGCTCCGATCCTTTCGATTACAAGGTTGGGAACTGCGTCTCCGCGAAGTTCGACACTTCAGGGGAGTCAAACATCTGCACAAGAAACTATGCAGCACAACATGTTGTGATGTCATTCTAGTTGGCTCTGAGCACTATGGGACTCAACTGCTGTGGTCATAAGTCCCCTAGAACTTAGAACTACTTAAACCTAACTAACCTAAGGACATCACACACATCCATGCCCGAGGCAGGATTCGAAACTGCGACCGTAGTGGTTGTGCGGTTCCAGACTGTAGCGCCTTTAACCGCTCGGCCACTCCGGCCGGCTCATTCTAGTTGTTCTCCGCCCTTCTTAAATATTTGTTTCTACATTCTGGCCTTCTGGCCTACCGTAAAGAACAAAGTAGATGTTGTTATCAGGTTCAGAACAGTTTACCACTGTCAGCAGGAATTGCTGTTGACTGTTCTGCTCATACTTGTCACTCAGCTGAAGTTATTCGCTGAATTAAAACCTTAACGGCAAGATAGCAGTCAGGTCAAGATTGCAACCGATTGTCCAGAAATATCGTGAAGTACTGACATGAATGAGTTCGTGGCGAACAGTAAGAAACTCAGCATTTAGTCCCCTGACGTCACTGTATATCTGAATGGATTGAGGGCACGTTGTCGGGTTGTCCTACAGCCAGTCAGTTCTCCGGTAATATCAGTCCAGCGATGGAAATGTATGAACCAAAAGTTAAAAACAAATGTTATTCATTGGTAGACTCTAAATCAAATGGTTCAAATGGCTCTGAGCACTATGGAACTTAACAGCTGTGGTCATCAGTCCCCTAGAACTTAGAACTACTTAAACCTAACTAACCTAAGGACATCACACACATCCATGCCCGAGGCAGGATTCGAACCTGCGACCGTAGCAGTCGCGCGGCTCCGGACTGCGCGCCTAGAACCGCGAGACCACCGCGGCCGGCGGTAGACTCTAAAAGGCACTGCACTACGCTTAGAGATTCCAGAACCTCTGAGCCCTTCACATAAATCACGTTCTTTCCAGTAATCACTAATCACCTTGAAACGGGTTTGGACAACGGAGATTTGTCTTGATGTGCTCAGAACCATGCGACACGTCTTCGATGATGCTTATTACACGCGCGGTCAGACGCTGGAATGCCACTGCCATACGAATTAGAGTTGTTGCGTGTCAGAGTTCGTATAGCTGGAGAGTCCTTTATTATTTAAAGCTGCAGAGTTCAAGCAAATATCACTTTCATGAAGTTAATACATTCCTAATATAGAATGTTATGGTGTCGAATAAAGTCTCTCATACACCTTTGAAGTTTCCTGTGTTTCACGAAGGTGTGGTCAAAAACTGGATCTCAGCGTGGTTCAGCAGTGCTATTGGGTTCGAAAAGATCGCTAGGAAGTGAAACTGGTTTCACTCCATACTGGGCGCCTGGTACATCAGCCGGTTATGGATTTCTTCAAATAAGACAGTCTCTGTTGCAAAATCTTTTTTATCTATAGGAAATGGTGCGTTTTGCCCTTTCGGGGTATCATCAGATTGGCCTAGGGGTGAAAAATGACAATAGTGCGGCGTATGCAGATTAAAATGGGGAAATGGAGTTAATTTAAAAACACAAAAGAGGCAATGTTCCAGGATGTAACAACGTCTCTACATTCAACCACAACAGTGAACTTAACGCAAAAATTAATGTAGAAAACCAATATTCGTCTATTAATGCCCACGTATGGCACAGAGATAAAATTTTTTAAGGAACCATCTCCTACCGTCATGGGATGAATAGAAGCATCACTGAACCGTAAGCGGGAACACAATATCAAGTATAACTACAGTGTCTGCTAGACAGAAAAACTATGACAAACCAAGAAAATTTAAGAAGTCTTACATAACACGGGGCCAACCTCGTTCTGGCGTACACAGCACGGAGCGTTGCGCGCAGCTGGCAATTAGTAGATAATGCGGTCGAGAACAGGATACGGCAGCCCTCCAAGCCGGCCACACAAACATAGAGCCGTAGAGACAAGATTATGCAACCGTAGTAGCAGACATTAAAGGTAGGTGACGTTGGATAATCAACGTGCTCACAAAAAGCGATTGCATAACTATATTACTTATGCGGAAGACAAATTAGGTAAAACAATTATTTATTAAAATTTAATTTAGTTCAAGAATATTAATTAAATAGGTGCAAAAACACAAAATTAGCACCGGTAAAAAGATATCTCCAGAATAGGTGCAAAAATACAAAATTAGCACCGGTAATATTTTACCCAATAAATATTCCGGAGATATCTTTATACCGGTCCTAATTTTGTGTTTTTGCATCTATTCCGGAGATATCTTTTTACCGGTCCTAATTTTGTGTTTTTGCACCTATTTCATTAGTCGAATCAAAGCCCTGAGAGTAGACAACATTCCATTAGAACTACTGATAGCCTTGGGAGAGCCATCTGGTGAACAAGATGTATGAGACAGGCGAAATACCTCCGGACTTCTAGAAGAATATAATAATTCCAATCCCAAAGAAAGCCGGTGTTGACAGATGTGAAAATTACCGAACTATCAGTTTAAAAAGTCACGGCTGCAAAATACTAACACGAATTCTTTACAGACGAGTGGAAAAACTGGTAGAAGCCTACCTCGGGGAAGATCAGTTTAAATTCCGTAGAAATCTTGGAACACATGAGGCAATACTGACCCTACGACTTATCTTAGAAGATAGATTAAGGAAAGGCAAACCTACGTTTCTAGCATTTGTAGACTTCGAGAAAGCTTTTGACAATGTTGACTGGAATACTCTCTTTCAAATTCTGAAGGTGGCAGGGGTAAAATACAGGGAGCGAAAGGCTATTTACAATTTGTACAGAAACCAGATGGCAGTTATAAGAGTCGAGGGAGCATGAAAGGGAAGCAGTGGTTGGGAAGGGAGTGAGACAGGGTTGTAGCCTATCCCCGATGTTATTCAATATGTATATTGAGCAAGCAGTAAAGGAAACAAAAGAAAAAACTGGAGTAGGAATTAAAATTCATGGAGAAGAAATAACAACTTTGACGTACGCCAATGACATTGTAATTCTGTCAGAAACAGCAAAGGACTTGGAAGAGCAGTTGAACGTAATGGACGTTATCTTGAAAGGAGGTTATAAGATGAACATCAACAAAAGGAAAACGAGGATAATGGAATGTAGTCGAATTAAATCGGGTGATGCTGAGGGAATTAGATTAGGAAATGGGACACTTAAAGTAGTAAATGAGTTTTGCTGTTTGGCGAGAAAAATAACTGATGATGGTCGAAGTAGAGAGGATATAAAATGTAGACTGGCGATGGCAAGGAAAGCGTTCCTGAAGAAGAGAAATTTGTTAACATCGAGTATAGATTTAAGTGTCGGGAAGTCGTTTCTGAAAGTATTTTTATGGAGTGGACGATAATAATAGTTTAGACGACAAGAGAAGAGAAGCTGTCGAATGTGATGCTACAGAAGAATGCTGAAGATTAGATGGATAGATCACATAACTAATGAGGAGGTATTGTATAGAATTGGAGAGAAGAGAAATTTGTAGCACAACTTGACTAGAAGAAGGGATCGGTTGGTAGGGCATATTCTGAGGCATCAAGGGATCACCAATTTAGTATTGAAGGGCAGCATGGAGGGTAAAAATCGTAGAGGGAGACCAAGAGAAGATTACACTAAACAGATTCAGAAGGATGTAGGTTGCAGTAGGTACTGGAAGATGAAGAAGCTTGCACATGATAGAGTAGCATGGAGAGCTGCATCAAACCAGTCTCTGGACTGACGACAACAACAACAACAACAACAAAAAGATATCTATAAAGTGTAAAATATTTTAAACTTTTCAAGCAGTAAAACTTAAAATGACGATAAGACCAGTTAACAGATAAGGAATAATAAAGGTAGCGACACATTCACAATAAAATAATGCGTACCATAATATCATAATATGACTGGTTTCTTCTAACCAACTGATCGTCCAATAAAATACATTTCCCTGTACCGGAGTGTTTCAGAATTTCAGTTTCCTCTAAAAGATTTAACTGTTTCCCTTTACTAGCTGTATGTAAATTGCTGACCGTCAGGGAGCGGTGCCCAGTGGACATTAAGTGCTCTGCAAAGGCCGAATTGTGTTTAATTTGTCCATACTTATTAAGCAAATGTTCACTAAATCTGGATTGAAATTTCCTACTAGTCTGGCCCACATATGAAGCTTCACAGTTGACGCACTCTGTTCTGTAAACCCGGGATTCGGCGTATTTGTCTGTGGTGGATATTTCATTATTTATGTACCGAACTGGATTTTGTTTGTCGACGAAAAGGAGGCGTCCACTCCGTACTCCCTAAAAAGATGTGGTGCCAACAAAAGGGATTTTAACAAATCTAGTATTGTTGGCTAACAGGCCTAATGGAAGTTCAGATTTATCAGGATTTATTTTTTGTTGATACAGATCATCTGTAATTTTAGGGTTGTATTCGTTGCTGATAGCAATATGCTGAAGGTTAACTAATTCTTTCTCGATGGAAGACTGACTTATAAAAAGTTCTGTGATACGGTGAATCATTGATTTAAAGAAACTCATCTTATGACGATATGAAAAAGTAAATAAAAAAGAATTTTCAACCGAGACTGTCTTATTTCAGGCCGCTAGAAAGTGCTGAAGAAATAGTGTTTCTTTCGCCTAGACAACTGAAATAAGTGGCAAGACATATTTCCATGATATTTTGACTTGTTCTGAAAGCTTGAATAATAATGAGGTTTAAGATGGGGAAATTACGGAAACTGGTAGTATTAGTAAACAAATTAGCCTAGTTACATGCACACTAGACTAGGCAAAGCGTTTGCCGGCCGCGGTGGTCTAGCGGTTCTAGGCGCTCAGTCCGGAACCGCGCGACTGCTACGGTCGCAGGTTCGAATCCTGCCTAGGGCATGGATGTGTGTGATGTCCTTAGGTTAGTTAGGTTTAAGTAGTTCTAAGTTCTAGGGGACTGATGACCACAGATGTTAAGTCCCATAGTGCTCAGAGCCAGAGCAAAGAGCTTTTCACAGGTTACCGTGTCAAGGTTACTCTCAATTCCAATAGACCTCTCTACTCCTGACATTGTGAACAATATGTTGACAACAAGTTTCAGTTGGAACAAAGTGAATTCGAGTGCCGTTCTCCAGATCACTTGCCAAATAATCTTGGGCAGCAACGGAACATCAGTAGCCGTACTACCCAGGACCTTCGTACACTATGAGGTATGGAAACCACCATTCCGCGAGAAATGGTGTCATATCGAAATCAGAGCTTACAGAAATTAACATTAGCGCACAAGTAGAGTCAGTGAACGTCCTAAACAAAAATATGTCCTGGAGTGAAGAGTTTTTTACATGGTGGTACGTGCGCCTTGCCAGGGTTTAAAAGTATCAAGCAGGCTAAACGAGGCGCTTGGTAAGTTGGTCATGTTCCTCAAAGACAGACAATATAGAGACCTGCTGGTCAATTAGTTGTACTCAGTTGCAAATCGACAACAACATGTTCCAGACCTGTGCACTCAGCAATACATATTGCGCACATGTGGGTCACATTTGCGACTGGATGTAGAGAAACATGCGCACATTCTAAGCTGCTACTGTGCACATTGTAAGCTGCTTATACCAACTACAAATAAATGCTGTACAGCCGCTGAGTGGTCGTGCGTTTACAGCTCCCTCACACTTCTTGTGTCTTGTGAAGTCCTTGTCACGAGCAGCCAACAGTGCAAAAGCAGACAGTGCAAACTAACGAGATGTCTGTAGCTCAGTTGTTCATTAGCACTAAATAGCTGTGCAATGTTTAGCAGAAGCTGCCCGTTTATTCTGGTTGCAAATAATGCCCTACATGCTGTACTGTTTCAATAAGCAGAGTGTAGTCGTGGGGCCTTAATATCACTGTACGAGGAGAGGCGGCTTCCCAGAAGGCATCCACCCAAAATGTGTTTTTTAGCTTTACAGAGTCATCTGAATGATGAAACATGTCACTCAGTCATGCAATGACTCTGCTTGGCCCCTCTCAAGATTATCCTTGGACTTTCTTGCGTTGGGGCTTTCCTTGTCATGAGGTGAGCTTTCTTACATGGGGCTAATGACGCAACAATAACTACCTAAGTGGAAAAGTAGACACTCATAGAGTGCTAGAACACCGTAAAATTTACAACAGGTGAGCCAAATAAAATTAGCCTGGCAGATATTAACAGTAAGACTGACGCGAGAATGACCCTTGGTAATGAACATGAGAGAAGATGTTGGAAATGGCCACCGTTAACGCCGATACTACGCTCTGATCCACTTGTCAAACAATGGGACACGCGTAGCAGCTCTGAGGGATAGCAGCAATCGCGTTCTCAGTGTTCTGCTGTAACTTTTCCAGCGTGTGAGGATTATTTGAGTACCTCTGACCTTTTAATTTGTCATATAGTAGGTCGGTACTAAAGTTCATAGCGCTTTCCCATAAGTTTAATAAACATAGCAGACACAGGTACCAGAGACTTAAGTCTTCAGTAATATGTTTTGGTTCACTAGTTACATCTGTCTTGCAACGCTGGGATAACTTTTCTGTTCCGCGGCCGTAGCAATCACGTGGTATTGAGACAAAGAAGTCGTAGAGCCATGTTCTGAGCACAGTTTCGTCCTAAAAGCAAGTTCCTTGAAGGCTGTTCCACAGAGAGCAGAAAACGTGAAAACCTGAGTACGCAATATCAGATGAATAAGGAGAGTGCACAATGACTTCCGCACGCAGTTCCTGCAGAGCGTTTTTTGTTAGTCTAGCAGAATGCAGGCGGGCGTTATCTTGGAGTTGCATCGCTCCGCGCATTCTTCCTGGTCGTTGCTCTTGGACCGCGTCTGCAAGACGTCTCAGTTGCTGACAATAAACGTTAGCAGTGATGGTTACACCTCGGGGAAGCAGTCCGTAGTACACCACACCATCGCTATTCCATCATATGCACAACATTAAATATTTTGTGGATGCGCCCAGATTGCTGATTTATTTCGGCTCAACTGTCACTTTCGTCTGCTTATGTTAGCGTAAAGAGATCGTCACCAGTAATGAAACAGAATAGCAATGGTCGTAAGTGTTGATTACGAGCCAATTGATGACGAGCAAGCAGAGATGCACATATGGCCACCTGCTGATTTGTTTGATGTTGGCTTAGAGCGTGCGGTACCCATAAACCCGATTTTTCAACCTTCCCCACTGCATGCAAATGCCGCAGGTGGTGGAAAGATCAGTTCATCACATCTGCCAGTTATCGAGTACACTGACGTTGCTCATTGTGAATTAATGCCTTTAAGCGATCTTCACCAAACCCCTAGAGTCTTCCTAAACCTGAAGAGTCATTTATGTCAAAACTACCCTCCTTAAAATGAGGAAACCATTTTCTTGCCGTTCTCTCTCCTGTGGTATTGTCCCCACGCACGGGGAAAATGTTTGGGGGTGTCTCCGCTGCTGTCACCCCTGTGTTGAACACAAACAGAGGAGTACGTCGAAATGTTCCGATTTCTCCACTTGACACTCCATTTTCGTGCGTCTATAGCTCCACTCACTTTCACCAAATGACAAAATGACAATATTTAAACTCAAATAGAAAAACTGAACTACAAACAAAAAATTACAGTCGATACATAAACCCATAGCAACCCGAATATCAAACGCAATATAAAAACGCACCGAACTTATGAAGCAACCCAACGGACAAAACTCGCAGGGAGAGAGATCAGGCAGTCGAGATAGCCAGGGGACTGCTCTGCCTCTACTGGTCCTCACGCCACCCAACACCTGATGCACTCGTGACAAGGTTGCCAAGTCACTGTGTGCTGTTGCTGGGTCTTGCTGAAAATACCCACACACTCGTTCATCTTCTATGAGTTTATCCACATCTGGATTAAGCAGTACCTGGACATATCGGTTAGCATTAACAATTTGACGAAAGAGTCGAGTTGTAATGCTGACACCAAACACTGTACACCAAGCACCAAACTTGAGATCATGCAACTGGTCTTCAGTGAATTGATGGGGATTTTCTGATGCATAGACGCACATGTTACGTGAGCTCACATACCCTGGCATGCTGAACCAGGCGTCATATGAATCAATGAAAAACTGAGGATCCAAAAGTGCTGATCCCGCTTCCCTCAAAAACCACCGGGAGAACCCAGCTTGCGAAAGTTCGTCGGTTCGCTTTAGCTCACGCACAACAGTAAATTTGTGAGGACACTGACGCAGGTTCTTTTTGATAACGACGATCTCTTAATTCCCACATACAGACAAAGGACCTTGATACTACGAAGACTTTGTTCCAGTCTCTCCTCCACTCGAGCGATTTTTTCTGATGTTCTCTTTTCGGATAGTCACTACTTTTATTTGCTACAGAGCCCGTTTCGCGCCACTTCGTCACTAACTTTTGCATTTCAGACTTTGATAGATGTTTTCCAAACTCTTGGACATTTTTCAAAGAGTTTCGCGCACGTTTTCCACGAACTGTGCTAGTGCGTAACACTCGACAAGGAACAAACGCTGTTGTACCTTGAGTACCATGTTGTGTTGCGTTAAGTGGTCATTGGGGGCAACGTCCTTGCCCCAGTGGATACGCCGGTTCCCGTGAGATCACCGAAGTTAAGCGCTGTCAGGCGTGGTTGGCATTTGGATGGGTGACTATCCAGGCCGCCATTCGCTGTTGCCATTTTTCGGGATGCACTCAGCCTCGTGATGCCAATTGAGGAGCTACTCGACCGATTAGTAACGGCTTCGGTCAAGAATACCATCATAATGACCGGGAGAGTGGTGTGCTGCCCCCACGCCCTTCCTATACGCATCCTCCACTGAGGATGACACAGCGGTCGGATGGTCCCGGTAGGCCACTCGTGGCCTGAAGACGGAGTGCTTTTTTTTTTTTTTTAACTGGTCATTTAACCCGTCTGCTCCTCTGGGACAGAGGATGCAAGAGATGTGCATGCGTGGACACGTAGCAGCAACCGAAACCGACTGGTGCATTGTAATCACGGTGTAAAGCAAGATATGTCGCGCGGCTGGCGCCAGTACCTCTTTCTTGTAGAGTCATCTTTGCGATCGATTTCGCTTTGGCGGGCCCCGAGTCGGTTGTTCGTCGCGGGCTCGTTCATTTTTGAGTCGACAGCGTTGAGGCAGCTGGCTTCACGGTGTGGTCTGTCAGTTGCAGTTACAACGCGGTCGGGAGGTTGGCCCTTACTTGTTGCGCATGTTCATTTCGCGTGGTATTACTGGAGTGCTGCGGCCGGAGACGGCCAAAAGGTTTTGGGCTCCGACTCAATGATGATGATGTTTGGTTTGTGGGGCACTCAAACTGCGCGGTTATCAGTGCCCGTACAAATTCAATTCCCAACACAAACACCCAGTCTTTTATTTTTTTTCGAGATTGTTCGTTGCATTTCGTCGCTGCGGATGTCCCAGATGTCTCATGACACCCGTTCAAGTTCAGTTTTGAGCCGTTGACTCAGTTTTTTAGTGCTGAGGGCAGCTAACTCTCTGACCGAACACGCTGAGCTACCGTGACGGCGTCATCTCGAGGCAGGTAAAAATCCCTGAACCCACCGGGAATCGAACCCAGGACCCCGTGCTTGGGAAGCGGGAACGCGACCACGAGACCACGAGCTGCGGACGCTCCGACTCGAGGCGTGGTGTTTTAGCTTTTCACGTCACGCAGTGCATGTTGAGAAGAAGAGGTTGCCGGAGCGTCGCCTGCCGTTAACCGTTCGCCTGGGCGTTGGTGTTTGTTCGATTTAAAGTGGTGCAAATGTATGCTTATATATATTTGTTAATGGTTACCTAATGTTGTCTTCCGTACCGTGTCTGATATGTCATACTAATGTCACACGTGATATGATAACGGGGCTTGATCTTTCCACCTTAGTTTCCTACCGCTTGACGTCGGATCTGCAGTTATACGTAAGGAAACCCGGTAACCTCCTCGTCATTGAGTGATGGTATATCTAAAGTTGTTGTAGTCTTGGTGATTAAGTACCAAAATTTGTGCCGGCCAGAGTGGCTGCGCGGTTTGAGGCGCCATGTCACGGACCACGCGGCCCCTCCCGCCGGAGGTTCGAGTCCTCCCTCGGGTATGGGTGTGTGTATTTGTCTTAGCATAAGTTAGTTAAGTTACTTTAAGCAATGTGTAAGTCTAGGGTCCGATGACCTCAGCAGCCTGGGACCTTAAGAATTCACACGCATTTGAACATTTGAACCAAAATTTGCACCTTAATTAACGAATAACAAAATATTGTTTGATGAATGTGTAGTTCTGGTGAGCTCTTGACCGTTTAAGGTAATACTCCGCTGTTGTTATTACGTTTCAAGGAACAATCTTATTTACTCGTATATTGCAGTGTTTAAATGAATACTTAAGTGTTGAGTTTAAAAAAAAGGGAAAGAATATTGATAGGCCTTCCTGTTTCAACCTTATGTTTTATTCTTTTATATAATTTGAATGTGCAATCGCAAGTGTGCTGTTGTAGTTGATTTATGTTTCAGTTGGGCGGAGCGCAGTGTATTTCCTTCGGTATGGTGGGGCGTGGCAGCGGGGCTTGACGGCTTGGCCGTTGCCAGTGGAACTGTGTTTTTTTAGAGCGGGTTCCATGTTCTGGCCTTCTGTCTCGATCTGGTTCTTAAGTTGAGTATTGCTGTTCTCTTTGTTCCCGGCTCTGTCAGGTCGTTAAGCTTTGTAGCTCGTTCTTCCGCTGCCTTGGCGGATGCGCCTTTCGCTCGAAATATGAATTTAAACTTGTAAAATTGGGTCACTCTGTAATTAGTGCCCGATCAGATTTCTGGAGGCTCCGCTTTATTAATTCTGTATTCCCTTATCAGCCATTTTTGTCGTATTTGTACCTTGTATGCTGATTGTGAAGTTTAATTCTTATAAAGGAGGGTTTCATATGCGTACTTTCTCAGAGAATGTTTAGATGCCGAGTCGCTGTTTGTATTAATTGTTATTTAATTAGTGCCTATCTCTACTGGCATCAGTTGCATTATTCCTTGCCGGCCGGTGTGGCCGTGCGGTTCTAGGCGCTTCAGTCTGGAACCGCGTGACCGCTACGGTCGCAGGTTCGAATCCTGCCTCGGGCATGGATGTGTGTGATGTCCTTAGGTTAGTTAGGTTTAAGTAGTTCTAAGTTCTAGGGGACTGATGACCACAGATGTTAAGTCCCCTAGTGCCAGAGCCATTTGAACCATTTGATTATTCCTTAGTCAGAAGTTCGTGTGCCCGGTGTCTTCATTGCCGAGCGTTCAAGTATTGGAAGTTGTCTTATTGTTACTTGTGTGCATTATGTTAAGCCTTAATGTTATACCTTGGTATGTATTTATATTGCAAAAGGGAAGTCATTGTACAGGATAGTCTTGTAGGTTCAGAGTTTGGCAAGTTCTGATTGTATTAATTATTTACATCAATAGAAATTTTCTTAATGTTTTATGCATTTGTATACTGATTTCAACAGGGGTTTAAGAAAAAAATTTATTGCGCTTGTTAAATTGATCGATTTTATTGTATTTAAATTGTGCAAGCTAATAAACATTGTTTAACACAATCTGTGTGTGTTTGGCCCTGCTGCTTCCTGTAGTATTAATGGACGCATATAGCACGTACCAGTTAACTAGGGTCAATCTTATAAATACTATTCGGGTCGGATTTCCCCATCTGTATTACGAGTGCTATACATATATTTAAGTTTCTGTCGGTCGTGAAATTAAAACCACAGCAAAAATACGATGAAGTTTTGGTTTTGCGCTGATGTGTTGGACTGTGTGTCTAGTACGCCCGTTGATCGTGTCACGCCCCACTTTTCAGTTTGAGCGCACAATGACTACCTAAAGATGCGAATAACAATGTACTCTCTCTCCAAATGTGAAGTGCGTGCTGCCCATGCAGCCCACATAACGTATCTGTCATGAGACACAGCAACGGATGGCAATGGAGTCCGCCAGCTTAGCTGAGTGGTAACGTGATTACCCACCAGACAGCAGGTCCGGGTTCGATTCCCGGTCGGGTTGGAGATTTTCTCCGCTCGTAGACTGGGTGTTGTGTTGTCATCATCACCGACACACAAGTTAGCCATCTGAAATACGACTTGCACCCGGTGGCCGAACTTCCCCGGAAGGGGCCTCCGGGCCAACAGTGCCACACGATCATTTCTCACGGCAAGGGGGCAGTATCTTTGGAGCACGATGCACAGACGATTATGATGCAGGCGGTCGGGAAAGGACGTTGAGTGTCAACCGATGATCTTGTTCAACGAGTGGATCAGGTGATTTCAGAAAGTCGTCTAGGAGGGGCAATTCAGAACATGCGAAGAGGAGTGTTATCATCAGGCATTGTCTTTCTTCATGACAATGCTTGGCTGTAGTTTCAACTAAGACTTTCTGTAGCACTTTCGGCGAGAAGTGTTTGACTGCCCACCACACTGCCCGGACTTGGCTCCCTCTGATTTTAATATCTTTATTCACATGAAATGCTGGTTATGAGGACTGAATTTTGGTACTGACAACGAGCTGCAGACCCGCGTAGAGAATAGATGGGCAGCAAAGGCGTCGGCCTTCCTGACGAGAATATTGCAAAGTTGGTACCACGCTACGAAAAATGTCTTTAACTATGTAGGGACGTTGCTGGAAGGTGCAATGAAATTTTGCAAATAACGTATTTTCACTTTTCACTGTAGTTTCCATTTCGCCACCGGTCGTAACTTTAAAAATATATATATAGCCCTGATATTACCACACCTGTATCACCAGACCGTGAAATGAATTCTCGCTCGCACTCGTTCACCCCTAAATGGAAAACCAATGGATTGTGTACTAACAGACTCGCACTGGACACAAGTATTCGTGGAATGATTTCACGTAACCCACGCTTTCCTGTTCCTTGGCGCTGCAAAAGTAACGAGCTGATAAAAGCTGGAACCGCTGAGGAAGTAACGACCGCTTGCAAGGACTTCATGAGTCACACAAATGCGTAGGTACCTTTGGCATAACAAAGGGCAGACAGTGAAAGGTGTGACTAATCTCTTACGTCGTAAATTTCTCAGTAGTATGTCGCTCCGCTCTCTAGTTCGTTTTTTGTTTTACTGTTATATTTTCACTTTTTTGAGTGGCACAAAATACAATAGAAGAATGTCATTAGATACGACGAAAGTTATGGCCCTTCAAGGTAAATACACAATACGGTCGAAAATAGTGCTTTACAGCAAAGTAACTGAAGCAACGTCACATTTTGAATATTCATAGTGATATAGCTCTAAAGCGTGGAACAGTTAACAAATTTTTCTTGAGTCATCAGTATTCTGACTGGTTCGATGCAGCCTTCATCTCAGTGCGTCACTAGCAACCCAAGCTCTCAGTTAGTTGCTGGATGTATCCCAATCGCTGTCTTCCTCTACAGTTTCTACCTTCTACATCTCTCTCTAGCATCACTGAGGTTATCCCCTACTGTCTTAACACATGTCTTATCATCATGGTCCCTTCTTCTTGTCAGTATGTTCTATGTGTTCCTTCCTTCGCCGATTCTACGAAGAATCTCTTCATTCCATTTGGTTGATTGACTGATTTGGGGGAGGGAACCAAACAGCCAGGTCATCGGTCCCATCGGAACAGGGAAAGATGTGGAATGAAGTCGGCCGTGCCCTTTCAAAGGAAATAACCCGACATTTGCCTGAAACGATTTAGGGGAATCACGGAAAACTTACATCATGATGGTTGGACGCGGGTTTCAGCCGTCGTCCTCCCGAATGCGAGTCCGCTGTGCTAACCACTGCGCCACCTCGCTCGGTTTCATTCCCTTTCTTATCAGTTCATCTGATTGTCAATATTCTTCTATCGCACCAAATCTCTAATGCTTCGATTTTCTCCTGTTCCATTCTTTCCAATGGCCATGATTCACTGCCATACAATGCCCTGCTGCAAATGTTATCTCTCCTGGAAGGCCTGTGTTTGATATCAGTAGATTTCTGTTGGTCAGAAACGTTCTCTTCCCTTGTATGCTTTGTCCGTCATGGTTGATTTTGCTTTCAGGGTAGTAGGATTCCCTTCCTTCGTCTACTTTGTGACCACCAGTTTTGATATTAAGTTTCTCACTGTTTTCAGTCTCACACTTCTAGTTACTTTTGTCTTTTTCCGGTTTACTATCAGTCCATACTCTATACTCATTAGGTTCTTCATTCCACTCAACAGATTCGGTAATTCTTTGTCACTTTCACTGATGATAGCAATACCACCAGCGAATACTATCATTGTTATCCTTTCACCCTGAATTCTAATCCCACTCTTGAAACTTTCTTTCATTTCCATCACTGCTTCTTTTATGAGTAGATTGAACAGTAGGAGCGAAAGACTGCATTAATCCCTTACACTCTCTTTAGTCCGACCGCGTCGTTCTTAGTTTTCCAGTCGTATTGTTCCCTCTTGGTCCTTGTACACATCGTTTATCACGCGTCTTTCCCTATAACTTACTCGTATTTTACTCGGAATCTGAAACATCGTGCACTATTTTACACTGTCGTACGCTTTTTCTAGTCGTCAAGTCCTGTGAGAGTGTCTTGATTTTTCTTCAATCTTGCTTCCATTATTACGCACAGCGTCAGAAGTGCGTCTCTAGTGCTTTTACCATTCCTAAAGCTAACCTAATCGTCATCTAACTGATAAAGTTTCTGTTACGTTATTCTATATATTACTCTTATGACGTACTTGTACGCATGAGCTGCCAAAATCATTGTGCAACAGTTCTATCACATATCCACCTTTTCTGTCTTGGGAATTGTTGGATGATATTTTTCCGCTTCTCCACGTCGCCAGTCTACACACCAACCTGAACAGTCGTTTTGTTGCCACTTTACCCAATGATTTTAGAAGACTCCGATGGAATGTTATCTATCCCTTCTACCTTTTTTTATCTCTACTCTTCCAGAGCTCTTTTAAATTGTGACTCTAATTCTGAATCCCCTATGCCTTCCACATCGGCTCCAGTTTCTTCTGTGACTGCACTTTTAGACATGTCAATTACTTTTCCACTGAACTGCCTGCTGTGGTACTCCTTTTCGCAGTATCTACATCCTTAGCGAACTTCAAAAGCATCTGTCATTTCTCACTACTTCAGTATCCCACTTTCTTCCTCACTGATTCTTCCGTACGACGCTCTTAAATTTCAGTCTATTTCTCACCATTACTAAATTGTGATCAGAGTCTACATCCGCTTCTTGGTACGCCTTACAATCCAATATCTGATTTCGGAACCTCTCTGACCATGTTGTAATCCATCTGGAATCTTCCTGTGTCTCCTGGTCTTTACCAGGTATACCTCCTCCTCCTGCGTTTCTAAAACAGAGAGTTTGCTATGACCATCTGAAATTTATTGAAGAACTCAGTTAGCCATTCTACACTCTCACTGCTACTGCCAAGTCCATATTGACCCACAACCCTTTCCTCTGTTCAGTCCACTACAATCGCGTTCCAGTGCCCCATGATTATTAAATTTTCATCTTCCCTTATACAGCGAATTACCTTTCGATACTCTCATATACTTTCTCTACCTCTTCATCTTCTAATGCCGGCCGCTGTGGCCGATCAGTTCTAGGCGCTTCAGTCCGGAACCGCACTGCTGCTACGGTCGCAGGTTCGAATCCTACCTCGGGCATGGATGTGTATGATGTCCTTGGGTTAGTTAGGTTTAAGAAGTTCTAAGTCTAGGGGAATGATGACCTCAGATGTTGTCCCATAGTGCTTAGAGCCATTTCAACCATTTGATCCATCTTCTACTTGCTAGGTCGGCATGTAGACTCGAACAACCACTGCGGGTGTTGGTTTGCTTCCGAATCTGACGAGTGCAACCCTGTCACATTCAAACTTCTGACATTCATAATTCAACTCGTAGAGTGTTATCCCGTGGTTGGTTAACCCATCTTTTTCTCATGGTCACCTCCCCCTAGGCAGACTCAGAAGGGGAACTAATCCGGAATATTTTGCCAATGGATGGATCATTCTGACACTTCTCCATTACAGGCCACGTATCCTGTGAATATACATCGTTTGCCTGTAATGCAGTGATTTCCATTGCCTTCTGCATCCTCAAGCCGTTGATCACTGCTGATTCACCCACCTTTTGGGGCAGTTTCCCATACCAATGGCAAGAGAGTGCGCTGAACCTCTGTCCGCTCTTCCACCTTCTTCAACAAGGCAACTTGCAGAACTCGGGTGACTTCTCAAGCTGTATGTCTTGGGCCACCACTGATGATCATTTTTATTCTGAATTTAAGTAGTGACTGAGTTCGGAGCCGGGAACCAAGATGTTTCGATTACTATTCTAAGACATGATCCCTAAAACAAGTACTCAACACAATACTTAATTGCAAAACCCGAGAGGGTATAAAAAATAAATTTTATAAAATTTTGGCGATACCATTACCGTTGTACGGAAGCGGGAGTTGGATAAATAAAAGGAAAAAGGGCTCGGAGCACTATGGGACTCAACTGCTAAGGTCATTAGTCCCCTAGAACTTAGAACTAGTTAAACCTAACTAACCTAAGGACTTCACACACATCCATGCCCGAGGCAGGATTCGAACCTGCGACCGTAGCGTTCTCGCGGTTCCGGACTGCAGCGCCTAGAACCGCACGGCCACTTCGGCCGGCCTAAATAAAAGGAAAGATGACAGCAAAATACAAGCAGCAAAAATTAGATCCTTGAGGAACTTGAAGCGTTATGCAAGAAAATGTTTAATAAAGAATGAAGGTGTGCGAAATTTTTTGAATGTACATGCTGTTAATAGAGAAATAGCTGAGTTAAGAGAGAGATGGAACCAACGTGTGAATAGAGTGAGGCATGAAAGACTAACCAAGAAAATACTGAAATGGAACCAGCAAGGATGGAGAGACACAGGCCGACCAACGAAACGATGGTCATAAACTGTGTGAAGACGGATCAGGGATACGCCTAATCCCTATATGTAAGTCTATACAGATATTCAGGCTTAACAAAATTCTAATAAGCTGAACATCCATTCTGTTTTAGTTTTTTTTTCGTTATTTCCAACACCGGGACGCTGATTCCTGTAGCATTATTTTACAACAGTGTCAACAGTTTGTCTCCTATGACTCCACTGTCAAGCGGACTTCCCTCCAACCATTCTTAATTTCCGTGGTAGGAATGAGTATTTGTTAATAGTTGATTTCTATCCTTTTTTGTATTTCGACGGATTTAAAAAATATAAGCATTTGTAATTAACGGCAGTGCAGCTGGGTAATCCCCGTGAAACTTTACGAAACGTTTGTAGGCCAGTTTTGCCGCCCTTTGGGAGCATGAACGTTGAATAATAAATTTGCGGTGCTTTCGGTATTCCAAAACGAAATTTGCATTGTGAGTAGATTGTGATTTACGTGAATACCAAAAAAAATCAAAATTCGCATTTTTTCCGTACTTGTTTAATTACTCATATTTTCTTTTTTAATGAGTGCCACACGTACCGAAAATGCATCGCTCACTATAACAACTTTCTTGCTGCAATATTTAAAGACATTATCATGTAACCAGCTTTGGTGCTGTGGCATTTTAAAGAAACGTTTTTCACTTTTTTATAAGTCGTGTTAAAATCATGTTTACTAAATAAAATCCGCAATCTGAAACTCCCCTGCAACCGTCACCGCGAAGAAAAGGGAAGAAGAGTGTAGCAGAAGGATTGGGTGTGACGCAGAAAAAATACGCAAAATAATTATTACATTATTATTTCACTAAGCCGCACTCATTAGCATAAAAGATGAAATACTCCGCCAGCTGGTCTCGTAACAGATGTTCAAATTAATTTATAAACAGTAATGGCTTCTGTAAAAAGTGTGATGTTAGGAAACAGAAATTTGAAGATCCACGATTATCACAGAAATCATGATTATCTCTTAAATTATTCCCAATGGTGTTTCTCCTATCGCCGTTTAGAGATTGTTCTTCATTAGTACAGTAAACGAGAAGGTAAATAATAGACAATGTGTAGTATGTTTATTTATTTTTCCCTTCTAGCCCTGCCATTCAGTCAGCCATTGTCGACAACGACTTACCGAGAGGGTAGCGGTGGGTAGCACACTGGACTCGCATTCGGGAGGACGACGGTTCAAACCTGCGTCCAGTCATCCTGATTTAGGTTTTCCGTGGTTTCCCTAAACTGCTTCAGGCTACTGTCGGGATGGTTCCTTTGAAAGGGCGCGGCCGATTTCCTGCCCCATTCTTCCCTCATCCAATGGAACCGGTGACCTCTCTGTTTGGTCCTGTTCTCCAAATCAACCAAGCAATCGACAGCAACTTAATATTTCCGGAAACACGTCAATCGTGGTTTTCCAGTGCCTTTGAGTGTCACAGAGCATTGGAAATTTCGTAATAACCGGTTATGTGGATTACTTCATGTCCCACATTTCTTGAAAGCTCAGTGTTGGACCAAAACTCAGGCATTCCCAAAATCGTTCACTTCAGAAAATGAGAGAAAGTCTTGTTCTACGACTAAAATAGCAGCGTGTCAGAACTGTAATCAGTCAACTAATACAAATAAGTGGGAGTATTATTTTGTAGGTATATGAAACTGTATGATTGCATGATTACTGGCAGAAGTAAAGTTGTGAGGACGGGGCGTGAGTCGTGCTTGGGTAGTCCAGAATAAAAAATAAATAAAAAACAAAAAAGTTGGTAGAGCACTTGCCCGCGAAAGGCAAAGGTCCCGAGTTCGAGTCTCGGTCCGGCACACAGTTTTAATCTGCCAGGAAGTTTCATATCAGCGCACACTCCGCTGCAGAGTGAAAATCTCATTCTGCATGATTACAATTTAATTCGTAGGAAGGGTGCTGGGAAAATAAAGTCAGTCTATGAGGGACGTTGCTTACCGTCGCCCGTGCGACCCTTGCTAGAATATTGTTCAATTGTGTGGGGCCCGTATCAGATAGGACGTTCATAAGAAATTGAAAAAGTACAAAGAAGGGTAGCGCATATGGTCACAGAGTTGTTTGAACTACGGGTGAGCGCCAAGGAGACGCTGAAAATCCTTAAATAGAAGACGCTTGAAGATACACTCCAATTAAACCGTGAAGCCAAGAGCAAGCATTAAGTGATGGGTCTAAGAAATACTACAACTTCCTTGTATCGCTCTTGTAGGGACCGCGAAGACAAGATTAGACTACTCACCGTGCCTAGAGAAGTATTTAGGCAGTAATTCTTCCTGTGCTGTGCTTCATCGCGAACCGTATGAGAAAAACCTCTACTAAGTGTTACAATGGGAAGTACTTTCTGGTAGGCACTGCACTGTGGTTTGCGCAGTACATATGTACAGGGTGTTACAAAAAGGTACGGCCAAACTTTCAGGAAACATTCCTCACACACAAAGAAAGAAAATATGTTATGTGGACATGTGTCCGGAAACGCTTACTTTCCATGTTAGAGCTCATTTTATTACTTCTCTTCAAATCACATTTATCATGGAATGTAAACAAACAGCAACAGAACGTACTAGCGTGACTTCAAACACTTTGATACAGGAAATGTTCAAAATGTCCTCCGTTAGCGAGGATACATGCATCCACCCTCCGTCGCATTGAATCCCTGATGCGCTGATGCAGCCCTGGAGAATGGCGTATTGTATTACAGCCGTCCACAATACGAGCACGAAGGGTCTCTACATTTGGTAACCGGGTTTCGTAGACAGGAGCTTTTAAATGCCCCCATAAATGAAAGTCAAGAGGGTTGAGGTCAGGAGAGCGTGGAAGCCATGGAATTGGTCCGCCTCTACCAATCCATCGGTCACCGAATCTGTTGTTGAGAAGCGTACGAACACTTCGACTGAAATGTGCAGGAGCTCCATCGTGCATGAACCACATGTTGTGTCGTACTTGTAAAGGCACATGTTCTAGCAGCACAGGTAGAGTATCCCGTATGAAATCATGATAACGTGCTCCATTGAGCGTAGGTGGAAGAACATACTGAGGAAACTAAAATGACCAGTCACATGGAAATTAAGCGTTTCCGGACACATGTCCACATAACATCTTTTCTTTATTTGTGTGTGAGGAATATTTCCTGAAAGTTTGGCCGTACCTTTTTGTAACACCCTGTATATGAAGATGTACACTATGAGAGTAAGCCTAGAATTAGGCCGTATTTCTTCATCCTTTTATGTAAACAGCGAATAAATAACTAATTCTACAATTATTGTTATGTTGACAATTTACTCTTCATCTAATATGAATTCCTGAAGGTAAATCATATGATTATTTTGTTGTGAACTCCGAAACATACCATTACAGCGTGATCCACGTCATTTTACGATTAGCTCTTGAATTGCAGAAAGAAACATTCACATTGCTTCGATGTGTGCAGCATTATCAAACTTCCTGATGGATAAAAACTGTATGCTGTCAGTAACCATACTGTCCAAGCAAGGCTGTCGATAAGGAACCCTAACACTTCCACTGACATGTGTGTTCTACTGCGAGATACTTGGGAAACAGTTTAACATTATCTTGATGCGTAAGCTAAGAGAGCTGTTATTTGTTAACCCAAAATTGTGTTTGCTAGGACATCGCTTACCGTTAGCCACCTGTAGCTCGCCATTTAGAGAAAAAAAAAACCTTAAATTTTGCAGATCTGGAGAAATTTTTTGCTGTTTATTAACTTCATATTTAAATTAATTAGAAGTTCAAAAGTAACGACGGAGACTAAAATCATTTATGCCAACTACGTCGTTAGTACCACAGGACAAGGCACATCATGAGAACATTTCTATTGTTTTAAATATACCAACTTTCGTTTGAGTGATGCGCCATCATAATGAAGACTGCCTTTGATGAAGAGCTTCTAACCACATTACTTTATAATGATTCACTCCACTGAACCCGAGAATTACCAGGTTATTTCGTCAGACCTCGGTAGCTGAGTGGTCAGCCCGACGGACTGTCAATCATAAGGGCCAGGGTTCGATTCCCGGCTGGGTCGGAGATTTTCTCCACTCAGGAACTGGATGTTGTGTTGTCCTAATCATCATAATTTCATCCCCATCGACGCGCAAGTCGCCGAAGTGGCGTCAAATCGAAAGACTTGCACCAGGCGAGCGGTCTACCCGACGGGAGGCCCTCGTCACACGCCATCATCATCATCATTAGGTTATTTCATCTCCGATGGAGTTTACATCCATCATGCGACAAAAAATGGTTCAAATAGCTCTGAGCACTATGGAACTTAACATCTGAGGTCATCAGTCCCCTAGAACTTAGAATTACCTAAACCTAACTAACCTAAGGTCATCACACACATCCATGCCCGAGGCAGGATTTGAACCTGCGACCGTAGCATTCGTGCGGTTTCCGACTGAAGCGCCTAGAACCGCTCGGCCACCGGGGCCGGCCATCTTGCGACACTTGGATTCAATATTCAAGGTCCTGAAGTCAAGTGCATGGGTACCACACATTCTAAATGAAACCCATAAAACCAGGCCGGCTGAGGTGGCCGAGCGGTTCTAGGCGCTACAGTCTGGATGTGTGTGATGTCCGTAGGTTAGTTAGCTTTAATTAGTTCTAAGTTCTAGGGGACTGACGACCTTAGAAGTTAAGTCCCATAGTGCTCAGAGCCATTTGAACCATTTTTTTCTTCCACGTGAAATTTTTCCCCCGAATATAACAACTGCTAACATTTCTTGTGAATAAGCCAGACTCCTTATGGCTACGACTGAAAAGCGACGAACGAATCTATACAATATATCACGCTGGTGACATAAATAATGGAGCTGCCTAAGAGTTTCGTCTACGTTCCATACACCCCTCCTTCTTCTCCTCCTCCTCCTCCTCCTTCTCGTCCTCCTCCTGCTCCTTGCCCCCGCTCCACATTTTACCTACATTTTCTCCTCGTACAGTTTTAGCTATCTAATCGCCTTCAAGAAAACCCCAATACTGACTAAGCATCTCTGAAAAATTGCAAGTTGATTTCTTCAACCACACACTAGCAGATTCCTTCAGCCACAGAACATAGGCAAACGTCGAAAGGCAGAGAGTTATGTTTAACAGAAAACAGCATGTTACTGATTTAATAGTGCATGCAGTTCCTCCGAAATTAAAACTTTTTCGACGACCCATACCACAAATTTTTGCATGAATGTAGTAGTAACGACATCATTAATCTTCTGCGCGGTTTCCGTGCAGTCTGCCGCGCGACGAGTCCCAGAGTGGAACATTCATTATCAAGTAAGTGCTGAGCGGTAACGACGTTATCACATTCGTGTCAAACATTATGCTTTAAACAATTAAGACGAGCCTTACAACTGGTAATAAACTTTTCCATGCGCTACAAGTTCGCTTCAGAATCCAGTGACCTGTTCTCACTAGAAACCACGAACGCATGCAAGGATGGAATTAAACCGCGGCACTGACGTTTATCTACACACTATGATATGTTACAAATATATGTTGTAAGGTATATGCTTCGCCGGCGATGGGCGAGGCATGACAGAATCTCTGACCAGAGAGAGTAGTTTATCGTTAGTTGTTGCTTGTCGCGAGTCTGCGCGAGTCGACAGTAGAAGTCAGTCTGTGCTTGTCTGCGCGAGTCTGCAGTAGTAGTCAGTCGGATACGGTAGCAGGGAGTCGGCATGCGTCGGCTGTGTGCTCTGGTCGCGACTCTGGTCAGGACTCTGGAGGATGAGTATTGTTGTAGAAGGTAAAGAAGCAGTCTTGCGCATATTTAATAATGTATGTTAATTGTAATTTAATTTGTTCATAAAAAATGCCCCAATAATAATTTTTTTATAAAGTAACTCTTTTAAAGAAAAGTATTCATTTCAATTTAAAGATATTTTCCACTCTTTTGAAGAAAAAGCATTCATTTCAATTTAAAGAATATTTCCTATGCATTCCTTCCAAGAATCAAAAAAAATATATATGCGCCAGCATTGCACGAAGCTGTGTCGAAAAATAAGAGCAGATATAGTTGCAGTTTATTGAGGTAAGGATTTTGCTTTTGTTATTCAGAATACAGGGCCGAAGGTCAGCGCTGCTGTCATAAAATTTACCAGATATTATTATTTCTGTTAGGAGGTTACATTTCGTTCATGGTTCATTATTTAATCAATATTATTGTGTGGTTCATGGACAATTTTCATTCATTTATCAATTTTGTGGGGAGTTCACGCATGGTTCCATTTCACAAATTCTCATTTATTAATTTGCGGGGAGGTTACAATGTGAAGATGGTTTACAATTGACTTTCTATCTAGAGCTACATGAAACTCTCCTAAGTACTTTACTACACATCACGGCAAGAGGTTTTCGTATATTGCGTTCAAATGTTAAAATGTGTGTGAAATCGTATGGGACTTAACTGCTAAGGTCATCAGTCCCTACGCTTACACACTACTTAATCTAAATTATCCTAAGGACAAACACACACACCCATGCCCGAGAGAGGACTCGAACCTCCGCTGGGACCAGCCGCACAGTCCATGACTGCAGCGCCATAGACCGCTCGGCTAATCCCGCGCGGCGTAGATTTCGTTTTGTATTCTGTCTTCATCTGAAAAATCGCATCTTTCACATCTGAAACTTCATTCCCAATCCTCTCGATATTATCCCATCCATGTTCAAAGTTAAGTATGGCAGAGATATGTGTGAAATGGGTATATGCGTGCTATCAGATCAAAATTGTCCGGAGACTTATCAGTGACCCCTAATGTAGGAAGTGTCCACCATTTACCTTCATGATGGCTTGAACTCTGTAGGCTACACTAATAATGAGATGTCTTATGATGAGGTGTCTTATAATGAGGTGGTGGAATGGGACCACACTCTTCCTCAAGAGCCGAAACCAGGGAACGAATGTATTCTATTCAGTACGAGCCCGACCTCTGGGCAGGCAAGTGCATTTCAGGGATGTTATTGTCTACTAATCATTCCCCCACAAGTGCTGCCGTATGACAGGATGCGCTGTCACCCTAATACGAACGTGGTCATCGTCTCCAAACTGCCCCTCTACTGTACGTATCACACAGTGCTGTAAAATGTGATCATAGCCATCCGCATTTACTGTTTTCTTAACCGCAATAAGGGGACCACACCATAACCACGACAAACACCCCCATACCCTAACACCTCTTATTCCATACTCCATTCTTGGCATTATACATGATGGCAGGTATCGTTCTCCATGCATTCGTTAAGCCTAATCTCTTCGACTGGATTTCCACAGGATATGGAGTGATTCATCAGTCCAAATAACTCGTATCCAGTCACCCACTTTCCAGTAGCCTCGCTCCTTACGTCACGTCAAGTGTCCCTTAGCACTGGCTAAAGAAATGTGTGACTTATAAGGCGCTGCTCGACAACTGCAGCCCATTCTTTTTAGGTTTGTACGCACAGTCATTGTGCGAGCTAGACGGTAGGTGGCACTTTGGAACTCACGAATGATTCCTGCCCCTGATTTCGTGCGATTTTTTACAATCACCTTGAGCAATTCCCGACAGTACCTGTCCGACATTGCATGACGTCTGTCTGACCTTGGTTTAGCTGTGGTTCTTCCTTCGCATTTCCACTTCACAATCACATCACCAACGGGCAGCTTTATAAGGATCGAATTGTCCCTGACGGATAAGTTACTAAGGTGTCCGTCCCCGGTAGCTGAGTGGTCAGCGAGACAGAATGTCAATCCAAGTTTCGATTCCCGACTGGGTCGGAGATTTCTCCGCTCAGGGAGTGGGTGTTGTGTTGTCCCAATCATCATCATTTCATCCCCATCGACGCGCAAGTCGCCGACGTGGCGTCAAATCGAGAGACTTGCACCCGGCGAACGGTCTCCCCGACGGGGGGCCCTAGTCACACGACAACGTTACTTCGGTGACATCCAATGACTATTCCACCTTCGAAGTCACTGAGCTCTACCGAGCGAGCTATTGTGCTGTTATTGCTTCTCTAGTAAGGACACAATAGTTATTCCTCTTTTCAAACGAGCGTTCCGCCTCTCGTGACATCTAGCGGTCAAGTCCCATTACAAAGTGATGTCCGGGTATTTTTGATCTGTTAGCGTTCTACAGTCTACGATAAAATGCATTGCTATAACAGAAATGAAAAGTACTTGGAATGAATAACGAAGATGGCAGGTTCGACTTGGAAGAGCAGTAGCGGTGCATTCACCAGCTTCTTGCACAGCAGCTTTGTGTTTGTTGGAGAGCGGAGAGCACCATTGTTGGAGCAGCCTACTCACACAAAGAAATACGATGTGGCTCTGAATCAACCAGTCAGAAAACTGACGACTCAGAGAAAAAACTAACCACAGGCATTGCGCAAGTGTCGATGGGAGAACTTATGAAAATACGATATGTCGTAAATGACTCCCACTAGAATCCTGCAGCAAACGCCACTGATAGTCCAGCTTACCAATTTTTCAGTAAGCATTGTTACATTTAAAAAAGTGTATGTTTTTCAAAAATACATTTTCTGAGTACCATTACAATCTGCTGATTGTTTAACAAGACGAGCCCTTGGCTGCCAATCCATTCTGTGAAAATCGCACGTCAATAGCAAGTGTCTGTGAGATCACTTTAGGAAGTCTACAAGCCATCGTACTTTGGGTTCTCGGATTCCGTTGATTAGGGAAGATTTCCTTGGTCAAATGACAGCCGTCCATTAGTTCTATACAACTACGGCGTTTCATACGTCTTTCCCGAGTTAGTCAGGTGAACCGTTGTCAATAGGTACAGTTCTTCTGAGCTTTTGCGCATCAGCTTCCGCCTTGAATTTTGGGACCAAACATTTTTTTCGGTTTTTTGTCGTTCTATTTTCTCAATGTACTATTAATTATAACAAGAATTGGATCCGAATGCAGCATTTGCAGTCGGTAGCAGACAAAAGTATTCGATGTACCAGCTGCGAAATATAAGTTAAACATATTATAATTGCTTTTATTTTTAAGAAATATTCAAAATTTATTTTGAACTAATATCTTTTCATCACATGTCATAAAGAAAAAGAAACTGATAACGTTCTCCCTTGTCAAAAATTATCTCAGGACTGCTTTCCTAGGTGTGGGTTATTACTTTGAGGTAAACAAAACATCGACAACCAACCATAGGAAATTTTAGTATCGCCATTGCAGTGAGGTGACATTGTGCCGCATCGAGTGATTGTGTATGAGAGTTCGCAGTCAGCTTTTTTATTTAGCGGTAGGCTAGACAGGACTGCCAGCGTCAGCTCCAACAACGTCAAATGACTGTAATCAACTGCATCCACGACCAACGACACGATCGATGCCCCAGCAGGTGATGAAGTGCCTTGCATGAGGCCTAGGAGCGAAGAGTCCCATAGTAGCAGTGCTTCCGCAAAATGAAGCTCTGGACATGTCCTTACATCTGATTTCACAGTTCGACTCTTCGTCTCCCCAATCAAATTACTTGTTATTATATTTCATTACCGCCCTCTTTTCCAACACTAAAAGAAACACACACTAGCCAGGTAAGTTCTTTTCCAAAAGCTTTGCAACCAGGTTAGTCTATAGTGGAGGGATGTCTGCAAATCTCTGTATTCTGTTTTGTGAGAAACCTCGTCAGCTTTCTTTGAATGTAGCTATGCTTATGCAATTATCACTGACCCTGCAGACCAACAAAATGTTGAGTACCAGCATGTCCATCCGGGCTCTACGGTAGAGCTCCTGGTCGCCTGAAATGCACTTGTCTGGGGAAACACTTCCTCCTGTATCAAGGCAGATTCGGGTGCTCTCGTGTGGATACCCTGTAGTGTCGACTTGGACGAAGCGTGAGAAAAGAGTAGGAGGATTGGAAAGGGAATGTCAAAGCCAAGATTTTTTGAAAATTGTTACCAGACTGAGACAGGAACAGCTGAGCTGAGGAAAAGGTGAATGCATTTAAAGCAGGAAGAATGACAAAAAACTAAAAACCGATGAGAAGCCACATCATGCAGACTCACGTCCTCGCTAAGCGTACTTCATCAGCTCCTCACTGCGCACGCACCACACAGTCTCACATCAAAAATTAGCTACCTGTCATCTCGTCACAACCGTAACACAATATCTCACTTGCCTTGTATCCTAGCTGTGTTTTCGCAGTCTCCTCTCTTGTTGTTGCTGTCCGTCTCCATAACAAGTTACCCCCATCTCTGCCTAAAATTCAGTGCTCTGCATCACTCAAGAACAAACTGAAGCTCTTCATTCTTTCAGTCCCATAATGAGTAGATCGTGTCTTGGATTGTCTTAAAGAAGGAATGACAACAAAGTCGAGAAGAACCGCTAGGGAACCACACCATGCAGAGTCACCTCTTCGCTATTAGAACCTACTGGTTCATACGTTTTCCTCTGCTCACTGCATATCGCACGGGGTTAAAATGGCTCAAAAACAATGCCACTGCATGTTCGAAGCGTGGAATGAGGTCTCCTACAGTGGTGACGGCAGGGAACGTGTGCCTCGAAAATCCTTAAGAGGATGACAACTTGGGATTAAAGTATGGTTCTGATGCACCTCGTGCTCTCTTATAATCCATATAGGAAGCAAAAGTTTGATCGTGTGTATCTTTATCTTCACTCACGGCAACCTGCTTGGACTAACATAATCATTGGGCGCTATGAGTGCTGAAAAAGTTACATTGATTGATAGGCTGTACAGCATGGTCTTAGAAGTTTATGGCAGTTTACGAATAATTCGAACATAGCTTGAGACGATGAATCCTGCTTGCAACAGTACACCGTCCGGAATGTTGTGGAGGCATTCTCGTGTAAAGGATACTTGCATAGGATGAAATGATGTCAATTATAACTCCACTATCGTTCTACAGTTAAACGACGATACAGGAACGTGCTATCTGATCGTCTACGAGATCTATGTATTCGCCGACAACACACCTAAAGGGCGGCCTACGTCTTCAGCAACATATCGCACTCATCCCTCAAACCACCAACCATCATCCCCCCCCCCCTCCTTCGTCACCAATGAAATACGTCAGAATAATTTGAAAAACACTCCACAGAACTGAGGAAGGAAAGAAGGGAGATCAGAGTTTAACGTCTGATTGAGGACCAGTCCAGCATGCGCATGCTCGGAATGAGGAAAGAGTGAGAAAGGAATCGGCCGTGTCCTTTCGAAAGAAATCATTTCTGTAGCTTTCTGAAGTGACTTGAGGAAATCACAGAAAACCCTGGATCGCCAGAGATATGAACAGCCATATTCCATGGTGGGAGTACATTTCCTTGCCAACTGCAATACCTCTCCCGGAACCGATGTGAGGATGCCTAAGTGACTCTCCACACAGTATTACCTTAGTCGTGCCGCCATCTAGTGAGATGTGAGGACAATGGATCCATCTTCAACCAATACAACGAGGTATTTCTTAATACAGGAAATGAATGTTCTGTATGAGACCGTGATAAGTGTGAATATTTTGTGAATAAAACTGTCTAGATCGCTTATTAACGTTTTTATATTTTATTACGAGTTTTCGACCACTGCCGTCATCAGATATCAAAAAACTTAGAACTTGTAAAAGAAGGTTCTATGTCAGTACTAGAAACTATGCCTAATCATAGGCTAGGAAGCTTAGAACTTAAAACGAAGTTCTGTGTCAGTACTCCAAAACTACGTCTAGTTGTAAGCTAGGACTAGGAATTGTTTTTACTACTTACACATAAGCTTCTTTATACCTAACGATGGCAGTAGCCGAAACTTCGTAATAAAGAAATATTAAAAAGTAATGTAGACAACTTTATTCACAAATTAATCATGTATCTACAACAGAATTACCTCTCCCATGCCATCCAGTATGGATTACGGAAATATCGATTCATGTGAAACTCAGCTCGCACTTTTCTCACATGAGACTCAGACATTATTATCAAAAGTGCGATCGTAAGGAAGTGTGTGAGACAGGGATGCAGCCTATCACCGATGTCGTTCAACCTGTACATTGAGCAAGCAGTAAACGAAACCAAAGAAAAAATTGGAGAAGGAATAAAAGTTCAGGGACAAGCAATAAACACTTGGAATTTTGCCGATGACATTGTAATTCTGTCAGAGGCAACAAAGGTCTTGGAGGAGCACTTGAATGGAACTGACAGGGTCTTGAAAGGTGCATATAAGATGAACATCAACAAAAGCAAATGGAATGTAGACGAATTAAATCAGATGATGCTAATAGGAAGCGAGACATTAAAAGTAGTAGATTAATTTTGTTATTCGGGCAGTAAAATAAGTGCTGATGGCCGACGTACATAGAATATAAAATGAAGACTGGCAACGGCAAGATAAACGCTCCTGAAGAAGAGAAATGTCTTAAAACCGAACTTAGATTTAAGTGTTGGGAAGTCTTTTCTGAAGATATTTGTTTTGAGTGTAGCCTTGTATGGAAGTGAAACGTGGACAGTAAACGGTGCAGACAAGAAAACAATAGAAGCTTTTGAAATGTGTTGCTCAAGATTAAAGTTGGATAGATCATGCAAGTAATGAGGGCATGTTGCTTGTAACTCACGTCACCTACAGACGCCATTTTGAAACCGTCCTGTAGCTACGCTATCTGTCGTGAGTGACGGAAACTTGGCACGTTCGCTCAGGAGACTTCAAATAATACATGCGTAACGTTTCGCAATCGTAGCATTCTTTACGGCTGAGAAAAAAAAAGCGGCGCATTACTTTCTGGGCAACCCATGGGAAGTACCTTCTGCCATGTACTTTACAGTGGCTTGCAGAATATGGATGTAGATGTAGGTAGAAGTGACTTATTGCTGGTGTGTGATGGTCATGAATAACGATGGCTCCCCGTCGCTTTCAGAGTACTGTGGAGTTCGTGCTATGACGTCTCGCCGTCAGCATCAGGGCAACACGAATGCTAATGCAGTTGCTCGTGAGAGTAAACAGCAAGTAGTAACACAAATAATGCGCGTACGGTTAGCGGTGCGGCCTAACGTACGGCTTTTCAGACGGGGAATGAGCGCCTGGTTCCGGGCACGAATCCGCCCGGCGGACTTCTGTCGAGGTCCGGTGAGCCGGCAGTCTGTGGATGGTTTTCAGGCGGTTTTCCATCTGCCTCGGCGAATGCGGGCTGGTTCCCCTTATTCAGCCTCAGCTACACAATGTCGGCAACTGCTGCGCAAACCAGTTTTCTCCACGTATGCGTACACCACCATTACTCTACCGCGCAAATATAGAGGTTACACTCGTCTGTGACGTTTCCGGAGGGAGGGGGGGGGGGGGGGCACCGGCACCGGGGCCCGAACCGCACAATAACCCTGAAAGAGTGGTTCGGTCTGGGGCGGCGGAGGGGTGAAGTGGACTGCGGTAAGCATCGTGGGGTTGTGGACCACTGCGGTTGAGGCGGGTACGGAGCCTCTCCGACGTTTCTAGGCCCCCGGTTAACATACAATACAATATGATAGAAACAATATTCCATTTTCGTGTGAATAAATCTTATATGAGGTTATCGTATCTAGCTACAGTGTGTATAGGTCAAGCGAAGGAACTGCGTGCCTGGGAATGAAGCAGCACTGTGCCGTCTTGCACTTCAGAGCTACTCCTGTACTCACGGCGAATGAAATGTTTCACAGTATGTTTTAATGTCCTCTCTGGAGAAACACAAAAGAATACGGCCGACAGGTAGCACTGTACCTCAAGTAGTTTCAAAATGCGCCGTTCGCCTTTCCATCACAAAGTGGCACGATTGAGCTGCATTTTACTGTAACTGCTGACGCCGCTCGATACTTACGTCGTGTTATAAGAGAGTAGGCGACGTGCTTGGCGCTACAAATATGGAGCCGCAGCGTTTCCTGTTGCTGGAGACCAGTAACCCAAGCGCAGTTTCCCGAGTGGCGCGCCTGTTCTGCAGGCGTCTGCCTACACAGTCGCAGCCTTCGCACCTCTCCAGGTGTACGGCGGTGCCAGCGTGTGTGGGAGCCGCGAAGGCTGGCGGTTTCGAGAAGCGTCTGCAGGAAGTAGGGCACCGACCAACGCCCAACTTCTGCAACACTCACGCCGCTACGTTTCGCTCCTTCTCGAGTCTCTGTCCTGAGAGTTTAATGAAGTACGAAGCATGGCAGCCACGAACCCGAAGCGTGGTGCTCGACCCGATAGCAAACAGCTGGAACTGTGGTGTGTGAAGAGGAGAGGCAATGGCGCACTGTTACTAATGGACTGAGGGCAAGCGACTCTGCTGGCGAGGATCCGTGAATCAAGTGGTGCTTTACACCGGCGGCTTCCTCCACGCTGTTTGAGACGAGTAAAGCTGTCCTCACTCGAGCCGTGCTGGTGGACGGGGTCCCCCACTTGGCTGCAAGCGTTCAGAGGTGATACGTATGTGTTCGACAGTTCCCCAGTACCATACGCTTCCACGGTATTGGACATCTATGCCTACATACGAGGGTCGCAAGTTTAACAGTGACTACTATTTATTTACAACTTGTACAAAACAGAAATATGTTTCAAAGTTTTACTGTCCTTCACAGTAGCCACCAACATTGTGTGTATAGTTTCCTTGTCCTTGCCGGCCGGTGTGGCCGTGCGTTTCTAGGCGCTTCAGTCTGGAACCGCGTGACCGCTACGGTCGCAGGTTCGAAACCTGCCTCGGGCATGGATGTTTGTGATGTCCTTAGGTTAGTTAGGTTTAAGTAGTTCTAAGTTCTAGGGGACTGATGACCACAGATGTTAAGTCCCATAGTCGGTAGCGTTCTCGCTTCCCACGCCCGGGTTCCCGGGTTCGATTCCCGGCGGGGTCAGGGATTTTCTCTGCCTCGTGATGGCTGGGTGTTGTGTGATGTCCTTAGGTTAGTTAGGTTTAAGTAGTTCTAAGTTCTAGGGGACTGATGACCATGGATGTTAAGTCCCATAGTTTTCAGAGCCATTTGAACCATTTTTTTAAGTCCCATAGTACTCAGAGCCATTTTTCCTTGTCCTTCAGGATAGTTACCAATACTGTATATGAACCGTTTTCAGCGATGCAGAAGTCATAGTATAACCTCAGCAGCGCCAGTTGTCTTGATAATTCGAATGGAGCGGTCTATCGACTGATGAACCTATGTAACATTTCTGAAGCGAATGTAATGAAATGTTCCTTCAATTTAGAAATCAAGTTGAAGTGGCAAGGGTCTAAGACCGCGGAGTGTCGTGAACCGTACAGCGCTTCCCAGCCCCATCGATCGAACAAATCAGTCACAACCTGCGATACTTTCTGCAGGACCCGCCCATCATTTCTTACTACAGTGCTTTGACATATACAGGGGATAGGCAAAGTAATGTGAACAGTGTTAGTAATGGGATGGTTGTGCTTGACAGTCAACATCGCAGGTAAGGCACGCGTTCTGTTGGACTTTGCGTGTTCAGTACGGACTAGGCATCAGTGCAGGTCTTTTATTAGTAGTGCACACTTAGTATTTGCATTCAGAAGCCGAAGCCGAGTTCGAAGCGCAATGAAGGGCCTAACAAAGTTCCAAACAGCGCAGATCGGGGGAAGGGTGGGGGGAGGCGATTAGTTGGAGAATCAGTAACCAAAACCGCCAATTTGACAGCTTACGCGAAACATGGAAAGACATCATCGTGTAAACGTAGCAGTGGGCGCAAATCAAAACTATATGACAGAGATCGTCGTACGCTAACACGAATTGTGTCAAAACAACACAAAACTAAGGAGGCTAAAGTGACTCTACAGCTCAATAGCCATCTTCGAGACCCTTATCTATCGACAGTGTTTGCCGGAAACTCCATAAAGCCAATATTCATGGACTAGCTGCTATATCGAAACCATTAGTGACGTCAACCAATGCCAAAGAAGCGTAAAATATGGTGCCAAGAGCATAAATTCTGGACGGCTGATCAGTGGAAACACGCAATATCGTCCGACGAGTGAACGTTTTCGTTATTTGCAGCAACGAGCCGGGTTTACATCTGGAGAACGCCAAAAGAAGCCTACAATTCCGATTGCTCGATTCCAACGATTAAGCATGGAGGTGGAAGTGTGACGCGTTGATCATGGTATTCTGCTGGTCCCATCATTACTCCCAAAGGCCGTGTTACAGCCAACGGTTATGTGAACATTTTAGGTGATCAGGTGTCCCCAATGACCCAAATGTTGTTCCCCAACAATGATACCATATTTCAGGAAGATAATGCATGCATTTACAATACCGGGAAAGTACAATCGTGGAATGAAGAGAATGCAACTGAAATGCAGCTTCTTCCCCGACTAGCACAGTCCCCTGCCTCGAACATCATGGAGCCATTGTGTGCGATATTGGGGCACAGACTCCGGAGCACATTTCCGCCTCCCTCGCAACTACAGGGGTTAGAAGATGTGGCATAAAATTCTACTGGAGACAATACAATTACTCTACGCCAGTATTCCAAGAAGAATCGCAGCTATAGTACGGGTTCCAACTCCTTATTAATAAACCATTGCCAAGAAAGTACATTATTTTGCCTATCCCCTGTATGTCGCAAGTGGTTACTGATTTGGAAAGCGCTGTACCATCCACCACACCCCGCAGACTTAACCCCTTGTGGCTTTAACTTGATTTCTAAATTGAAGAAAGCATTTCATGTCATTCGCTTTATAACTATTACATACATTCATCGGACATTAGACCACTCCACTCGAACTATCAGTACAATTGGCACTGCTAAGGGTATCCTACGACATCTGGCAACGACCAACATACAATCCTGGTGACTACTTTGGACAAGTTGTAAATAAACAGCAGCCACTCATAAACTAAGAACCTTCGTACATTCGGTGCAAGCCGCCTCACTGTGAATCGCAAAGCATATGGTATCACTATCATTTCTCCCCTTCACTGTTCCTTCCGTGAGAGATGCGTAGAAATAATGACCATCGGTATGCCACCATACGGGCTCTACTATTTCTGATTTTCCAATCGCGTTCATTTCGTGAGATGTATGTGAGAGAAAGTAATACGGGTGTGTTGCCCGACCTTTTATTGGAACGAACGCTCCCGGAATCTCAATAGTAAATCACTCTTTGTTGTACAACACCTCTCTTGTAGCGTATCCCATTGTAGTTTGTTGACAAGCTCCGTGACGCTTTCGCGCTTACTAAACGATGCCGTGACGAAACGCGCCGCTCTTATTTGGATCTTCTCTGTCTACTTTACTAAACTTACCGGGTAAGGGTCACAGACTAATCAGTGGTAAATCAGGAATCGGTGTCGTAAGCGTTTTGTGAGCCACGTTTTTAGTCGATCAATTACATTTCCCTAAGACTCTTCCAATGAATCTCCGCCTGTCACCTGCTTTTAATTCTATGTAGTTATTCCACATAAGGTCGTTCTGAGCATCTGTTTCTGGGTATTTTACGTTTTTTACTGTTTTCAGTCATGTATCACCATTAATATTAAAACTTCACTGTACTCAAACTTCGGTGGAGACAGATGGACTCGTGTGTCTGATAACCGCATGGGGAATAGAGCGTTTGACATGGAATAGCTACCTTTCCTAACAAGTTTTACAGGGTCGTCACTTGAATGAATTCTATCACTATACTGTACATTAACTTCGATTAAACTGAAGATAAGACTTGATTAGCAAACAGGTTTCAGTTCAAGAAAATAACTATATGTTCATAGACCTGAGAACTTCTTACTTAATTCTGGTAGAGAATCAGTTTGGGAAATACTTTTTAAAAATAAACTGATAGTAACACATATGATCTAGGTCGGCCTAGAAGAATCTCAATGGGAATTTGATAAATAGCGAGTGAGTTATTAACATCAAGAATACCTTTTACTATCATTTATTCTTGAATTAAGATATCCAATAAACAAACAAAGGAAGAAGCATATCATTAAGAACTTAACCTGCCTGGGAGCGTTGGTACTGAACACTATTGGAATGACGCACTGAATAACTGCACGACTGATACGATCACTTCAAAATTAGGAATACATGGATTACACATGCACTGACTGAGACTAACCATTCATCAAAGAGAAAGAAGTTACCCATAAATTCAAGAAAGAACCAAATTTAAAATTTGATAGACAGAAACTAGACTCGATGGGTGATTATTCGGATACAAAATGACACGGAAATTCATAGTAAAAATTACACGGAATTAGAATAACGGATACAGTAGAGAGAAACTAGATTCTGTGAAGAGTTCTTCCTAAGGTGGGAGTCACCGTAAATCAACAGTAGCCACGTCGCTATCCACTACAAGAAACACAGATTAACGGCAAAATCACGACGAAAAAGAACACGAGTCCAAACTATAGGGTACAAGAATTTATTTCAGACAAACATGTAGTAACGGCTATGCAACCCATGCACAATGAAATGCACTCAAATCTCCACAAAATGCAATGAGATTTTAATATGACCACCAAATTGGTAAATACACGTGAAGTGCTCGTAACCAGTTACACGCCTGATTCAGAAAGCGAATCACACTCATACATACACGTGGCCTCGTGCCCCTCTATCGCAAAGTTATAGACCACAAAGAACACACCAATAAATTCCGAAACTTGAGAATTAATATCAATTCCTACATATGCAAAGAATCTCGAGCTAGTCTATAATATCTGAATTAGAGACTTAGTTAAACTTAACTTACGCATTTACAAAATAACTAACATAAGGACTAAAACTAGGTGCTACGTCCCTGAGAATTCCTAAGGCATTGAAGCTGCTAACCTTCTCCTCCGTCAATCCGGCATAGACAATATGCACGTTCTGCCTGTGCCAAACTTAACATAGTGACGGATAATTGGTCACTGGTGCCTGTCTGACCCACAACAGTTCCCCTTAGCTGTACACAAAGTTTGGCTAAACTGTCCCTATATTCAGAGAAACATACCCCAAGGTCAAAGACATATACTCAAGCTGACGACAAACACGCTTCCGAGCAGACAACAAGAGGATGGTATGTGGGAAAATAGGGTAGCGACGTAAATACATCACGATTAAATGGTTCAAATGGCTCTGAGCACTATGGGACTTAACTTCTGAGGTCATCAGTCCCCTAGAATTTAGAACTACTTACACCTAACTAACCTAAGGACGTCACACACATCCATGCCCGAGGCAGGATTCGAACCTGCGACCGTAGCGGTCGCGCGGTTCCAGACTGTAGCGCCTAGAACCGCTCGGACACCCCGGCCGGCCGTGATGATTACTTTACCGCATCAGTTAAGCCCTTAATATGTATACAATTAATATGGGAACCAATTTATAGATGAAGCACAGTTCGGATGTCGTAATGTAGTGTTGAAAAATCATTGTGGCTGCGAAATATAGCAGCCAGCTGACCATCTTCCTCTCAGTTTGAAAGTGCAGGTACACCGCCACATAACTGATGCTGTTAAGTAATGTAAAAGTGAGAATCGACTCCGAAAGTCAATGAAGTTACTTATGCAGATACGGTTCAATGTAACTGAACAGTATTACGCTAATGAGCCAAAACAGTAAGACGACCTGCTTAATAGCTTGTTTGTGCGTCTTTGGAACGAAATACATCACTGATTCTGCGTATCAGGGATCCGACATTTTGTTGGTAGGCTTGTGGAGGTATGTGGCATTAGATTTCTACGCACGGGTTATGTAATTCGCGTAAATAATGGGCCTATGTTTGTATACACGGTGATAGCGCCCGATTGCAATCCAGATGGGTTCCATAGTATTTACTTCTAGCGAATTCGTTCACCGAGCATCAACGTGAGTTCATTACAGTGCTCCTCAAACCACTAGACGGTTCTGGCTCCGAGACACGGACGATTATACTGCTGAATGACGACATCGTCAGTGGGGAAGACATCTAGCATGAAGGGATGCGGGTGGTTCGCAGCTGGCAGCGTATCTTCGATTACTACCACAGGTTCCATGCAAGCGCAAAAGAATGTTTCCCATAGCATAATACTGCTCCCACCAGCCTGCGTCCGTGGCGCGCTGCACCTTTCGACCCGCCGTTCACCTCGATGACGGCCTTTGTGGAGATGACAGCGACCAGTGTAGCAAAACCGTGATTCACGCGAAGAGCCGACACGTTTCCATTGATCGACAGTCGAATCCTGAAGGTCCCGTGCCCACTGCAATCGTAACTGATGTCATTCGGTTAACATGAGATCACGTAGGGCTGATCTGCAGTGAAGCTTCATGTTCAACAATGTACGATGAACGGTGCGCTCCGAAACACTTGCGTGTGCATCAGCGTTGTGTTCTTTCGGCAGAGATGCCACTGATCATCATTTATCCTTCTTTACAGAACAGACAAGCCTCCAAACCGCACGTTGTGTAAAGAATCGTGGACCTCCAACAATTTAGCTCCTAGTTGTAGTTTCACTGTTCTTCCTCCGCTTTCCACAGATGCTCAAGGCAATAGTAAGCGAATATTCGCCCAGCTTCACCATTTTCGAGTCACTCGTTCACAGGCTATGCGTGATCATAATTTTCCCTTTGCCAAAGTTGCTTATCTCAACATATTTCCCCATTTGCATCCCACATATTCACTAGGGTGATCCCTCGTCCGTGTCTGCTCCGCTTACACACTTTTCTTACCACGTCACGTGACGTGCCCGCAACGCCCCCAGGAGGCATCAAACTCTGCGGTGGCGAGTGGTCCTAATGTTTCGGATCATCAGTGTATATCGCATTGCCTAGTTGTGCACCATACGTTACTTTTATAACGGTATCTTCAGCTTCAGTTGTAGCCTACGTCTGACTCATCAAAGGTAAAGATGCCCATTCCTGAATCAAGGTACGTTATGTG
Organism: Schistocerca piceifrons; assembly: GCF_021461385.2. NCBI lineage: Eukaryota > Metazoa > Arthropoda > Insecta > Orthoptera > Acrididae > Schistocerca > Schistocerca piceifrons. The sequence goes on along the minus strand of NC_060138.1, from coordinate 546,928,223 downwards.
GCTCCACGATCCTGCACGGCGGAGCGAACAACACGTCTCTCCTCTCGGGCGCTACTCACTAGGGGCCCATGAAATCCTCCATGGCATTGAGTAAGGTCGTGATGAACCCATTGATTCAATATTCGCGTGTCAGTCGTGGCATCCCTACAAACGCGAGCGGCAACTACACAGAACGATAGACCGCTAGGCGCTTCAGTCAGGAACCGCGCGACCTCTACGGTCGCAAGTTCGAATCCTGCCTCGGGCATGGATGTGTGTGATGTCCTTAGGTTAGTTAGATTTAAGTATTTCTAAGTTCTAGGGGACTGATGACCTCAGAAGTTAAGTCTCATAGCGCTCAGAGCCATTTGAACCAAACATGCAGTACACTTCATGCCAATTTGACGTTTTTTGCATCCTGCCTTCGTGATTTTGTAACTGACATGTCTAGCTGTGTAATTTTTCTTTAAATTATTGTGTCAGTGACCAAAAAGTTTCGTTTCTCTGTTTTGACAGTTGGTATGAGGCTTCCTAGCTGCTTTATTTGCTTCAGATTAGCTGACAAACCTGTTACCGTCGAGGTATTCATTACGATAATTTTCTATTAGAAACGGAAACATAAAATGAACTGTGTTTGTGGTGCAATATTGGAAAAATTTCATTTACATGTATTCGTGAAAATACCTTTGAAATTATTAAACAGACGTACGAAAAGTTATGCATAATGCACAAACTTATAAGTACAGCTGCTTGGTGTGTCTACAACGCAATTTTGTTAACGTCTCTATGGCAAAGCCTCTTCATAGTTCTAGAGACAGCTGTTGTTCTCGCCTACAGCCGTTTGCGCTTCTAAGTTGGAAGCTGTCAAAAGCGCTGCCATGGAGTGGTTGAAATTGGCCTATTGGTTTAGGAGGAGATGTGGAACCTACAGTACATACACACACGCATACATACATCCATTTCCATAATATGTATGGATTATATCTGTTGGATTTTCTTTCTGTCCAGCTGGTCCTCGTTAACCTTCTTCAGATTTTGATTTAAGAAAGTAAGAAGGGGAAAGGGAATTTTTTTTACTTTTTTAATGAAAAATTTAATCGACAGGGAGGAATTGTTGTCAGACGGGGAAGCGATTGTCTGTGGAACGGAATATTGTGCAGAGTTAGACAAAACCCAACTTTTGCGATTCCATGCACATAATTAAAATCCATCTATACTAAATGTACGGCCTTCAAATAACCGACGTAAGGTGGGATTTTTTAAAAGTGTTACTGCTCATTGAATCATCATCTCTCTTAATACTGAAGAGAACGAAGAAAGATTTAATGTCTCATCGATAACAAAGTCACTTAGAAACGGAGTCACTTAGAACAAAATCGGCTGTGTCCTTTACAGACGGAACCGTCCCAGCATTCGCCTGGAGCGATTTAGGAAAATCACAGAAAATCTAAACCTGGATGGCCGGATGGGGATTTGAACCGTCATCCTCCAGAATGGGAGCCCAATGTAGTATCCACTGCACCACCTGGCTGTGAATATTATTTACTAGCTTAGCGCCCGCTGCTTTGCTCTCGTAGACTATATAGCCTCCATAATTTTTTTTTCTGTAATCGAATTTTTGTGTTGTTCACATATTACAAGACCTTCTAAACTTTTCAGGCTAATTAAGGCCATAGAAGCGTGATGTTTTTCGAATGTACTTCTGATCCAAAAGCAGTTCTAGTACCTGGAATCCAAAGTTTTTGTTCATCTTGCCTTTTGCGTTCTTGTGGAGATATTTCCATAGAATCTTTCATCCCTCACCACATATTTCTTTCTATCAAACCGCGAAGTGAAATACCAATTTCTATAGATATAGTTTTAGAATTTTTAATATCAATGAATACTTTCTTAAAATCTGTCATCCCCTTTTCACCCCTTCAGGATTTAATTTCCAAAAACCCTGGAACACATATTTTTAAGTTTCTGACCAAGAAGTCAAATACCAGTTTTCATAGATGTAGCTGAAAAAATATTTCAGTAGTTCTTTAATAATGATCTATTTTTTAAAAAACTTCCAACCGCTATTTCACCCCCATAGGGGTTAAATTTCCAAAATGCTGAAACAAGTTTTTCTTTATTTCTGACTGAGAAACAAAATACCAATTTTCGTAGGTCTAACTTGAAAATTGTCTTAATAACGACATACTTCCAAAAACCTTTGCATCCCCTGTTTCACTTCCTTAGAGGTGAAATTTCGAAAAACTCGTTCTTAAGCGACGCCTACAGTATAAGATCAATTCCCTTTCCAAATTTCAAGGTTCTGTCCTTAGCGGTTTGGCTGGCTGATAATGAGTCAGTGAGTGAGTTGTGTACAGAGATTAACGAATGCAAAAAATTCTGGAACTGTCCACCAGATATATTAGAAGTCCCAGAAATGAGCCAATATGCTGCCAATATAATAGCGAATTCAAGTGAATTTTCCTGTTGCCTTCTGAGAACATAACAGATAGCTGCGACGGATGGCGTTAAATGAGAATTGCGGCAGCTGTAAGTTATTGATACGTGCGTCACTTCTACGGGTGTTTTACAATTCATGTTACAGATTATATGAGATTGTAGAGCAAACTTAGTAGATCACATTTTACATATTGACGCATGTTCGGAAACTGTTCGTTCGCAAGTTACAGGGGAAACAAGACCCACGGACTTCAAAAGTCTGAAGGGGTTAAATCTGGTGATCTTGGTGGCCAAGTATGTGGTCCACCTCGGCCGATCCACCTGTCCCCGTAAACTACGTTCAGATAGTTTTGGGTAAGAACTGCAGGGTTTACTGCCACGTCACCACGCTGGAACCACAATTCGTGCCGAATGTCCAATGGCTCATTTTCCAAAACTTGTGCCAGCACTTGTTGCAGGAATATCAAGTACATGGCGTTATGTGGGGAGGGAGGATGTACGACCCAGTCAGACGACCATCGCAGGTACCTGGCCAGACACTGAAGCCAAAGATGTGCTGCAATTTTCTTGTGCACGTGGCTTTAGGGTTTGCTTGACCCCAAATGTGGCTATTTCGAGCATTCAGAACATCTTCTCTGTAGAAATGCGCTTCGTCAGTGAGCAAAATTCGCTTTGAAAACTGAGGAAAACCCACACAACGGTGTAGAAATCAAGTAGAGGCATTGACACGTGGTAGAAAATCCACCGTGATCATAGCGTGTATCTTTTGGGGGTGATACGGGTGGAGTTGCTGTTCATGCAGAACACGCCAGGCAGACGAATGAGACACATGCAAGTCACGTCCAGTGGCTCGGGTACTTGTCGACGGGTTCTCTTCAAGCTGATGAAGCACGGCACTGCTCCACCTTCTTGGGGCACCACGGTTTGCTCTATCGCTGGTGAATTTCACACTTTCCCCAGCCGTTGCTCTACTCTGGCGGACTTGGGATGAGATTGAGTCACACGATCTGGAAAATTCTCGTGGTACAGACGTTGAGCTTCTCTTCCATCACGGCGAGATCCACCGTAAAGTACACTACTGGTCATTAAAATTGCTACACCAAGAAGAAATGCAGATAATAAACGGCTATTCATTGGACAAATATATTATACTAGAACTGACATGTGATCACATTTTCACGCAATTTTGGTGCATAGATCCTGAGAAATCAGTACCCAGAACAACCACCTCTGGCCGTAATAACGGCCTTGATACGCCTGGGCATTGAGTCAAACAGAGCTTGGATGGCGTGTACAGGTATAGCTGCCCATGCAGCTACAACGCGATACCACAGTTCATCAAGAGTAGTGACTGGCATATTGTGACGAGCCAGTTGCTCAGCCACCATTGGTGAGAGATCTGGAGAATGTGCTGGCCAGGGCAGAAGTCGAACATTTTCTGTATCCAGAAAGGCCCGTACAGGACCTGCAACATATTGTGACGAGCCAGTTTCTCAGCCACCATTGACCAGACGTTTTCAATTGGTGAGAGATGTGGAGAATGTGCTGGCCAGGGCAGAAGTCGAACATTTTCTGTATCCAGAAAGGCCCGTACAGGACCTGCAACATGCGGTCGTGCATTATCCTGCTGAAATGTAGGGTTTCGCAGGGATCGAATGAAGGGTAGAGCCACCGGTCGTAACACATGTGAAATGTAACGTCCACTGTTCAAAGTGCCGTCAATGTGAACAAGAGGTGACCGAGCCGTTTAACCAATGACACGCCATACCATCACGCCGGTATGACGATGACGAATACACGCTTCCAATGTGCGTTCACCGCGATGTCGCCAAACACAGATGCGACCATCATGATGCTGTTAACAGAACCTGGATTCATCCGAAAAAATGACGTTTTGCCATTCGTGCACCCAGGTTCGTCGTTGAGTACACCATCGCAGGCGCTCCTGTATGTGATGCAGCGTTAAGAGTAACCGCAGCCATGGTCTCCGAGCTGATAGTCCATGCTGCTGCAAACGTCATCGAACTGTTCGTGCAGATGGTTGTTGTCTTGCAAACGTCCCCATGTGTTGACTCAGGGATCGAAACTTGGCTGCACGATCCGTTACAGCCATGCATATAAGATGCCTGTCATCTCGACTGCTAGTGATACGAGGCCGTTGGGATCCAGCATGGCGTTCCGTATTGCCCTCCTGAACCCACCGATTCCATATTCTGCTAATAGTCATTGGATCTCGACCAATGCGAGCAGCAGTGTCGCGATACGATAAACCGCAATCGCGATAGGCTACAATCCGACCTTTATCAAAGTCGGAAACGTGATGGTACGCATTTCTCCTCCTTAGACGAGGCATCACAACAACCTTTCACCAGGCAACGCCAGTCAACTGCTGTTTGTGTATGAGAAATCGGTTGGAAACTTTCCTCATGTCAGCACGTTGTAGGTGTCGCCACCGGCGCCAACCTTGTGTGAATGCTCTGAAAAGCTAATCATTTGCATATCACAGCATCTTCTTCCTGATGGTTAAATTTCGCGTCTGTGGCACGTCATCTTCGTGGTGTAGCAATTTTAATGGCCAGTAGTGTAACAACATATGGGTGTACTCTGCGAACGTGTACTCAGGCATCCTGTTACTGCAGTACTAGTCACCGCAACGTCAACTGACGCATCACCAGGAAGAATGTAAACAAGGCAGATGGAAAGAGAGAACACCACGTTACATCGTGTCATCGTTCCATTCATGAATGTGGGTAGCCTATCTAAAAGGTGAAATGCGTAAGAAACAGCTAGCGTGCGATTGGGGGCTGCTATGTAATACTTGATACACTAAGTCGTCTCTGCAACCTCGAGGAGTGTGGAACATGAATTGTGAAACACCATGTACACGCGGTGGCTCAAAAAAACTTTTACAAACTGACATGGCACATCGGGGGCACAACAGGGATAAGTAATCGCAGAGGAACCGGGGGTCGCAAACGTCACGGGAGGGCCCTACGGTCAGGTGTTGGCTGGCATCGTCGGAGACTTTCATTGGGCCGAACATTCTCCCGGACCGACTTGATGGTCGCTCGTATCTCGTATCCATGTGAGAGTTGTCTGCTGGAATACGCAGGGGCTCCGTCTGCAGGCAGCGTTTCCGGTCACTGGATTGGCCGCCATGGGCCAGTCACATGGCCGCCACAATCACCCGAACTGTTCCCAATCGATTTTTACCTGTTGGGGTATCTGAAAGACTGTCGCGAATGATAGAAAATAGAGTTAAAACTCAAGTGAGATGTAGGCTTGGAAATTCTTGTTACCAGTGAGGCGTACGTGACTGGACGTAGCTTATGTGTACTGTTGACTCTGCTAACAAGAGCGGACTATGCCGCATCACGAGGCTCGAGAGCCGTCGCAAGATGCTTCCCTTGGACAGCGGCTTACGGCCTGTTCGTCACGTAGGCCTCACGCGCTACCGCGTGACACACACGCAACGCTCAAGAGTACTGGAAACTTCTAGAACAAGTGGTGCCGGGAGCATTACCGCTATAAATAGGCTAGCCGCCATACTGTTGGGACAGTGCTGGGGGGGATGGCAGTGATGGAGCAGCAGGTCGTTCGGTCAGATATGGTTTACCTGGAGTTCTGATGCTGTGAGATCGCAGTGCAGTGCTGCGTAACTACGAGGAGACTTAGACTTATTTCCATGTACTCAACAATTAGCCCGGGGCGCCCACCTCTGCTATATTGGGACTTAAACTCAGGGTTCAAAATGGCTCTGAGCACTATGGGACTTAACATCTGTGGTCATCAGTCCCCTAGAACTTAGAACTACTTAAACCTAACTAACCTAAGGACATCTCACACATCCATGCCCGAGGTAGGATTCGAACCTGTGACCGTAGCGGTCACGCGGTTCCAGACTGTAGCGCCTAGAACCGCACGGCCACACCGGCTGGCCTAAACTCAGAGAACTACGAAGGCAGTTAGCAGACTTTGTATATAAACCTGCATATAAAACGGTTGTGCCAGCGATGCTTCCAGTGTATATATCTGCATACACGGATTTATGATTGCATCCAGTTTACCCTCAGATCCCAGAAGAGTTCCGTATTCTAACTCACCCAACAGCCCTCTTTTCAGTGGAGCAGGTGCACAGAAGGCAGCCCGCGACCACGAGACCTCCTATCAAGTAAGTCAAGTAAGTTCTTGCAGTCCTTCTACTCCCTCTCAGAACTTATCAGTGAGACACGACAAGACCTTGTGTGTGAAACACCTGTTACGTCGTCGGAGGACCTAGTGGGCAGGATTGCTGTGGCAGCAGGATATCTTCGAGATACACTAGCTATTTTTGAGAGGGTGCAACTTTGATGTCAGTCGCTTTTCGATGCATTTGGACAAAACTTTAAGCATCACATGTAGTGGGCGTCCATTTGTAGCATGTGACTAAATAACTGTAACGCCATTTAGTAGTCTTGGATGGCGTTTGCAAACCCCGGCTCCTATCTCATTACTGATCCTTTTTTTATGTCCGATGTGCCATACCAAGTTGTAAAGGTTTTTTTAATCACTCTGTATAAGAGACGCTGTATCGTTCATTAGGCAGTCAGATGGCCCTCTTACTTACGTACAACGGCTGGACAATATCACTTTTCAAGGGCACAGCTGCTATTACTTGACGTGAACATACGAGTGAACTACTGCACGTGTTGGTCATGAGGAGTTGCGTCACGTCTTATATCCCTCCGTGGGGAACTTGATACAACCAGAATAAATGTTCGTGCTCCTTACGTCATGTATTGCACCTTTACATGTACTCGTTTAAGGCAATAAACCTAATGGGTTCTTCATAGCGGTACAATATTGCCAATAATTTAGTTTCTCTTACTCATACTTTACATTTATCACTGCTTTAAAATTGAGAAAAAAATAATTATTGACCTTTTTGTGAGTAAATTGATCTTCCTGAATGTCATAAAGCATTTTACATAAATTCATTTTAAAAACTGTATGATACAGCTTGTAAGGAATTAAGTCGCGCCAGTAACTAAGATATTGCTTGGCCCGCCAGGTTAGCCGTACGATCTAACGCACGGTTTTCCGGATTGGGAAGGAGCGCCTGGTCCCCGGCACGAATCAAATGGTTCAAATGGCTCTGAGCACTATGGGACTTAACATCTGTGGTCATCTGTCCCCTAGAACTTAGAACTCCTTAAACCTAACTAACCTAAGGACATCACACACATTCATGCCCGAGGCAGGATTCGAACCTGCGACCGTAGCAGTCACGCGGTTCCAGACTGAAGCGCCTAGAACCGCTCGGCCACCGCGGCCGGTGGCACGAATCCACCCGGCGGACTTGTGTCGAGGTCCGGTGAGCCGACCAGTCTGTGGATGGTTTTTAGGTGGTTTTCCATCTGCCTCGGCGAATGCGGGCTGGTTCCCCTTGTTCCGCCTCAGCTACACTATGTCGGCGACTGTTGCGCAAACAAGTTCTGCACGTACGCGTACACCACCATTACTCTACCTCGCAAATATAGGGGTTACACTGGTCTGGTGTGAGACGTTCCCTGGGGGGGGGGGGGGGGGAGGGCAGGGGGGGGAGTGGGGGGGGGGGGTGTCCACCGGGGGCCGAACCGCACAGTAACCCTGGTTCGGTGTGGGACGGCGGAGGGGTGAAGTGGACTGCGGTAGTCGTTCGTGGGGTTGTGGGCCACTGCGGATGCGGCGGGAACGGAGCCTCTCCGTCGTTTCTAGGCCCCAGGTTAAAATAAAATACATACATCACCAGATATTGCTTCGTTTTTATGCACATGATTTGAAAATACCTGTAGTTTCTTAAAAAATGAATTTACCAAGCTTGCTTCAATCAAAATCACTTTTAAATAAAATTTTAAAAAATCACATGTCTTCCGCCTGCTCACAGTTCACGTCCCAATCAGCCGTATACTTAACGTGTTGGGAAGGTATGGGCTGTCAACTTTCCCTTAGTCAATTAATGACTAACAGCAACGCTTACAGCTCAAATACTTGGTGACACTCGTAAAATGGCTGTTGGAAATAAGTGTTTCTGAACAGCAACATTGTCAACTAAAGGGTTAAGAATGGTAAGGGTTGAGAACAATATGAACCCTAGGATAGGCACCACAAACCAACCTGGTTCTCCTATTAGGTACAGGGTTGAACATAAATATGTAAAAACCGCTAGGAAAGCATGATTGAACATAAATGAACACGCTAGGCAAGCCTGTAGAATGCACTGTTGTATTTAACCACGAACGGCAATGTGTACTGCCCTCAACACGTTGCAAATGTCAGTCGGGGTGAAAACTACGTAATGTGTAGTCGTCAGTGCACTATGTCGCAGCTCAGTGCTCTCGTAGTGGGGGAGGGGGGAGGCAAATTGTTGGTGTTCGTGTGGTGGGTACTTCCATAACTAAGGCAGCCAAAGGGTTTGGTGTACAATTTGCAATTTGTATTTGTATCCCATAAAGGGAAAGCGGAAAAACATCATCCGCTAAGTTACGATGTGGACGAAAGTTTATGCTGAGTGATTGTCACAGACGGCCATTGAAGAGGATTGCAACGAAGTCACTGCTAAATGGTTCAAGTGGCTCTGAGCACATGGGACTTAACATCTGAGGTCATCAGTCTACTAGAAGTTAGAACTACTTAAACCTAACTAACCTAAGGATACCCACACACATCCATGCCCGAGGCAGGATTCGAACCTGAGACCGTAGCAGTTCCGGACTGAAGCGCCTAGAGCCGCTCGGCCAGAATCGCCGGCGAAGGTACTGCCGAACAGAATCTCGCACTCGTGAACTCTGTCAGCACCAAAAGAACCCGAAGGGAACTCCACGATCAGGGAATTTCAGGGCGAACTGGAATCCCAAAACCAACCATCAGTGATGCAGATGCCAGTAACAGGAAAACGTGGTGCCCAAGGTGCATGGGGCAACAGAAGAAGTGGTTTGTTCGGATGAATCTTGTTTCACACTGTTTCCAACTTCTGACCGAGTTTCTGTCCGTCAGTTACAAATGGCAAGGGTTCGGTGATGATTTGGACAGCCACGTCTTGATATTCCATGGGCCCTATGGTTACACCGAAAACGCAATACATTACCCGTGCCTAACACGGTGTAGGAAAATTGTTGGCATTCATACCAGCTTCCAGTCGCCAAAGGATAAATACAGGGCTGGTATGGTTTTAAGGGAATCTTATACCATTATTCCTGCAAACTAGTGGCAAGTTCGAGACCGATAATCGAGCTGGAAAGCGATCACGGCGCCCTTGTCCGCAGAGTAGACCCCGAAGGGTCAATAATATTGAGATCTAGTGACGGTAGTGGCTAGTCGAGATGCTACACTCCATCTTCAAGCGCACAAAACCAGTCCTAGACAATGCGAGCTGTTTGAACAGGACCCCTGTAGTCTTGGACTACAGCGTCGCCATTCGAGAAGAAACACTGTAGCATATCTACATCTACATTTGCATGGGCACTCTTCAAATCACACTTAAGTGCTTGGCAGAGGTTTCATCGAACCACCTTCGCAATTCTCTATTATTCCAATCCCGCATACCGCGCGGTGTAACCGCGCGGTCTCAGGCGGCTTGTCACGGTCCGCGTGGCTCTCTCCGTCGGAAGTTCGAGTCCTCCCTCGGGCATGGATGTGTGTGTTGTCCTTAGCGTAAGTTAGTTTATGTTAGATTAAGTAGTGGGTAAGCTTAGGGACCGATGACCTCAGCAGTCTGTTCCCATAAGACCTTACCAAATATCTGCAAATTTTCTATCTCGAATAGCGCGCGGAAAGAACGAACACCTATATCTTTCTGTACGAGTTCTGATTTCCCTTATTTTATCAATCTGCTCGTTTCTCCCTATGTAGGTCGGCTCAATGAAATATTTTCGCATTCGGAGAGCAAAGTTGGTGATTGGAATTTCGTGAGAGGATTCCGCCGCAACGAAAAACGCCTTTCTTTTAATGATATCCAACCCAAATCTTGTATCATTTCAGTGACACTCTCTCCCATATTTCGCGATAATACAAAACATGATGCCCTTCTCTGAACTTTTTAGATGTACTCCGTCAGTCCTATCCGGTAACGATCCCACACTACGCAGCAGTATTCTAACAGAGGACGGACAAGCGTAGTCCAGGCAGTCTCCTTAGCAGATCTGTTACATCCTCAAAGTGTCCTGCAAATAAAACGCAGCCGTTGATTAGCCTTCCCCAGAACACTTTCTATGTGTTCCTTCCAATTTAAGTTGTTCGTAATTGTAATTCCTAGGTATTTAGTTGAATTTATGACCTTTAGATTTGACTCATTTATCGTGTAACCGAAGTTTAATGGATTCCTTTTAGCATTCATGTGGATGACCTCACACTTTTCGTTATTTAGGATCAATTGCCAATTTTCGCTCCATGCAGTTGTCTTTTCTAAATCGTTTTTCAATTTGTTTTGATCTTCTGATGACTTTATTAGTCGATAAATGACAGGGTCATCTGCAAACAACCTAAGACGGCTGCTCAGACTGTCTCCCAAATCGTTTATATAGATAAGTAACGGCAAAGGGCCTACAACAGTACCTTCGGGAATATCAGAAATCACTTCTGTTTTATTCGCTGTCTTTCCGTCAATTACTACGAATTATGATCTCTATTGCAGGAAATCACGAATCCAGTCACATAACTGAGGCGATATTCCATAAGCACGCAATTTCACTACAAGTACAATTTCACTTCTGTGGTAGAGTGTCAAAAGCCTTCCGAAATCAATCTGAAATCGCTTGTCAGTAGTACTTAGCACTTCATGCGAGTAAAGAGGTAGTTGTGTTTCACAAGAACGATGTTTTCTAAATCGATGTTGATGGTGTTTCAATAGACCGTTTTCTTCGAGGTAATTCATGATGTCCGAACGCAATGTATGTTAGCATAGGACAGACCTGATGGGTCAAAATTGTCACACAGTGCTTGGCAGTAATGAGACCTTGCAGATTAACCATGGTCCCCTTGGAATACTATGATATGGCTCCCCAAATCGTTGCCGAGTCCACGCCATGTCTCACTCTTCGGATGTAAACTCGACCAAAAGTTGCCAACAGTTTGAAACAAGACTCCTCCGATAAAATGACATTCTTCCATTGCTCCTCAGTCCAGGCCATGTGGTCTCGGCACCACAGTTTTTCTGGTACTGGCATTTGCATCACTGATGTGTAGGTTCGGAATTCTAGCGCGCCCTGCAATTTCCTGCTTCTGGAACTCGGTGTTATTTTGGTTCTGACATGGTTCGCGAGCACGACATTCAGTGTGCAGTGACTTTTGCAGCTGTCACCCTCTTATTTTTCCCCACAATCCTCTTAAATGAACGAAATGTTAATTAAATCAAGACCCTAAGCTGTCGACAGGCGTTGATATACATCAATGGGGAGAGTTGAAAATGTGTAACTCCACCGGGACTCGAAGCCGGGATCCCCTGCGACACTCTATCCATCTGAACCACCGAGGGCACAGAGGGTAGTGCGGCTGCAGGGATTTATCCCTTGCACGCTCCTCGTGAGACCCACATTCCCTACTTCATGTCCACACACTACATTCGTAGTGCCTCTACTCATTACACTCATTACTCGCGGCAGACAAACTTACCGAGTCCCGTAAGAATTCGGGTAATGCGTGTGCATCCAGCACAGAAGAAGAAGGTCAATGACCGGTTAGACTTAACTATATGAAGATGGTATCTGTTCTTTCGGACATGTCCGAAGTTCTAGGGGACATCTCCGAAAGAACAGATACCAACTACATCTACATCTACATCCATACTCCGCAAGCCACCTGACGGTGTGTGGCGGAGGGTACCTTGAGTACCTCTATCGGTTCTCCCTTCTATTCCAGTCTCGTATTGTTCGTGGAAAGAAGGATTGTCGGTATGCCTCTGTGTGGGCTCTAATCTCTCTGATTTTATCATCATGGTCTCTTCGCGAGATATACGTAGGAGGGAGCAATATACTGCTTGACTCATCGGTGAAGGTATGTTCTCGAAACTTCAACAAAAACATGTACCGAGCTAATGAGCGTCTCTCCTGCAGAGTCTTCCACTGGAGTTTATCTATCATCTCCGTAACGCTTTCGCGATTACTAAATGATCCTGTAACGAAGCGCGCTGCTCTCCGTTGGATCTTCTCTATCTCTTCTATCGACCCTATCTGGCACGGATCCCACACTGCTGAGCAGTATTCAAGCAGTGGGCGAACAAGCGTACTGCAATCTACTTCCTTTGTTTTCGGATTGCATTTCCTTAAGATTCTTCCAATGAATCTCAGTCTGGCATCTGCTTTACCGACGATCAACTTATATGATCATTCCATTTTAAATCACTCCTAATGCGTACTCCCAGATAATTTATGGAATTAACTGCTTCCAGTTGCTGACCCGCTATATTGTAGCTAAATGATAAGGGATCTTTCTTTCTATGTATTCGCAGCACATTACACTTGTCTACATTGAAATTCAATTGCCATTCCCTGGACCATGCGGCAATTCGCTGCAGACCCTCCTGCATTTCAGTACAATTTTCCATTGTTACAACCTCTCGACATACCACCGCATCATCCTAAAAAAGCCTCAGTGAACTTCCGATGTCATCCACTAGGCCATTTATGTATATTGTAAATAGCAACAGTCCTACGACACTCCCCTGCGGCACACCTGAAATCACTCTTACTTCGTAACACTTCTCTCCATTGAGAATGACATGCTGCGTTCTGTTATCTAGGAACTCTTCAATCCAATCACACAATTGGTCTGATAGTCCATATTCTCTTACTTTGTTCATTAAACGACTGTGGGGAACTGTATCGAACGCCTTGCGGAAGTCAAGAAACACGGCATCTACCTGTGAACCCGTGTCTATGGACCTCTGAGTCTCGTGGACGAATAGCGCGAGCTGGGTTTCACACGATCGTCTTTTTCGAAACCCATGCTGATTCCTACAGCTACCATCTTCATATATCTTCAATGAACGTCCGTTACGGTCACTCAATACGTACTTTAGTCCGTATTGTGACTCAGGGGATGATGTTTTTCTGCTTAGCCTATATTGCGTATAAATCTTCTACATGGTGTCTCTTGGAACACCAAACACTTCGGCTACCTTGGTTAAGGAAGCAACCACCATAGGAGTGCCCACAATTTGACCACGTCCGACTTCCCTCAGCTCCGACATAACGCACTCTGCACTACATAGAACACTGCTCTGACCCGGACTGACACCTGCAGCGTGTACAGCTGTCGTTCGTGATCAAACGCACACAGCGCAACCTGCAGTATTGGCTAGCATCTGCACTGAAAAAAAAAAACTAATCGTGTGGCATTTATTGGCCGGGATATCCCATTCGCGGTTCGTCCGCCGTATTGCAACTGTTTTTAGTTGACGCCACTTCGGCCACTTGCGTGTCAATGATGATTAAGAACATACAACACCCAGTCCCATGCCGGGAATCGAACCCGGGCCCCCTTGCGTGGTAAGCGGTAACGGTGCCGCTGCGCTACGGAGGCGGACAGCATCTGCATTTATGTTCAAGCATGCATTTCTCGCGGTGCTTCCGCATTTATGTCCAATTTCTGTATTTTCTAGGAGAAAAGAGATACACAAATGCTGATATTTTTAACTGCACTTGATTAAGGATGAGTCGTCACTCATTCGGAAGTTTTCTAACGAGTCTTGAAAATTTTTGAATACAGTAGTGTGTCAGTAGTCTCTTCGTACTTTTTCCTACAATTTTGGTGATCCATACGTATGAAACAAAAGTCTTGCACACTTTAATTGGCCTGTATGAGATTTTTATAGATCTGTTCTTGAGCAATTTCTTCGTCTTCGTCTATGTGAAATCAATAAAAATATTACAAGGCTTCTAATAGCCTCACTTTTTCGTATTGATGAAATCAGAATAACTGATTCATAGGCACTAAAAAAGTTAGGAAATTCACTGTTTGATCGGATCTGCAAAGCGTTGTCACGCATACATGAAGACTCGACGGTGAAAATCGGTCATCGACATCCAAATTTCATCTACCTCAAGTAATGTAGCGTGTAAAGGTTGTGATTGATCCACGATAGCAGATCGCCCGGTAAATGGTGTCTCGACGTAATTCTACCAAGTTGGCTATCTCTTTCACTCGTACAAAACCAACTGCTGCGTCATTCTCAACTTGCAGTTGTGATTGTTTGATATGTAGAAATAACGTAACCGGGTTGTAGAGTCCCTAATTAGCATGTGGCAGTTTCGTGCAGCAGTGCTGCGATAATAGTTTACTCTGCATTCAGTAGCTTTATATTTCCTGTCTTATTGCTGTCTTCTGACTTTTTTTACTTTGCAGAAGCCCTATATACACATGCAGGGTGAACCCGAAGTTATCAGACAAAATTTCGGACGTTATTTAAGGATTTTTTCTGATTATTTTAGTAGAAGGGACCCTTGGTATGAAGAGGCTCGTTACAGAGTAACTGTCTCGTTTGAACCACAATAAGGTGGTTGCGGTGGTCCTGTTCTATGGCCAGCTCTGTTATCAGATATGTCACGAAAGCGAGGGGTAAGTATGTTTACGAGATCGTGCCTCGATATTCGAATCGGCCTGGTTGCTAGGATTGTCGCACCTACGGTAGCAGAACACCAAACTCTTGAAATTCTTGAACGTGTAAGGCAGAAGGCAGTACGTCGCTGAACAGTCTGCCATAGTCATTGTGATCTACATTTTGGACAACATTTATAAGAGAACAGTTCTACACTTGTTACGCACTGCATGGTATACTGGCGGAACCGTTTGTGATGCCGGCCGCGGTGGTCTCGCGGTTCTAGGCGCGCAGTCCGGAACCGTGCGACTGCTACGGTCGCAGGTTCGAATCCTGCCTCGGGCATGGATGTGTGTGCTGTCCTTAGGTTAGTTAGGCTTAAGTAGTTCTAAGTTCTAGGGGACTGATGACCACAGCAGTTGAGTCCCATAGTGCTCAGAGCCATTTGAACCATTTGAACCGTTTGTGATATAAATCTACATGTTTCCTTCGAGGATTGTCGCATTACTCTTGCACTTTTTGATGATTGCGTATTACAGGCTTTTCCACTGTTGGGTTGGTGTTTTCACAAAAACTAAGTTGATTGGGGTAACAAACCGAACAAATGACAATCAACGGATCCCGTAAACCAAAATACTCAGAAAACATCCCTCGACAACCTTCGAAATATATTCCGTGCAGTTCACCTTTTATTGTTAATTAGCTTCTATGAAATTTCCCACGATTGGTGAGACCTCCTCTCGCAGCAGTAACAGATTGGAATGTTGCTGGGGAAACGTCGTTCTGCGGAAATGTACGTCTTCGGGAAATTCGTTATATAAGCTTAGCCCTGCGCTTGCTACACTGGTGACCTTCATATCTTACACAATGAGAGAGATAACACTTCGCATCCTGTTCATCTATCCGTGTAGGTTCTCCACGAGTAGCGAGTAAATAAAAGGGTATTACATTCAAGGATCGTACAGTAGCTACTGTCTTAAATGAACTTTGTACACGGAACTACAGTGACGGAAAAAAAATCGCAGCACCAAGAAAGAGTTTTGCGACATAAACGAAAGTTGGGAGGCGTGTTTCTACGTCTCAAAGACGATGTCTATTCAGATTTTGAACCAGTCACGTAAGAGTGACAGTAGTAGCGCCACTATGAGGATACAAATAAGGTAGCCGGCCGGTGTGGCCGAGCGGTTCTAGGAGCTTCAGTCCGGAACCGCGCGACCACTACGGTCGCAGGTTCGAATCCTGCCTTAGGCATGGATATGTGTGATGTCCTTGGTTAGTTAGGTGTAAGTAGTCCCAAGTTCTAGGGGACTGATGGCTTCAGATGTTAAGTCCCATAGTGCTCAGAGCCATTTGAACCATTTTGAACAAATCAGGTGTGGTTTACATACACGCTGTAACGGTCATGAGCATTAGACACCATTGAGATTGGACGTAGTGATTTGATGCTAGTCAAGACGCCATTATCAACAATTCACTGTGTTTGAACGAGGTCGTGTAACAGGACTACGATAAACTGGGTGTTTATTATGCGACATTGCTGAAAGACTTCGCAAGAACGTACGCAATGTACATGACTGCTGGAATCAGTGGTCACGACAATGTACGGTCACAAGAATCCAGCCTCCGGACGGTCACGTGGCACTACCGAGAGGGAAGACCAACGTGTTCGGCGTATGGCTTTGGCGCGTAGTGCTGCATCTGCAGCAGCAATTTTAGCAGCAGTTGCCACCACAGCGAAACAACGAACTGTTACAAATCGGATACTTCAAGGACAGCTACGAGACAGACGTTCTGTAGCGTGTATTCGACTGACATCAGACCACCGCTATTTACGACTGGAATGGTGTCAAGCGAGAGTTCACTGGAGGGCTAGATGGACGTCTGTTGTGCTTTCCGGTGAAAGCTGGTTCTGTTTCTAAGCCAGCAACGGCTCTGTATTGGTTAGAAGGACGCCAGTTGAAGGCATGCAACCAACCTGTCTGCACGCTAGGCATACCGGATCTGCAACTGGAATTATGGTTTGGAGTGCGGTATCGTATGACAGTTGCAGCACTCTCGTGGCTATCCCACGCACCCTGACTGCAAATCTGTACATCAATCTGGTGATTCGACCTGCTGTGCTTCCATTCATGAACAGCACTCCAGGGGTGTTTTCCAGTAGGATAACGCTCTCCCGCATACCGGTATTGTAACCCAGCATGCTCTACAGAGTGTCGACATGTTGCCCTCGCCCAGTCGATCACCATGTCTCTCTCCAATCGAACACACATGGGACATCATCGGACGACAATTCAAGCGTCATCCACAAACAGCATTAACCGACCAAGTGCAACAAGCATGCAACTCCATTCCACAAACTGACATTCGGCACATGTACAACACAACGCATGCTTGCATCCAACATTCTGACGGTTACACCAGTTAGTAATGTATCAGCACTTCACATTTGCAATGGCTTATCTCGCGCTTACATTAACATTTTGAAATGAAGTAAGTTATCTAGACAAACATATTTCCAAAATTTAATTACTCTACGTTCAATATTTTTGGTGTTGCGATTTTTTCCTTCAGAATATGTTATCCTGGAAACCTATGAATGTAACATCACCACCCCGTCTGGAATATAGTACCACTTTCCAGACTGGTGGACATTCTGACCCCGATTACATCTGATGTGGCACTCTGACTAACCTACCAGAGACTGTGCCCCCTGACACGCCGACCAGGTTCCTCATCGCCGCACGGATGTATTACATACTAGTTGTAATATTCGACAATATTCAGAACTTATTGATTTTGGTGGAACTGGTGACTGGATTCATCTTTCCTTTAATAAACATTATACCACAAATTTCTTCGTTTTTGCCAGTGCCTTCGAGTGTTGTGTTCGGTGGTGTCCATGAAACTTCGCAATTGTTTGTCGCCTAAGCTCCTCACCATTACCTTTTGGTGGAAACAGGGTTGCTCGGATTTTTCTAGACAAACTTGAGATTTTTTTACAAACTTGATACTCCTAAATTAAAGAGAATTTGAAATTATTCGAAAGTAAGATCTCTAAAGCTAGAATTAACACATATGATCCAAGATTCAAATTTATATACTACAGTTACTATTTTATTATTACTCGTCCAAAATTGTTACAGTGACGTGGATAACACGGTATAAACAATTCCGAAATGACGCAAAACACTTTATTTTTACCTTCTTGATATTTCTTCTCGCCTTTCACTCTCATATGTAAATCTTTCCTTCTTCTCTGTCGAGGTAATGTAGACAATGAAGGGGTGCAAATGAGTAATTCATCTTCATTATTAATTCAGCTTCTGCGGTAGGCATTGTAATGTCATTCTCGCAACCGTGAGACACAGTAAAATATGAGCACACAGTACACAGAGAACCCTAACATGTTCACCTTTGTTAAGTTCTGAGTAAACCTAAGGTCATTGAGTATTAAACATGATATTCACTTTCAGCTTCTGCTCGTATTTTGTCACTGGCACTTAATTTCTCTGAAAACGAATCCATTTGTAAAAATGCTTCACTCACCTCTAAACGCACAATAACAACAATTCGATCGACTTCAGACTCGCCACTTTATGCTAGAATGGTTTTTGAGTGCAGGTTTGCCAACATCGGATTAAAAACTGAATTTTTACCTAGTATTGCCTCTTAGCTTATCGTAATGAAAAGACTTCATTATGTCAAATACTAACAGTTTTGGTGCAGGCGAAACTTTTACGCGCAGCCACAATTCTTAGTCGGGAGTCAGGTTTTCAACAGAAATATTGGGACAAGTTGAGATACCTGGAAAACCTGGGTGGAAGAGGCCAACAGAGCACTGCCATTTGTCCCGAAACTCGAGAGCACAGGCACCAAATAACGGTCGTCAGCTCTGGTACACGAATAACAGCGCAAAGATAGTGATATAGGCTCCTAAGATTGGAGCTGAAGACTGCTCCAGACGAGCCTTTCATCCTGAAGCAAAGTGCGCGCTTTTCTTTAAAACTGCGTGCCCGACGGTAAATTGAATCCAGAGCCTTTCGTTCGCAGGCAATGCTCTTTTTACCAACTAAGCTAGCCAGACACAGCTCACAAATCACCTTCAGAGATAAAATTGCCTTTGTAGAAAATTTTGTCGGAGACCGTGCTCCACCTCTAATCATCTCGATATCGACGGGACGTTAAACTCTAATCTTCCTTCCTTCACCTTCAGAGGAATCATCCTGGCATTCGCTTTAATCAGTTTAAGGAAACCGAGGAAAATGTAAATCTAGGTGGCCACAAGTTGATCTGAATCTCTGTCCACCCGGATGAGAGTCCAGTGTCTTAACGTAATCCATCGAGGTATGCAGAGAGCTTCTCTGAAGTATGGAGAGAATAATTGACGGTAATGAAGCTGTGAAGGTGAATCGTAAACAGAAAATATCATTTCTCACAAATGTCTAGGCCTGGGGTAGTGTCCCTTCCCGACATAAATACCTAATCGGTCATAAAATACTACAAATATGTTGCTTGTAGCCAGCACACTAGCGTTCCACCACTACTACCAATGCCACGTTGGGTATTGCAACAACAGCCAGAAGACGGCTACACGGGTAGCGGAGGCCGAGTGGAAGCGACTGGGCTGTTTTTTAGGTCAGAGGGTCTCATGAAACCAGAGAAAGAGCCTCCGACTCGATAGCTGAGTGGTCAGTGCGACGGAATGCCGTGCTATGATGCCCGGGTTCGATTCCCGGCTGGGTCGGAGAATTTCTCCGCTCAGGGACTGGGTGTTGTGTTGTCTTTATCATCCTCTTCTCATCCCCATCTACGCTCAAGTCGCCGAAGTGGCGTCAACTCAAAATACCTGCACCAGGTGACCGGCCTACCCGCGGGAGGCCCTAGCCACACGACATTTCATTTCGCAGAAAGGGCGTCCGTCTAAAAGGGGCATGTAAGACACAGTAAGGTAGTTGTAGAAACAATCGGTACTGTAGTTGTAAACTGTCGTAGCTGTGATGGGAAAAAAACCCGAGCTCCAAGGCCTAATAGAAAGCACCGAAGATCAAATAGTTCGGTACGGACAGCTGGGTAAAGCCGGAAATAAGTTCAACCGAAATTTTTTCAAACGACCTAACAGTGTTCAGAAAGGATAGATTAAATACAGTTGGTGGTGGAGTATTTATTGCTGTCAGAAGCAGTTTACCTTGTAGTGAAATTGAAGTAGATACTTCCTGCGAAATAGTATGGGTTGACAATCGGACTTAACTATTAATTGGATCGTTTTACCAACCCCCCCGACTCAGAAGATATAGTTTCTGAACATTTCAAAGAAAACTTGAGTCTCATTTCAAGGAGGTACCTCACTCATACAATTAAAGTCGGTGATGACTTCAATCTACCCTCGATATGCTGGAAAAATTATACTTTTAAGGCCGCGGCAGGCATAAAACGTCATCCGAAATTGCACTGAATGCTTTCTCAGACAATTATTTTGAACAATTAGTTCATGAGCTCATTCGAAGCGTAAATGGTCGCGAAAGCATACTTGACCTCTTAGCAACAAATAATTCTGGACAAATGAGGAGCATCATGACGAATACAGGGATTATCGACCACAAGGCAGTTGCTGCTATGCTGAATACCGTAACACGCACAACCATCAAAAAGAAGCGCAAAGCCGGCCACTGTGGCCGAGCGGTTCTAGCCGCTTCAGTCTGGATCCGCGCGACTGCTACAGTCGCAGGTTCGAATCCTGCGTCGGGCATGGAGGTGTGTGCTGTCCTTAGGTTAGTTAGGGTTAAGTAGTTCTAAGTTCTAGGAGACTGATGACCTCAGATGTTAAGCCCCATAGTACTCAGAGCCATTTGAACCATTTTTGAAACGCAAAGTACATCTATTTTAAAAAGCTGATAAAAATGCTCTTAACGCCTTTTTAAGAGACAGTCTCTACTCCTTCCTATCTGATCACGTAAGCGTAGAAAACATGTGGAATGATTTCAAAGAGATAGTATCGACGGCAATTGAGAGATATATACCACATAAATTAATAAAAGATGGTACTGATCCACCATGGTACACAAAACGGCTCAGATTGCTGTTGCAGAAGCAACGAAAAAAGCACGCCAAATTTAAAAGAACACAAAATCCCCAATATCGGCAAAATTTTGCAGAAGTTAGAAATATAGCGCGTGCTTCAATGTGAGATTCTTTTAATAACTTCCACAACGAAACTCTGTCTCGGAATCTGGCAGAAAACCCAAAGACATAATGCACACCAGTGGCAAGACATAATCAGTACCTTCACTGCGCGATAAAGAGTTATTAAACACGGTTTTCCTAAACTCCTTCACCAAAGAACACGATGTAAATATTCCTGATTTGCAATCAAGAACAACTGCCAAGCTGAGAAACATAGAAGTAGATATCCTTGGTGTAGCAAAGCAGCTTAAATCACTTGATAAAGGCAAGGCATCCGGTCCAGATTGTATACCAGTCAGATTCCTTTCAGAGTATACAGATACAATAGTCCATATTTAGCATTTATATACAACCGCTCGCTCACAGAAGGTTCCGTACCTAAAGACTGGAAAATTGCTCAAGTCGCACCAGTATCCAAAAAGGGAACTAGGAGTAATCCGCTGAGTTACAGGCCCACATCACTAACGTCGCTTTGCAGTAGGGTTTTGGAACATTTACTGTGTTCGAACATTATGAATTACCGCGAAGAAAACGATTTATTGATACATAGTCAGCACAGATTCAGAAAACATCGCTCTTGTGAAACAAAACTAGCTCTTTATACTCATGAAGTAATCGAAGTAATCAGTGTTATCGACATCGAGTAAAACAGAAGTACTATCCATGGTTCCCCAAGGAGTGTTATAGGCCATCTGTTGCTCCTGATCTATATTAATGACATACGAGACAATATGAGTGACCCTCTTAAATTATTTGCAGATGATGCTGTCATTTACCGTCTTGTAAAGTCATCAGATGATCAAAACGAATTGCAAAATGATTTAGATAAGATATCTGTGTGGTACGAAAAGTGAAAATTGACCCTGAATAAGGAAAAGTGTGAAGGTATTCACATGAATACTAAAAGAAATCCGCTAAATTTCCATTACGCGATAAGTCACACAAATCTGAAGGCTGTAAATTCAACTAAATACTTAGGGATTACAATTACAAATAACATAAATTGGAACGATCACATAGATAATGTTGTGGGTGAAGAAAACAAAGGCTGCGATTCATTGGCAGAACACTTAGAAGGTGCAACAGGTCTACTAGAGAGACTGCTTACACCATGCTTGTCCGCCCTGTTCTGGAGTATTGCTGTGCGGTGTGGGATCCGCATCAGGTGGGACTGACGGATGACTTCGAAGAAGAGCGGCTCGTTTTGTATTATCGTGAAATAGGGGAGATAGCGCCACAGACATGATACGTGAATTGGAGTGGCAATCATTGAAACAAATGCGTGTTTCGTTGCGACGGGATCTTCTCATGAAATTTCATTACCAGTTTTCTCCTCCGATTGCGAAAACATTCTGTTGGCACCCACCTACATAGGTTGAAATGATCATCACGATAAAATAAGAGAAATCAGGGATCGCACAGAATAATTTAAGTGATCGTTTTTCCCGCGCGGCGTTCGAGAGTGGAACGGTGGAGAGACAGCTTGAAGGTGGTTCACTGAACCCACTGCCTGGCACTTTATTGTGAATAGCAGAGTAATTACGTAGATGCAGATGTGGATGAAAATTACCTGAAGTTTCTAACTTACGCTTTCCCGAAATACTGCGCAATTATCAGCAACGCCCGAGAGCTTCACCAACATCACCTATGGAGTGAACAACATCATGCCTGCTGTTATATCAGTAGACATGTGTGTCTGCAGCCACATATGCAAGAAGGGGCCAAGATTCTAAAATTGCCTTTTTTTATATTAGTGATGTTCTGAATCGATGAGTTAAAGCACGTGTCGTGCTCCAAACAATAAATTTGGAATGAAGTATGAAAACGTGTCTCAAAACAGTTGCTAATTAGCAAATAAATATTCTTTAAAGGTTTGAAGGAGATTCATTTCTTCACTATGTGTGAAATGCTTAATTTTACGTTAAAATATATAGATGCCACTTTTTTTATTTAACGAACTACAGTTGCATCCGTAAAATAACACTGCCGGAAAAAATTTGGACAATTTTAATCCGATGACGGCATATGCCACCTGGGGGACAGAAGATGTACTGATAAAGGTTTCAGCGTCGTCCGACAACAGGTAATGAAGTTGCATAGCTACCAGAGCGCAGTCTATTTCTACCCCTCAAAAGCCAATTCTCACATACAGGAAGCTCAGTGTGGTGCAAAAGTGTGAAGCAAGCAGGCAACCATGCCACGGAGACGCACTCGTTCGAGTTTGAAAGCGGTCAAATTGTGGCCTTCTGAGTGGCGGGATGGTCCTTCCGGAGACCTGCCACACAAGTTGGACGTGCTGCAGCAGTTGTGCAGCGATGCTAGTATCAGTGGTCACGTGAACATTCTCGCGCCCGCAGATGAGACTCTGGACGTCCACGCAGCACAGACGGCCCCCTGCATCGTAGTATCGTAAGGGCGACAGTAGCACATCGTACAGCTACAACAGCACTGGTAAGAGGGCTTGTAAGCCCAGACATGCCATCACTAACTGTTGCAAACTGGCCATTAGCAGTGGGACTACGAGCACGCACATTTCTTGTCCGTCTTCCACTCACGCTGACATGCCATCACTAACTGTTGCAAACTGGCCATTAGCAGTGGGACTACGAGCACGCACATTTCTTGTCCGTCTTCCACTCACGCTGCAGCATCGACATCCACTGCTCGACTGCTGCCGTCAGAGGTTCACTTGGAAGATGAGATGGCGCACTATGGTCTCCAGCGATGGAAGCAGAACCTGCCTGCACACAAGTGATGGTCGTCTGCGAGTACTACGTAGACTTGGTGAGCGCTGTCTCGTGGAGTGCATTCGTCCAAGACACACTGGTCCCTCCCCTGGCATTATAGTCTGGGTTGCAATAAGCTACAACCCTCGTTCACCTTTGGTGTTTCTCAAGGGGACGCCAAACAGCGCTCAGTACGTGCAGAATGTTGTCAGACCCTTTCTTTTGCCTTTCTTGCAACAGATAGGTGATGTGTTTCTCCAACAGGATAATCCTCGCCCACACATTGCCGTAAAAGTTCAACATGCTCTGCAAGACGTGCAGCAACCTCCCTGGCCAACACGATCTCCAGACTTGCCATCAATCGAGGATGTGCGGAATGTGAAGGGACGAGAAGTGACTCGTGCGACTCGTCAGCTAAAAACTCTTACAAAACTACGTGATAATGTATCTCAGGAAAATACGATCTACTAGGTGCCAGAATCAGCGGACGGACGCTGTGGCCGAGCGCTTCTAGGCGCTTCAGTCCGGAGTCGCGCTGCTGCTACGATCGCAGGTTTGAATCCTGCCTCGGGCATGGATGTGTGTGATGTCCTTATGTTAGTTAGGTTCAAGTAGTTCTAAGACTAGGGGTGTTATGTCCCATAGTGCTTAGAGCTATTTGAACCAGAGCCAGCGCCTGCAGTGTCACTTACTGAAATAAGAAAAGTAATCGGATAGACTGAGGAAATCTTGCATCAACCTTTCTTTGCTCACAAAACTTCACATCTGACCGTGTTATTCAAAAATGGCTCTGAGCACTATGGGACTTAACATCTATGGTCATCAGTCCCCTAGAACTTAGAACTACTTAAACCTAACTAACCTAAGGACATCACACAACGCCCAGTCATCACGAGGCAGAGAAAATCCCTGACCCCGCCGGGAATCGAACCCGGGAACCCGGGCGCGGGAAGCGAGAACGCTACCGCACGACCACGAGCTGCAGACTGACCGTGTTATTCCGTTATTTCAATAAATATTTGTTAAATGCTGACTGCGACAAGAAAACTTGAAAATACACGTTTATAAAGATTAATTTTTTTCATTTCTTTGAGTAACATGAGACCCAGTGCCGGAATTCAACGAGATGAATGTGGGAAAGCTTTCAAAAAAAAAATGCTCAAATGGGCCGGTCAACAGATTCTTAACGGGTTACGACTGAACTAAGACAGTTCTCGTTTTCTTAATTTGACGCACTGTTGTGCAGCCATGGCAACCAGGCTTCAGAACTCGTAACTCTGTGACTCCATGTTCCTCTGCGTTGCCCACCATACAGGTTGAGAATATCGCAACTCTTGGAGATGGTATCTTTTCACCCTTGAAATGTCTCACTTTTTTCTCTGTTTTAGCAGAGAAAATGATATTTCTTCCTTCCGACTGATGCGTTTTGACCCGCTGATGGTGTGCAGATCAACACACCTACAGTAGCACAATTGTGTTCTTTAGGGCTTCTTACAGTAGCTCTGTTATGTAAAGCAGGCATCAGTCTCAGAAATCTTTCAGACGTTCCTGATTATCTCAGTACCGAACTGCTTCAGCGTTGGAATGGTTGTGCATCTCATTGTGACTTTCCTCTTCTTCATTGGACCCGTGGTTACCTAGGTTCATGAGATTTCTCGTTATGTGGCTATGTCAAAGATCGTTTGTTCCCGGGTCCATTGCTACAAAATCTGGAAGAGCTGCAAGAAGGTAGGATAATTAAAGTTGTCGTTG
Organism: Schistocerca piceifrons; assembly: GCF_021461385.2. NCBI lineage: Eukaryota > Metazoa > Arthropoda > Insecta > Orthoptera > Acrididae > Schistocerca > Schistocerca piceifrons. The sequence goes on along the minus strand of NC_060138.1, from coordinate 546,902,597 downwards.
ATATCGACCATAGCGTGTTGGGACATACGTGGAAAGAGTCTGACTGTCGTATTGACATTTGCAGCTTCACAGACGGTGCCCATATGGAGTACCTGCAATGCGAGTTACAAACTTGGAGAGATTATCTGTACTCCGATATGCATCTGTTTTCTGTACGTCTCGTAGTTTTCGCGCAGTGTAGTATGAAAGGCTGGAGGTACTTTTAAATAACCCTGTGATCACTCAGTTCATTTAACACATGTAACCTCTCAAACTAAAAGTAAATCAGTCTATCACCACGTAAATCATTTCACAACTTAAGAAGAACAAGATAGTGTTGTTACTGTTTGTTACGTTCATATGTTCTACACGATACTTATGACTGATGTCACATTCCTTCTGCTGGTCCTTTTCTCGGGTATGTTCTACCTCTTGAGACTCATCAGTTCAATAGCGAAACCGATTACATTCACCAAAGCAGTTTATTTGTTGTGCTAAGCATCGACATAGTAAGTGTTTAGATATTTAAAGAAGACATAGTTCACCCAAGGATTGTTATTCAAAGTCTTATTAAAAGTACTAACTTCGACCATGCAGCAGAACGCAAACGTACACTGTACCAACCCCGTCATAAATGTTTGCAGAACTACGCTGCCTGATAAAAATGTGGCGCTGCTGTGTAATACTGGTAAGAGATTTTAAGTGTCTGGCTCTTTTTGGTTGTTGCTGTTCAAATTTAATGATTTTTAGGTTCCTACATGGCATACAACTTTGTAATAGGCGCCGTATGTCATGCTGTTGTGTTTTACTGATCAGTTGATTGTTTTTGGTAGGGGATTTAAAAAGGTAATAATTTTATTGATGACTTGTACGGTTTCACATTTAATAATTTTTACCTGCCAACATGGCATATAATTTTGTAATACGTGCCGTGTGTGGCGATACTGTGCATGTCAATGATTTTAAGTATTTGACCCTTTTTGGTACAGATTTTAAAAAGTATTAATTTTATTGTGGACTTCTGCGGTTATTGTATGAATTGTTATATTCTTCATGGTTGGAGAACATTTTAACAAATAAAAAGGTTTCCTCTTTCCTGATAGTGCACTCCCATCCCAAGATTTCTTTACGACAGTGGAAGGAGTAAACTGCCAATTATCTGTATGCACTGCAAATGTACGTTGCACATTTTTTGACGTCTTCAGAAATGCCATTTTCGACTTTGTTATGTAAGTTTAAAACGATATGTTCTGTATCTTTGGCACATGCTTAAGAATCTGGTAATGACTGTATTATGCATAAGTGTAAATTTGGTTTTCTGCCCTGTAGATTGATTTTAAAATGAGTTTCGGCCCGAAACTAGTCACCGAATGAATAAAAAGTAAAATATTTGCAACTTGGACTGGTTTTTCGTTCTACTGATTCACAGAAGTTGCTGACCCAAGCTACTGATCACGCTGGAAGTTCGTAAAAAAAGAAGTGAAGCTCTCAGAAGTGGAGAAGGAAACGAAATAAAACTTCACACCTCGAAAGAGTATTCTACATTATTGGTCTGATTACAAACTCGGGTCAGATTTACAAAGAATTCGGCAGTATGTGCCCACTTATCAGTATGACATTGTACCCCCTCTGACCAGGATGCGTACACTGGTTTGGTAGCGAAGGGTGTCATAAACCGATTGTATCATCTCCTGAGGAAGCTGGCCCACAACTGTTGTAACTCGTGCTTGATATAGGGCATACTGACACTTGGGCGGAACTGATGTTCGTGATGGTCTCACATATATTCTATCGGGGACAGATCTTGGGATCTTGCTGGTTCTGGAAGCACTTCAATTTCACGCAAAGATTTCATAGTGGCGCGTCACAAGTGTGGACGAGCAATGTTCTGTTGAATAATGGCACCACGAAATGTCGTATGAAAGGCAGTACATGAGGACTCAGGATGTCTGTGAGGATCCACTATTCCGTCAAGCTTCCCTTAAACTCTACCATCTCTGCCCCGTAATCAAACTCGATGGCTCCCCCACCATGTCAATAGGAGTAACACCGCTGCTCCTCTCCAAAACATAGGAAGAAAGAGACCTCTCCCCTGATCGTCGCCATACTCGCCGACGCAGGCCATCCGGGGTAGTGCAAAACAGCGATTCGTTGCTGAGCACAGTGCAACTCCATGTTTCCCGGTCACAGTACCACTCCAAAAGAAGCCGTTCGTGTTGTGGGGTCAACAGCAGCCTACACAAGGGACGGTAATGCCCCGTATATGGCAGCCACGATGAATCAAGACACAAAATAATCAAATAACAGACACCACATATATAATTAAGGCGATGACGGCCAATGACCGCTCAGTGTGGATGCACACCAAGCTCGAACACTTACGGCAATCGGTGATACGCGAGAGTAATGGGGCTAATGAGCAGGGATACTACGTCAGTAGCTTATGGTATAAGCTGAAAATTCCGGTCTGGCAGAAGGCGCAATAGGGTAGTCCTTCGCGGTTGTGACGACCACTGTGTCTGGGTGGTGTAAGGGTCACTGCATCTGCCCTGTAAGCACGAGACCCAAGTTCGAATCCTGGTCTGGCACAATTTTTCAACTAGCCTCATTGATATAAATCAATGCCCACTGGCAGCTAATGTTTTTAATTACCTTGTGTCTTGGTAATTCCCTAGTCCGGTTGCTGCTAGTTTCCGACCAATGGTGCGGCATGCCACAGACTGTTGCAGGGAGTGCATTACTTTTTCTCGGATGCCAGGCGCTGATGTGAAGGGCTTGTGCTTGGTGCACAATGCGGAGGTCCTCCCTTGTCGTGGTCACATCGATCGAAACTTTGACGACGAGCATGTCTGCCTTAACACTCCGATAAAGTCCAAGACTGGACACTGTCATATCCGAAAGTCCGACAAATGTGAATGTTGCACGATTTGACCAGCCGGCCAAATGGGGGCCCACGATGAGGCTTCTTTCGAACTATGGCAGCTGCTGATGACGCTGTCTCATACGAGTACGCGACATCTAAGCGCCCTTCTCAATGATCACTACACACTTGACGATGTTCACACCCGTTAGACACCGAACCAGGTCAGGTAACAACATAAACACCAACAACACTAATGCAGTCTTTTGGGCGTACTGCCTGTCACAGAGAAGTGCAATTCTAATCATTTACATACCCACCGATGAAGTGTACGTGTTCGAAGTTACACTGACATTCGATCAAGTTTTCTGGGAGATTCACATTTCTGTCAGGCAGTGTGTATCCGCTTACGGTTGCAACAAGGGGGCCAGAGTTATGCGCAAAGTTCTGGATGCAAAAGAGTGTCATCCAGACAAGCAGTAGGTGCCGAGATGGATGGTAGCTCTGACTAATGATCCCACAAAATTAACGTAAGGTGGCTCACGCTGGAATCATACATTAGCATCTCAAAGCTCGGTGCCCACAGCATATTGTAGGCGTAGGGTAGGCATTCCCATTTCTTTTAATATTGCCGTCTACTTTGTCCTTTCGCGTCACATGAATCTTTAGTACGTGATTTAGGGTTACGATTGTCTAGCGTACGAGGCTACTTTAGAAATATTACAAGCAGAACACATTTTGCCGAAAGAAGATACCGACCACATTAGTATGTAAATAAATTTCTACCACTGGTCTGCTTTCTTTTGCGTCAGACTACGTACACCACATTTTGTGACAAATCCCAGAAAAAAATACGGACTTCGTAAACTGGCTGACCATTGCCACTTTGGTCGTAGACGAAAGTGGTATAATTCGGCCGTTAACGTACACTATATGTTACGACGAATAGTGATTCAGTAATGTGAAATTCTCTTTTATTTTCGTCAGACGTCATAGATACAGGAGGCGCAGACCGTCACAGCACTCGAGGATCCTTAGAAAGTGGTTGAAGTTAAGAGATTTAGATGTTCTAAGATGTCTGAATATGTAATCAGAGTGAGGAGAACTGTCGAAAATTGGAAGGAGTACGGTTATGTGACATATTACCTGCAGAGGCGAAACAACTTCTGACCTCATTTCCGCGTCTTGTACAAGTACTGTACAAGAACTGCTAACAGCCTCCGTGCGCTGTAACACAGGAACCTCCAATGTGTGATCATACACAAACAGGACGCCTCATTCAAATGGTTCAAATGGCTCTGAGCACTATGGGACTTAACAGCTGTGGTCACCAGTCCCCTAGAACTTAGAACTACTTAAACCTAACTAACCTAAGGACATCACACACATCCATGCCCGAGGCAGGATTCGAACCTGCGACCGTAGCAGTCGCGCGGTTCCGGACTGCGCGCCTAGAACCGCGAGACCACCGCGGCCGGCGGACGCCTCATTAGCGTTGACTATGTGAGCTAATAGAGCAGAGGCTAGTTCACCCACAGATCTGCACTCTGTTTTAGTAGACGGTGAGACGAATGGGATAAAAATGTTAAGGAATTGTTAAATATCCAATTTGTTCCCTAAAATATTAGGGCACAGGTCTTAATGTACTTTCAGGTTGTCTGGCTCATCTGGTTTGATTGTAAGTGACCAGCCAGCCACAGATCCCTGTGTCTTTATTTCAGCCTACTTTTTTATTATTTACTTTTAAAAATAGTTATAACATATACCCTAAGTTACAGTATCTTGCAGACTGTCAAGGAACCCCTTGAATGCGAGATCGAAAGTTCAATTTCTAATAAGACTCATTTCAAAGTGAAGGAAAAATATTAGCTGCTAATGATTCACCATGTGCATCAGGAGGGCGACAGAAAATGAGTGTGCGGGAGGTGCCGAGGTCAAACTATTGTGGGATATATGTACTAAACTTCACAAAACTGACAACGTCGACATTCAAGGAATGTTCAAAAAAATCATTAACTTGTTCCATGAACACCGAATGAAAAATGGCAGGCCACAGTGATCACAAACGTTTGCACCATTAACATCGAAGGCGAACTCTTTGGAAGTTACAAACCGTGCAGGATGTTTAGCTAGATATCCACTCATAGAATGATATTGGTGTAACGGGGTGATGAGACTGATGGAAATTGATGGCATGCAACCGAATGCGAAACATTCTGTCATGGAGCTTACCTTGAAACTGGCTATCCTTTAAGGCGTATCTGCAGATAGTGTGATACTGTGTTTTATAGACATGAAATAAACAAACATCCAGAGGCTGGATCTGTCCAGTGGTTTCAGGAGGGATAGGTTGCTCTAAAAGGAGTCTGATTTTTATACGCAGACCAGGAATCAAGCAAACGGAAGGTTTTTTGCCCAGCCATTGGCAAAGGCAATGCTAGCATAGTTGAAATTCTCTTACGCTCATTTTGCCATTCTTGCTTGCTGTGACGTAAATATTCCCTAATGCCCTTACAAGATCAGGCACACGAAAAAGAATCATGAGGGGCAGAGCACCTCGAAATTCTAGCAGCACAATAAATAACTTTGGCCGCCAATTCACCATCCAGATTAAATAACTGTATACGAATGCGTTAAGACATTGTTGTTAGTTGATCTTGATAAAAGTTTCTTGGAACCTCTAATTTCCAGGGTTCCTTTCATATGCATTTCCTCTTGAAATCCCAATTGATCGGACGTGAAAACAAATTCCTTACTGACCGATGGTATAAGTTTGTTTACCTCAACTACAAATTTTCGGGCCAATTTATCAGTATGCTGTTCATCCTCGGTCGGATGCTTTGTCTGAAATTACGCTATCTTACGTCTTCCCGTTCTGTAACACAGTTTGAAGCTATGCAAATATCCACTGCTTCCCTTGAGACCACTGTAATCCACACTGAAGCGCCAAAGAAACTGATATAGTCATGCATATTCAAATACAGAGATATGTAAACAGACAGAATACGGCGCTGCGGTCAGCAACGCCTATATAAGACAACAAGCGTCTGGCGCAATTGTTAGATTGGTTATTGCTGCTACAATGGCAGTTAATCAATATTTAAGTGGGTTTGGACGTGGTGCTATAGTCAGCGCACAAGCGATGGGACACCGCATCTCCGAAGTAGCGATGAAGTGGGCATTTTCCCGTACGACCATTGCACGAGTGTACCGTAAATATCAGGAATTCGGTAAAACATCAAATCTCCGACATCGCTGCGGCTGGAAAAAGATCCTTCAAGAACGATAGCAACGACGACTGAAGAGAATCGTTCAACGCAACAGAAGTGCAGCCCTTCCACAAATTGCTGCAGATTTCAATACTGGGCCACCAGCAAGTGTCAGCGAAACATCATCGAAATGGACTTTCGGTGCCGAAGGCCTACTCGTGTACCCTTGATGACTACACGACACACAGCTTTTCATCTCGCCTTGGCCTGTTGATGACTGGAAACATGTTGTCTGGTCTGTCGAGTCCCACGGCAAATTGTATCGAGCGGATGGACGTATACGGGGATGAAGACAATCTCATGAATCCATGGACCCTGCATGTCAGGAGCAGACTGTTCAAGCTGGTGGAGACCCTGAAATGGTGTGCGGCGTGTGCAGTTGGAGTGATATAGGACCTCTGATATGTCTAGATATGACTCTGACAGGTGATACGTACGTAAGTATACAGTCTGATCATCTGCATCCATTCACGTCCATTGTGCATTCTGACGGACTTGGGTAATTCCAGAAAGAAAATGCGACACCCCACATGTCCAGAATTGCTACATAATGGCTCCAGGAACACTCTCTTGAGGTTAACATCCTCTGGCAACCAAACTCGCCAGACATGAACATTATTGAGCACAACTGGGATGCCTTGCAACGTGCTGTTCAGAAGAGATCTCCACCCCCTCGTACTCTTACGGACTGCAGGATTCATGGCGTCAATTCCGTCCAGCACTACTTCAGACAGTAGTCGAGTTCACGCCACGTCTCGTTGCGTCACTTCTGCGTGCTCACGAGGTCCCTACACGATATTAGGCAGGTGTACTAGCTTCTTCGGATGTTCAGTGCATGTCGCACGCATTTTGTTGAGCTTAACACAGTAGATCACTATCATGCACATCCTGTAAACTGTATCGAGCAGCCTTGAAACGCGGACGCACCAGTTTTTGTAACAAGTCCTCCTTGTCCTCCCATGAATATCCGTAGTTTTTCTTAGGCAATATACTCTCATATTGCTGCGGACCTATTCGAGCTCGTTCAGAATTGTTTTTTGCTATGCTACGGGTGAACTTCTATGTACATAACTACGTTCAGTACGCGTTCCTTAGACAATGATTGACCTTTACATCTTTCACTAGAGACGGGAACTGTGGCTTTTGTTGTGGCGTAACAAGCTAGCTACGCCACACTGAGAAGGGAGCCGAAAGGCACGCGTACGCACACGCCGACTGGCGTCAAGTCTGGAACAGGATACGTTATGACTGCTATCAAGAAAATACGTAGCTTTGGAATATACTTAACTTTATTCTTTGTTGGTTTACAACGTTCTTCTTGAGACATTTATACGATAACTCTCAAACTAGGTAAGGCTAATGGCGCCTTGCTAGGTCGTAGCCATGGACTTAGCAGAAGGCTATTCTAACTGTCTCTCGGCAAATGAGAGGAAGGCTTCGTCCGTATTGTCGCTAGCAATGTCGTCCGTACAACTAGGGCGAGTGCTCTATCGTATCTCGAGACCTGCCTTGTGGTGGCGCTCGGTCTGCGATCACACAGTGGCGACACGCGGGTCCGACATGTACTAAATGGACCGCGGCCGATTTAAGCTACCACCTAGCAAGTGTGGTGTCTGGCGGTGACACCACAGCTTTCTATCCGACAAAGACGATGAACTACACGGCTGAACACATATTTCAGTATCACTTCACCTGTGAAGCTCGTAATGTCATAATTGGACTCTTCATGTACGTTGTCCGCACAGTTTAACGTGTACGACACCACACATTCCACCTACTCATCTTGCAAAAACGCTAATATTTCATCTGCCACTTCTTTCTCAGTCTGCGAAATTCCTTGGGTTCCTTTCTGCCGGAATGACAACTTTGACAACTGTTGTTGTAGATATAGTGTGATGTTTGCTTTATTTACCGTTGCCATTGCTCTGCTTTGTATCAACATCACTAACACTGTAGCACTGTTGTGAGTTACTCGTCGACTAAGCAGTTCAACTACGCTCTGTATCCTCATGCTGCTCTCACCATTGGATACCTCCAGTCTCAGCCCCCGTTGCCATCAGCAGTCAATATTGTGGTTGCATGCAGTATGTGGGGCGTCGAATGATGTAAATATCGTTAGCCTTTTGCGACCTCGCACTCAAGGGGTTCTTTGTGAGTGACAGTGTGAACGTGTGAGTGGACGTTGTAACGTATGGCTGTCTGTTGTCAACTCGAACTCTTTGTGCAACTGAAGCAAAGATATTACTGATTTCGAAGTTCAGATGCATGCAAGTTTTCTAAATAATGGGTCATCTCTAAGCGCGGATGCTTAAAATTGTTATTGAAATTGTCCTGATGGACTTCGGATTATCATTTGTATCAGACCTTATGATCAACAACTCTACTGCACAATACACAATGTGAAGTGTTACTCGAACGAGCAGTGACATTGATTATCTTATTATATGGGTCTATCTAACTGTTAATAGCATACACGGTGTGCAAACCTCAAGGTAGAAATTAAAATTTTTACAGACTGATTCTTGCAAAGAAGAAAACACCCACCAAACAGCGTTAATAATGCTATTTACTTACACAAATAGCGCAGTTGCCAGTTTCGAACCGACAGGTTGATCTTCACACGTCTGCTCATGTTTAGATTACATTTTGTCGTTGTTTGCATTAGTTCAAATGGTTCAAATGGCTCTGAGCACTATGGGACTCAACTGCTGAGGTTATTAGTCCCCTAGAACTTAGAACTAGTTAAACCTAACTAACCTAAGGACATCACAAACATCCATGCCCGAGGCAGGATTCGAGCCTGCGACCGTAGCGGTCTTGCGGTTCCAGACTGCAGCGCCTTTAACCGCACGACCACTTCGGCCGGCTTGCATTAGTTGTCGACTGTTTTTTTTCCCATTGAGGAGAAAGTTACCAGAAGAAAAAGAAAGAAAATCAATATGAGAAATGGCTTATTTAACTGTAAGCTTATTTTAATTGTAACGAATGATCTTTCATTGTATATTGCTTCTAATGAAAAGTTTGTAGATTGTAAAATTTCTGCTATCGCATCAATGTACATATCGTAACATCTCTGAGAGACAAATTTTTTAGCTCTGTTTTATTTGTGATATCGTGTGTGTGTGTGTGTGTGTGTGTGTGTGTGTGTGTGTGTGTGTGTGTGCGTGTATGTGTGTGTGTTTGGTGCTGATGTTATGTGCATGTTTATGCATCTAAAAAAATGCTTCATATATTTTTTATTATTTCGTGAACACAAGCAGTATACAGCGCAACGTAATGACGCGATAATTTCGATGACGAGTAAGTAACCTAAAACTAAACTAGCTATGCGTGAGAGATTTGTTTATATTGTTTTCAATCGTTATTAAGTACACTTACAGCAAAATAGGCCTTTTTTCACATTGGTTTTTGTTGTAGGGCACCACTATACAAGTAACTTCTACACAAACGGAAAAACAGCCGACAACTAATGTAAATAACAACAAATGCGATCTAAACGAGACCAGCCCCCAGAGCATGAACGTGTCGGTTCCAAACACGCAGTGGCGTTATTTGTGCAAATAAATCCCATTATTAACGGTGATTTGCCATCGACATTGCCGCAGTGGTAACACCGGTTCCCGTCAGATCACCGAGGTTAAGTAAGCACTGTCGAGCTGGATGGGTGACCATCCGGTTTGCCGAGCGCTGTTGGCAAGTGGGTGCACTCAGCCCTTGTGAGGCAAATTGAGGAGCTACCTGATTGAGAAGTAGCGGCTCCGGTCTCGCAAACTGACATTCAGCTTGGAGAGCGGTGTGCTGACCACATGCCCCTCCATATCCGCATCCTGTGACGCCTGTGGGCTGAGGATGATACGGCGGCTGGTCGGTACCGTTGGGCATTCCTATGCCTGTTCGGACGGAGTTAAGTTTATTAACGGTGATTGGTAGCTGTATTCTTTATGCAGGAATCGTATTATGTCCACAACCACACTCTCGAAATGTCGGTTTTCGATAAAACAGCATTAAAAAATTTTTAGCACCAACTGAAAAATACACCACGTTAACAAAGCTTTGCGATATATGAACACTACAGACCATTCGAACTGTCGGACATATATGAGTTACTAATTAAAGGAAGGTTGTATAATACTGAAGTATGATATATGTAGCCTCAAACAGTATGAATAAATCCAATATAACCAAGATCAAAATACGTACTAGTGCCTGCTAAGAATGTTTATCAACATTAGTAATAAATCATCCTAATTACATGGTAGTAAATGTTGTCAGTATGTGGCTGTGCCCCCACTATCTGATCATAATAACACACTGCTGGCCAGTGCAATTTCAACACTGTGAAGATGACATGAAACAAATGTTAAGTTATTGTAATGTGTACTGTATGCAAGAATAGTGCCTTCTGCATTCTGCACACAGGGAAAGATTACACAGTGGGTTTCTCATTCAGAAATAGCATTTGAATGTAGAGTGCTTATGAGAATATTGTGCTATGGCTCAGGTGTAGGGAAGCAAGGAGAGAATGAGCCCAAAAGTTGCTGACATCAGCAGCAGCATTTCTGGAATTGATGACAGTAGCACCGGCTCGTTTTCCAGAATAACTGCTGCCTGCATCTGGCCCTCATGCAATGACATTAATTCCTAAATTATGTCGATGTGCTCCAGACCATCAATGACATGCAATCTCAATGACCGTCCCCCTAGAGCAGTTTTATTTTTTATAGTTTAGATGCATGAATTCTGTCACTTCTTCTGTACTTTGAAGATGAAAGGACTCCCGCTACTTTCAAGCAACACGCTCCCCATTGTAGCTGAGTTCTTAGGTATTTATCATAATATATTAGCAATTTTTTACATAAAAGTGTTTGAAAGGTCTGATGGCATCATACCAGCATTGCATTGACTGTGACAGCCTTGTGATCACGTCATAGTGGCATCACACTGGTGTCATACTGATATCACACCGGCATAGTATTTTATGCTGACTGGTATAACAGTTTACATCAACTTATATACCACATACACACCATACACATGTCATACATACATCATGGTAAGATACTTTGAAAGTATAAAAAATTATGATATCATAGCACAGTCTGCAAAATGTTAGTTGAGTGGCACAAAATCTGGAAACTGGTGAAAATATTTATAGGATGCACCAAAATGTAGGTGTAACAGCCAAAAAAACCTGAGCAGATGTGTGTGTATCTGCCTACTGTGTAAAAACAGAAAAAAGATGTGTACAATGTGTATAATTACAGTAACTGCATGATGTTAAGTGTAGATCTTCAAATAGGTAAGAAAGGGGGGGTTTATATGCTTTCCTTTCTGTTGTTGCAGATACTTTTCAAGGTCCCCCAATAACCTACTCATCCAAGATGTTTCTGTTTGATGGGGGGATTTGGTTGTTGAGTGACCTTGGAAAGTACCCAAAACTAGGTAGCCGAAATTGTAGCAATCCCCCATTGTTAGCTATCTGATATTATTCTTATTCCCACCTGATCGCTCTTGCTGCTGTGGTTCAGATGGGAACATCTGCATATCCTTGTCTGTAACAATAACAAAACCCTAAGTATAGCGAAACACACATATGTTATAATAATTATAGTAATAATAGTAATAATAATTAGAGATATATGTGTGCTGGCGTAAGCTGTCACCAGCACACTGGTCGGCAAAGATGCAGTGAGAAGATCGATAGTAGGCACTGGATCAAGTGCACCTATCACAAGAGAAGCCAGAGACAAATCGAGTAGCAAGACTTGGTCAACAACATTTATTTAGGCCACCGCCTCTGACCGGAGGGCATCAGTCACTGACTCATTGATTCACTCACTTCTGTCATTTATTTGCGGAGTAGCATAGTTCAGCACAGGCTATGCCAGTATATAGCGTCCAGATTAGTGTAATAGCAACATTACCGATATTGTCTGCAAGAGGACTACTGTTACTGAGCTTGTCCCAGAACACATGGACACTATGCAAGACAAGTAGCTTCCTGTTCTTGTAAATAAAGAAACGTGTTAATCCACGTGTGCATTTGTGTTGCAGGAAGAGGATACAGGCCATCCATAACAACATTCTCCCTTGGTACAAGACTCCACAATATGAATACTTATCAATAGGCTTCTTCTTCCAAGGTGATCGCTGCTGCTACTGCTGGTGGCACTACATATTGGAAGGACACACAGATGGTAAATAATGCACTTGTGCAATTGAATCATAAAAAGTAAAAGTGTAATGACATTGGCCATGGAGGAAGGGGTAGGGGGCGAGGGGTGGTGGGTGATAATTCCAGTGATAATATCACTGCCCGATGGCATTAGTGATTCCAGGAAGAGCTGAAGCTGATGTCAAACAATGGAAAATCTAGGATGGAATGTAACAATATTATGAAAAGGAAAGTTGCTACTCACCATACAGGGGAGACACTGAGTCCCAGATAGGCACAACAAAAAGACTGTCATCAATAAAGCTTTCTGCCAGCAAGGCCTTTGGCAATAATGAACAACAGACACACACACACACACACACACACACACACACACACAAATGCAACTCACACACACATGACTGCAGTCTCTGGCAACTGAAGCCACACTCTGAGCAGCAGCACTAGTGTATGATGGGAGTGGCGAGTGGGTGGGTGTAAGCAAGAAGCTGGGGCTGGGAGAAATGGTTCAAATGGCTCTGAGCACTATGGGACTTAACTTCTGAGGTCATCAGCCCCCTAGAACTTACAACTACTTAAACCTAACTAACCTAAGGACATGACACACATCCATGGCCGAGGCAGGATTCGAACCTGCGACTGTAGCGGCCGCGCGGTTCCAGACTGTAGTGCCTGGAACCGCTCGGCAACCCCGGCCGGCGGGCTGGGAGGAATAGTAGAGTAGGGGTGGGGGACAGTGAAGTGCTTCTCGGGAACACGCAGGGTCGAGGTGGAGTGGGTAGGGCAGGTATGTGCAGATGGGAGGTTAGACGGAGGGCAGGGGAGAGGTGGGGCGTAGCAAAAAAGGAGAGAAGTAAAAATACTGGGTGTGGCAGTGGAATAAGGGCTGTCTAGTGCTGGAATGGGATCAGGGAAGGTGCTGCATGGGTGAGGGCAATGACTAACGGTGGTTGAGGCCAGGAGGGTTACAGGAATGTAGGATATATTGCAGAGAAAGTTCCCACCTGCACAGTTCGTGAAAAGATGGTGCTGCTGGGAATGATCCATATGGTACAAGCTGCGAAGCAGTCATTGAAATGAAGGATGTCATGTTGGGCAGCGTACCAATGTCATAAATTCCATGGATGCCGATGCCAATGTCAGCAAAATTCTTGTTCATTCTCACATTGCTCCCCTACTTGCTTCTTGTAACAATGAGAAATGTCTACTAGGACATGTTGGAATTCGACAGCAGTAGGATCATGGCCAATCAAGACTGCAGTTATTATTCGGTGACACTGCTGCTTGCACTGGCTGGGATCCCACAACTCTTGCACGAATATGGATTCAGAAGAGCCGCCGGCCTGGGTGGACGAGCGGTTCTAATTCTACATCTACATCTACATCTACATTTATACTCCGCAAGCCACCTAACGGTGTGTGGCGGAGGGTACTTTACGTGCCACTGTCATTACCTCCCTTTCCTGTTCCAGTCGCGTATGGTTCGCGGGAAGAACGACCGTCTGAAAGCCTCCGTGCGCGCTCTAATCTCTCTAATTTTACATTCGTGATCTCCTCGGGAGGTACAAGTAGGGGGAAGCAATATATTCGATACCTCATCCAGAAACGCACCCTCTCGAAACCTGGCGAGCAAGCTACACCGCGATGCAGAGCGCCTCCCTTGCAGAGTCTGCCACTTGAGTTTGTTAAACATCTCCGTAACGCTATCACGCTTACCAAATAACCCTGTGACGAAACGCGCCGCTCTTCTTTGGATCTTCTCTATCTCCTCCGGCAACCCGATCTGGTACGGATCCCACACTGATGAGCAATACTCAAGTATAGGTCGAACGAGTGTTTTGTAAGCCACCTCCTTTGTTGATGGACTACATTTTCTAAGGACTCTCCCAATGAATCTCAACCTGGTACCCGCCTTACCAACAATTAATTTTACATGATCATTCCACTTCAAATCTTTCCGCACGCATACTCCCAGATATTTTACAGAAGTAACTGCTACCAGTGTTTGTTCCGCTATCATATACTCATACAATAAAGGATCCTTCTTTCTATGTATTCTCAATACATTACATTTGTCTATGTAAAGGGTCAGTTGCCACTCCCTGCACCAAGTGCCTATCCGCTGCAGATCTTCCTGCATTTCGCTACAATTTTCTAATGCTGCAACTTCTCTGTATACTACAGCATCATCCGCGAAAAGCCGCATGGAACTTCCGACACTATCTACTAGGTCATTTATATATATTGTGAAAAGCAATGGTCCCATAACACTCCCCTGTGGCACGCCAGAAGTTACTTTAACGTCTGTAGACGTCTCTCCATTGATAACAACATGCTGTGTTCTGTTAGCTAAAAATTCTTCAATCCAGCCATACAGCTGGTCTGATATTCCGTAGGCTCTTACTCTGTTTATCAGGCGACAGTGCGGAACTGTATCGAACGCCTTCCGGAAGTCAAGAAAAATAGCATCTACCTGGGAGCCTGTATCTAATATTTTCTGGGTCTCATGAACAAATAAAGCGAGTTGGGTCTCACACGATCGCTGTTTCTGGAATCCATGTTGATTCCTACATAGTAGATTCTGGGTTTCCAAAAACGACATGATACTCGAGCAAAAAACATGTTCTAAAATTCTACAACAGATCGACGTCAGAGATATAGGTCTATAGTTTTGCGCATCTGCTCGACGACCCTTCTTGAAGACTGGGACTACCTGTGCTCTTTTCCATTCATTTGGAACCTTCCGTTCCTCTAGAGACTTGCGGTACACGGCTGTCAGAAGGGGGGCAAGTTCTTTCGCGTACTCTGTGTAGAATCGAATTGGTATCCCGTCAGGTCCAGTGGACTTTCCTCTGTTGAGTGATTCCAGTTGCTTTTCTATTCCTTGGACACTTATTTTGATGTCAACCATTTTTTCGTTTGTGCGAGGATTTAGAGAAGGAACTGCAGTGCGGTCTTCCTCTGTGAAACAGCTTTGGAAAAAGGTGTTTAGTATTTCAGCTTTACGCGTGTCATCCTCTGTTTCAATGCCATCATCATCCCGGAGTGTCTGGATATGCTGTTTCGAGCCACTTACTGATTTGCTACAGTCTGGAACCGCGCGACCGCTACGGTCGCAGGTTCGAATCCTGCCTCGGGCATGGATGTGTGTGTTGTCCTTAGGTTAGTTAGGTTTAAGTAGTTCTAAATTCTAGGGGCCTGATGACCTTAGAAGTTAAGTCCCATAGTGCTCAGAGCCATTTGAACCATCAGGAGAGCCATGCTCAACACCATTCATGACCTCAGTAGCCCTAAGTGGCCAGCACCTGAGTGAACATATATTTTCTTCGTTCCATCATGCAGGATTGTACAGCCATGTCACGTACCTTGAATAAGTAAATGAGCTCGTTTGCAGCAATACAAGTGTCCACACAGACAGTGCGACGACATCTGGAGCATCACAGACTGTCAGCATGGCGACCATTTTTGTAGTATCCATTGATGCAGAGGCAGAAAGAGGAACACTGACAGTGGTGAGCCCAATGTCAACATTGGGCACAGAACAGGCTCTACATCGTCTTTTCAGACGAGTCCCAGTTCTATGTATAAAAACATAATCAATGTGTCCATGTGGGGAGACTCATCAGAAGATGATGACCACTACACTCATCGAAACACTGCGGCATCTTCACGCTACTATCCGGCTGCAAAACCAAGGCTTTTAATCAGTAGTGTAGAGTGAGAAGGTCTACAGCCACGCATCGTCTCACTTTGTACACACAGCACTGTTGAACTGGTGTTTGATGACGTAGGAATCCAAATGTCTGTATTCTGGAATTATGTTGAATGACATAACTATCCTGTTTAGGCGAGAATTAGTTTGGTAACTCAGTTGCACATGGCTCATAGGTTGCTGAAATAGATATAGCAATAAAGTAAGAATTTTGGCGCCTAAATCGGCATCCTTATTCGACAGAGTTTGCTTTCAAATCTCAATGCCTATGCAAAGAACGTCACGCCATTGGAGACCGGGTCTGCAGACTGTTGCTAACTGCTACCTCTATCGTATGTGCCCAGATACCCCCCAAATACACCCCTGCGCTAGTATTACCATTGCTTACCACTGTGGCTCGCTCTGAGTGCCACAGTACAAATTCCGACTGGTTTTCTGGACCAACCACTTTATTGGAGGCTGCAATTCATCCTTTTTCTCATAATGTGACTCAGCGTTAGAGAGACTGAGTCTAATTTTAACAGATACTGCAGATGACCATTTCTAAAAGTTTAGGATATCTTAAGCACCTTCGTTTGTACAATGATGGAAATGTAAAACGTTGCACCGTAGGTATCTTGACCAAACGCTACTGAACCGATGCCTGTTGATTAAAATTTCGTCCTAATTCAAGCTTATTTTCAGCGCAGAAGGACTCATTCCTACAGATGGGGAATGAAATAAACACATTATGTCCATTCGGTGTGTCTGACTTATGCAACTTCTTAGGTCGAGTTCACAACACAGCTTGCGCAGAGATCGTGCTCATCCAGCTTAATGTCATCTCACTAACTTTGAGAAAGGTCGAATCATTGGCATGAGGGACATGGCAGCACCATACTGACAAATCACATTGACTTCTAAAACGAGTGGTGACGATATGGGTTCAGGACAACAGCAGCCCAAGGAGAGTAGACAGGGGTCCTTTCAGAAGAGATACACCACGAGGAGATCGAAGAACTGCTCATCTGGCTCTGATGAACAGACTGATGACATTTTCTGAAGTCTGGGCAGAGGCTGTAGACAGGGAGCACCCTGAACCGTCGAGACCAGATTACTGGAATATGGACTGAGACCTGCAGTTTCTAAGTGATTTTTGCCACTGATACCACGCCACTGATAACAGAAATTTGCGTGGGTTGGAGCGAGAACCAATTGGGATATCTTGTGGCATTCTGTAGCGTTTGTGGCGGTCAGGTAAACGTTAACGAGTCTGTAGACGAACTTGTGAGAGGTCACAAGAAGCAACAGTTCTCAACACTTGCACTTCTCCATTTCCTGTAATCATGGTGTGGGGAACTACTGAATACGACAGTAGGAGTGATTTGATATTTTTTGAAGAAAGCTGAGTGCTCGCCAGTCTGTTACAAAAATGAAAACACTCTTGTCATATTCTTCATGGCCAGGATGCCAAATGACGACTTCCCTCTGCTGTCCAAATCACAATCGCCTTGAGGAATGTACGGACCCTTGTCTGGTCTGCCCAGTATATTTATTTGGAACCCAGAGATTGATGCGAATTGATGGGAAGACGTATATTTTGATACCAAGCTCCAACAGCTACCTTCATGAACTGAGACAGCAGGTGTCTCTGCCGTGCAAAAAATTCCACAAGATAACATTCGGAGGCTGTTTTCTTACACGGTACAAGAAATATAAGAGCATATTAGTGACCCTGAGGGTCACACCGCATGCTGATGTTGCTGATAAACGTCAGTTATGAATGGGGTAATATTACTACCCATTATGTGATGACTATATCTAAAAAGTTTGATAAATTTCGGACTCCTACTTCATGGTGTAACATTTCTATAGTGTTAACGTAAGTGTATCTAAGTTCTGGCGCAGATTACCATACAACTGAGATCCCTTAAACCATAAACTCATGTACAATTGCCAAACAAGACGCCAAGCTTCCTAGTTTACATTTCTCTAACCCTTTCACTGCTACTAAAAGCAGCAGTAGTCGCATGTCAACTGTTTTCCAGGAAAACGTACATGGTGAGTCAGGAGGAAAGGAGCGTGCTTAGATGGGTGATACTATTAGTGATTCTGAACAAAAAAAGTCATATGAACATATGTCCTGTTATGAACAGTTTCCGAGGACCCTAATGAAAACTATAGGGAACAGGACAAATGCGGGTGACAGCAAATGAAACATTATGATCTAATGTTTTGTTTAATAGCTTACTTTTCTCACAAAAGTTGTTCAAAACGTCCAGCCCCAACTGAAATGCATTTTGCTGTTCTTATAGACAGTTGTTGTGTTGCTGATCTGAGATCATTCGTACTTCTCTTTACTTGAGCAGAGGGACGTCAGTCGCGTGTCCTTCTTCACCACTACTCACATGGGAGTACAAACAAAGCGACATTAGGCTACGCAATGCTCTCTTTATTAACCATTTCAATGCGCACTTTACTTGCGCATAGGGTGACAGACGCATGTAAAATAGTACGAGCGACAAGTTCCTTCATTGTGTCCACTCTGCGTTTGTAGACATAGCTCTTACACCAAACCGACAAACAGTAAACTAATTTACAAAGATCGAGGGTCCACGGTGGCCAAGAAATGATCTAGTGGCGCCCGATCCAATGCCCAGAATACTTTTCAGTGAGGTACTGTGTCACTGTCAAACCTCTGTACGTCGGACACCGTTAAGAAAAGGGCATACGTTCAGTTGAAGTTCAGGAACACCAATACTACACCCCTCATGTACCTATCCTCCTGATTCATCCTGTATGAAGAAGAAGTGGAATCAGTTATATTGTTTTCATATATGAGCGTCAAAACACGCTAAACGAGTTCCTAACACAACTCACTGAAACTGTAAAGTTATTCCTATTTCGTCATCTTATCCATTAGAGTTCGTCTCTGCACAACACGACGCACTTACGGTGGGCAATAGCGAATACCTGATTTAGTAAGTAATTTGTTTTAGCTCGCCGTTCAGATATCCTTTTTCCATAATCGTCAGTTACTCTAATGAAGTACAGTCGTGTGTATTGTCAGCCCCCGAATTGTGTGAACTTTGTTCTGAGCAAGTTGTTTCTTTAACTGTGTTGTCTATTTCGTTTCCTGAGGCGGAGTTTGCCAGTATAAAAATAAGAAACTACCTAAAAACCGAGCGAGGTGGCGCAGTGGTTAGACACTGGACTCGCATTCGGGAGGACGACGGTTCAATCCCGCGTCCGGCCATCCTGATTTAGGTTTTCCGTGATTTCCCTAAATCACTCCAGGCAAATGCCGGGATGGTTCCTCTGAAAGGGCGCGGCCGACTTCCTTCCCCATCCTTCCCTAATCCGATGAGACCGATGACCACGCTGTCTGGTCTCCTTCCCCAAAACAACCAACCAACCAACCTAAAAATCGCACTCACGTGTATTGCACCAAAAGTTGATAATCCAAAGCGCGGATTCCATCCGGGTCCGTTCCATATTTTAAGTCCGCATGCAAAAGAGCGATGAGTTAAGCCATAAGAATAGGAAGAGTTAAATACTTCATAAACAGAAATATGAGAGACAGCTCTCCATATTTCATGAGAAAATATTGCCTGACTAATACGCGTCCTCAAAGCGCACACAGTGCCTACACATCAATATTTACAAACACAGCCTACATACAAAAATAGAAGCTGCATGCCGCTTTTGATTAACACATGTTGTAGTTTTCCTGGTATCAGGAATTATCTCGAATAAGTTCTGTTATATGCACGCGTAACTGGTTTCTATTTACTGCCGTCAAGGTCTTGCTGATAACCGAGTGCGCTTGACCTACTGACCACAAAGGTTTCGTATGAAGTCCCACGGCTGCATCGCTTACAGCTCTTAAGTGGTGGCTATGTTTTTCATCTGAATTTGAGATACCGTCGATAGGTGTCCAACTGAGAAAAGCTCTACACAATCAACCTCTCCAACAGTTCATTTTTATATGAATACAAGCATTCCCACGATCCGTATCTGACATACGACGCATCATGAAATATATACAACGATTATGTAATTATTGAAGTAAACCCTAGTGATTTCAACCTAAACGATATATCGAAATGAAACCACAGTCTAACATATGGAGTTGCGACACTCATGTCTGTGAAAATTGTTACCGACTGACATTGGGAACGACACGAGCGCCCCTGGCTGCGATAAAACCAGATGAAAGATAAATATTTGTTTTCAATCATTTTTTTAAACGAAATAGTTATATTTTTGCGTTCCAAGCGTTATAAAATGATCATGAGACATGAATTATAGCGAAATAAATAAAACATCCGAATCTCACTGATTCAGTAATACAAGTTACAACTTACTCAAAAAGACATGCTTTTGAATATGCATATAATTGAGCATTATTCCGCTGAAAGCAAGCGAATAAAGCACACACTTAATGCATGAACCTAAATATATCTCTTGTCCTTTCGTATTATGAGAAGTACTTCCCGTGACATGTAAACGTTTTGTACGCTGTCTAATGATTCGCACGTTCTTACACTTCACTCGAGTTTCTAATACAGAAATATTTTTGTAAATGTAATTAGTTTTGCTTCAAAAGCGAATATGTTGAAGATACTCGCCATTTGTGGCACAAATGTAGCAATGATTGTGGAATTCATTTCTTCTGTATTGGGAAACAGTTTTATTGCTTTTAACATTGTATCATCAAGTCTGTGTGGTTTTCGTATCAGTTATAGCTGTAGGAGCTTATTTAGTTGGCCTACGTCGACTAATTTGGGTATTACATTACATACAAACTTCCTACGTTCCACTTTCACTGATATGCCTGAAAAAATGTGTAATGAAGAAACTTCACTTTGTTGAGCAGAAACAGGACGTATACAGGACTTCTTTCTGCAAAATGTCAGACCTTCTGCTGTTTACTAAGCACTTTTTTTGTTCTTAAAAGGAAACGATATTAGTCATTAAATGTATGTGGGTTATAAGAGAATCGTAAATGAACTGTCCTGTAATGACCCGTTTCAAACCTCCAGGGCCCTTAGGAAACGAAACAAAGCCAAAGGTGATGTCAATTTTTAGTTAGCGCCGATTTTTATGGCACTACCTACGCTCCATATAGTAGACACTACGGATCAATATAAACGATTCCTATACATCTGACATCGTATTCAGAAACGTAGCTTTCTGGCTGCTTGGAAAGCTGCTGTAGCAGTGTATAAAAAAACTAAGCAAAAGCGTCGTTACTGCATGCAACAAAGGGGAATTTGTATTACTTAATTGCTCTGGGTGTTGAAATAATTCAACAGCTGCCTTTGAAAATTTCTGACCAGACCGGGACTCGAACCCGGATTCTCCACTTCTCGTGAATCATCGCCTTGAACGCCCCCTTTTACATCCGGTGAAGTTCGTTGCTGATCCCTTCACTCAGTTTTTTTTTTTTTTTTTTATTACAGAGACCAGCCAGCTCTCTGACCGTACACGCTGAGCTACCGTGCCGGCAAACGCCTAGGCCATTCGGACACGCTTCCCCTGCCGAGGGTGGCGCAGTGGTTAGACACTGGACTCGCATTCGGGAGGACGACGGTTCAATCCCGCGTCCGGCCATCCTGATTTAGGTTTTCCGTGATTTCCCTAAATCACTCCAGGCAAATGCCGGGATGGTTCCTCTGAAAGGGCACGGCCGACTTCCTTCCCAATCCTTCCCTAATCCGATGAGACCGATGACCACGCTGTCTCGTCTCCTTCCCCAAACCAACCAACCAACCCCTGCCGACTCAGATGTTGTGATCCAGTTCATTTTCCCCTTTGCTCGCAGTCTCAATTTATTCTCATAAGAGGACGAAAGATGATATGCATCCGCATTGAAATAATTGAAACAGCCGTGTGCAAGTCGAGGTGTATCTGTACTGTTACGTATGTGGTGTCTTTTTTTTCTAATGAGGCAAAGGAGGAAATGTCACTTACATATTTCTTCTTGGAACGTTACAATAATATCTTTAACTCGTAGCAGACTGCATCCAGAGATCTCAAAGATATTTGTTTTTAACCTTGAAATTTGAGTAAAATTAGAGTGCTTGGGCAGTGTACGCATGTTTGTATCTATCCGCCACACATTGCAGAGAATTATATTTATATTTTGTTAAAGACAATTAAAGTAACATTTAAATCCATAGTAAATCATTTAAAAATTCCAGAGTGTGTGAAATTTGTAGAAATTATTGTCATTTCTGAGGGGAGCACTTTACTTGTTGGGACTGTGGCGTTAGATGCACAGGGTTCGCGGGGTTCAGGCACATGTTACACGGCGTTTTCCCGTTGGAGCAGTGTTGACGTGCAGTCGTGATCGGAATAAAGTGAAGTATATCTTTTAACAGTGATTAGCCCAATTAGCTGCATACGTTTTAGTAAATCGTGATTTGGTGCAAAACGCTGGCTCTGAAAAATGGCAAAGAAGCGAATATTCCGTCATCTCATAGAGGGCCAAAATTAAGCAATAACGTTTAAGAGAATATTTTCGTAGCCAGCAATGTATTCTTTAAATTGTTTAGGAGCTTAACGGCGACCCTCGTAATAAGTAGCTATAGAGGTATCCTCGGAAAAAAATAAATCCGGATGAAACGTAAGTACCAGGCCGACAAGTGAATCCAAATCAGTGTCACCTTTAAGGCTTTCGCTTCAGCTTCATTCACTGTGTTCGCTGGAAAGTTGCATCAGTCGTTTCAGTATCCAGCTATGGTCATAACCGCACCGAACAAACTTTAGTCACGTATTTACAAGAGCACACTGGTCCATTTCAAGCACTATAGGCGGTCATGTGATCCTTCACTCCCGACGTCAGGCGTGGCAGGGAAATAGTGTATTGCCAGTTGGTTGTATGGAATGAGCGCAGTAAGATGAGGCAAACGTGGAGACGCGACAGAAAGTCAGAAAAGAGGTGCCGTGTTTGGACGTGCCGTGACAATACTGAGTATTTAGTTGCCCGACTTGTTGCTATATTAGCGCGTAACGGATGAGCCGTATACAACCAATAATATAGCAGTCGCAACCGAGTACACTGCTCGATAATTGCTAAGGAACAACTGACAGTTGCTAAGGAATAACTGCCAATTGCTAAGGAACAACCGACAGTTGCTACGTAACTCCCGACCAATTATAGTAAAAGGAAATTTAGAGGCCGGCCGGAGTGGCCGTGCGGTTCTAGGCGCTACAGTCTGGAGCCGAGCGACCGCTGCGGTCGCAGGTTCGAATCCTGCCTCGGGCATGCATGTGTGTGACGTCCTTAGGTTATTTAGGTTTAATTAGTTCTAAGTTCTAGGCGACTGATGACATCAGAAGTTAAGTCGCATAGTGCTCAGAGCCATTTTTTTGAAATTTAGAAGGCTGTACGTGTTAACTGCAGCGAAGCTTGTGCACGAAAGCTCTAAATGCAATCGACAGTTCATGCAATACGCTGTTTGACGAATGTTGTTGTGAACCGATTGGTACAACATTCCGTGAGGTTCGGCAACAAGGTAAGGTGCAATATTTTGTAGTATACTTATTCTAGGATTGAAGAAAACTGTGTAACTTGAAATGACATGTTTAATGTCGCAATATTAGCAGAAAAATACATGTTTTTACACAGTTATCAATGTGACAACACAAAACGGTTGTCGGGATAAGCATCTCGTCAACATCAAAAAGTTAAATAATCCTAAACACAGCAATATTAAATATTAACTGTCAGAAGGTTAAATTAGCCTAAAGACGGCAATATTAAAGTTTCATTAGAAGTTTCTTTACGAAATTGTTCCTACACTTACGTTATGATGTTGGTCAGTACTACGAAAATCGTCCGATTCCGGTTCAAAGTTCAGTACTATTTTTAGGATGTCAATTAAGTCTATGGTGGATGGTTAGTTATGTGACAAATTGAGCAAAAGATTACCCAAGGTCGCTCGAGTTTACAGTGGACGCAAGTTGGTGAATCAACAACTTCACACCTCTGCACGCAGTGTTTACCTTAAGCTGTGATGTGTTGTCGTCTGCTAGGCCGCTCTCTTCCGCTGAAATTCCTAAAAAATAATTAGACCTTTGCTGAATTTTCCAGCAGAAACTGTCCCCGTGTTTCTCGTTAGGCGAGAGAACATGTACTCGTCCCTAGTCTTAGAATGTGGCGATATACACGCGCATGGTTGAAGCAGCATGCGTATTACAATGCCCTCTCAGTTCTCGCAAGAACAATTAACTAATTGGCTGGCTCGTTTCTCCACAGTTGGAGCTAAATGATGCTACAGCTAATTTCTAGCTGGATATCAGCCTCTGTGAACGCAGTGTTCACACAAATTACTCCTCTGCGTCATACAAAGCATTATGCGCACCATTTTGCACTTGACGCCAGTTCAGAGAAGAGTCTTGTCTTGCTCATAGCCGAATTGTCTCCCCATCTGGTTTCTTTCGTTCTTCACAT
Source organism: Schistocerca piceifrons (assembly GCF_021461385.2). Taxonomy (NCBI): domain Eukaryota; kingdom Metazoa; phylum Arthropoda; class Insecta; order Orthoptera; family Acrididae; genus Schistocerca; species Schistocerca piceifrons. The sequence goes on along the minus strand of NC_060138.1, from coordinate 546,878,162 downwards.
CACGTCTTTGACGACCAATACGAGCGTTTCTCTTATTTTGTGGTAACTCTCTCTACCAATCTCAACGACCCTACCATTAAATTGAGACGAAACTTTGGCTCTTTTCTCCTTCCTAGCGCGTTTCCGCCAATCGGACGTTTTGTGCCCGTTCCAGACGCCTAAATGTGTACATTGACTCTCTCATGCGTGTAACACCCGCTGGACATGTGATCGAAAAATGTGTCACTGGTCTTGTTTGTATCCATTTGGAATTCTGAAACGCAGTTTTCTGAAAGCTATCTTTCCTGTCCTCGCTCAGATGGGCCGTTATACTCGCTCTCCCCATATGACTCACCTGGTTTCCGTGGTACCCCCTGTAACGTGGCCTTGCCTCTGCGTCAAACCTCTGAATTCCAAACTAAAACGCCTCTCACTGCTTGTTTCACATTCCACTCAAACATGCATTATAGGAATGTTGTGTTAATTATTGTCGATTGAATGTCATCCCTTTTTGCATTTCATACTGCTAGGCAAATTTGTTCATTACCACCGAATTAAGTTACATGCCATTTTCACCTTCCCGTTGCGATGTATAATGCTCTCATGTAAGGTGCGAATCTTTTCTTCATTTATTCTGCCACCTTACAACATGTTTGAAAAACGTCACCTGAGTGTCTGGACAGCTCGAAGCCGGGCAAAGTGTCACTGCTTTGGCCATAGTAATTGGTGTGTTCAAATGCGTCAGATCACTATTGTAAAAGGTCACTGAATGTAGAAATGCTATGCAAAAGCATGCCGGTGGCCATAGCTGGACCACTACACCACAAGAGGATCGATACGTGGTCCTAGTGGCAGAAAGGAACAGACATCTCACTCGTGGGCAGATCGCTGCAGACCTTCCAGCCACTGGTGGTATACGAGACTCGCCAGAATCATTCCACAGCAGTTAAATCAGGCAGTATTGTACGCTCAGAAGCATACTAAATGCATCCCACTTCAACCACGCCATCGTTGAGAAAGATTTCGTTGGTATAGGGAGCATATTGGTCGGAGTAAGCAAAAGTGGTCCAGAGTGAGGTTCTCCGACGAATCCCACATCACTGTGTCAAGTGACTCTGGCTACCAGGTAGTGTGGAGAGAGAGGGGTACAGGCTACACACTACAGAATGCTCATGAACGTCATCGGCGTGGTCTACGCGTTACAGTGTGGGCAGGCATTATGCACAATAGCCGAACACAGCTCCATATCTTTGGGGGAGGTACCGTTACAGCACAGTGGTATTGCAAGGAGATTATTCTGGATCATGTCTGGCTCTTAGGGGTGCAGTAGGTTCCAACTTCCTGTTTACGGACATCAGTCCCCGCCCACATAGGACCACTCAAGCTTCGGACGCGCTGGAAAGTGAAGACATTGAATATATGGAACAGTCTGCATACTTCCCGGATGCATGCCTGGCCTGCTCGTGGCAGATGCGTTTCTCTACGAACACCCCCTCTCAGAAGCGTGCAAGACCTGAAAACAGTCTTGAGACGGGAGAGGGACAATATCCCCCACGGGCTTCTTGGCAATTTGGTAGCCACCACGAATAACACGTGCCAAATGTATATTAGTGCCTGAGGAGGACATATTCCTTACTGACAGTCCGATATTAACCTTTATATTGGTAGTCTGATCAGTGTCAGAGATAACGATATTTGTGTCTGTTATCCTCCTTTTCCATGTGGTGAAATCTGTACCATTTTTCGTTATAAATACGATTATAACACTCTACATCTACTACACATGCAAAATGTTTTAATGTCTTCCACCACTGCTGTGATTATTCCTGTCCAACAAAGTCTCTGTTCCTTAGCAATTGTCAAGCAGTGTATAAGGGGCGAACAAAACTTTTCGTCTGAGGGTGTTCCTGCAACGTATATGCAACCCATCGCGACCAGGACGCTAGTATACACTGATGAATCAGAATATTATGACTATCTACCTAACAGCTGGTATGTCCTCCTTTGACACGGATAAGAGCAGCAACGCGTCGTGGCATGAAAGCAAAGAAGCCTTGGTAGGTCGCTGGAGGGAGTTGCCACGACATCTACACACACAAATCACCTGATTCCCGCAAATTTTGGAGAGAGGACGATGAGCTCTGACGCCACATTCAGTCACATCCCAGATGTATTCGACTGGGTTCAGATCTGGCGAATTGGAGGGGAGGGGGGGCACCACGTCAATTGCGATGCGGCACTGTGTTCCTCCAACTGCTACGTCACACTTCTGGGCTTATGACATGGCGCATTATGTTTCTGAAAACTGCTACTGCCATCGCGAAACATGATCTTCATAAATGGATGTACGTGGTCTGCAGTCAGTATAAGAAACTCCTTGGCCCTCATTGTCTCTGTCTCGCAGTACAGGTGTCAAGGAGCTGTTATCCTGGAAGACAACAGAGTCGCGCCCTCCCATCGACATGATGAAGAAGGTATCAGGATTCATCAGACCACGCAACACTTTGCCACTGCGCTAAATTCCAGTGCCAATGGTCACGAGTCCATTTCAGTCGTAGTTGCCTATATCGTGGTGTTACCAGTGGCACGTGCATGGGTCATCGACTGCAGAGGTTCAGCGTTAGGAGTGTTCGGTGCATTGCGTGTTCAGACAGACTTGAGGTCTCACCAGCATTAAAATCTGATGTCAGTTCCACCACAGTTCGCGGCCTGTCCTGTTTTACCAGTCTGCCCAGCCTACGACGTCCAGCATCTGTAACGAGGGATGGCGCCCAACGCCATGACGTCTGGACATGCTTTCACCATGGTTTCGCAACGTCTAGAAGACACTCACCACAGCACTCCTCGAACAACCGGCAAGCCTTGCAGTTTCCGAAATGCTGGTGCCGAGCTTCCGGGCCATCATCATCTGCCTCGGTCAAACTCAGATAGATCACACACTTTCCCCAATCTACACACGGACAGCACATTCACTGATATTACAAGGACCCTGCCTGTGTCTCACTTGGAGTCAATCCTTGCCAGGCGACGCTGCCGTCGCCGGGACGGGTTTATATCGATAGTAGGTCGGTGATCATAATGTTCTTAGAAGTGGGTTTAGTGCGCCTTCGAACGGAAACTTTTTGATCGCTCCTTATACGACGGCGTGAGAATTGCGGTCGTAAAAAAATCTGACAGGGACCGGTGACTTGTGTCGGACCTTATCAATTAAAATCGATTAAAACTCGACCAGAAATTGCTGCAGGTGCATTGCTAAGCTGCATTGCTAAGGAAACTTTATGCATGCTCATTTGGAGCGAGGCGTAGAGTGCACCCTCTGCATAATTACCATTTAACCTGCTGTGTGTGGAGGGTTCAGTTTAAGTCGGAAATGGTTGGGTGATATTTTCGAAGTGTTTCTCATAGCATGTCTTGTAAACACTCATTCATGGCTACTGTGAACATGAACCAGGTTGTTTATGTGAACATTTTAGGTGACGAAGTGTTGCCCTTTCCTCTACATCCTGTACATATTCGTGATGAATAAGCTGTTGGCACTCCCGTCATCCAAGACAGGAAAAACCGGGATCACAGAGCTGCACCCATACGTTCCTGGTTTGACGAACACTGAGGCACCCTGTTGCACAACGACTGGCCCACTAAATCACCCCACCTAAATGCTATAGAACATGTCTGCGTCTATTGAGAACGGAAGGTGAAAGAGGCACATCAAAATCCCCGCAGTTTGATGTCCCTGTGGGATCGATATGTGACTTACGGGGATCTTCACTCTGTTTGGCCCCAAAGAAGCATGTTCTTTGAGAATTTTTTTCTCGGGATGCGTTATAGATATCAATTTCAAATTTGGTCAAAATGTTTATTGATATTTTCTGTACAAACTGGAATTTTTTAGATCGGAAATGTTGAAGAATAAAGGCGGAAGTGCCGTCGGAACGAAACAAAATTTCGGTGTAGACCTCCACGCGCGGTATGTCACAGGTCAGCCGACTCGTCAGAAATCAAAATTGAGTTGACGTTAGCGAAGTATGTAAGATTCTTTAGGAGTTGTACCTCGCTTAAGTTATTTAGACCATATGAAACAAAATGGCAGCCATTTGAAAAAAATAGGGTTTTTTCATCGACTTCATCGGCCAAGTAAAAATATTTACAGTTGATGGATCGGAATAAAAGTAGTACACTCCTAGACAATTTAGTTAGCTTTGTCGGAGACAAATAATCATACCAGTCGGTTCAGTAGATTTGAAGTTACCATACCGCGCGATAAAAAAGTCATTTCGAGAAAAACACGTTTGAAGTTTTGACTACATATAACTGCAGTATTATGCAACTTACGTTCAATCTGCTATTCCGGGACCGTAAACTAGTCCCTCCTCTTCCTCATAGAGGGCGTTCTGCTCGATCTGGGCCATCCTGCGCTGCTCCAAAGCCGCTCGTACGGCCGGTGACAAGCGGTTTTCTGCCGCTTGAATCCGGTGGTCATCCGAATGCTTGGCGAACTGCGTCGAATAGAGTCCCAGGGTGACGTCCATCGTTGTCATGGTCTTCAGAATTGCTGAATACCCTTCGCTGAAGCTGCTCACTGCCAGGAAAGTCACAATCTCCACACTCTTCACACCGGTAACCGTGATAGCGTTACGGAGATGTTTAATAAACTCAAGTGGCAGACTCTGCAAGAGAGGCGCTCTGCATCGCGGTGTAGCTTGCTCGCCAGGTTTCGAGAGGGTGCGTTTCTGGATGAGGTATCGAATATATTGCTTCCCCCTACTTATACTTCCCGAGGAGATCACGAATGTAAAATTAGAGAGATTAGAGCGCGCACGGAGGCTTTCAGACAGTCGTTCTTCCCGCGAACCATACGCGACTGGAACAGGAAAGGGAGGTAATGACAGTGGCACGTAAAGTGCCCTCCGCCACACACCGTTGGGTGGCTTGCGGAGTATCAATGTAGATGTAGATGTAGATGTATACCAGAATGCAAATGGTTGGGAGCTAATTTCCAAACACACGTTCAAACTTTCATTTGACTTTTGTGTGTTTCCTCCCAAGCACCGGTACAATAACTCGTCCTCCGAAAGAAAGAAACTGGTGCGTGAAAAAGGTCGATTTCAGGCAAGTGCATCTTTTTGTTCAACCGCGAATAACAAACATTTCCGTTCCGTATTCGGGAAAACCGTTTCAGGGGTGGATTCGAAATACTTTTATGGATCCAAAAATGCAATTTAAAAAGAATCGATTTTTTGAACCAAAAGATAGTAAACCTCCCCTTAAGTCTGACGGACAGGCTAAGTAGCAATCTGTGGCTGCTGACGATTCTGTGGTGTATGGGCAGTTGTCTTCGCTGAGTGACTGTGGGAAGGTGCAAGATGACTTAGACAAAGTTTATAGTTGGTATGATGAGTAGCAGCTTGCTCTAAATATAGAAAACTACAATCTAATGCAGATCAGTGGATAAAATAATCCCATAATGTTTCTGTACAACAGTAGTAGTATGGTGCTTAACACAGTCGCTGTGTTCATCTTGGCGTGACGTTGCAGAGCGATATGTGATGGAACGAGCCCATCATGTTGGTTGTAGGGAAGGGGAATGGTCGACTTTGGTTCATTGGGAGAATTTTAGGAAACCCGCACATAGATCGTAAAGAAACCCGCACATAGATCGTCAGTGCGACCCATTCTTGAGTACTGCTGGAGTTTCGGGACTCACACCAGGTCGGATTTAACAAAAACAGCGAAGCAGTTCAGATGCGGTTCGAAGAACACGCAAGTATTGCGGAGATACTTAGTGTAGCCGGCCGTTGTGGCCGAGCGGTTCTAGGCGCTTCAGTCTGGAACCGCGAAACCGCTACGGTCGCAGGTTCGAATCCTGCCTCGGGCATGGACCTTTGTGATGTCCTTAGGTTAGTTAGGTTTAATTAGTTCTAAGTTCTGGGGGACTGATGACCTCAGATGTTCAGTCCCATAGTGCTCAGAGCCATCTGAACCATTTGAACTTAGTGGGAATCCCTGTTTGGAAGACGACGCTCTTTTCGCGGAACACCAATGAGAAAATTTATAAAACCAGATTTGTAAACGACCGCCGCCAGTTTTGTAAAGATCTCTTCTCTACCGCTGTGGAGGCCGAGTTGCCACTGTTGTTACGGCAGGCCGAGTTTGTGAGTTCATGAAACGACTTCTGGTGTAGTACACCGCTAACAAGGGGAGGCCGCCAATTGTGAAATTCAGATTCGATTGATACTGCGCATAATAAAAGCTCATGGCCAGAGGTGTAATGTGGCAAAGCACCAAGATGCACTTCTCAGCCGTTATCGAGAAAAATCGACAGTTAAAAGAAACCGTTCCCGTGAAATACTCTACGATTCATAATTTTCCACAGCGTCGTGGCGCAGCGGTACGCGCTCGGGTTCGTAATCCGAAGGTCGCCGCATCGAATCTCGCGCCATGCAACATTTTTTTTATTATTAGTTTATTGTAATTCAAATATAACATGCATATATATATATATATATATATATATATATATATATATATAAACTATTAATGAATTGCTTATGCATGTTAGTGAAGGCGGATCGCTCTCCAATTGTACCACCTCCATTTTTCCGTTTGTTTAACAGGGTGTACCAAAGCTCTCACGTCCGCACTGATTTTCGACGATGTTATAAGTTGCGCTAGGGACCGCATCTACCTTCTTTCGAAGTTGGCAGGCAACTACGCTGTTATGCGGCGGCTCGTTTCGGCCCATCCAACGTCTGTCCTTCAAGTGTAACGAGCGGGTAATGGAGTTTATATTTCATACCTGCCACAGCAAATTTGTGCTCGTGGGGTTTCTATTCTAATTCGAACGTTTGACTTACGCTATACGTATTCGTTTCGGAATATCGTTTCTACGTCCTCCGTTAACTATACGTGGTTAACATTATGAAGACGATTAATAACATTTGTGAAATACAACTTTGTTTGGGGAAAACATAATGATGTTCGAAGTCGCCAGTTTTTCCACGACAAACGACTTTCAACAACTTATTATATGCATAATTGTTGCAACTGATTGCCGGGAATTATATATATATATATATATATATATATATATATATATATATATATGTGTGTGTGTGTGTGTGTGTGTGTGTGTGTGTGTGTGTGCATATATATATATATATATATATATATATATATATATATATACACACACACATTTGAATTACAAAAAACAAATACTAAAAAAGAAGTTGCATGAGATTCGATCCGGCGACCTTCGGATTACGAACCCGAGCGCTTACCGCTGCGCCACGACGCTGTAGAAAATTCTTCGTCGTAGAGAGTATTTCACAGCAACGGTTTATTTTTAACTGTCGATTTTCTCGACAACGGCTGAGAAGTGCATCTCCGTGCTTTGCCACATTACACCTCTGGCCATGAGCTTTTATTATGCGCAGTATGAATTGAATCTGAATTTCACAATTGGAGGCCTCCCCTTGTAAGACATTTTCTCGCTGCCGTTATTACACAGCTATTCCCCAGGATCACGTAACAGGATAGGAGAGCGAAGGTTCTACAACACTCCAATAAATTAATAACAGAGTCACACTAATGAGTTAAAAGGTTTACTTATGTGTGTGACTTGTCGAATAATGAAGTCTGCAACATTGCTTGTAATATAACACAATAGAAAGGCCCTCAATGGCTAAGTGCAACTAATTGTAGGTAAACGTCACAGTACATAGAAAATGAAATTTACAACAAGTGTCTGTTGACTTCTAAGGGTTCACTAAATGACGTTCCCTGTCTGCCCTGGACGATAATCTATAACCAAGTGGGCGAGAGCTGCTCTTCTATCTTCCGAGTAGGCGTCCGTCCGTTATCCGGTCATTGGCGGATAGTACTCGGCCGGCAATTGGCTGTTGGAACTCGCGCAAGTGGAGAGTCTCTGTGGCGCTGCCACCATCCCACATCTTTCCGCCTGTGATGCATTTTCCCTGGCTTTGTCTTTTTCTGGCGACACAGCAACCAGCATTTGAAACTGGCTGCAGATTCCACTACCAAAACGAAGATAAGATAAGAGAAATTAGGGCTTATCTGGAGGCATATAGACAATCGTTTTTCTCTAGCTCTAAGAATGGAACAGGAAAGAAAGTGACTAGTAGTGTTACAAGGTACTCTCCACCACGCACCATACGGTGGCTTGCGGAGTAAGTATGTAGATGTAGATGCAGATGTAGACGTAGTTGGATATGGCGTACCTGGAAAACCACCTGTGCTCTCTTTCTCGTCCAACTGATACTGTCATCGAGGCTGGAGACAGTGTCACACGATATTAGCTTGACATATCTTGGAAGTGATTAATTTATTGTCCGATATGCATCATGGCACCGTATCTTTCTCGAAAATTTAAGGACCTCGAACGGCAAATTTCTCACGATGCATTGTGGTTCACCAGTTTAGTTTACATTTTGCCTCTCCAGAGTCGTGATAAACGTCTCGCACTGCTTCATTTCCTTTAACGTCAGCGTATTTTTCCTCTCAACTGACTTTTCCGCTTACAACTAACGTAAATTCAACCGCTGTAATGTTAATGAGTACTGTTCCTAGAAAGGAAAAACGGTAATTCCTATAATACTATCAAACAAAATAAATTATCGAAAGACAGACTAAGATAAAGGCGCAGAGACATAACCATTAATAACATAGTCTGATAGTTTTACTTCCTGTTTCACTGCCGTCAGCTTACATTTACGACTGGTAGAGTATTCGCGTATGCTGGTCTTGTTTTACACTTTTATGTTTATAATAGCTCTTAAGAAATGTTGCCCAAGAGTTCTTTTCATTAGTTACAAAGTAATTCAAGGATTTACTATTTCTGTATACTGTTTTTTCATCATTCAACTCCACAGAACTTCTCTTCCGTATCTTGCAGGACCTGAATTCCTGGAAGAAAGGCTAATGCGTGTAATAGTCGATTTGTTTCTTATTAGGGGAGACAATGGTACTGTGGAACGCTTTCAGATTTTTTCCTCCACACAGCCCTGTAATAGATTTTATTGTATTTTCTTACTCCATTTTGAAATGATAGCGTTCGTTTCATGTGTGCAGCGGTCTTTTTCTAAAATTACGAAAATTACTTCAAAAAAGTAGTAAACGTTTTCCAGAAGTGAAGAACTGTTTGAAAGTACAACATGGTCATGTACCTAGGAACAAGTACTCGATTGAAATTTAAAGATGTTTCACTCGAGAAAATCTTTTCAGTACTGTACGTAATAGTGTGTTACATTATTACGCTCTGCACACCAATAACTGTAAGTGAAATCAAATTAAGAAGAAGTATTGTTGTAAACCAGATACAACTAAACGCATTTCGAAATAGACGTTACTGGTGACTAATACAAATTTCCATCACCAAGGCAGTTAAAATGGTTAGTGCGTTAACCGTTCCAGACCTGCATTTTTTTCTGGAGGAAGGAAAATTTTTGTTTATGTGGTAATGCTCTTAGATGACAGTTTAGTGATTTTAGACGTAAGATTTAAACAAAAATATATACCCGTTTTCAAAACATACTTTGTACACTTGGCTTCATTTCATGGACTAAAGTAACTGATTATGAAATATTCTTTATTGTAACATATAGTAAAACAGTCATTCATCAATTAGCTTGCAAAATAACAGTAACAATGTTCATTTATAGAGTGGGATATAGCGACCAACCACATCCGTGTATTCTGGTGGTAACGACCTGCTGCGCACTGCCACATTGACTTGATATTTTCATAGTGATACCCAACAGCTGGCAGCACTTGTGCAGGATAAAATGCTTGAATATTCACAAATGTGAACCTCAGATTTCCATTGGCAAAAAATGATTTTGTTACAGCTAAGACACAGTAAAAGTTAATGTACACAATTGTAGCCAGAGGGTCTCAAAAGATTAAAGAAACTCAGTTGATTTACAAGTTCCACGTGTACCGTAATTGAAGACTTTCTTCCACTTCGAGGTACAAGATGGTGGACGACGGCCGATGTGCGGTTTAATCGTTCACACGTTACGTAACTAATTTTAAAACTATACTGAATCTTACTCACTATAAATCTCTGTACCTTAATAATTTCTCTATATGAAAGGCAGTGACCCGATTGACTCACTCACTCACTGACTCATCATCGCCCAGCCCAAACCACTAAAGATAGAAACTTGATGTTTGCAGAGGGTGCTGATCTTATACTGTAGGCGTCGTTTAAGAAGGGATTTTGTGAAATTCAGCCCCTATTGGGATGAAATGGGGGATGAAAGGTTTTTTTGAAAATACGTCGTTATTAAGGCAATCTTGAAGCAAGAGCTACGAAAATCGGTGTTTGGTTTTTTGGCCAGAAATAAGGAAATATATGTGTCAGCATTTATGGAAATTTAACCTTTTTGGGATGAAATAATTGGTGAAATTATTTTTGAAAACAAATCATTATCAGAGAACTACTAAAACATTCTTAAATCTACATCTATGAAAGTTGCTATCTGACTTCTGGGTTAGAAATAAGAAATATGTGTTTCAGTATTCTTGGGAATTCAACTCCTAAGGGGGGAAATAGGGGATGAATATTTTTACGGAGATATTTCATTATAAAAGCGTTATCGAAGCTAAATCTATGACAAACTGTTTTTGTCCTTTCGGTTAGAAATAAATATAACACGTTTCGGTGTTTTTGGGAATTCAGCCTCTGAAGTGGTGAAATGGAGCCTGAGTGATTGACTCGTCAACACCAAGTGCGGACTACTAAGTATAGAAACTTAAAATTTGGAGGCGATATTGATCTTATACTGTGAGGACCGTTCAGTAAGGAATTATTCGAAATTGTACCGTTAACGAGATGAAGTAGGGGATGAAAGGTTTTTTTGAAAACGTGTCGCTATTAAGGCAGTTTTTAAGCTAGGACTAAAAAAACTAGTACGGAATTCTCTGTAAAAAATTAAAGTAATTGCTTCAGCATTTTTGGAAATTCAACCACTAAGGGGTACAATAGTGTGTTACAGTTTCTCTAGAAAATAAATCGTTACGTAAGTCCTAATAAAGCATTTTTAAAGCTACATCTATGAAAATTGGTTTTTGATTTCTCGGTCGGAATAAAAAATTACGCGTTTCCCTGTTTTTGGAAATTCAACCCCTAAGCGACTGAAATAGGGGATGAAATTATTTATTAAAAAAATTCTTTACATTGAAACATTATTAACTCTAAATCTACGAAAATTTATATTGGGCTTCTAAATAAATATGTATTATGGGATGAAAGTTTCTATGGAAATATGACCACAAGAGCTCAAAATGCAGGATTAACAGAGACCTCCGACTCTAGCTGCCAGAATTGCTTTCTGGTCAGAAGTAAATTCTGAAAATAATATTCTTCTACGGCCTTAATTATTGTGTAATGTTTAGAAGATGTTGCAATTTGTGAACAACATAAAAAATCGATTAAAGAAAAACAAAAAAATCTGTGCAGACCATACAGTCAACGCGAACAAAGCAGCTGCCACTAAACTAGTTGACAACATCCTCCAAGTAGGTTTAATAGAGCATACAACACTTAAATATGTAGAAATCCTATTGTTTACAAACGCTGCACAAAACACGACCTCATGTCTCACAACAACACAAATAGTAGCAAATATCGGAAACCGCTTATGGCGGTTTCTACTTCGCATCCCTTTACGTGAGTCTAAAATGAGTCAACAGACTGAAATACCAAACAGTCAATATCATGTGGTCCTAGGTACACTGCCTTGCAGGTACAGTACTCTCCCCTACGTGTTTTTCTTTATATAGAGATATGCCACATTTGCCGCAATTCACTCTGACATATTGGTCGGCTTCTTTCCGTACTTGTTCTGTAGACACTGCCTCTCACAACAAGTTCTAAACAACGAAATAATCTTTCCAAAGTACCAAACATGTACTACATTAGAGTAACAGTGATGCAGATCACTGATGTTAACATAAACTTCCCTCACCACTGCGTCGCCTGTGATAGTCTGAGGCGCCTTTTGGTTCAAGTGGTTCAAATGGCTCTGAGCACTATGGGACTTAACATTTGTGGTCATCAGTCCCCTAGAACTTAGAACTACTTAAACCTAACCAACCTAAGGACATCACACACATCCACGCCCGAGGCAGGATTCGAACCTGCGACCGTAGCAGTCGCGCGGTTCCGGACTGAGGCGCCTTTTGGAGCATAGTCTCCACTATAGTACTATATCAGAAGCATTATCCCTTCTCTTGAGCACGATCAAAGGGGGATTCCCAGTGCAACCTCATGCACGCTTGGATATGTTCAAAGTCCATGGTGAGCTTTGAACATCACAATAGGGAAACGGAGGAGTGATGATGCAAGGAAACAAGGAATATTAAGGTTTAACACACCGTTGACAGTAAGATCACTAAAGTCGAAACACAAGGTCGGAGACGTATGGAGGAGGAGTTTCATCGTGCCCTTTTCAGAGGAATCAACTCAACAATTGTCCAAAACGATTTAGGTTAACCATAGAAACCCTAAATTTGAACATGTGGGCAGGGATTTGAAACGCCGTCCTCCAATGCGTGTCCAGAGTCCTAACCACAGCGCCACCTCGCTCGGAAGGGTATTGTATAAGTCATCATCCTATATTTTTGGCGATCTGGGCCTATGGCTGATATTATTAGCGTCTCTTCTCTCAAGAAGGACGTAAATTGACAAAAAAATTTCTTGGCTAATTTCTATATTCTAAAAAGGTGACACATATTCACATCTTGTATGGTTTCTCTAAGTACTCGTTGCAGAATTGCGTCTTTCATTCATTCATTCACCATTCACGTTACCGATTGATCAGCCAAATAATTATAACCTCTTCTCTCATGGAAATGACCACGCCTACGTTTCCTGTAGCACCGGCCACCCATTTCAGATGGTATATAAAGGCTTCTAGTTTTACAAATAACTTATTTGTTCTATTCCGTGAGAAGAGAGTTGAGGGAATGTCAGATTGAAAGGACTTTGTCAAAGGGCAGATGGTAATGACTCATCGTGTTGTCTTAGAACAGTACCTTATTAATACAATCGTTCTTCCCCGTTTCTTTCCATTTTTTTCAGTTGCTACGTATATAGCTGCCACAATTCCTTTAGCTAAGGATACCTTATTGTACTGACGATCTGAGTCTGCTGCTTTATTTTTCCTAGTATCTTATCTTCAAATGAATTCTTCGGAGATCAGTTACACAAAATTAAGAAGTCATTCAGTTTGCTGTGTCTCCCTTCTGTTATTTTTAAATAAAATACTTTTTTTACTCAGTATTCCGTTAGGACTTTTCATTGGCATTTCTCTCCATTCATAATTTTGGACTATTCTTTATATACTATCATTTCTACTGCTTCACATGGTTTTCTTCCCAGTTTTTCAATCCTACAGTACACCTACCCATAGTTCATAATGTTCGAAACAAATGCCGTAATATATTTCCTGGCTTATCAAAGCGATTGTCTGCTACTATGTCATTTTTGTTGCTAATAACTTGCTTCGTATTCGCAATGCTACTTTTAATGTCTATTGCAGTGCTGTTGGACTTGATTTCTGTGTTGTCAAACAAGAGAATTTATTACTAGAATGAATTTTCACTCTGCAGCGGAGTATGTGCTGATCTGAAACTTCCTCGTATGACTAAAAATGTTTGCCGGACCGTGACTCGAACCTGGGACTTTTGCCTTTCGCAGGCAAGTGCTTTACATACGGCCGTCCCACAGTGGATACACCGGTTCCCGTGAGATCACCGAAGTTAAGCGCTGTCGGGCGTGGTCGGCACTTGGATGGGTGACCATCCAGCCGCCATGCGCTGTTGCCATTTTTCGGGGTGCACTCAGCCTCGTGATGCCAATTGAGGAGCTACTCGACCGAATAGTAGCGGCTCCGGTCAAAGAAAACCATCATAACGACCGGGAGAGCGGTGTGCTGACCCTACACCCCTCCTATCCGCATCCTCATCTGAGGATGATACGGCGGTCGGATGGTCCCGATGGGCCACTTGTGGCCTGAAGACGGAGTGCTATATTCAAATACGACTCACGGGCCACCCTCAAAGCTTTACTTCCGCCAGTACCTCATCAGATACGTTCTAGAAATGCTAGTCCTGCAAGGTGTACAGGAGAATTGCGGTGAAGTTTGGAAACAAGGTAATGCAATAGTGGAAGTAAATCTGTGAGGGCGGGTAGTTTTTTACGGGTAATGAAAGGTGCTTATTTCCTTTTATTATTATTTTTATGTCCAAAGGGCTGCATGAGTTGTTATCTCGTTACTTAGTGTAAAGCAATAAATATTGGCTATTCAAAATGAAAAAATAAATGGGATATTTTTTATTATCCGTAATAGGACAATGTATGTGTCAGCGTAGGCTTTCCCAGCGTATAAGATTAATGAAAAGCTCTCGGATCTCCAGACGTGTGGCAATGTTGAGATATAGCGACGTTTTGAGAAGTGTTACGCGCTTTATTTTCTGACGAAGTCAGAGTTCGATGATAGTGACTTAAACAGAAATGTCGCGATATTTCAGTACTGCTACGTAGATGGAGACGCGTGAAATATCACGGTATTTCAGTAGTGCTACGTATATGGAGATCCGTGAGCTTTTCATCGAGAATATGTGTTTTTACTTTCATAAAACAAGGTAGTGATGTCTTTGATACAACGACTGAGTCAGCCACTCTTGCATCAGGCACGCCTGTCTGGTCCACAGCAGCCATGCTTTTTGGTAAAGTACTCGCATGTTAATGATATGACAGACAACGCGGACTCACTCATACACATAAACAGTTGCGTAATCGATAAACAGTAGAAGTCGCTCTATAATCGGGAAGCTGCTGGACCTACAGGTATACGTGTCAGATTCCAATCCCATTGCACGGTGGAAGTTGCCTCATGTGTCGTGACACCGGATAAAAGAGGGCCTGCTTACGTTCTTAGAGAATCTCCCTCCAGGCGGTTTGCTGCTCGTTCGGAGACCGCAGCAGTGTTACAGGTGGACAGCGGGGAAGAAGTTACCAACTAACCATATCGCAGACATATTCAATGTTCGGGATGTCTCACGAACGTGTCAGTACCCGCTGATACTCGATGAAGGTTTACACACTCTTGTTGCCTGATAGAAGGACAATGCCTCGGGTTCTATCTACCCGGTGTGGTGGTTGCTGTCCACCCTGAAGTATATCACTCTTGGCGTTCGTCTGCTAAGTAGTTCAACAATGCTGGCTGCCGGGCTTCAGTTTCCTCGGTAACGTGTAACACACATACCGTGACAGTTGCCTGGTAACAGCAGTGCTATAGTAGTCAGTATTGGCTTCCATTGCTCTAATCGTTCTGAATTATTTGCGTTAATTGAAGAACTTGCAGAAGGTGCATCATTCTCCAGCGTTAGTAAGTCAGCTCCACAGGATTTATAGTCTCGTCCCAATAATGTGCGACGTTCATAAGTAAGTGATTCCGGCTTGGCAGCAGTCTACAAAGTTTAGTGGGACCTGTGGAGAGGGTGGAAACTTTGAACCGCTCAACACTCATCGGCGGGAACTATTCAAAACTCTCCAGCAGGAAAATTGTAAGAAACCCATAGGGTTGTTAGCCAACCCGAGTGCATCGGATATATAGTCGTCACACCGTGGAACACTACACTCGGAGCGGAGCCACATCAGACGCAATCCAAGCGAACCAGCGCCGCGAACGGCATAACGAAGATGTTGCCAAACAACGAAGTGCAGAATCAATCAACACTGAGGTAAGAGGTGAGTCGTGCATTTTTCCCGGAAATTCTTCACACAGTAACTAGGATGTAATGGTTTCCAGTGCGCCCTGTACCGTAGCAAGTTCCGTGTTTGAAAAGCAGATATACAGAATAACATTTAAAATTTTCTTGGAAAATAACGACCACAGTGGAACTATACCCTGTGTGAGTAGCGGGAAACTACATTCCGACTCAAAGTCGCCAATCACGGCCGATACCGCCAGTACTTTAGAAACAAGATTCAAATAGAATTGCAATGATTCTCAGATGCCAACATATTAGTGAACGCAAACGTATTGTAGCAAAAACCATTATATATCTATATTCCTATAAATATGATTCATAGTCAAAGAATCATTCGTAATTACTGACGAAATTAAATCGATTTATGTACCAAGAAGGTGGTGGAAAATAGCCATACCCGTCTCATTTATCGTGCTTACATTCGATTCTTCAGATTTACCAACTTGTGTTATTGCTCATAGGATGCAATACCGACAGTCCCCAATTATCTCTGTAGACTATTTAGGTTCTAAATAGTCTACCCTTCGATTATATCTGCAAACCAGGTTTTACAGATACAGCGATTCTTATCCAGTTCGGTGAGGAGGAGATTCACCCTAAATACGAGCTAGGAAACCAGTAAATTTGGAGGTGTAAAATGTAAGAGGAATTCCATTACAGCTGGTGCTTTGTTCGCTGTTAGTAGTATTCCACTATTTTTCTTACTTGGGCGTATCTATTTTAAAGTCTTTGCGGCGGTCGAACGATAGAACGGTAGCATGACACTCATGATAAATTTCAGATTTAAATACAGGATTTTGTATTTCGGATTTTGCCTTCAGTTTCAACTCCTGGGTTTTGTATCTTAGACAGAACCACAAGCTACTAAGATATTGTGATAGATTTCACTTTTCTCGGATTCACGCACTACCCCTCTTGCGAGACGATATTAAGTTTTCTTCATATTCTTTGTGGGAAGCGAAGATGCAACCACCTTTGTTTTGCGAAACATCCTCCGATTGAATCCATTATTCTGTAGTTGGCCTCTATGACATTTATTACTTTACTTGATTTGTATTTCTCTAGAATGATGGTTATGTTGTGTTGGAGGCTTAACAGCAACCCTACAATGTTTTTCGTGAAAATTTTACCTTTAGAAACCGCTGACATTGCAACCAGAAAATGAAGAACAATTTTTCTGTCGTAAGAATGCAGAGCATCGCGATGTAACATCGAGTAAAAGGTTCTCGGGTTTCCAGCATGTCAAGTGATTGGAATTACGCGAGCTTTCGCCGAAACACTGCTCGGCTATTGTCAAGTGATATGACAATCACATTGTCAAGTGATGTGATTGTCATATCACTTGACAATAGCCAAAGCGTGCTTGGCCGAAAGCTCGTGTCATTTTAATCACTTGACGCGGCTGTAAACCCGAGAACCTTTTTTGTTACGTACGTGTTGTGTTAACATTTGATGATAGGCGAATTAAAGTAACTCCCAGCCACTGTCATACGGTCAGAGTATTTACGTGCTATCAATTAAGTACATTTTTGAATGGCCCTATGACTGTATGACTCATTGTTAGTATCATATGAAATTGTAGTTTGTGTTCCAATAAGGACTATATACTGGCGAACCAAAATATGCTCAGTAGCATGTTGAACCATCTCTGGAATGCAACACAGCATCGATTCAGTACGGCATGTTTTGGGCAAATGTGTACGCGAAGGTCACAAAATTCCTGTAAATTACGACAGTGGTTTGTTGGTGCCGAGCTGGTGCCCGATAGCGTCCCAGGTGTGTTCCACCGCATTCAGACGTGGCGTATTTGGTGGTCAAGACAACAAGTGTTCACTATCTCACTCCTCTAATCACTGCATCACCATCCAGGCATTGTGACACAGTTATCGTGCTGTAAGATGACATCACTATTGGGAAAGATATCGAACGTGAATGGATTCAAGTGGTCTGCAATAATGTCGACATAGCGCTCAGCTGTCATTGCGCATTCTATTACGACCACACAGGTTCCATGAAAATCATGTGAATGCCTCACGTAACATAATACTGCCCTCAGCACCCGCCATCCCTGGTGCGGTGCTTGTTTAGAGCCGCCGTTTGCCGGGATGGTGACGTATTCGGACACATCCATGGACCTGGTGTAACAAGAATCGTGATTGGTGCCACCAGGTGAAACTTTTCCTTTTATCTATTGTCCAATTTCAATAATCCAGTACCCCTGCTGTGGCATTTAACAGTATCGTTGTGTCAACATGGGGACACATAGGGATCGCCTACTGCTGAACCTAGTGTTCAGCAATGTGCACTGAACGTCCTCCGAAACACTTGTGTGTGCATCAGCAATGTACTCCGTCGACATATCTGCCACAGATGGCCGCCCATCGTACTTTACAGATTGTGCAAGTCTCCGACGTCCACGTTCTGTGATGAGGCGCAGACGTCCAACACCTTGTCGCCTACTCGTAGCTTCACCGTCGCTCACCTGTTTCCTGTAGAGTTTTTGTATGTCCACCCTTGTGCCTGGAGATCTGGGGGACTACGTCCGTTCAGTATTGCAAGATAATGATACACCTACAGCCGTCCTTCTGACGTCATTTATTGTACAGCTACCAGTTTCGACGCTTCAGTGCACCATCTTCAAGCCCTAGTTGATGCTGAAGCTGTTATCACGATCCATATATACGATGCATCATGGCCAGAACTGGTTTACGCAGACTACCTATAACTGTGATGTCGTCTCTCCAACCATCAATGTCAACTCAGTTGTCAACTGAGTTGACAGTTGATGGTTGGAAAGACTACATTACAGTTACAGGTAGTCTACGTAAACCACTTGTTGACCACTGATGCATCGTATATATGGATCGTGATAACACTTTCAGCATCAACTAGGGCTTGAAGATGGTGCACTGAAGCGCCGAAACTGCCAGCTACACAGTAAATGACATCATAAGGACGGCTGTAGGTGTATCATCCCTTACAATTTCCTACAGACACTGCCGACAGAAGCACGCGACCAGCCTCGCCGTTTCCGAGATGCTCTTTTCCAAGCACCTGTCACAACAGTCTGCCCTATGTCGGAATCGCTTCTGCCAGTGGATCTGCACAGTTGCGACCCGTATCGACCGCTAAAATCATTCCCCATTTGCCTTTGCTGCTCTTATAACACTTCCTTAATACGCCACATGCCTGTAACGTTATCAGACGGCATTCAGTCTCTCGATGAGACGTGGTCAAAATGTTTCGGATCATCAGTGTATGTTGATACTATTGAAATGTTCTAGCCCATATAAGAACGGACTAACAGAGGAGACGGAACATATACAGGTAATAGTATTGCTTATGTTCACAGCAGTGATAACGCCGGTTCCCATCAGATCACCGAAGTTAAGCGCTGTCGGGCTTGACTAGCACTTGGGTGGATGACCGTTCACGTCTGCCGAGCGCTGTTGGGAAACAGGGGGCATTCGGCACTTGTGAGACCAAACTGAAGAGCTACTTGATTGAGAAGTCACAGTCGGTCTCATTTTATGCCTCTCCAGACATGATTTTAATACTTGTTGCTATAAACACTCCACCCTTCGAAATACTAAAGCTAGAAGAAGGTTCAGAAATGAATTCTCTGAACCTTTTGAGATTCATACTGGCCTTCGACAAGGCAATGGATTGTCTCCATTATTGTTCAGTTGTGTGCTGGAGAAAATCATGCGTGAATGGAACAAAATATGCCCACCATCTGTTAAGATTGGAAGAAAGATTCGACTTAACTGCCTTGCATTTGCAGATGATTTGGAGCTGTTAGCAAACAATATTGATGAAGCAAAGGTTCAGATAGAACAACTAGAACGATTAGCGGCAAAGGTCGGATTGCAAATTTCGTTTGAGAAAACAGAAGTGATGCGCAGCTTCCCAGTTGACACATCCCATATCATACTCCATAATGATCAAAAAATTAAAGTAGTAAAAAAGTTTAAATATCTTGGTGAGATTATACCTGGAATGTTAATGAAAGAGCATCAATAGATAGCAGAACATTAAAACTTCAGCGAGCGCAGAGAACCACGTGGCCAACCTACAAAAAATGCTAAATTTCGACATTACTCCTCCGTCGTTAAACCGGAAGCAACATATGCAAGTGAAACACTATTCAGACTAAATACTGAAGCAACAACTGACAAACTGCAGAAAGTTGATATAAGAATACTCTGAACAATTATCAGTAAGAAACATCAAGTTAATGGGCAGTGGAGACTTTTGCCCAATTCAGTAGTTTATAAAGAAAGTGAATCCATTATTGATACAATGCGGAAAAGAAGGATTGCATTTGTCGGCCACATATCTCGCCTACCAAATACTAGAATCCTGAAGCAACTTTTTAACTACTTCTGGAACAGTAAAACCAAAAACATCTGGTTTAAAGAAGTACAAAGTGATCTGGATGAACTGAATATCGCCACACACCAAATTCACCACAGAGAAGAGAAACTGCTCCTGAAGAACAAATACACAAGGCTGACATTCAAACCATCAGAACGGAAGAAGTATGTCATATCTGCAGAAGAACGAGCAGCCAGATCACACCGAATGAACAAGTTTTGGGAAACGAAGAAATTTCTGACTGCTAAGACCTAAACTTAATCAGTGTAGACTCTGTTGTATTATGTTTCATTTTAGTGCTCCAATGTGGGCGTAAACTATGGAAATAAATAAATAAATCAACACTCAACTTCCTGGGGAGCTTACATCCGTCTCTCCAGCGGTATACATATCAAGTGACCAAGTGTAGTCGAAAGTTTCCCTAATGTCTGCACTGTCTCATGAAAGGCCTCTGGACACGCCTGTGTAATACGGAGTTGACCACAAAGTATCACGAGAGACTGACCCTCCAATACAAAAGGATGTGGACATGCTTGAAATAAACGGAAGAAACAGGCATGTGACTCCCAATGTGCTACCAGCAGTCCACCCAACACTTTGACCACGTGGGCAGTTAAGAAGAATGGGGTATGGTGCCTGAGCAGCTCCTCATAAGCCACACATATCTATAGTCAATTCTAAGTCACGTCCGTGAGGATCATCGCCACTGAACAGTGGATGGCTGCTAGCGAGTGATTTGGAGTAATGGACTGGTGTCCACAGAGTTCCCAAGTGAACCCAAGGGAAAACCTTTGGGACGAGTTAGAACGCCGACTTCTCAGCTGACCCCACCGTCCATCACCACTACTTTTTCTGGTTTCGGCTCTTTAAGAAGAATCGGCTGCTGCTCTTCGACAGATATTCAGACGCCTCATTGAAAGTATCCCCAGCAGAGTTCGAGCCGTCATAAAGGCGAAGGATATTAATGTTCCCTAATAGGGGACTGAATACTTTGGATCATATAGTGTACGTCAGGTTGTGACCAGCTTCCAGCTCTTAATTATTTGTGAGGGTGTCTGCTTTGTTGGACAGAGGTGATTCGAGATACTTTTCTGAGACCGTTTCAAGAAAAGAAAGAGATAGTAATATTGACGCTGTTGGCTGGGAGACCATGAGTGGTATGATCCACCGCCTAATGAGAAAGGGCTTTCACCCTCCACATACAATGGCCTCTTCCGTCACAGTGTGAGAGCTGTGTTAAGTCTATCTGTTAAGTGCAGTGACAAACGGTTGTATGTGTGATGTGATGTCTTGTTTGCATTGTATGATGATGAGAGAAGGGAGAGAGTGAAACCCAATACCAGCACATAGACTACTGTCGAACAGCACCAAGGAATCTGCCGAATTTGGTGTCCCAATGTAAAGGACAGATCACCATCAACAGTGTTACATGCCACGACTCTATGGGGCGGTGGCCGTGCGGTTCTAGGCGCTGCAGTCCGGAACCGCGGGACTGCTACAATCGCAGGTTCGAATCCTGCCTCGGGCATGGATGTGTGTGATCTCTTTAGGTAAGTTAGGTTTAAGTAGTTCTAAGTTCTAGGGGACTGATGACCTAAGATGTTAAGTCCCATAGCGCTCAGAGCAATTTTGAACGTCTCTATGGGACACTGCGGAGAGTTCTGAAACTCAATCCAAGACACTGGCGTAGGGCCTAGTTATCAGGAAACTTACACTACCACCTCTCTTCCCCTTACTGGCCGAATACTGGCGCTGCAAATTTCTTCCACCGTCAGATTCGAAGCGGCTACCAGCGAGTCGAGCGCAAGTCTGTGCGTTAGCGATCTCAGATACGAAGGCGGGTGAACACTTCAATGCTTAACAACTGCTAATTTAATATTCTGATTCTTCACACTTGATATCTAATTGGGAATCAAGAAGGCTGAGAAGTACGGCTGCGAAACATCCATAATCCAAGTGGTGCGGTTCCTGGAAGGAAATGTGTGCCTCTAAGGTCAACAATGAAGGAAAGTGAACTGATATGACGACCGCAGCGCCCTGGACTCGCCCATCCAGCGGAAACCATTGTTTGTTCGTCTGGACCGCAGCGCCTTCCGCCACGCATATGCACAGGAAGGCATCCCGCAGCCCAGGAAGGAAGACATCCCGCAGCCGGGCACCGCCCTTGTGCCCACCGGATGGGACAGTTGCCCAACAACAGCTGTTGTCCCCTAGAGATCGCGCATTACACATCCATGCTGAACCTCTCTTCTGTGGTACTCAGATCTCTTCTGATTGCTCACACCCTGTTAACGGAACGATATAACTGACGGGAGAATAATCAAATGCATTCTTTACTTGCCGAGCAAGTAGCTGGTTCGATCAGGTGACGTGATTTGTGGGGAAGCAGAGTAGACTACTCCATGCTTCGCTAGTGTGTCACTGGGTCATATTGTATAGGAAATGCGTGCTGTCAGTTGGCGATACTGCCCTGCTCACATATAAGGGAAACCAGAGCAGGGGTCTCACAACCATGTGGCACTGATATCGATTTGCAGCAGGATTTTGGAACGTGTACTATGTTCGAAATACCTCGAAAAATTCTATCTACTCACTCATTAACCATCACGGATTCAGAAAATATTGTTACCGTCAAACACAACTGGCTACACGCTTTTCACACCCTTTCTCATAAGAAGCTTCTAATCCAATCGCGCAGCTATGGACTATCGTCTCAGCTGTACGACTGGATTCGTGATTTGCTGTCATAAAGGTCACAGTTCGTAGTAACTGATGGGGAGTCATCGAGTGAAACAGATATCTATGGTTCTCCAAGGAAGTTTTATACACTACTTGATGAAAAGTATCCGGACACCCCCAAAAACATATGTTTTTCATGTTAGGGGCATTGTGCTGCCACCCACTGCCAGGTACTCCTTATCAGCGACCTCAGTAGTCATTAGACATCGTGAGAGAGCAGAATGGGGCGCTCCGCGCAACTCACGGACTTCGAACGTGGTCAGGTAATTGGGTGTTACTTGTGTCATACGTCTGCACGCCTGATTTCCACACTCCTAAACATCCCTATTTCCACTGTTTCCGATGTGATAGTGAAGTGGAAACGTTAAGGAACACGTATAGCACAAAAGCGTACAGGCCGACCTCGTCTGTTGACTGACAGAGACCGCCGACAGTTGAAGAGGATCATAATGTGTAATCGGCAAGCATCTATCCAGACCATCACACAGGAATTCCAAAATGCATCAAGACCCACTGCCAGTACTATGACAGTTAGGCTGAAGGTGAGAAAACTTCGATTTCGTAGTCGAGCGGCTGCTCATAAGCTACACATCACGCCGATAAATGCCAAACGACGCTTCGCTTGGTGTGAGGAGCGTAAACATTGGACGATTAAACAGTGAAAAAACGTTGTATGGAGTGACGAATCACGGTACACATTGTGGCGATCCGATGACAGGGTGTGGGGATGGCGAATTCCCGGTGAACGTCGTCTGCCAATGTGCGTAGTGCCAACAGCAAAATTCGGAGATGGTGGTGTTAGGGTGTGGTAGTGTTTTTCAAAATGGTTCAAATGGCTCTGAGTACTATGGGACTTAACTACTGTGGTCATCAGTCCCCTACAACT
Source organism: Schistocerca piceifrons (assembly GCF_021461385.2). Classification (NCBI taxonomy): domain Eukaryota; kingdom Metazoa; phylum Arthropoda; class Insecta; order Orthoptera; family Acrididae; genus Schistocerca; species Schistocerca piceifrons. The sequence continues at coordinate 546,854,380 of NC_060138.1, read as the reverse complement.
TAGAACTACTTAAACCTAACTAACCTAAGGACATCACACACATCCATGCCCAAGGCAGAATTCGAAACTGCGACCGTAGCGGTCACGCGGTTCCAGACTGTAGCGCCTATAACCGCACGGCCACTCCGGGCGGCGGTAGTGTTTTTCGTGGAGGGAGCTTGCACCCCTTGTTGTTTTGTGTGGCGCTATCACAACACAAGCCTACATTGATGTTTTAAGCACTTTCTTGCTTCCCACTGTTGAAGAGCAATTCGGGAATGGCGATTGCACCTTCTAACACGATGGAGCACCTGTTCATAATGCACGGCCTGTGGTGGAGCGTTTATACCACAATAACATCGCTGTAATGGGCTGGCCTGCTCAGAGTCCTGACCTGAATCCTATAGAACACGTTGGGGATATTTTGGAACGCCGTCTTCGCTCCAGGCCTCACCGACCGACTTCGATACTTCTCGTCAGTGCAGCAGTCCGTGAAGAATGGACTGCCATTCCCCAAGAAACCTTCCAGCAGCTGATTGAACGTATGCCTGCGAGAATGAAAGCTGTCGTCAAGGCTAAGGGTAGGCCAACACCATACTGAATTCTAGCATTACCGATGGAGGGCGCCAAGAACTTGTAAGTCATTTTCAGCCAGGTGTCCGGATACTTTGATCACATAGTGTAGGTCCTCTGCTGTTCTTTACGTAAACAAGATTGGAAACAGACTCAACAGTCCTCTTCGGTTGTTTGCAGATGATGCTGTCGTTTACCATCAAGTAAAATCATCGTAAGAGCAAAATGAATTGCAAAATTATTTAGACAAGATATCTGTTTTATTTTATTTTGGGAGTTGTGCACAGCTCTTTAGGCTGTTTCTCGCAACCTTGTATCCAATCCTCCCAATCACTGTACGTAGATCTTGTTTCAATTTTCTTCGTTGCATGTCCTCCTCCAGTTCTTTTCTCCGTTCATCACTGGATCCTCTTCTTTTTCTCTTGTATGGAGGTTGCCAACACAGTGCTTTTTTCATCCCCTAATCTCATCACATGCCCTTACCACTTTAAGTGCCGTTTTTCCACCTCTTTGGTGATGTACGTGGAAAGTTTTCATCCCCTTCCTAATTTCTTTGTTTCGCTCCTCTTGATATTTTACAACCTTCGTCTCACGAGCCCGTTCACGCGGCCTCAAATCTTCTTCTGTCTTGTTTTGTTATTTCCCAGGATTCCGCTCCATCTATCCAAGTGCTTTATATTATTGATTCATATAAACTTTTTTTTCCTTTTTCGTAATTTTATCTGATTAGAGGATGGAATTAGACTTATTGATTGCTTGTTTACGATGTGTTGCCCTCCGACTTATTTCTTATTTACTATCACGCCGATCTTAGATTATTATTCTCAGATATTTATACATTTGACATGTATCAATACTATATCCATCTGTGTTAATGTCATGTTTCTCCTACAGAGAAATATTTAATTTTAGAAAAATTTGTTGTTAGTCCGGCCTTCCTGGATGATTTTATGATTCTCTTCGTCACGTCTCCATATCATCATCTGCAGCCAATATAATTTGATAATCGGCGAGTAGTATTCTCAGTACCTATTTCCCATCTGGGTCTAGGCCTATTCCTTCATACTTTTTCATCCATTCTTTTGGAGCTTTGTTCAGATAATATTTTTACAGAGTGTGTGCTATGTAGCACTCCTGTCTACGGCATTTGGTTGGTCGTATTACTTGGGAGGTTTCCTTTTCTGTTTTAATTCTTGTCCCTGGTCCCTGGAAAAATTGTTTTGTCTGTAGCTCGTGATCTAGTGGCTAGCGTTGGTGCCTCTGGATCACGGGGTCCCGGGTTCGATTCCCGGCCGGGTTGGCGATTTTCTCTGCCCAGGGACTGGGTGTTTGTGTTGTCCACATCATTTCGTCATCATCATCATTTATGAACGTGGCTAAAACTGGACTGTGTAAGGACTGAGACATTGTACGGGCACTGATGACCGCGCAATTGAGCGCCCCACAAACCAAACATCATCGTAAATTTTTTAACTGCAGCAACATATATCTTATTTATTGCCCTCTGGTCATCATATCGGTACAGATTCTTTACTGTATTCTTTATTTATTGTATGACGCAAGTGACACCCAATCACCTGACCACGTTCGAAGTCCGTGAGGTCCGCGGAGCGCCCCATTCTGCTCTAAAAAAATGGTTCAGATGGCTCTGAGCACTATGGGACTCAACTGCTGTGGTCATCAGTCCCCTAGAACTTAGAACTACTTAAACCTAACCAACCTAAGGACATCACACACATCCATGCCCGAGGCAGGATTCGAACCTGCGACCGTAGCAGTCGCACGGTTCCGGACTGCGCGCCTAGAACCGCGAGACCACCGCGGCCGGCCCCATTCTGCTCTCTCACGGTGTCTAATAACTACTGAGGTCGCTGATATGGAGTACCTGGCAGTAGGTGGGAGCAGAATGCACCTAATATGAAAAACGTACTTTTTTTTGGGGGGGGGGGGGGGGGGGGGTCTGGATACTTTTGATCACATAGAGTATCTGTGTTTCAGCACCCAAAGCTGTGTTGGCGACCGGTGTACGTACAGGGCCCACAGTGATGAGGACCTCGACGACTCTACCATCAACAAGGAAGCGACCTCACCATTACCAGGAAAGGCTCTATACTGGCGCTGAGAAGCCTGCAAAGTATTCAACGAATGATTTACTGCTTCAACTGAGAGTATTTTTTAACTGCGTGACAGTACTATTGACTTCGTTTTCCCTCGGATTTTCCTCAGTCCACTGCCAAGTTCTCAGGAAATCTTTTACCGATTCCCCGAGAATATTTATAATTACGTGACAGTACTACTGGAAGAGTTCAGTTTTGCCAAGAAACTAGTAAGCTTCACGCAGGCCTGCCTGATAGATACTACAGCAATGGTAAAAATTGGAAATAAGGTGACTGAAACATTCAAAGTAAAAATTGGGCTACGGCAGGGCGATGGACTATCACCTGTTCTTTTGAATCTCGCATTAGAGAAGGCAATGCGTGAGATGTCATCTAATGAACTCACAGGGGTCCAGACCGGGGATGTGAACATCAAGTGCCTCTGATGTGCCGATGATATAGTGCTACTATCTGGGTCGAAGAATTAGAGGAAATGGCTGACATTTTGGATACAACAGCTAGGAAAATTGGACTTCAAATCAATCGTGACAAGACGGAGTACATGGTTCCAAACCGTAGACATAACAGAACTCAAGAACCACTCCCACCCTTAAGACATCGGGAGGTTCTTATCGTCAAGTCAGGGAGATCAAATATCTAGGCGCAGTATTCAGAGTTGAACCATCCAGTAAAATGGAAATACAGGCAAGACTACAGGCAGGCGATCGCTGCTACCACGGCCTTAATGCCCTCCTCAAAACCAAAAGTTTGTCAAGACATCTCAAAATAAACATCTACAAAACACTCCTACAGCCAGTAGTACTATACGGATGTGCTACCTGGAGTACAACCGAGCAAGACCTGAACAGACTGATCATATTTGAAAGGAAAGACGTTCGGAAGATTTTTGGACCAGTTTACGATAATGAGAGTGAAAAATGGAGGATTCGTCACAATACAGAGTTGTATGATATTTACAAAGAGCCTAACATCGTGGCTATAATGAAAACACGACAACTCCAGCGGGCAGGGCATGTTGCTGGAATGCAGAACAACCGATGGCCGAAAACTGTACTCAAAAGCGTAAAGCAAGCAAGCAAGTACTACTGACTTCGTTTATCCTGTATCGCATTACACGCGGTTGGAGACATACATACAGAACGGAAACTATTGTTTCTCTATACATGATGAAAGCAATAACCATGCGTCATACGATGATTTAAACAGAAGAACTTGACATTATATAGTAGAACAATACATAAGAAACATATAAGCCTAACAAACTCTCACATAAAGTTAAAAATATTTGCAAAATGTGTAGATTCTATGATAGTAATTTCGTTCTGATTTTATATACAGAACAATTGCTAAGTCTTGGTCAGCTTCCTGTATCATTTTCTCTTTCTGAAATGCTAGCGTGAGATGGTCTCGTTTTTTTAAATAGTGCCTGGACTAATAATATTTACTTGAAACCTACAGTATTCTAATCAATATTATGATTATTCCGTGTCCTAACTTTGCTTTTGCAAATGTTTTTGTGGCCTCCTTTAACAGTGAGCGCCATGTGAGATTGGACGTTACTGATACGGTGATGTTACTAACCGGTCGCCATTGCTGCAGTCTCGAATGCACAACCTGTGGTGTCACCGCCAGACACCACACTTGCTAGGTGGTAGCTTAAATCGGCCGCGGTCTATTTAGTACATGTCGGACCCGCGTGTCGCCACTGTGTGATCGCAGACCGAGCGCCACCACAAGGCAGGTCTCGAGATACGGAATAGCACTCGCCCCAGTTGTACGACGACATTGCTAGCGACTATACGGACGAAGCCTTTGCTCTCATTTGCCGAGAGACAGTTAGAATAGCCTTCAGCTAAGTCCATAGCTACGACCTAGCAAGGCGCCATTAGCTTTACATAGTTTGAGAGTTATCGTATAAATGTCTCAAGAAGAACGTTGTAAACCAACAAAGAATAAAGTTAAGTATTCGAGGAGCTGCATACTTTTCTTATTAGAAGTCAATACTTATCCTGTTCCAGACTTCACGCCAGTCGGCGTGTGTGTACGCGTGCCTTTCTTTCGGCTACCCGTCACTGTGGACTGGCTGCCTTAGCAGTCCACATCACAACCCATGGTCAATTTTTTTTAAAAAAACTGTATTTGTTCTAAAGTCATGTTACAAAGTCCGATACCTCTTGAAAAAATCATTTCAATGCGAAGCAAATACTGGCATTGAATTACTGATATTTCTTCTCACAGTCATGCACCACCCTATTAGGAGAAGAATTAAAAGCAAATTAAAAGAATTTCTGAATGACAACTCCTTCTACTCAGTAGATGAATTCTTAGATATCAAGAAGTAACTGTAAGAAAAAAATTAATTATTTTGTGTAAAGAAACCTTATGTTAAAGTGACACGTTTCACATCATTACGAAACGTATTCATGATCTATGAAACAAGGATTAATGTATGTATGCATGTATGTAAGCCAACAATCACTGATAACGCCGACTTCCGTCTCGGTTCCCGCCATTATGGCAATTCAGCTTTCTCTTCTTTCTAGTTACCAAATACAGTCAATCTTTAACATTCAATTCAAGAGAAAGAGGAATTATAACACACATAACAAGTAAAGCACATGCCACCAATCAGAAACCTAAAAATGAAATACAACATAAAACACAACCAGATTAATAAGCTGATCTGTTTGTGAGTTGTCCGTGAAAGAAACAGTAGAAGAAATACTACTTCTACCACAATGTCCTTTATTAATAACTAGCGGACCTGCCCTGCCTTCACACGGATAGCACTAAGTATCTGCGTCAAGACGACGTATCTGCGTAGCGGTAATTTTTTTGGCATGTGATGCCAACTCGCTTGACTTTCTGGCAGCACGATCGGGCCACGGCCCTTCGATACCCGACCGCTATCGATCATCGCGGCCCACCGCCAGGATCTTTGACGGCGGGTTTGGCGGGCATTGTTGGCTTCGAAATACCGGATGCGAAAGCGCGATGGGTAGTTGGACAATGGGGCAGTTTTGGAGCGATGGTTACGGGAGTGGAATTTGCGCGACGTGTGTGAGCTACCACTGGGAGGACGGAAATGCGCCGTCAATGTATTGTGCACGGGGCCAGGTGCTGGTTGTGCAATTACTACAGCTGGCGGCCGGAACAGCTTCGCGAGTTAAGTGCACCTTGACTGGTTAAGTTGCTGGCTGCTTAAATAGGAAGCTGTCAACAAATTCGTTTAGTGAGCAAAACTGAAAGCGTAACTCTTGGTATTGTGTACTACCCACCCGTTTTTCAATCAGTGTAAGGTGCCAGGTGGCTTCTGTTTATCGAAAATTAGTCTGACGCCACGTTACTGCAAGTCAATCGAATTTAACTGTTTTAAACTGGCCCGTTCCTTAAGCTAGTCTAGTGATTCTATTCTGAGAATGACGAACATGTATACAGGGTGTTACAAAAAGGTACGGCCAAACTTTCAGGAAACATTCCTCACACACAAATAAAGACAAGATGTTAGGTGGACACGTGTCCGGAAACGCTTAATTTCCATGTTAGAGCTCATTTTAGTTTCGTCAGCATGTGCTGTACTTCCTCGATTCACCGCCAGTTGGCCCAATTGAAGGAAGGTAAGTACGACACAACACGTGGTTCATGCACGATGGAGCTCCTGCACATTTCAGTCGAAGTGTTCGTACGCTTCTCAACAACAGATTCGGTGACCGATGGATTGGCAGAGGCGGACCAATTCCATGGCCTCCACGCTCTCCTGACCTCAACCCTCTTGACTTTCGTTTATGGGGACATTCGAAAGCTCTTGTCTACGCAACCCCGGCACCAAATGTAGAGACTCTTCGTGCTCGTATTGTGGACGGCTGTGATACAATACGCCATTCTCCAGGGCTGCATCAGCGCATCAGGGATTCCATGCAACGGAGGGTGGATGCATGTATCCTCGCTAACGGAGGACATTTTGAACATTTCCTGTAACAAAGTGTTTGAAGTCACACTGGTACGTTCTGTTGCTGTGTGTTTCCATTCCATGATTAATGTGATTTGAAGAGAAGTAATAAAATGAGCTCTAACATGGAAAGTAAGCGTTTCCGGACACATGTCACATAACATATTTTCTTTCTTTGTGTGTGAGGAATGTTTCCTGAAAGTTTGGCCGTACCTTTTTGTAACACCCTGTATAGTGATTTGTTTTGCGAGTTCTGCGACAGCCGTCGCTATGCGTGGAAAAAAAAAGAAGGAATTGTTGTTGAGTGGTTTCATTTAAACTTTTTCCGCCCGGGTAGCATGCACTTTAATGGCTGTTCTGTTCAGTGGAATCTACCAGTACAGGGCATCTATTAAGAGGTAAACTAAAATTAGAAGCCTTCTGAAGGCGGTTCCAGCTTTCATGGTTATTGCACAAAACCTCAAGTACTCTTCATTATTTGCTTAATAATTTCGTAGACTGTGTGTACTAGTATTAATACCCGGGCGTTAGAGCTCTTGGTTGAACGACAATATTGTTAAAAAAAATTGTGCCTTTTTCAGGCTCGTCTTGCAATAATTATTGGACTATTTGTTTAAGTATCCAGAGGTAAACTGTCTGTTATTTTAAGGGACCGACATATTCAGATTAAAATTTGGCAGTCGTAAATACTGCTCTTTCAAAATGGGGTGGTAAATATTCAAGTGATTTCGATTAAAGACAATATTTCATTTTATGCGAGCCTTATATTGGGGTTGTGTGGATGGGTTGAAATGCGCTAAGTGCACTTGAAATTTGTTTTGGTTCGCTATCAGCTGTCTTCTAACGGCCAACTGTTTGAACTTAGTCATTTCCTGTAGGCACGTATCTTAGACTTGCTAATTTTATAACGCGCTCGTCTAGAGCGACATTTAGCGGGTATTCTAACCACGCACGTGCAATAGAATTTACCATTCTAAGCAACCCCTTTAAGTAACTTCGGCTCGAGTAAGGGGTCCCGCCTTTATCTCAAAGCTCACTCATACCGTGATGTATTTCTAATTCTTCGCTATGTGATAGTTCGTTATTTATGTAATTCTAGTACTTCGATTGTAAAATTTTTATTGTGATTCGTATGTCCTTGTGTTACGCCAGTACCAAATAGGTTCTTATTTGAGGTTTTAGTTTGTTCTAGAACAGGCTTCCGTGTGTCCTGCATGTTCTGGTGGCCTGTGATTGGACCAATGCCTGTGGGAGGTGTGAGCTCGAATGGAATAATGAAATTGTTGTATCTACGCCACTGAAACTACGACCAATTGTTGTGTCATTGTAAGTGCATATTTCTTCTGTAATGGATTTGTTTCCCGTAACTAATTAAGCCAGAACTAAGTAATACTTATGTAACTAAATTTTTGAGGGACTCTTTAATCAACTCATTGTTCAAGAGTACATTATCTCTGTAGTCTCTCCTTTCATTTATCATCACTTACCTGGTTGGTCTTAGCCATTGTGCTCATCTGAGTTATTATGATCCTGCACTTGCTTTTTAAGTACTGTAATTGTTTTGTTATTAATTAAATATTGAATTGTTAATCTGGGCCTACAAAGCCGCCCTAATGGATTTAATGTATTAAATTGTACATAATATAGCTGTCTAGACATTAAATCAGATGTGTATGCATAAGTTATTTACTAATTCCATACTTTTTTTAGCTGGGCCTGACTCCTTCTTACTAAATTTGGTTGGGAATCACAGAAGTTTGTAACGATGCCCAGAATGGCAGTTTTCTTTTACGTTAATAGCGCTTGCTCCGAGAAATTGATTAATTTTAAATTTTCCTTAACTGGATTTAATTGCTGCCTTGGTATACTTTTCAGTTAACTTCCATGGAAAAAAAAAAAAACACTTATTGTAAGTTAATGTATGTTCTTTAATGACCAGCTTATATTACAGTTGCTTCACAAACTATTTTATATTCCGGGCAGCCGAAGCTGTTGAAGGGCATGATGTTAGGAAGAGTTCCGATCACAGCTAGTAAAACTGATGTTTATTAAAACACGGCCGTTTCGGGGCTTTAAGCCGCATCATCAGGTGAACCTACGTGGTAAAAGCGAAGTACAGTGTCAGCACTTTTTACGGATATTAAAATTGGTAAAGGAATGTCTAAAATATATTCACAATATTAAAAGATCATAGGCATACCCATCGGTAATAGTCAAAAGTTACTAATCAGAGAATGTCGTCTCCACGTAATAACAGAGAAGTATTAAACGAAACAGCCAATCGAAATGGTCATTGAAAAGAAACAGCCAGCTACACTGTAGCCCCAGAGCAGCCGTGGCCGTAGAGCCATGGTCGTCCTCAAAAGTACCCTAACGATTAACGTTTTAGTAACATGCACTAAAGTATTTATCCAAAAAATTCCGTAGAAAGTGTTACTTGCAAACAAAACTGACACGAATTCAAGCATGCGCGCGTCCGCGCACATACACAATGTGTGTGCCATAAGCTATAACACAACGGAACCTCAAAGTAATTCTGTTCCACATCTAAATTTACCTACGATGCTTGTCAAGCGTCAAAATGTACTTCACATCTCTAAAATGTCTGTAAAAATACTTCAGCAACACAAAAAAGGTTACCTTTACGTCAAGTGTCACGTTGTTATTTTCCACACATTCACATATCCGTCAAATTGGTTCCTAAAAATGATTGTGAACTCTCATAATAAGTTCCCCAAGGCTATTTCAATTCTTAAACTCATATGGGTGGGCCTAAACGTGGTGTAAGGTACAATGGATCCTCAAATTAAATATTTTCATGTCTAAATTGTTCTATGCTCCTTGTCAAGTGTTATAATTATTTCTCCACATGTAAATACGTAAAGGGTTGCAGTGTTTCAATCTGATGCTAACGGCGGTTCATAGAACAAACTGTAATAACCTGTCTTTTTTACAAGTTTTTCAGTGATGTTTCACCACAGCAAGCAGCGTCTTATGGGAGGCAAAATAGTGCACAATGTTCTACATTAGAAAATATACCTAGTGTTATTAACAGCCCAATATTGCTTTTTATTTCCATTTGAACTAGAGCTACCAAATGTTATGTGCAAAACGAAATGGTAGGCATACAAAGTGAAAATTATTACGATACAATGGGCATAGAACTAAATTTGTATAACCAAAGTTGTGTCCTCAAAAACTGGTAAAATGACTACTATTTTATGACGTGGAAGTCTTAAAGAGCACTGGCATTTCCAAAAACTGCCAAGTATTTTTCAGGAAGTTACGTTAAACTAACATTATATCTTAGGAAAGTTGTACATTTTTGGAAGTATTAAAACTGAAGATACAGAACTGTAACAGTGAAATTTTGACAAGATCTCATTTTTAGATTCGATCATTCTAAAATAAGATAATCTATAAATTAAAGTACCCCACTGCATTTTAGGTCTGTATGTGAGTGCTTATAAGAGAAACTACTATCAGCATTTTGATGCAATTCTCACTAATCTCCCCGCACGAAGCTGGGGCAGGTTGTTCGGTTTGAACAAGTATGACTAATAAAGGCTCTCAAATAAGCTATGTCAATCTCAAAAAAACCATTGACAGTGGGGTCAAATTTTCAAGTGATTCTAAAATTGTAGGTATAGCCTTAAATACAGTGCCTGAAAAAAGTGTGAAGCTCCAAGGAGACATGGTCGGATGTCAATGAAACTTCGTACACATACAAACCATCAGCAGATGTGTTAATGAGTAGAGCTGCAGTTCTCTGTGGCAGGTGGAATAGCCACCAGAGTGCATTAGTGATTACGTGTTAAGTGTTGTTACCGGACCTGGAAGAGTATACAAGGGGCATGAACAGTGTCAGATGTTGAGTGATCACTGTGAAGGACACAGAGACACTGCGCACTTGTATGAGGCAGAGCGTTATTAGCAGCCGTCAGAGTTTGACAGGGGCCTCAATGTGGACATCCTTATGGCCAGCTGGTTTAATCGTGCAATATCGAGTTTTCTGGGGTATTCAGATATGAAAATGACTCGATGTTGGACTACATAGGAACTGAAGAGCTAGCATACTCGTCGTGAAGGTCCTGGCCGACAATGATCACCACAAGGGAGCAACGCCATATTGTGCAACAAGCGCATCGTAACCCTTTCGCATCTGCGCCTGCCATCCAAGAACAAGTAATGGACTCCCAGTAACATTCTGCAATATTCTATGTCATCCTGCACCATTGGTCAGAGGTTAGCAGCAGCTGGACTAGAGCATTTCTATCCCATGGCGAGACCACCATTAACACCACAACACATTTGTAGTGGTGCCATGATCAGAAATCGTGGACAACTGAATAATGACGTCGCACCGTATTCGGTGATGATCTGCAGTATACACTTCCCTGGATGACCATCATCGGCAGTCATGGTGGGGATGACATCAGGTATGATTTCAGATCATGTCTGGTTGCGATTGAGAGAACTCTGATGGCGCAGTGTCAAGTCAAGGACTTCCAATGTGCTGACACGTTACCTCTCATGCGACAGTATCACTGTGCCATTTTTCATATGGACAACACTCGTCCCCACATGGCATTGTCTGTGTGATGTTGAGGTACTGCTGTGACCGTAATGTCCCCATATCTGCCCACGACAGAACACGTGTAGGACCCGTCAGATGTCAGCTTTGTCACGGTATCCAACCTGCTTCAAAAGAGGATATAACTGCTTTATGGCATCATTCCCAGCCTTATAGCCCGCACAAGATACGGTGGCTGATGTGCAGTGACCACTTTCCGTCCAAAGCGCTGGGCGAGTTGATTTGCTTGTTCTGAAGGGGAGGCCAACAAGCGTTTTCTACCCTTCGGCTGGTCAACGGTGACAGAATCAAGGCGCACGCTCTGCAGTCTTTCTCAACAATTTTACAGAAACTGTTTTGTAAAAATTTTCACTTTTGCTTTACTTATAGCTTTATATGTCAGGTTCAAGATGATGTGCCCATCGTTTCGTTAATGGCCATAGTTATTATGATATTTACGTAAGTAAGACACTGCGCGAGATTCAAGAAAGTTTGCAATGAAAAATAGAGGTCACTAAGATCTTGTGTTTGGTACATATTACATAATATATTGATGCGTATGAAATTTAGCTAATGTATTGAATTTTTCTTTAGACCTGAGTAGAGGTGTGTGTCAGTCACTAATCTCGAGACGACTGATCTGATGACGCACACTCGTTTGCCATCGCGCTGCATCAGCGATAAACCCGAGTGAAACACCCATAACATTCCTCATATTTCGTAAATTGTTTCATATATCTAAATGAGATTTTGGCAAATGATAGCACGCAAAGAGGAGAGTATGTTCCCATATCGATATTATGTAAAACTCCATTATCTATCGTGTTATTCCAGTAACTACAGATGTTTTCAATGAAAGAATGTAATTTTAACGGCCATTGGTAGCTTGTGCAATGAGAAATGCTACGGGTTTTACAACAACATAACTGAAGACTTAACATGTTTTTTGTACCAAGGACATGGTTTTTCATGAGCTTACTATTCCTCAGTTTATCACTTAATAAACTCAACAAACCACTGTTTCAGAATTCTCTCGCAATTGTGTCCACACATGTTAGTGAGGTGAGACTGTAAACTACACTGTGGTTTGCCGAAAGAAGCAAATTTTAGCATGGCAACCAGAGAAATGCTTAGCTTTTACTCAGAATTCGCCGCTCATGACACTTCTCTGAAAGTTACAAATGGTTAACAAGCTAGTCAAAAATAAATCATTGACGGAATTCTTTTTAGATACTAACGAAAGCAGAGGTGGCAGAAGATCTTTTTGAATGGTCACCATGCAAGTGTGGGCGTGGAGAGGTCCCACTTAATATTTACAAAAAATGTAAGGGTAGGCTTCAGTTTAGAATGGTACGTCCCCTCCAACCCTCGGCATTTTCCCTACAACGCCTGCCTGTAAGCCCCACCACTGCCGCTCTCCCCTCCCATGCCCTGCCATCTGTGCATGTACCGGCCATGGCATTCTCCACAGGCTATATCAGAGCATACTTCCAGGTGAGAGGGGATGCAACGTCATACTCATAAGTGGGCTCATTCTGCTACGTTCTTTATAAATATGACTCGTTTTATCATCACTGAAATAACAACACACACCCCTGCAACTGCTGAGGTTTCATTTCCTTTCATCCTAGCCTTCTACATGCTTTTTTTTTTTTTTTTGTTTAACAGTGTCAGTGCAGATAAGGAGCTCAAGCTCGAATTGGGGCAGGATGTGAAAGGAGATAGGTACGTTTCAAAGGAACAACCATGGCATTGGCCTTAAGTTGGGAGTACTTCAGTATGGATGGGCGGATGGAGACATTCGCCGGCCGGAGTGGCTGAGCGGTTCTAGGCGCTACAGTCTGGAACCGCGCGACCGCTACGTCCGCAGGTTCGAATTCTGCCTTGGGCATGGATGTGTGTGATGTCCTTAGGTTAGTTACGTTTAAGTAGTTCTAAGTTCTAGGCGACTGATGACCTCAGAAGTTAAGTCCCATAGTGCTCAGAGCCATTTGAACCTTTTGATGGAGACTTTCGCCTGAATGTGAGTTCATTGTCTCGGCCATTGAAATTCGTCAGCAGTTGACAACATACTTGCCACGTGTTTCGCCGTATTGGAAGCTGTTTCTGAGTGCTGTTATGCGTCAGTTTGTGTTTGCCAAAGACGACACAATACATAAAACATTTATCATTGAAAAATACTGAAGAGCATTTAGTGGGGCTTGTAATGTCACCTACCTGTTTTTGTGCCTCTTAAGTCTCCTGGATGTTTATCTTCCTACGATTATTCTGATGTTGTAAATAGTTGTTATAAATTTAGAGAACAGTTTACTTTGTCATTCTCATCACGTTTTCACACTTAAATCAGTCACGATGATCTTGCTTGTAATATGTTAATATAGGTTTTTCAACACACATCATTAACTTACGTGGGTTATAAGCAGTTTGACAAACTTTAGCAAGTGGCAAAAACTAACACAGTGTACTAACAGAACGTTCATCACCAGCCGACTAATAATATAATGACTATATTGATCAACGAAAATACATATTCATATTTTGACTATCGCACACTGACTTAGCATTTTATGCGTTGATTGTAGAACCCGCACTGACTGTCTCTGTGTGCGATGTCCTACAGAGACGCACGTGTTACAGAAATTACAAACTGTTTACATAAAAAGATATTACACCTTAAACATTAAAATTAAAGAAAGAAAAAGTAAAAATTACAAAGACAGAACAGACAGTGAAGTAAATTTGTCAAACCAAAAGTTGTCTTTTTCATAAAACGGTAAAATAGTAAAACTATTTTGTGATATGGAAGCTTTAACGTGCACTGATATTTCCAATATCAGTGCACGTTAAAGCTTCCATATTTCCAACCCCCCATGAACCATGGACCTTGCCGTTGGTGGGGAGGCTTGCGTGCCTCAGCGATACAGATAGCCGTTACCGTAGGTGCAACCACAATGGAGGGGTATCTGTTGAGAGGCCAGACAAACGTGTGGTTCCTGAAGAGGGGCAGCAGCCTTTTCAGTAGTTGCAAGGGCAACAGTCTGGATGATTGACTGATCTGGCCTTGTAACAATAACCAAAACGGCCTTGCTGTGCTGGTACTGCGAACGGCTGAAAGCAAGGGGAAACTACAGCCGTAATTTTTCCCGAGGGCATGCAGCTTTACTGTATGATTACATGATGATGGCGTCCTCTTGGGTAAAATATTCCGGAGGTAAAATAGTCCCCCATTCGGATCTCCGGGCGGGGACTACTCAAGAGGATGTCATTATCAGGAGAAAGGAAACTGGCGTTCTACGGATCGGAGCGTGGAATGTCAGATCCCTTAATCGGGCAGGTAGGTTAGAAAATTTAAAAAGGGAAATGGATAGGTTGAAGGTAGATATAGTGGGAATTAGTGAAGTTCGGTGGCAGGAGGAACAAGACTTCTGGTCAGGTGACTACAGGGTTATAAACACAAAATCAAATAGCGGTAATGCAGGAGTAGGTTTAATAATGAATAGGAAAATAGGAATGCGGGTAAGCTACTACAAACAGCATAGTGAACGCATTATTGTGGCCAAGATAGATACGAAGCCCACACCTACTACAGTAGTACAAGTTTATATGCCAACTAGCTCTGCAGATGACGAAGAAATTGAAGAAATGTATGATGAAATAAAAGAAATTATTCAGATTGTGAAGGGAGACGAAAATTTAATAGTCATGGGTGGCTGGAATTCGAGTGTAGGAAGAGGGAGAGAAGGAAACATAGTAGGTGAATATGGATTGGGGGACAGAAATGAAAGAGGAAGCCGCCTGGTAGAATTTTGCACAGAGCACAATATAATCATAACTAACACTTGGTTTAAGAATCATGAAAGAAGGTTGTATACATGGAAGAACCCTGGAGATACTAAAAGGTATCAGATAGATTATATAATGGTAAGACAGAGATTTAGGAACCAGGTTTTAAATTGTAAGACATTTCCAGGGGCAGATGTGGACTCTGACCACAATTTATTGGTTATGACCTGTAGATTAAAACTGAAGAAACTGCAAAAAGGTGGGAATTTAAGGAGATGGGACCTGGATAAACTAAAAGAACCAGAGGTTGTACAGAGATTCAGGGAGAGCATAAGGGAGCAATTGACAGGAATGGGGAAAATAAATACAGTAGAAGAAGAATGGGTAGCTTTGAGGGATGAAGTAGTGAAGGCAGCAGAGGATCAAGTAGGTAAAAAGATGAGGGCTAGTAGAAATCCTTGGGTAACAGAAGAAATATTGAATTTAATTGATGAAAGGAGAAAATATAAAAATGCAGTAAGTGAAACAGGAAAAAAGGAATACAAACGTCTCAAAAATGAGATCGACAGGAAGTGCAAAATGGCTAAGCAGGGATGGCTAGAGGACAAATGTAAGGATGTAGAGGCCTATCTCACTAGGGGTAAGATAGATACCGCCTACAGGAAAATTAAAGAGACCTTTGGAGATAAGAGAACGATTTGTATGAGTATCAAGAGCTTAGATGGAAACCCAGTTCTAAGCAAAGAAGGGAAAGCAGAAAGGTGGAAGGAGTATATAGAGGGTCTATACAAGGGCAATGTACTTGAGGACAATATTATGAAAATGGAAGAGGATGTAGATGAAGATGAAATGGGAGATTTGATACTGCGTGAAGAGTTTGACAGAGCACTGAAAGACCTGAGTCGAAACAAGGCCCCCGGAGTAGACAATGTTCCATTGGAACTACTGACGGCCGTGGGAAAGCCAGTCCTGACAAAACTCTACCATCTGGTGAGCAAGATGTATGAAACAGGCGAAATACCCTCAGACTTCAAGAAGAATATAATAATTCCAATCCCAAAGAAAGCAGGTGTTGACAGATGTGAAAATTACCGAACTATCAGCTTAATAAGTCACAGCTGCAAAATACTAACACGAATTCTTTACAGACGAATGGAAAAACTAGTAGAAGCCAACCTCGGGGAAGATCAGTTTGGATTCCGTAGAAACACTGGAACACGTGAGGCAATACTGACCTTACGACTTATCTTAGAAGAAAGATTAAGGAAAGCCAAACCTACGTTTCTATCATTTGTAGACTTAGAGAAAGCTTTTGACAATGTTGACTGGAATACTCTCTTTCGAATTCTAAAGGTGGCAGGGGTAAAATACAGGGAGCGAAAGGCTATTTACAATTTGTACAGAAACCAGATGGCAGTTATAAGAGTCGAGGGACATGAAAGGGAAGCAGTGGTTGGGAAGGGAGTAAGACAGGGTTGTAGCCTCTCCCCGATGTTGTTCAATCTGTATATTGAGCAAGCAGTAAAGGAAACAAAAGAAAAATTCGGAGTAGGTATTAAAATTCATGGAGAAGAAATAAAAACTTTGAGGTTCGCCGATGACATTGTAATTCTGTCAGAGACAGCAAAGGACTTGGAAGAGCAGTTGAATGGAATGGACAGTGTCTTGAAAGGAGGATATAAGATGAACATCAACAAAAGCAAAACAAGGATAATGGAATGTAGTCTCATTAAGTCGGGTGATGCTGAGGGAATTAGATTAGGAAATGAGGCACTTAAAGTAGTAAAGGAGTTTTGCTATTTGGGGAGCAAAATAACTGATGATGGTCGAAGTAGAGAGGATATAAAATGTAGGCTGGCAATGGCAAGGAAAGCGTTTCTGAAGAAGAGAAATTTGTTAACATCCAGTATTGATTTAAGTGTCAGGAAGTCATTTCTGAAAGTATTCGTATGGAGTGTAGCCATGTATGGAAGTGATACGTGGACGATAAATAGTTTGGACAAGAAGAGAATAGAAGCTTTCGAAATGTGGTGCTACAGAAGAATGCTGAAGATTAGATGGGTAGATCACATAACTAATGAGGAAGTATTGAATGGGATTGGGGAGAAGAGAAGTTTGTGGCACAACTTGACAAGAAGAAGGGATCGGTTGGTAGGACATGTTCTGAGGCATCAAGGGATCACCAATTTAGTATTGGAGGGCAGTGTGGAGGGTAAAAATCGTAGAGGGAGACCAAGAGATGAATACACTAAGCAGATTCAGAAGGATGTAGGTTGCAGTAGGTACTGGGAGATGAAAAAGCTTGCACAGGATAGAGTAGCATGGAGAGCTGCATCAAACCAGTCTCAGGACTGAAGACCACAACAACAACAACGATATTTCCAAATCCCTCCAAGAATTTTCTGGAAATTTAAAGTTTATAATTTGAATACTTTACGAACTTACGTAGTACCCTAGGAAAGTTATCCATTTTTGGGAGCAGAAAAATTGGGGCAACTAACCTATAACAGTGGATTCTTAACAAGATTTCATAATAAGATTCAAGTATTCGGTATACGTTAATTCTGAGTAAGTACAATTTTTGAAATTTAGTTTTTGCCAATAGTAAAATGTTTGTACAAAGTGAAGAATAGGGGTTTTCCAATAAGAAGTGTCAGTCTATCATTAGTAGCATCAAATTTTGAGGTACACACTGTTTACAGGACTAAAATTGTAAATATTTCTTTAAATACAATGTTTACATATAGACTAAATCTACTGTTAGCCTGAAAATTGTGCTGTGAATAAAAAGGTTTAGTGAAACACTCCATGTATAAGAATTTAACAGTTTTATGTAATCATAATGTAAGCATTAAGTGTATGATGAAAATAACGAAAAATTACTTCTTTAAGCGGTGTAACCGCAGCAAGTGAACCTTGCTGTGTCTCAGGCTCTCACTTTTCCCTTCCGGTACATGAGTCGTTCCCATTTCTTTATTAATGAAACCTCTTTAAAGACCGACTGCTTCAGTAACACATGATGGGAAGCCTCAGTTAAACTGGAATTCTCGCTTTGAAATATCCAAATTTACTAAAAATTAAATTAGAAGCAGATTCGGAACTTTTATTTGAACCCTTAAAACGAGTTGGATGTTTTGTACTGGTGGAAGTGGTAAAGCGGTTCCAGACAGGGGACCAGAGGGTACGTTATTTGAATTTCAGTAAAACTTATATGTTTTTTTTATGTTACTGGGAAATATGAAAGGGGTCCTTAAGAAAAGTTTAGTTAATAAGTTCTTACACTGAATAAATGGAGACAAATCGTTGTACAACGAGAGACCTCAATCAATTCTAATAGCAAGAAGTATTCTAAAAATAACCTATTAAAGGTGCTTAGCAACACAACAAGGCACAACATTAGTGCGTATATAGGGTGAATATTAAGGAAGGGGACAACATTCAGGACGTGATTCCTGCAAGGAATAGAAACAGAAAGATTCATGGTAATGCAAGTCCGGAAATGAATCGTGAGTCTGCAATTAGACAATTACATTACACATTATATGATATTAATTTATTATTTAATGAATGCAAATTTGCCATCGTGGGTGGAACTTATGAACGTCGTTGTTCTGTACATTATATGGTCCGATATTGATTCCAGAAGCAAGCTGCGACTGTTTTCGTATACGGCCAAGCATGTGGAAACGTTGGAGACACTACACAGTTTGATGTAACCACTTATCCTGCTAGACAGCACCAGCCAACTCTCACAACCATTTACATCAATTTTTCGATGTTTGTGGGTTGTTTTCAGCACACGACAGTCACTATAGGTTTCCTGTGGTCAGTACACCTTGAAAGGAGTCTACTGCGACACACTTATATATGGCGCCCAAATGTTGTAATGATACTAATGTATACTAAAATGAAACTATTATATTACAAACGATGTACGTCTCTGATGGGCTCTGTAACGCGGTTCGCTTACTGTGCACTAACGCAGTGGCCAAACTTGCTGCTTCTGGTCTAAGATTGTAGAGTTGGAGAAACAGAGCCCTTGACGCATGCAGTCTGTGAGCGAAAAATGATGGAGTAGTTGATTTTGTGGTGTGCTCTGTGAAGCCACCAAGTGTTAAATTACAATGCAGGAATTACGAGTAGATGTGTTATAGCAAATACCAACATGTAAGCAAGAAGTCTTCTCACAAGCAAGGTAAAGATGTTAAATATTTATGACTCGTTTTGCCAGCACGTTAGTGTAGAAGAGTTGGCTGATAATTGGCAATTGTTGAGTAACCCCACAACATACATCAACAAATTTGATGTAAAGGCTAGTTAGATACTTCCCTTTTGTAAAATTTCTAAGATTTAATAACATAGGTATATGTAATTTGATGATTTGTCTTTAGGCTTTTTTTTAGTGAGGGTGCTGTATAAATCACATTGTGACTCAATTAGTAAAAAGGATGTTTTTTTTTTTTGAGTAATGTAATTTCAACTGTCAGTTGTTTCGGAAAGCCAAACTTAACTTCGAATACAATTTCACTATGTATAAAGGTCAGTGTTAGTAACTCGCCGAATTAACCCTGTCCAGGTCATATGATTACAAAGACACTGAATATTTCTTAAATGTTTTCATTTATCAACCAAAATAATTTCATGTACATTTCAAATTACTGCCAGCATTGCACACCACTGAGCCTATAGCTAGTACATTTTAATCCTCTTCATGAGTGACCAGAATATATCGCGATCCACCATTGCTGCTTTAGAGGTAAGACAATTTTATTTATTTGTTATGTGAACAGGGACCAAAGTTACCAGCTCCGAACAGGGTCAGAGGATTCAGTGCCTAAGGGGCTGAATGTATTTTGTAGTGACTGTATTTCCTTATTGGTATTGGGAGTTGCATTGCCTAGTCAGTTCATATAAAGTTTTGGCTAGCAGTAACACAGGTAAGTGCGCCACTTGTAGTTACAACACGCTACACGATAACTCCAGTTTCGTATGCATTCCTAATTCAGGGTTACACACAATGTAATACCAAGCAAATTTTTAAAGATAGTTACAACTTCAATGAAGAAACTTTTGGCAGAGATGACATCGTAAGTCTGCCATCTGTGGGCTACAGAAAATCCTCGTTGAATCGTTGATCATCGAATCAGTAACGGCTCAGGGTTTATTGGCGGCCCCCTACTTGCCTACTTAATGGACTCACGGACATGGAATCCCTATAGGACACACTGCCTCTTTTGCTGGAGACTGTGCCTTTAGCAATACAACAGTTAATGTGACTGGCACATGATGGGAGCACCAGACCACTCCCGTACCATTGTGTCTCACCTCGCCAGCAGCATTATCCACTTATGGATAGCAAGACGAGGCCATCGTAGCGAGCCACAGCAATCGTCGGACTTAAACCGCCTTTATTTTGACCTGTGGGGGTATCTTAAAACTTCTGTGTATGCTGAGCCAGTTCGTGATGTGCAGACCCTTGAATAGCATGACCGTGCAGCCTGTGGCAATATTCCACTACAGCCTGAGGCACATTGAAAAGAGTGATGCAGTCCATGATGCGACATTTGAAGCTTGCATTACATCCTATGGTGGACACTTTGAACATAGTTTGTAAGATGGAAGAGATTAATACCATGTAATGGCATAACATAATCCATCCAGTTCCAGTCTCGCATCCTGCATTGGAGATCGTAACTCATGGACAGATGTTGAGGGAGCTTTTGTCAGGCACTATTGTAAGTAGGCTGTTTAGGTTTTTTATATTGCTAATGCCTCATAGCGCTCTGTATGAAAATCACTGGCTGTGCTGTGTGCAGTCAGTGGCTGGTTGGCATTGTTGTAATACTCGCCATCGTAGTGTTGGGCAGCTGGATGTTAACAGCGCGTAGCGTTGCGCAGTTGGAGGTGAGCCGCCAGCAGTGGTGGATGTGGGGAGAGAGATGGCGGAGTTTTGAAATTTGTAAGACTGGATGTTATGAACTGCTATATACATTATGACTTTTGAACACTATTGAGGTAAATACATTGTTTGTTCTCTATCAAAATCTTTCATTTGCTAACTATGCCTATTAGTAGTTAGTGCCTTCAGTAGTTTGAATCTTTTATGTAGCTGGCAGTAGTGGCGCTCACTGTATTGCAGTAGTTCGAGTAACAAAGATTTTTGTGAGGTAAGTGATTTGTGAAAGGTATAGGTTATTGTTAGTCAGGGCCATTATTTTGTAGGGATTTTTGAAAGTCAGATTGCATTGCGCTAAAAAAAATATTGTGTGTCAGTTTAAACACAGTCATGTATAATTTTTCAAAGGGGACGCTTCATATGGCGACCCTGCCAGGACTCCTCACTGGAATCTTCTGATTTTGTTTCTTGTAGTTTGTGTAATTAGTGTAGCTATTGTTTATTGCCAGCGCATAATTGTAGAGAGAATCTCCTTTGTAGTTGCTTTTTGTTGTGGCATGCATGTAGATTTGCACCAAGTATTTCACAGCTGTGCTTGCAATTAACTAGATATTATTTTCAGTGCTATGTTAATGTGTACTCTTATTTTTGCTCTTCAAATTGTGTTTTTCTGAGTTATCATGTGAAATATTGTGACAATAATGGCGTGTGAAAAACGTAATACTAGGCTCCAAAGTAAACTGAGAAATGACAGTGAAGACGAAAGCAGTGTGTTAGCGCCACCATGTAATGAATTAACTAATAGTCAAAGTAGTAATTTGGCAACTGTGCGTAGGGAAATGGAGCGGGCGTCAAATAATGGTGTAGACAGTGAAACAGGTAGTGAACAGGGAAGCATTATCGATCGATCGGTCGGCAACAGCTCGCTTCAGGAATCGGGAATGACGGAACACAATATTGCAAATACTGTAGACTGAGGTTTTGGGTTCTCACCGTTTTCTCAAATGAGTCAAGACACATTTTCCGCTTGTCAAAATGTGAATGTTGCCAGTGCAAATTCACTGCCAAAAAGCACTGAGGAACATGTTTCAGACACCAGTGCATTGTTATTACAATTAATGCAACAAGTGGGACAAAAGCTTCAAAAGTTAGACACAATGGAACAAAATCAGAGACAAACACAGCAAAAGCTTCAAAAGTTAGACACAATGGAACAAAATCTTCAAAAGTTAGACACAATGGAACAAAATCTTCTAAAGTTAGACACAATGGAACAACACCAGAAACAAACACAGCAACAGTTAGACACAATGGAACAAAATCTTCACACCACGCTTGAATAAACACGTGAAGATTTAACTACTGAGTTACATAAAATAGAATCGAAATGTCAAAAAGTCTGTAATGACGTAAAAACACAAATTTGTGAGCATTTCCAGCCTATTTTTTCGCGTCATGAAAATGCATTACAGAATCGCGAAGCAGCCATAAAAGAACTGCAAACTATTGTTCATGAAAATCATGAGACCTTGCAAGCTAAAATGGACTCAGTTGCATCTACCGATTCGGTTACGCAACTTGCAAAAACTCAGGAAAACTTAAAGGACACAGTAGAAAGACACATGGAGGAAATTAGTTCATTATGAGAGAAAGTAGTTGAACTTTTGGATCAGCTAAATAATTTATCTACGAAGGTAGATGATAATCTGAATGACACAAAACCAGTAGTCTTTAATGACACAGAAGAGTGCGATCAAATTAGGAAATTCAAACAAAATCAGAATCTAATTAATACGCAACACCAAAGAGAAATCCGGGAAGTACAAGATCAGCTGACACAGGTAATACAAGAATTACGTATTTCAGAGGCCACTCGCGCTCCAATACGGGAAGAGGGACATAGAAATACGGAACAGCCACAAAATAATAACTCAGGGCACTTCGGAAATTATGAAAGAAATTGGCAAGGTACACCGAATTTTGAGATGGAACCGCCGCAACGACGTAACAATGACCGACATGCGACTCGCCGACATGATGATTTTGACTATAAGCTGTTCATTACTACACGTAAATTCAAAACGTTTAAGAATTCTGGCGACCACATTCATCCACAAACATGGCTCCATCAATTCTCTCATTGTTTTCCTCCCAACTGGTCATTAGAGCACAGATTAGAATTTATGTGTGGCTATTTAGAGAATGAACCAGCTGTAAGAATGCGATCGGTCATTCACGATTGCCACAGTGAAGAAGAATTTTACCGTGCCTTCCTCTCAGCATATTGGTCTCAAGCTACACAAGACCAAGTAAAATATAGCATCATAATGATGAAACATTTCGAACAATCAGAATTTTCCAGTCTTGTGAAATATTTTGAAGACATGTTGCACAAGAATCAGTACCTGTCAAACCCATACAGCCCCTCAGAACTTATCCGCATTTGCTTAATCAAATTACCTGAACATTTACGACATATTATTTTGGCAGGACGTTGCAAAGACGACATTGAAGCTTTTCAGGGATTCTTACAAGAATTAGAAATTGACACTGACAATCGCAGAACGCGAAAACAGGAACACAAGAATTACAGGTCACATCCGTCGCAATTCCGCGATAAAAGAAATAATAACTGGACACGACAAGGCTATTCTCACAACACAAATCATGACCAAAACAGACACCACCCGTATTACAACCGTTGGCAGAGTAGTAATAATTACAGGGAAAGATCACCTCTCCACGGTAGTGACTATCACAGAGACAATCAGAGAAACAGACAATTTGGGAACCAAAATAATTATTATCAAGGGCGACACAATAACTTTAGACGCAACGGTCCAGCGCGCAGTTACGATTCAGGGAGAAATTCTCCACCACGTGACCGACAAGAAAGAAACTATGGAATCTACCGACATGACGACAGACGATATGATCGTAACGACAGACCTGAATTGCATCAGAACTGGCGGGATTCAAACAGAGCAGGGCCCTCTCGACAAGGCGAACTTGTAGAAGTTAGGTCTCCAAATCCCAATAACGACGCGCGCCAACAAAGACACAATAGGCAATGACTCATACCGCTGGCAGCTACAAAACGTACTTATGAAACTGACGACGCAGCTGCCGTAGCTAGTAATTATGTAATAATGGAAGACATTAGGGACATCTTACTCCAGGAGCACGACGTAAAACATAGCAACATTGCATATCCTGTGATTCACATTACAGTAAATGACGTAAAATTTACGGCGGTACTTGACTCTGGCAGTCCCATTTCAGTAATTTGTGAAACAGCCTTTAGCAAATGCAACAAATCGAACGATTGTCCCACACTTCCGTTACGTAAGATTAAATGACAAGCTGCAAGCTTTGGAAAAAGTGTAGATGTACGCCAACAAACCAACTTCGAATTCTTTTGTCAAAGCCACAGTTTCTCTGTGAACTTTCTTATTGTTCCATTATTGTCGACGGAAATTATATTGGGAGTAGACTTTTTGAATGAATACAAAGCAATCTTAAACTTTCACGATGCTGAAATAAGTTTAGAGAAAGAAGGTAAGTCAATTGCTTTGAAATTTGAAGATTGGCTCTCAAACCATGACGAGGAAATTAACCGGCTTTACCTTCTGCTAGACAAGAGTTCGGAATTTTCGACGAAACTTGACACTAATAATCACTCTGCAAGTACTGACAGGGATGATATCGACGGCGTATTTGATACTGATGAGTTAATTCAGAATAAAATTCAGACAATTGAGAACTGTAATGACATTGATAGGCAGAACCTTTTTGAAATTTTACAAGCACATTCCACAGTTTTTACTCACAAAACAGGAACAATCAAGGGATTTCAATACCAATTTCGTGTTCGTGAGCATACTAAATTTTGTGTTAGACCATACGTAATTCCAGTACATTATAGGGACTGTGTTAGAACAGAAATATAATCTATGCCTGATGAGGGCATTATTGAGCCTGCAGTAAGCTCATACAACAATCCATTACATGTTGTTGAGAAGAAAAATGGATCGATCAGACTTGTCTTAGATTCGAGACAAATCAATACTATCATCATTCCTGAAACAGACAGGCCGCAAACGATGGAAGAACTTCTTCAAAATTTTAATGGCGTAAAAGTGTTGTCTTCTATTGATCTCAGATCCAGCTTTTATCAGATCGAACTTCATCCAGAATGTAGAAAATACACAGCTTTCCTTTGTTTCGGCGTTTGTTATCAGTTTCGGAAACTTCCTTTTGGTTTGAACATTTATTCGGCAGCATTCATTCGCGGGCTAAATTCCATATTACCTGAGTTCTTAAAACGTCACATCACCTTATATGTGGACGATATTCTGATAGCAGAAGCCTCATGGGAACAACACAATCGCATCCTCAACAGCGTGTTACATATTTTTGCGGAATCTGGCATTACAGTTAACTTGGAAAAGTCTGAATTCGGTAGGACAAAGGTGAAGTTTTTGGGACATATTATTTCTTCTGAAGGCATTCAGCCGGATTCTGAAAAGTTAGAAGCAATAAGAGCCATTCCAGTCCCATCCACAAAAAAACAAGTCCGCTGTTTTCTAGGTCTCTAAATTTTTACCGTCGTTTTCCGAATATGCAAATTCTAGTTACACCAAAACTTTGTTCTCTCACTGGGAAAAATACTGTTTGGAACTGGGACGAACAAGCACAGTTGGAATTCAATTCTTTGAAAGAATCGCTACTTAACGCGCCAATACTAGCTCATCCAGATCTGTCACAAGATTTCTGCCTTAGTACGGATTCTTCTAAAGTCGGTCTTGGTGCCCATTTATTTCAAGAAGCCACAGAAAATGACACTACTGTTCAGAAAACCATTGCTTTTGCTAGCCGAGTGCTAACAAAATCTGAAAAAAATTATTCCGTTACTGAATTAGAAGCTTTAGCTATCGTTTGGGCATTTAACAAATTCCGTCTCTTTCTTTCTGGTAAGCACGTAAAAGTATACAGTGATCATCGTGCATTACAATTTCTTATGTCTTCAAAATTAAATCATGACAGGTTAAAACGTTGGGCATTGTTTCTGCAAGAATTCCACTTCACAATAGTCTACATTCCCGGCAAGGAGATCATCGTTGCGGACGCACTGTCACGCGCACCGGCTGGGCTTGAGAAAAGTAACACAGAAGGCAACCTCGAGAAAAATTTCAGTATTCTTTACATTCAGAAAGTAGCCTTTGAAAACTTCATCACCACATCTTTAAAGGACATTGCTCATGAACAAGATAAAGATCCGATTTGGAAAGACATCAAAAGTAAATGGCATGAAAAGACACACACTCAGATTCGGCATTATTACCTGGTTAGAAACAACATACTCTTAAACGCTGCACTGTTGATGACAAGCTATGGGTGCTTTGCATTCCAGACGATTTTGTTAATAAGCTCATTTGGTACATTCATTTCAGCTACGCACATTTTGGTCCACGAAAATGTTATCATATTCTTCGAACGACTTGTTATTTTAACAATATGGAAAAGAGAATTCGAAGAGTCCTGTCTATTTGTAAACTGTGTCAAAAGGCGAAACCATCTACTATCTCACATCGTGCTCCATTGTTTCCTATCATTCCTTCTAAATTAAAAGAATTTGCTGCTGTTGATCTCTTGGGACCGCTTGTCAGAACATCTAACGAATTTTCGTACGTTCTAGTTGCTGTTGAACTTACTTCAAAATTTGTTTCTTTCACACCGTTACGTAAAGCCACTGGAAGGTCTGTATCCAACGCCTTTGCTAAAAAAATTTTACGTGAAATTGGACACGTTAGTAAAGTCATTTCAGATAACGGACCTCAATTCAGATCTGGTGTTTGGTCACGCATGCTTCGGAACCATAAAATCAAACCTGTTTTTATTTCATTGCACTCACCACATTGTAACCCCTCCGAACGGATTATGAAAGAAATCAATAAGCTTTGCAGACTTTATTGTCACAGAAAGCATCAGCATTGGGACAGATATTTACACTTATTTCAAAACGTGCTGAATGAAATGCCTCATCACTCCACTGCTTTACCACCTACTCTTGTGCTGAAGAATGAAGAACCACCGAACAGAATCAGAGAGCTTGTACCTTTCCCGAATACACGTAAACTTCGACACAAAGACATAATTGATTTGGCTATTAAAAATATAAAATCTGCAGCAGACAAAAGGAGAAAACTACACGGTAAAGCAAATGCAAAGAAATTATATATTGGTCAGAAAGTTCTCATTAAAGCTCATTCATTGTCACATAAGAAGAAACACTTGAGTCACAAATTCTTTCTAGTTTACAGACGTATACCACATGATAATTGCGTTGAAGTTGAAACTGTGCGTACTAGGAAGAGTAAAGGTTTACACCACATTTCACATGTAAAACCGTTTATTGAAAGATAATCTGCTTTTTAACTTTGTCTTTGCCATATAACTTTTCACTTTACATTACCAGTATGCTTTGTCAGACTTAGAATCTGTTAACATGCAACAGTGTTTGAAGTTAAACATCCAGTCAAGAACCAAGAGAACTTATTTAAACAGAAATTACGAATGCATTGTTATAGTGAACAGATGACACAATGTTGTTATTTGTACATTCTTGCTTGCTAGTTGCACGATCACGTAACGACTATAAGGCTCACATACTTAGAACATATACCGGCACTGCTAATGAGATTTTCATGCAACATTTTGGTTTACTTGAAAATAAATTCTGGATTTAAAGTACTTTCAGTGAGATACCAGATGACACAGTGGTTAGTTTATGTGACAGCTACACGATTTTATCACGACGCTACTAATGAGTGACAATTTACAATGTAGCTTTTTCAGTGTTTCTGTTTTATATGTGCACAGTTTTTCTGTATTTATTCTGGATAGTAAAACATGTTTTAGTAGTGACTTTTGTGGTATAGCTACAATGAGACTGCCTTTTCCGTAGCACAACAATACGTTACAGCACAGTACTTTCTTCATCACGGCAATAAGCGTAATAAGTAATATATCTATAAGCAAAGCATTTCACTTTTGTTTATCATGTGGTAAGTACATTGACTTCCACAGAACTTTGCTTACGGACGACGATAATTACGACACTTGGCACATTTTTTACGATTAAGTAATGACAGAGATTATGCTGCAACAAGACGCACAATTTAGCACTACAGGATACGCATTTGACTGTTAATTTTATACTTAAAACATTTATTTTTAAAGGTTTTTGAATTACAAAGAAAGTTTTCCGTGATACATTTTATTCCATTGCAATAATCTGTAACACCTGAGGGTATAATTACATTAATCCTCAGGGGGGTACACGCTTACTTTGTGTATCATGTGTTTGGCAAGCACAAGGAGCCCTAGCTAATATGGCATTTGCTTACACAACTTTACACATCGGTACCATATTTCTCTAACACATAATTACACAGCTATCTGATTATTTACCTGAGAGAGACAAACATGTCTTTTTTACTACATCAGTGACAGATGTTTACATAATTACACCATTCGATAACATCACACTTACGAAATTGTATGTTGTTTGTACTTTGTGAACTGTTCATATTTTTTCGGAACCATTGTGATACTATGAGAGCTTTGAATGATGTATTTGGTATGAGATCATGATTTTTAAAGTATGTTTGAGGTAGATGACACTATTGAAATGAGCAGAGAATTTTCTTTAGGTTTTGATATTATTGGAGGAAGCTACGACGATTTTGAGATTTGACTGAGGTGTTATGATGTTATTTTTACGACGACGATGTGTATTATGCTGTTGAGGTATGTTCATGATCAATAAGCTGATGTTATATGGGGAATTTGATTATGCTACTAATTTATTAAGATGAAATATTGAAGAAGTGTAATAAGGTAAGGAATAATGAGTAATGGTTAGGGACTCTGGTTTGTGAAAAAGATTGTTGGAAACCAAGAATCGTACTTTAAGAATTATGAAATGTGTGTATATGCGTGAATGTATCACAATGCGGGCGAAAATATTTTGGACACTGTTATATTTACAGGATTTTGTTTCTACATATTTGTAACGCAAATTCTAGACCTGTGAAATTTTTTATATGAGACTGTCACTGTTGTGCAAACTGGTGTCGTAAATACTTCGGTAAGAAAGCCAAGTGACCTTGACGCAATGCGTCTTGAGTGGCCAGCTGTGTCAGACGCCTGGAGAAAAAGCCATTAGTGTGTGCCTTTTCAGAGGCACAGGTAAAAAAAAAATGGGGAGGCCATTATCCTCGCTATTGACATTCCTTTGTAGAAATCATCGCAAATACGACACGCTCAAACTTGAAAACATATGATTATACTGTGGAGCTCTTAATTTATGATATTTACTAAAATGCCTAGTGAAACGATGAGAAACATTTCACAGCTATTGTCTTGCTACTTGAGTGAAATGTCATATGGCTTGATTTATGTATTTATTTACTCATTTTGTTTAATATCTAGTTTCTAGCTGCACTGCAGCATTGGTTAAAATAAAATTTAATAGATGTACTAATATAGTTATTTTATGCCTACAGATCCAGCCAATTATAAATTTATGATCTACTTCCAAGAAAACGAGGGCACATAAATAGACATTTCCCTTCACAGGAATTGCATAAATAATTTTTTTACGATTTGGTAACTTATCTGCTAGCGTAAGTTCTTGTGATGCATCACCCTAGTGTTAAGATGTGACATAGGTATTAAACATGGCCGTTTTTACTGTAATATTTTTGCTGCTTGAGCTATGTCATGTTTAGATATAAGTTTTGCATTTGCTGCTGCTGTTTGCCAGGCATAGTGCTACTGAATTTCACTTTGTATTACTCTGTTAAGCCAGTTTTACTACTGATTTATTTTTCTTGTTTGCTGCACATTGCCTTATATTAGTTGTAATATTGCAATTGCTTTTCTAATTTCTATAATGCTGCTTGCTTTGCAAATCTGCATTTTTTGTCATTGCTGTTTGTGTTAATTGTTTTGTGCTGCTGCATTGCCTCGTCCCTTACTTTAGCATCTGAGCTCAGTAGATTTAAGTTAGCTTAAGATGGGGTAGGCCATATAAGAGAACAAGTTGTGATGAATTGGAAGAAATGCATTGAGAAGCTATAAGAAAATGGTTTGGCCAAAAAAGTGTTTTGAAAGAGGATATGAACCAAAAAAGTAGGGTTTAGGGACAACAGGTTTAGGTAGGATTTTCTTGGAAATAAATGATGAGGTAAGATAATGGCAAATAAATAATGAGGTAAGAAATATGTGAACATATAAATACAGAAAGCATGCTTGGATAGGATTTTTTTGGTGGAAACAAATGTTGAAATAAGACGAAAGATCTATCGAATGAAGTTGTGGGTTGGACTGCAGTACCAAATGTTACATTGAAAACAAACCCTACACTTTCCTCTTGTGTTATTCTGCTATGTGTTTGTGTACCCTTGTTTATTTGTGTTTTTCCTGTCTTTATGTGTTTAGCTGATGAGAGTTATATTGTAGAATTTTTCTAATACTACGTTATTTACTTTTTAAAGATGTTTAGACATTATTTATCTGTTCTGTTTTGTTGCTCATGTGTGAAGTTGATGTTTCATAAGTTATTCTGATCTTTTATGTATGTACTTATGTCATAATTCCTGTAACACTGATGTATATGTTATTTCGATTCTTTTGTAAAGCCTGTACTACAAATGTTATCTGTATTGTTGTGTTCTTTAATGATGTATTTTGTACTTTTGTAATAGTGTTCTTATGTTATAAAATTGTAATTGACACCAGTTCATCATATTATTAACTTGTAAATTCCATTTCACTGCACATGTTTCTGTTGGTCATAGTATATGGACAATATGTGAGAAGTAGGGACTGTTAGTGTTTGCACGTGTGTTAATAATTCAGCAAGGGACTGGATAACAGCATTGCTGGTTCTAAGGACAATTCCAAAAACTTTGTGAGTGCACAAGTGGTGGTTATGGACTTGCTATATTGTCCGCAAGACTCTTTGATGGTGATTGTGCACCTGCACAGTCGCAGCAGATGGCTGCTGGCCATCTCTACAAGGACTACAGT
Organism: Schistocerca piceifrons; assembly: GCF_021461385.2. Lineage (NCBI taxonomy): Eukaryota > Metazoa > Arthropoda > Insecta > Orthoptera > Acrididae > Schistocerca > Schistocerca piceifrons. The sequence goes on along the minus strand of NC_060138.1, from coordinate 546,823,412 downwards.
GGGTCTACACCTTTGATGATCCACCAATACCATTATTTCTACAAGGACTACAGTGGGTCTACACCTTTGCTGATTCACCAGCACCATTATTTCTACAAGGACTGCAGTGGGTCTGCACCTCTGGTGGCCCACCAATATAGTAATCTCTAACAGGACTACAGTGGTCTGCTCTGTGATGACCTACCTACCAATATTCTTCAAAACTTCGACTGGCTCTGCTGTGGGTTTGCTCTGTTGTGACCCATTACCTGTCAGCATGTCAAGAGTCAGCATTGTCTTTCTGTTGGAAGGACAACACTACTTCTTCAAGACCGCATGGAAATCCACTACATCTGTGTGCATTTTCTTTTACTGCTCAGACTTTGAGAAAAACACTGCAATTTTACTGTGATGAACAATCTGGACTGTCTTTATGGACTGTGAGAAAATTTTAACTTTTGACCAACATTGTATCAATAAGTGTGTGCATTTGATATCTTTGTTATTGTAATTATGAAAAATTTTATCAAATCATTATTGGCCACTGCCCAAAACAATTTGTAAAATTTTTTGTGGGGAGCATGGGGGCTATGTAAGTAGGCTGTTCAGATTTTTTATATTGGTAACGCCTCGTAGCGCTCTGTATGAAAATCACTGGCTGTGCTGTGTGCAGTCAGTGGCTGGTTAGCATTGTTGTAATACTCGCCATTGTAGTGTTGGGCAGCTGGATGTTAACAGCGCGTAGCGTTGCGCAGTTGGAGGTGAGCCGCCAGCAGTGGTGGATGTGGGGAGAGATGGCGGAGTTTTGAAATTTGTAAGACTGGATGTCATGAACTGCTATATACATTATGACTTTTGAACACTATTGAGGTAAATACATTGTTTGTTCTCTATCAAAATCTTTCATTTGCTAACTATGCCTATTAGTAGTTAGTGCCTTCAGTAGTTTGAATCTTTTATTTAACTGGCAGTAGTGGCCCTCGCTGTATTGCAGTAGTTCGAGTAACGAAGATTTTTGTGAGGTAAGTGATTTGTGAAAGGTATAGGTTATTGTTAGTCAGGGCCATTATTTTGTAGGGATTTTTGAAAGTCAGATTGCGTTGCGCTAAAAAAAAATATTGTGTGTCGGTTTAAACACAGTCATGTATAATTTTTCAAAGGAGACGTTTCACTATCAAATGGCTGATGATAATTGGCCATAACATTTTTTATTTCTCCTGACTGTCGTGCTACATCCGTCCACGACTATGGCAAATGTCTCCAGAGTCACTGACCAACGTATGATGGAGGTGCAAGTAGGAATCGTCCACTTTTATTCGGGACTCGGGTGTTCATGTGCGTAGGTTCAGGTCAACTTTCGTTTCTGAGTACAGAGTTCCACGCATTATTCGGTTTAAAAGTTTTAATAATGTATCTTGAATCACTCATTGCTACGACACGTTTTCTAATGCGTGTAGCATATTTTATCGAGATATTGCCGATGAAGCCAATGGGCTTGAGTCCTGAATTGTGGGTCACTATAAAATACCATCTGACATACCATCGACAGTTTTGCAGAATGGTACAGAGTAGGAAGTCTTTAATGTTTTCTAGGCCCTAAGTTTGAAACTAATTTCACAGAAGAGAAAATGCCAACCACATTAGTTCTTTTTTCCAGAATTATGTAAAACATTGTACCAAATCTGAATGTGCTTCCATCTGTAATATCTGGTTTATTCTCCTTGTTTGGGGATGAGGAACAAAATAATTTAGTTCTGATCATTCTTCTGCTTGGCATTCACACCAGAAAAGGAAATCCTAGTTCGACATCAGAAAAGCTCAACACATTTGATAAGAAAATACTTTTATTTACACTTGTCCGTAAATCAAATTATTTTTAAAAATAAATAACCAGTGACTGTATAAATAAATAAATAAATAAATATATTAGGCGTTCCTTTCATCTGAGCTTCTTATGCCGGTTGGCAGCCTGCTGATCTCTGTAGATAGACGTAGTGTTGCTGTCGGGCATCAGTGGCGGCAGATATTCAACCAGCAACCTGAAAACACACACACAAACAAACGTGAGCCAGCTGTCACGCCAGTCTCAAACAATAATAGCATTTTTCACTTTACCATTACACAACTTGATATTTGCATATAACGTACAACTGTCAAGTTACGGCTACTATTTATGCATTCAGCGTGACATTCGGCGCGGTGGCTGATGGTAGCGATCTCAAGGGCGTTACGCATTTACAGTCTCTCTAATCAGCCGTCGTGCCGAGCGTCAGCTTGGGCTGCGTGAAATGTGCATGAAACTAGACGTTGTCTAACAAGCAAACAATCTAATATTCAAAAATGTTGTACTCAAATTTTGTTCACTGCAAAAATTTATAACAACGTTCACTGGTTTCAAATGCTAATCAGACATCAGAACTAAAAAGAACCGGAACAATATATAAATACTTAGTGAGAAATATGAGGTAAAAAAGTGCGCACATGCTGGACGAAACATACGCCCTTCAGGTAGTTTACAGGGCCACGTGTGATCTTATATTTTACAGTAATTATCCGCATTGTGTCTTTTCTGCGCTTTTTTTATTTCTGACGATGGTTGGTTACCAGCAGAAACTGGGCAACTTTGTGACTAATTTTTTTGTGAATAAAACTATTGCAAATTTCAGCTATTAGGGAAACCGGAAAGCAATGTCATTTTTTAAATTAAATTCAAACAGATGAATAGTTAACAAGTTTTTATTTCTAATCAGTGTTGCAGTCGCCCTTGTGAAAACTTATAGTGCCGGATCGACAAAAATCAGTTGGTTTGGACAGATATACTTGGAGGTGCCATTTTCACATTTTTTCCACTCAGAAAATGTTGCAGCGATCGGGCTCAATATCGATATTAATTTTTTCCAAGGTTGCAGTGTGGTCATGCTCTGTCGTGTTGCAGAATAACACATTTTCTGTCGACAGTCGCTGGGCGCTTTCCAATTAATGACTGATTTACACGATCCGTCTGTTCACACTAAGAGTCTGCATATTGTCCAGGTTTCAGCATTTCAAAATGAACGACTCTGCGAATATTCCACCGAACAAGCAAAAGCGCGTCTTTTCGATGTAATCCTGGCTTAGCTGTATTTCGTGGCGGTTCTTTCGGAGAGAGCCATTGCCCTTTGAGTTTTGGGCCATCACTGAGGATTCATTTTTCATCACCAATGTTCAAGCGATCAAAAAACGCTTCTGTATCGCTGAAGCACTAAGTTGCATGTGGTGGATCGGTTAGCTTCGTTTGTCGCCTACCTGCTGAAATGTTCTAGGTGGCCGATCAAGGTTGGTTAGTAGTGTTTTGCTGAACGACACGAATCGGAAAGATCAAAATTACGGTATTTGAACTTAGAAAACCGCCTTTGGTACTTAGGAACGTCTTATGCACTTCGATAAACATTGTAAATATTTTTGGTAGCAACTGCTGTGATACTGCCCTTACGAAAAGCTGTGGCAAACAAGTTACTCTAACCTTAAAATGTCCTTGGCGAGACATTGTAGTACAAGATGAGCTACTAATGACAAACAAATGTCGACACGCGCAGAATCGACGTTACTTTCCGGTCCCGCTAATACTTCACTACGCTTCTGAAAAAAAAGGTGTACTGTATCTACTGGGGTGTCACGAATCTGAAATTTGTAAATGCCATATAGTGATAATTATTGTATGAGTAGCTGACGATCTATACCAAAGAATAAACAAATGCATTGTGTTGCAATATATTCCATAAACCTTCAAGATTCTGTGAGTGTATTTTTTTTTTTTTCCAGCTCTTGGCCTCGTAGAGGAGAGAACGATTGCCTGAGGTTCATCTTGCTGTAACAGTCTATGTAAGTTGTAAACGAAACTAAAATATAGTTGTTCCTGATTTCGAACCTATGTACGGTACATAACTATTTGTAAACCTAAACCTTGCTTGTCCTGAGCAGACGTGGCCTTAACGGAACATTGACCATTGTTAGGCACCATACTAGAAAATAATTAGTAATTTTCTTTCATCTCATCTTCGAGACGTGCCGCCGGTTAGGACACTAAACTTTCGTTCAGATTCCACGAGCTGTGCGGCCGCTACAAATAATTTAATAAATTTCACTTTCAGTTTTTCTCTAGGTTTCGAGATAACATCGCAGGCAGAAAGGCCTGGTCACAGGATTCTAGTTCTAGTACAAGATTTCATCTGCAAAAGATTATGCTTGTTATCTTATATTGGCATTCGAGACGAAACCACGATCTGGAGTTATGGATTTTATTACTTCACATTGAACTGACATACGAAATATTATCTGGTGCTATAAGCACGTGAGTTTTAACTATACTTTTGATATATATATATATATATATATATATATATATATATATATATATATATATATATATATTGAAGAATATCTGTGATGATTCAAGAGAGAGACAATAATTATTTATAAACCCGTAACCACCCTGAGTACTGAGCTAGTTTGCTGATTGCTGATCCGCGTCGGGCTAAATAAAATTAGATTAAATTAAAAAGGTAAAAAATATGATTAAGGAACTTTATTCAAAGCAAAACAGAATAAATATAAGTGCTGAAATGTTTACATTACGCATGGAGAAAGTTTTTCCTGTGTTCCATTACGAAATTCCTCCCATTTAAAATACCTAGCCACATTATGTATCGTAGCTTTTATACATATTCAGCTATGAGCGGAAGTTTTCATTTAATTTCAGTCCAGAAAAAGTACAAGGAGCAAAATTGGATTTCGCCACATCATTTCATGACATCTTGATGACAAGAACTGTTATATACTGGATTACATCATCAGCATAAATTAGCAAATAATACATAATGTTGCAACAGTCACTGAACCTAAGTTACTCCGTCGATTCTGGTATCTACACCATGATGTGGAAAACAGAGATAAATATTTTTCATGCATTGTAACCTTTGAAAGTAAGGTAAAATGCGTTTATCTCGTCCATGCTTTTCTGCTGCCGTGAATAAGGAAATACACTACTACTGACTATGATTCCAGAACAAACTACAGCTTTCATTGAGTGAGAAAAATATGCATATGTTCGAGTTCGTCTGTTTTTGATTCATGCGGGATGTATGATACATTATGAACGTGGCAATACTGACGCTTAGTCTTTCCCACGAAATCTAAACAAAATAAATCATGAGAAAGGTTAGAGTTTACTGACTTTTCATCCAGGTTCTTACACAACAACTGTAAGAGAATTGGTGGCGGGCAAGTTGCATAAACAATCCTGGCATTCATCACAACACATTTTATGCAGGTCCTTACACAACAACTGTAAGAGAATTGGTGGCGGGCAAGTTGCATAAACAATCCTGGCATTCATCACAACACATTTTATGCAAATCGTCGAATATTTCAAACAGAATACAAGACACAAATTTGAACGGCACTCTTATTGTTAGTTTCTGAACTACTGCTCCGAGTTGGAGGAATAACATTGTGAGGAAGGAAACAGAATATTACCTATGTCTCCATAAAAACAGACGAGCTATTACGTATGGATAAAAATTATTGACGTGGGTACCAAATCTGTACCAAGCTTTTATGCAAGGCCGGAACACCGAAAGGAGTTTAAAGTCGACCTCTATTCCTCGGGAAGGCAGATGGAAGCGCTACAGTCGCAGTAGTTACTCCTTTCGCTCACAGATGGCGCAAAAAGCTTCACACAAGCAAACGCGGTCTCTCTCTCTCTCTCTCTCTCTCTCTCTCTCTCTCTCTTCATTAACCATGGTTTACGTTAGAATGACGTGATGTGTACAACTGTGAATACCCAGAAAGCAATGAAACGACGTGTTTGACATATTAAACTGAAATTGCCGGTAGCTTATTACGCGCACATGGAATAAGGAAGAAGAGGGCGGTAAAAGTATTGAAAACAAGCATATTTTACGTAATCAATTTGCACATTTTTCATTCAATTGTTGAAAAATAAAATGAGACACTTAATCGTTCTAGAGAATAGTAAGAATTTCTAGAAGATTACAAACTGTGTCTTATGCAGGATACTTTCCAGTTTTTCATTTACGTCAACCTTTTAGCTGCTTGCGTCTGCAGTTTAAACGCGACAGTTTGCTGAAAATAAGCGAGATCCTACATAAAATTTCACTGTGACACGATAGTAGGCTACACATCGTCTGACACCTAGTGTCTACAATATCTTCTAACTGTTTGGTGCTGTATTAGATAAATCGTAAAATATGTTAGCCTTTCATCTTGCTTTTCCTTACCTATCATAGCACTAATTTGTTACTTTCTTTCACTTTTTCTCATGTTTCCTGTTACCTTTTGGGGTCAACGAACCCATGACCTTTTCGCTACTGTAACAAATGTGCCAATGACAAAACTTTTTTTGTAACAAATCGTTACCAAATTATGACTCCCCAACCCACGTAAACTGAACTTGGAACCGCAGCTGTAGTCCATGCAACAGTTGAATTGTTCGTTACGCAGGGTGGGCCAAAAGTTAAGAAGGGGTTGTCACTGTGAATAACCTTTTTACTTATCATCGGTTTCCACTGATATTTGACAGCCTTAAAGACCAAGAATGGGAGTTCTGCACATTTCTCATCCATTGTCGGAAATAAAATAACGTTACACTTATTGTTCCCAAAAATGGTAAGAATTTCTAGAACATTACAAACTATGTCTTATGTAGGATAATTTGCAGTTCTTCATTGACGTCAATCTTTTCAGTTGATTTCCTCTTACATAATTTGAAGTAGGTATAGGAGAAAAGAACAAATGAAAAAGTTGTTCACACTTATAGCCCCTTCGTGACTTTTGGCCCTCCCCATGGGTTACAGAGCGCCGAACATCAGATTGGATGTTACTGTTAGTGCTGAAAGCCCACCACTGTTAGTATGGGGGCGAGAAGCACCAAATAAAAGACAATAGGAAACGTGGGTAAATTGCTCCTGCCTCCATATCCAAACATTTAACACCCTTTTCCAGGGTTATTATAAACGTCTTCCTCATCGAGGCTGGGAGACCTTCCCAGAAACCTACCGATCGTAGCGACCTTATACTGTATTTCAGATCCATTCCAAAAAAATTCCATGTGCAATCGCACCGAGTTTCTGATACCTTCATCGCATCTACTATGTCCTTCCCCTATACAGACGCCATTCTTTTTGCACATAATATCCCCTTCAGTCATCCAGAACCCTAGGACGCTTACCAGGCACCTGCACCACTATCGTCCTTATAGGCCATAAACCTAAGTACGTCTTCACCGTCACGTCAGTCGTCTCGTCTTCATCGTTTTCTTCTACAAATGCTAGTTTTACGTCTTGATTAATATTTTATTATGATTACCTGAACAGAAGGATCCGGGCTGCTGGCAACACATCCCAATGGAATGTGAATAAATAATAAGAAACAAAATAAAAAGAACAAGAGAAATGGATTCTTTGTACTTTTATTTTCCCACAAATTAATATTTTGGGCTAAAGCCTGATTACGGGTGTTTACATAAGGAGCAGTTTGATTTCAACAAAATTCAGAGAAGACTAGGAATTGTCTTTTGATGTAAAGCTGTGCCTTTCCCTGCGCTATTAATTACGCTCAATTAGAGTCATCTGCTAAAAATATCTGGCGATAATGCTGTCTAGAGATATGAAGAGGAAGGATCGCATGAGCTCAGTTGTCATTAAAGCAAAGGTCAGGCTTAGATCTATTGCCAAGATACTGGACATCAGCTACTTTTCTACAAAAGATGTAGCTCACAAAAAAATTGTACATCCTATAGTGGAATACTGCTTAATTGTAGGATTTTGTCATGTCAAGCAAGAAGTAGACATCAAGGGTATAGAAGGAAGGTCCGCGCGGAGTGGCCGCATGCTTAGTGGCGTCATGTCACGAATTACGCGGCTCCTCCCGCCGGAGGTTCGAGTTCTCCCTCGGGCATGGGTATGTGTGTGTTGTCCTTAACGTAAGTTAAAATTAGTTTGACTAGTGTGTAAGTCTAGCAACCGCTGACGTCAGCAGTTTGGACCCTTAGCAATTCACACACATTTGATCATTTTTAGAAGGAAGGGCGGGTAAACAGCCACAGGACTACGAGATTACGGCAGAGAGTAACGAATTCTGAAACATTTCAAATGCCAGGAAGTCGAAGAAGTACAAAAGCAACTTTTAAGTTAAAAATTAGGGTTACTCTTCAGCGCCATAATTACTCATCTCACAGAGACCGTGAATATGCGTATAAAAAGCAGTAATTATTCCGACACAATTCATAAACGACACGAGGAGAAACCTTAATATACGGTATTATAAGAACCACACTCTGCCACGAACCTTACAGTGACTCGCAGGGTATCGATGAGGATGTGAATGTACAGCAGATGCATATCTTCCGGTGGTCTCAAATGGATAAGTTCCATTTGGTTCGCCACAACAAGTCCACACCCACTACAACCTACTTAAAACTGAGCGTTGAACCGGAATTCAAATGTTAGTCTCACATGCAGGTCTGGGTTGGTCTTTTGCTCCTGCAGACGGTTTTAAAGTGTTAAGACGTTCCATAACAACTTACACGCTGGTGCCAGGTGAACTCTCATAATTCTTCATTCTAGAAATAACACTTAGGCGTTGGTTCAGCTTTTCTCCACAAATCCTTGCTTCCTGGGATGCCACTGTAGCAAGGGAACATAACTTCGCTAAAAAATATGAAGAGCCAAAGTAAGTGATACACCTGCCTAATATAGTGTAGGGGCAGAAGTGCCGCAGCACGACCTGGCATGGACTCGAATGTCTGAAGTACTGCTGGAGGTAAATGACACCGTGAATTCTGTAGGACGGTCCACAAATCTGTAAGAGTACAAAGGATGGAGATCTCTTCTGAACAGAACGTTGCAAGGTATCCCTGATAGGCTCAATATGCTCATGTCCATCAGAAGTATGTAAACTCAGAAGAGTGTCCCTGGACCCATTCTGTAGCAATTCTGGACGTGTGGGGTGTCGCATTGTCCTGCTGGAATTGTCCAAGTCCGTCGGAAAGCACAATGGATATGAATGGATACAGGTGGTCAGACAGGACGCTTACGTACGTGTCACCTACCAGAGTCGTATCTAGACGTATCAGGGGCCCCACTCGCTTCAACAGCACACGCCCCACACCGTTACAGAGCCTCCACCAGCTTGAACAGTCTCCTGCTGACGTGCAGGGTGCATGGATTCATGAGGTTGTCCCCATACCCGTACATGTCCATCCGCTCGATACAATTTGAAACGAGACTCTTCCGACCAGGCAACATGTATCCTGTCGTCAACAGTCCTATGTCGGTGTTGACAGGCTCAGGCGATGCGTAATGCTTTGTGTCGTTCAGTCATCAAGTGGTCAAGTGTACACGAGTGGGCCTTCGGCTCCGAAAGCCCATATCGATGATGTTTCGTTGAATGGTTCGCACGCTGATGGCCCAGCATTGAAAGCTGCAGCAATTTGAGGAAGGATTGCACTTCTGTCACGTAGAACGATTATCTTCAGTCATTGTTCGTCCCGTTCTTGCAGGATTTTTCTGCGGCTGCAGCGATGTTGGAGATTTGATGTTTTACCGGACTCCTGATATTCACGGTACATTCGTGAAATGGTCGCACAGGAAAATCTCAATTTCATCGCTACCTCGAAGATGTCGTGCCCCACCGCTAACACCACGTTCAAACCCACTTAAATCTTGATAACGTGCCATTGTAGCAGAAATTCGTCGGAAATTAAGAAATGTTGCAACATTGCGCTAGTTCCTCACAGAGCCAACGTCGTTTTGTCTTTGAGCAACGCGAGGCCTTACTGAAGTGGGACTGGAAATAGGAAAACATGATGGAAGAACAACGGCAATGGCGTAATGTGTACGGAACTTATCCACCAAAACGTACAACAACTTATCGTATTTGGGATGAATCTGAAACCGAAGGCACTGTTCAGGACGTGCATAAGGAAAGATCTGGCCGACGGAAGACGTCAGCAAGTCCAGGTTCCAGTGCTGCTGCGTTGCAACATTTCACTAAGTCACCTCGAAAATCTGTGAGCCAGGGTGCACGTGAAAGCGGGGGAAGCCGATCGAGCGTACGACGAATTCTGAAGGCAGCAAAGCAGAAAGTGTACATTCCAAGATAGCTACACGTTATGAACGAGGACGACTCTGGCAGAAGGATGGAGTACTGCGAGTGGCATGCTTCGCGAGGACGAACGGTTCGCAGAGATGGTTATCTGGTCTGACGAGGAGCAGTTACAACTGAACGGTAATGTAAACCGCCATAACTGCATGTACTGCGCTCCTGAAAAACCTCACGTCTACGTGGACAAACATGTTAATCTACCCGACGTTAATGCGCGTTGTGGTCTGTAATCGTGCAGTTTGATTGGCCCATTCATCTTTGAAGATACCGTAACTGGTAAGGTGTATCTTCATATACTGCAACCATCGACTTTACCTGCCATTCGAGAAGTGTTTGGAAATGAAAGACTTTACCTGCAGCAAGCTGACGCTGCGCCTCACTACCACAGATCTGTCAGAGCCTGCTTGGGTGAAAGTCTACCAGGACGATGTATGGGTCGAAGAGGGGCTGTCGAGTATCCACCAGTCTTCAGACCTTACACCTCTTGACTTCTAGCTACGGGGAACCGTGAAAAATGAAGTTTATCAACAGAAGGCAGCAACACTGAAAGAGCTTCGAGAAACCATCGAGGCGTCCTCTGCGGCTTATCACACCAGTAACACTGACGGCCATAGTTCGGTCAACAGTTCAACGGCATCGACGTTGATTGGCTGGTAGTGGGGGTCACTTTGGACACACAAAATAATCTTCTCCCAGTGCAAGAATTGTAAAGCATTTTCTTCCACTAATACTCATTATCAAAGAGTGCTTATATTGTTCTGGATCCCTCTATATGTGCCTCAAAATCAAAATTAATAGACCTAAGCAACTGAGGAATTATTATAAGTTAATGACTTTCGATTTACGATTTAATCACGCCAAACGCTTTGAAGAACAGTGCATCTCCTGCAAATGCATTTCACTTTAACGGTACCAGCAGAAAAATAAAAAAAATAAAAAAGCAAAACAGCGATGTTGATACTTGGTACTTGGATAGCGCTACGATACAGCTTTAATGGCACACTCAAACGTTCCAGTCACTTATACGATATTTGTGAAACGCAGTATAAAAATGTTTAAAGCAAAGAAATACAGCTGCTGCTTAGAAACCGTTGACTTTGAACAATGGACAGAGCATGTTGCCGGTATGTCAAAAAGGTGTGTCAGAAACCTCCCACTCACTCCACTGTATAGCACTTCTCGTTCGGGCGTTAGGCGGCTGCAGTGGGGCAGAGTGAATGACAACTGGTGAGCGCGAAAGTTTGAAAATTGTATTTTCAGAATATCATAACTGCGTGCTGTCAGAATGTTGGACCAAATTTTCGTGCGGGGTCGATTGCTGGAACTGATATCTTCCTAGTGTGCTTTTTTCTCCTTAGAACGTGGGGTCATGTTAGTGACGTTTCCTTGTAAGCATGTTACGATGCAACAGGTGTAGCATCAGATTATTACATGTTTTCTATCAAAAAACCTTTTTTCCACAGGTATGTACGTATATTAAGTTTCGAACAGACTCTATTTCGGTTATTGTTTCGTTTCTATTCCGTATTTAAGTACTTTTTTTTTTTAGTTTCATAATGCTTATTCTTTAATTCCCTGGATTTCTAAGCCCAACGCAACACACCTCGATAATAGTCGCGCGCGTTAACACGCCCCTTTCGGCATTCGGGGAGACGCGCCGGCCTATTAACTATGAATGCCGGCATGAAGAAAGGGCGATTACGTCCCATCAGCATGCGCATCATTAGAGACAGAACATAAGCTAAGAATGTTTCAAGAATAGGTAACGAGGTGGGCCGTGCCGTGTCAAAGAAACGATCCTAGCATGACTTAAGGAAATCACGGAAAACCTAAATCCTAAAGACCGGATTTGAACCGTCGTCCTTCCGAAACCGTGTCCTGTGTACTAATCACTACCCCACTTCACTCGGTGATGATGGGATGTGGTTTTTAAGCAATTTCCCACATACGAGTAGGTGAATGCCTGGCTGGTCCTCACGTCTCGCCTCAGTTGTACGTTTCACAAACATTTACAAACAAGTATGCTCGCTTTTATGTAGGATAAAACTAATCGCAGACAAATTCCGTCAGTGGGGAAAAAAGGGGTGGCGACAGGAAAGGCATCCGGCCACCCTCTACCACTAAGTCCGAGAAACATGCCGACCCAGTGAAGACACGTGATACTGGCCAGGAAAAAGAAGGAGACGCCCGCCGTGTTCACAGAGATGCAGGTGCTGATTAACTTTTTCTGAGATACGTACAGATTTATTTTCATCTTTTCGGTTTTGTTTAGCTTTAATACCAATTCTCGCTAAGCAGGATTTCCATCGTTTCAATAATGCCTCCAATTTAAAAAACCGTTTCATCTTTGCTCTTTTATTCTTCTTAGCTTTATTTTTATTTCGCTTGCTTCTCATCTTCGTTGGTACGCAAGTCAAACAGGGGTCGCGAGGATACATTCCTGCCATGCATTCTTCTTAAGAAGAACTTCAATTTCTTGAATTTCAGCGATTTATGATCGTACGCGCTTTTTTTAGATTTTGTACGCTATCAGGAAATCTGCTGCAACGCCGCAGTAGACATGGTATCGCATGCTCGCTGGAGATTTCTCATTTGTCCTTTACTTACCCCTACGTTGTGACGGAAAACACCGTCGGAAAGAAGGAACAGGATGATAGAACATGCGTAAGCACATGTATTAGGACATAGTACTAGAATGAATTCCATAGGACAAAACTGTAGGGGAAAAGAGGGATCGGAATGTATTCAACAAATTATTGAGTACCTTGCTTATGTGCTACTCACAACCAGATGAAGAGTTGAAATCACAACAGGAAGTTGTGGTGGGTCGCGTCATATCAACTAGTAAACAGATGGGGAAAAAAGGTTATGTGTAGCTTTTTCCCGAAACAGTTAACAGGATGGCAATTGGAGGGTGACGTGGTTTAGCTACGAGACAATTGTATGCCTCCTCGAGTGCGAGACGGCCGAGAAGCGTGATTCTACAGAGGCCGTCTGATTTCCGCTCCAAGGAGTTCACACACCTTCCAAAAAAAATGGCTCTGAGCACTATGCGACTTCACTTCTGAGGTCATCAGTCGCCTAGAACTTAGAACTAATTAAACCTAAGGACATCACACACATCCATGCCCGAGGCAGGATTCGAACCTGCGACCGTAGCGGTCACGCGGTTCCAGACCGAAGCGCCTTTAACCGCACGGCCACACCGGCCGGCTCACACACCTTCAGTGGGGAAGTTCTCCGGCGTATTGCGTCCCTGACATCTGACCTGCGTACAGCAGTTGGATGCACTACAATAGCCCAGGTAGACTGTACTTCTTTTTTGCCATACTTTTCTTCACCCATTGTTCAGCTCTCCTTTACTTTACATGCTCACAGTTACAACCGACTCGATGAGCTTCAGCTAAGGCCGCTCCAGCACTTCCCTCTATCTCATTGATAAACCGCACGTATCTTTTCTGTTCTTTAAACCATTGGTCAGAATTCGTAATACCAACATTAATAGCATTCAGGTTTCACAAATATTTATTTATTTATTTTACTCAGTTTGTCAATCCGTTTCAGTGACTTACATGAAATACGTCAGCATGTTCACAGTTATTAGTGTGACGAAAAAAAAAAGAAACAGAATAACAAATCATGGAACAATGTAACGTCAGAATCGAAATAACACTCAACTTAATAATAACAACAATAAAGAACAAATCGTATAAGAATTTAATGCATTTGATAAATTTTAATACAGAATTTTCATTCATTACAACATTCTCATACACTTATAGAGATGAATTCCTGTTACTCCAGTAAATTTTTTATTTAACCAATTGTACTATTATGTAAATGATGGTAACGGGAAAATACTATTGATCCTCTAAATTGACCAAGTCATTTATACCAAACATGATAATTTTAGAGTTCTGCTCCTCTATCCTGGATAAAAATCTGTGGATACCAATGTAAGTATATGCATTATTCATACATAATATTATGAATGCCGCAATACTTCACAACTGCTAAATGTGTACTGGAACTGTATATACTTCCTAATCTCCTCCTCCCCCCATCCCTCTGTCCATCTTTCCTCCTCCATCCTCTCTCTGTCCATATTCTTCTCCTTCTCCCCCACCTTTTCCATCTCCTACTTCCCCTCTTTCTGTCCATCTCTTCCTTCCCCTCTCTATGCCCATTTCTTCCTCTCCCCACCTCTGTCCATCTCCTATCCCCACCCCCTCTCTCTCTCTGACATGTTTGTTATCATTGTAAACAAAACACTGATGGGAAACTGGAGTCGCTTAAAATGATTGGGTAAATTGGTGTATGGGGTATGAGAGACATCTCTCTAGCTGCAGTATTTCGTGTAGTTTAACCTGCGAACAGTAGGATTACAAAGTTTCGGACGATTCAGATGCTGCAGTTGTATTCTAATCATTAGCCCATAAACCATAAATAGCACTTCCCTGTTTTCCGTTAAAACCGACTGCAAAGAAGATAACAAAACAGCACATTGCTGTATGTACAATTTTTGTTTAATATTATATGTGAGGAGAAAGAATACAGGGTGTACATAAAGTCTGGGAGCACTTCAAATTATTTATTGCACAAGAACTAAACATCACACAGATGTCATACATATTGCATTTTGAAGAGAAACTCTGAAAGCCTTTTTTTTACAAACATTAGATATGCGAACCATGAGTGTCCCAGGAGACATCAATATGGTTATCGAATTCTTGCCGTACCCATGGCATCATCGACTGTGGCAGTCGCTTCCTCTATTCTGTCCCAGAGCTCTGCTACATCAAGTGGTAGAGGCGGTACATACATCAGATCTTTAATGTGTTCCCACAGAAAAAAGTCACACAGAGTGAGATCTGGTGATCAAGAAGGCCATTTCATGAAACTGTCCCCTTCTGTAGCAAGGCCGTTCCATCGATGTGGCAGCTACGTGTTCACGTACCCACGAACTTCACGATGAAAAAGGGGTAGAGCCGCATCCTGCTGAAAGATGAATGGAGAGTCCAATTGCATTTGAGGCATCAGCCATTGCTGCAACATATCCAAGTAGGAATATCCATTGACACTGCGCTCGGCAAAGAAGAATGGCTCATACGGTTTTCGACGTGACAGGGCACAAAAAACATTTTCCTTTGTGGAGCCACGCTCAAATCCAATGCATTCGTGTGGATGTGTCGTACCCCAGATTCCACACTTATGCCTGTTAACTTTCCCATTAGTGTGAAAAGTGGGTTCGCCGCTAAAAATTAAGCGATCAACAATGCCATCCCCATCCTCATTCAATTATTGCAACTCCGGACAAAACTCAAAACGCTTGTCTTTGTCGTCGCCATTGAAGTTCTGCACAAGCTCCAATTTTAATGGTTTTATAGACAGCTTCTGTCGCAGGACTTTCCACACTGTCATTGGAGCTATTTCGAGTTCACAGGATGCACGATACACCAATTTCTTTGGACTCCTTATGAATGTCTCTCGTACACGCTCTACATTCACTTCGCTCACACTGGGATGTTCGCTTCTCTTTGCCGGGCACGAACTTTGCCGGGCACAAGCAACCCGTCGTACCGAATTTGTTGTGCCAGTGGTACATGGCCTTCTTTCTTGGTGGCTTCTTACTGTCCTTGGTTCTAAACATACGTTGAACAGCTGTAGCACACTTGTTTTTGTCGAACTCCAACACACAGAAAGCTCACTCTGCACCTGCACTCGCCATGTTTGCGACTAGCACTGACTATTGGCAAATTACCAAACTATGCTGTGGCGGTACACATGAAAAAAAAAACCTTCAGGGTTTCTCTTCAAAATGACATATGCATGATATCTGCGCAATGTTTGGTTCTTGTGCAATAAATAATTGAAAGTGTTCCCGGACTTTATGTACACGTTGTATATATGCCAGACAAAATTTGTCTAATGGTTTAAATGCCTTGCTATTGTAGTTAAAAAAGGCTGTGAGAAAGAAAACTAGCTCCACAAATTCACAGCACAGCATTTGAAGGCATCGACGGATGAAAGTACTGACACACAGGAGCGACTTTCTAGATACAGGGTGTTATAATTTTGGTTACATGCGAAGACAAGAACGTTAATGAAATAATTGAAGCAGTTTATGTAATAGACAGTTCTTCCTAGCGGTACATATGGAGCTGCTTGTTCCAAGCAAGTAGTGCAGTCGAAAACACAACAGATAGCATTAGCAGACTAATGCTTTCTAAATCGAGGGTCATCATTTTCTTCTGTCGTACCCTCATTTTCTTCCTCGCAATCGGTTTTAACAGAAAATCTGTACATTGTTGTTTTAAAAAAATATATAGCCTACGAGGTGCAACTGAATGTTTATTAAAGTATCGTGTAAAAATCTTAAGTAAATCAATCAAGAACTCTATTCGACGTTTTTGCTGTCAGTTTCCCGTGTATATATATACGAAAACGTCGACTGATTTACTTCAGATTTTTACACGATACTGAATGTTTATTAGAATGTCGTGTAAAAATTTCAAATAAATCGATCAACAACTTTTCGAGATTTTTTGTAACAACATTTCCCCTTTTTAAATTATATACACCCTTATATATTACACATATTAAAAAAATATACAGTCTGTAAGTGTCCGGGTCACATAAGGTTTCGAAATGACACACCAGAATTATCACCGTTTTTTGCGCTAGTCCTGAAGTAGACGTTCTTGTTCTTCTAAAAATGGCTCAAATGGCTCTGAGCACTATGGGACTTAACATCTATGGTCATCAGTCCCCTAGAACTTAGAACTACTTAAACCTAACTAACCTAAGGACAGCACACAACACTCTTGTTCTACTCCACCAGATAACTGAACCATGTGAAGTGATAGGTTCATTTTAGTGCAGAATAGGAGAATAATTTCTATTGCATTATAACGTCACTTCGTAGCCGAAGTAGTGTAATCGGGCAAGATACGAATTATGACGGTCTTGGCCGGGACGCTGGAGTTCGACGTAGGGAAGGCGAACCTGTTTTCGAGGTATACCTTTTTTTTTTTCGTCTCCAGTGTAACGTGACTGTTAAAACCCCTCAAAATAACCGATCTTCGATTGCTATTTTGACTGCATTTATTTCCAGCAATAAACGTAGATATCGAATGAAGTTAGAAAAATATTAATGAAGGTGAAGTTGAAGGTGTAAGCGATCTCGATCGACATAGGATTGAGGCTGTGGCAGAATACGGTCTCATCATCACCCAGAAAAGCTGGCGAGGGTGACAGAGATGGTCGCGATGACTGCGTGAGCAAAACGTCACTTACTGAAGCAACCACAAAACTAAGGGTTCAGTTATATGCCATGCTTATAGTGCGGTAATAAAATTAGATCACCCCAGTTTCCCTTCTCCTCCAAGGGACATTTGGATGCTTTCTCCTTAAATGACGTTGCAAGTTTGTTATGTCTCCTCCCGTATTAAATCTTTTAACGCAAATTGAGCATTTTTCTCCACTGCTACCACACTTCGTAAAATATTTCCAGACGACGTATGGCAGCATTCTGGAAACACAATTGGTGTCTGATGACGACAGCGAGAAACTACCGTACAGACCAGGTGTGGGCAAGTCTTGCACACTGCACGTGCTTGCATGCCGTTTAACAGGCCCCGTTACAAGGTTGTCTCACCAATATTGTACCGACTCTTATATCAGAGCATTCGTTGATACTTTATAATTGTAAGCGCTTTTAAAAAAAGTGCTGATCCCTTTTCCTATTTTCTACAATAACCCGTATTTCAAAGCAATGGAAGCTTTCCAAATAAATGCTAAGACAAATTTATAAGCTGGTTTTTTTGTCCGGTTATTGGTAAAAAATGAAAAAAAAACCTGCTATAAACGGGGACCAAACAAATACCCAAACAATATTGGTTATCCAGACCCAAAATACCGGTATCGATTTTAACCGTTCGGTTTTTCCCATCCCTAGGTCGACATGCCATTTAGATTGAGATCGTTGTTTACGCGCCACTATTTTTTTTTTTTTTTTAGTGTGGACTCTTTAAGCACAGCTGGCAGAGTCTGCCATCTAGGGAGAAGAGGATGAACTGCGATTACGTGACGCAGCACATTACTTGCGGACTGCGCCGCCGGCTGACCTCGAATGGTCACAGCGAGCTAGCACGTGCGTAACCACGGCGTTGCAGGTACGAACTTGCTAGCCGGAGCTGGCAGTAGCACCAATCTGCTCTTCGTTTCCCTACTGCCACGCTGAGCGGCACATAAAGAACTAACATTACTGCTTTCGTCCCCTAAGGACTCCCGTATTGTGCTGCAACTTTTTGTCGGCTTTTATTGAAAGCAAGCGTCGGCAGGGGGTGAACCAAGCTGAATTACACGGAACGGCTGATGGATGGCGAATGATGGACCAGCTGATACTTGCCACGGAGGTGGGCAGCTGCCAAAAAGTGTGGGAATAGACTGGTTCAACGCAATTAACAGTTGATGTAACAAAGAAAGTCTTTATGAGTCATAAAATGTTTTGGAAAAAGGGATTGTTGGGTAATGCTTGGAAGTCTACAAAGTAGTTGTCCGGTATCAAAAAAGTGTCCATCTGCTATTGCCAGTCTCGTAAATAACTTAACTTAAAATGATATGAGTTAATGGGAAACTCCAGTCATCATCGATTCAAATGTTCAAATGTGTGTGAATTCCTAAGGGACCAAACTGCTGAGATCATCGGTCCCTAGACGTACACACTACTTAATCTAACTTAAACTAACTTATGCTAAGAACAACACACACACCCATGCCCGAGGGAGGACTCGAACCCCCGGCGGTAGGGGCAGCGCAATCCGTGACATGCATGGTGCCTCAAAAGGCGCAGGCACTCCGCACGGCCATCATCGTTTAGAACAACAAACAATCTCTTCAGGAAAGGTCGATTGTGTGTAGGAGGAAAGGGGGTTCGAACCATCCTGCAGCCCGAGCGATTCATGTAGCAATTTTGGCAAAAAGTACTTTTGAAGCAGACACATACTGATTTATAATAACTTCAGAGTTCTGTTGGATTTCTCACTACATGTTCCTTGAACTTGAAATTCATAGCTGTTTTGATTTTTAGACGACTCTTATTTATTTTTATTCTTTACTGCTATTTTTAATGTGGACCGCTTTAGTTCTAAACAAGCTGTGAGTGGTATGCGCTGACATTCCAGCACGGTCATCGGCTTCTTTGTCAGTTTAATAAGCAGAAGAAAACAGAACTGCGAACAATACCATGGAGTTAAACAGCCTAGCTCTCACAAATGCAACATCAAATTTGAAAGTCCTTGGGTCTGTCTCTGAGCGTCTGCAAATGCGTACAAACCTCCTATAGGGAGACGTCATCTGTTCTTCAGTTTACCTTATTTCTAAATAAAGTTATCGGAGAACGTTAAAAGACATCAGCGATATAGGCATTGGAAATTCTGGACACAAATTCAAGGTTAAATGCTCACTCAGCTATGACTGATAACCTAACAATGATTATCGAGATTAAAGAAGAAACGAATTCTGTTGCAGAAAAACAACAAAGGACGACTTCTGTGGTAAACCTCCCGATATCGTACGAAAACCCTAATATGGGGTGTGTGTGTGAATTCCTAAGGGACCACACTGAGGTTACCAGTCCCTAGACTTACACACTACTTAAATTAACTTATGCTAAGAACAGCACACACACCATACCCGAGGGAGGACTCGAACCTGCGGCGGGAGAGGCCGCGCAATTCGTGACATGGCGCCTCAAACCGCGCGGCCATTCCGCGCGGCCGTAATATGGAGAATATACTTCTACATGGTTGTCAGAAACAATCTGAAAAGCTTGTAAGTTTGTTGCACGATAGGTTGTACGGAGAAATAAATTTAAGCAAAAAACTCCATATGTTGCCCCGTTTCCAAGTTACTCAGCTTTGAAATTAGTCAGTGAGGTCGTGCGAGCGTAAATTCATGCGGCCCGCCAGAGCTGGTATCGCCAAACGCTCCCTTCGTTTCGTTTCCTAAATCCAAACAAGAGAGCGATACAAAATCCGGACATGGGACTGTAGCCAAAGGCTGAGCGGTGTCGTGCGCTATCATCTACGCTATGCGACCGACTGACACTGAGTGCATTTGGCGGGCCGCGTGAAGTTGCGCGCAACGGCCTGACTGTCGAACTTCAATGCTAATGTACTCGGGAACGGCGCAACGTATCGAATTTTTTCTTAACCATTATTTCTCAGCACAACCTACCCTGTAACACACTTACAAGCTTTTCAGACTGTTTATAGCCACCTTGTATGTAGAAGGAAAAGTCCACTTCAGATGGTATAAGGGACGATTACACGGATAACTGTGAACTGTCTTCGAGATTCATCTGCCATCAGGAGTGGCGAGTTTGTGTCACTTACAGTCATACGTCAATAAGAATTCAGTCTTACGTGGAAACACTGCAACGAAAGAGTAATACTGTATAATATGAAATTGCGACGTTACGTGAAGTTTTGCAGGAAACTCCAAACGTTGCACAAACCATACCCACAGGAGGTCATTCAATCGTTCCACAACGCGAAAGATAGAATGGAAATTCTTAGAAAAATTTAGAGTCCGTGTTTAGAGAAATGAATGTGGATCTACAGAACAGCAGATGCCTATAACCGTAATAAAAGGGAAGTTAACGAGAAATGAACATCACAGAATACTTCCGCCGAAATTGGAAGACTTTGGACACCGAGCAACGAGGTACATATTCATGAACGTAATTAAAAAGAAAACTGTTACACAACGCTCTGATGAGCGTATCAAGAAGAAAGGGTAAAGGGTGGAAGGCAAATTAGCGCCGACGGCTATGTCATTTAAGTACTTATTTATCTAAGAAACCATCCCAGTATTTGTCGTTAACGCTGTAGGGGAAGCACAGAAAAAGTAATTCAGGATGAACGGACGGGGATTTGAACCTCCGTCCTCCAAAACGAGTCAAATGTTCCGACTGTTGCACCATCTCATGCAGTATGAACAGAAGAATCTACAAAGTGAATTCGCGAAAAGATTTTAGGAAGAAAGTAGGCAAAAGCTATCAGGTCAATTACGGTGTTAAAAGCCGCACTTTGAATCGATAAGGCGCGTATTCAGTCTGTATACTGAGCAAGCGGTAAAGAAAAGCAGCGCGAAATTTGGAAAGGGAATTAAAATTCATGGAGATGAAAAACAAATTTTAAAGTCTAGGGACGTCATCGTAATTCTGTCACAGACGCAAAGAACTTGGGAGGTTAGTTGAACGCAGTGGATTGTGTCTCGAAATAAAAAATTATAAGACGAACATCAACAAAAGTAAAACAAGCGTAATTAAATGTAGTCGAATTAAATCAGGAGATGCTGAGGGATTTAAATTGGGAAATGACGTACCGAAAGTAGTAGATGAGTTTTGCTGTTTGGGCAGGAAAGTAACCGAAGTAGTCAGGCACGGAGGATGTAAAATGGAGTCTGGCAACGGCAAAAAAGAGCCTTTTAAACAGAGAAATTTGTTTACACCCAATATAAATTTAAGTGGTGGACGATAAACAGTTCACACAGAAAGAGAAGATTTAGAATTGTGGTTCTACAGGAGCATTTTGAACGTTAGATGAGTAAGTCGAATACGTAAAGAAGTAGTACTGAATTGAACTGGGAAGAGAATAAATTTGTGGCACGACTTGAGTAAAAGAAGGGGTCAGTTGATAGGATACGACGTGGGGGGGGGGGGGAGAGAGAGAACAGGGAGGAGGATAAAGTTTGTAAAGAGAGTTAAGACTTGGATACAGTAAGCATGTTCGAACGAAAGTAAGTTGCAGTAGTTACGCAGAGATGAAGGGGCTTGTAGAATGTAGATCGATCCCATGGCCCATCAACTGTGAGATTGTGTACCAGCACAGATCTCGAACGTTGGGGGCTAGTCCGGCAAAATTCGACACACTTATGACTTCGTACCTGGACACAATTTCCATTGCTTTAAAACACCCCTGACACCGCTCCTTAAGGAAATCAGGATGTGAAAATGGGTACGTGCAAGCATGACTCTGGAACGCCTGAAGAAAATTCAACCAGACTTGGTACATATGCGACTTACTATACAGGAGAAATATACTTTGGGATTTGTAGACCCTAGCACCCCCTACCGGTGGCAGTGGGAGTAAAGGAAGGAAAGAGGGTGACAGGCAAGGGTCGAAGGGAGAGATTTCAACAAAACTTGTCACTGAAATGAATGAAGTAGATGTTATTACTTTTCTTACTTACTAAGAGAAATTCAAGAGATGTTTCATCTTATGCACGACACGTTTTGGTTAGCCTTGCTATCTTAAAATATGTGTCAGAACTTCCTGTGCTGTCTTCAGTAGGTTTTATTTATTATTTTTTCTCAAACAACGCTCTTAGTTAATTATGTTGGTTGCATTCTATAGTTTTACATAATTTCTTATACCATAGTCTTCCTTCTCTTGCTTTAGACGTGTTAAACCACTTATTTCTTTTGATGTATAAGTAATAATGGCTCATACGTATACGACTACCAGCTGGAAAAAAGCATACTAATGGCGTAAGACACCCGTAGCACCTTAACGGGTGGATTGCGATTATGAAGGAGGTGAGATGTAAAAATAACCGAAAAGTACTAAAGAATCTTAATCCTTAGGAGTGCAGGTTCATCCAAAACTGTACTTGTTCTTGCAACTGTGGGGGACACTAAAATATTGTATGTGGTCAAGTTTTGTGTTACATTACAATGAATCTGTAAAACATTTTACTTTAAGAACTGTGTACTGTACTTCATAGCGTGACAGAATTTTTGATGACGTTGCTGCCTTTGGCACTGACCGATGTCGGGTAAAAATTTATATTCAAATCGTAAGTATAGACTTTTATTCCGTCGTGATTTGTGATATAATAACAAAATATGTATCTCTTTTCTGCGCTTCATGTTGAACGAGAGGGGATCGGAGCAACTAGGTCGCTTGTATTTTACTGGGAGCGAACCTCCTCGCCGGTGAAACGGAGGCCTTTGGCTAACGGCTGACGACCGTGGAAGATACAGCCGTTTCCTTCTCGTTGCCTGCTACTAAAATTACTGTAAATGTGAAACAAAAAGATTACATGTAAAAGTTGTACGAATTTAGCCTTCCTAATGTTCCGTCTTCTGGTTGTGTCTGGAGCCAAAAAGTTGTCTGTCTCGTAACTTACGGAACACTGTGTACCATTGATCAAGACAGCAACACATTTGTTAACTGTCAAGTACTATTGCTGTAAAGTGTGGATCTGAATATTTTATTAATAGATTATACTTTGACAGATTAAGCATGTTTTACTGGACGTTCTGAAAGATAATTAAATGAAATGTTTTATATCGTTCCGTTATATGAAGCAGTCAAAGATAATGTATTTCTCTATTATTAATATAAAAGATCTACAACTTTTCAAAGTATTAAAACTTCAGTTACAGAAATCAAGATATAACATGCAAATACTGAAAACATTAAAGATGACGCAAAATAATTTAAATGTAGTGTAAGCTGAATAGAATTTGAGGTGTCGAGAAAAAGAAAAATCCATCTCTGATTGACGGTCCAGCAACGAACTAGTGAAAAATTCATCTCTGGTTCACGCTATAGGAACGAAAACAAACAGCTAATCCGATGCAGTTAATCTCCGTCGCTGAGCAAATTATACTGATATCTGGACACTAATAACAAATATTCCTGGCAAGAAACTACTACTACAGAGATAATTTATACAACACTACCAGATAAAATGTATCTGGCCACCCCTTCGTAATGCACAAATAACGACTAGATGCCACGAGAGACGGACCCACCAGTATACAAGGAGGCGGGCAGTGTTGTGTTGTCAGTAGGGAAGTATTAAACGGCAGAATGGGTCAGTCACGAGAGGTCAGTGACTTCGAATGTGGACAAGTGATGGATGTCATCTGAGTAACAAAACCATCAGGGTCCTTTCAGCCCTGCTAAGCGGCCAAGTCAACCGCTGGTGATGCAACTGAGAAGTGGAAACGCGAAGAAACAACCGTAGCTAAGGCAAGACTAGATGGTTCAAATGGCTCTGAGCACTATGGGACTTAACATTTGAGGTCATCTGTCCCCTAGAACTTACAACTACTTAAACCTAACTAACCTAAGGACATCACACACACATCCATACCCGAGGCAGGATTCGAACCTGCGACCGTAGCGGTCGCGCGGTTCCAGACTGTAGCGCCTAGAACCGCTCGGCCACCCGTGCCGGCCAAGACTAGAGACCTCTTGTACTGCCGGATAGGGAACATCGAGCATTGCGGAGGGTGGCTGGAAAATAGAGCACGACATCAGTTGAAAAGTGCTTCGAGCAGTCCAGCTAGCACAGTGACTTTGTGCAAGGAGTTGAAAGAATGTAGTGCAAAGGTCGAGCAGCTCCTTGCAAGCCACATATTTCTGTAGTCAGTGCTACGTGACGTGAGGTGGTGTAAAGAGCAAAACCACTGGACAGAGGATGACTGGAAACGAGTGATTTGGAGTCATGAATTGCGCTATAACCCATGGCAAACCTGGTGGAAGGGCTTGGGTTTGGCGAATGTCTCTAGAACGTTAGGTGCCATCATGTGTAATGCCAATAGCGAAGTATGGAGAAGCTGTGTTACAATACGGGGATGTTATTCGTGGTTACGGTGTGGTCCCCACTAGTGCATTTAAGAAAATGCTAAATGTGGAAGGATACGAACACATTTTACAGGCAGGTCGTTGTGACCGAGCGGTTCTACGCGCTTCAGTACGGAACCGCGCTGCTGCTACGGTCGCAGGTTCGAATCTTGTTTCGAGCATGAATGTGTTTGATGTCCTTAGTTTACTTAGGTTTACGTAGTTTTAAGTCTAGGGGAGTGATGACCTCAGATGTTAAGTCCCATAGTGCTTAGAGCCATTTGAACCATTTGAACATTTTCCAGCACTGTGTGCTGTGTGCATTAGCAGAACAGTTCGGCGACGAGGACTGTTTGCATCGCCATCACAGTTCACCCTGTGATAAAGCAGCATCTGTGAGGCATTGGTGCGAGTGAACAACACCATTCCCGAAGTGGACTGACCGGTCCAGATTCCCGAGCTTTACCGAATGGGACAACGCTGGGAAGAGATAGAATGTGGACTGCGCTCCAGACGACAACGTCCGACATCACTAGGTTCTCTGGTTCGGTTCTTGAAGAATGGGATGCCGTTTCCCCGTAGACATTCACAGACCTCACTCAAAGTGTCCACAGCAGTTTTAAAGCCGCCATAAAGGCTAAGGGTGGACACACCGCACTAATATGTGTCCACATATTTGTGATTAGACAGTGTATGGATGTAATCATCTTGGGGTTGAAGCTCTTTTTTCTGTGTTTGCTTTAACAATACGTATGTTTATGGATACGGTCCGCCTTCAGCAAAACACAATTTTGTTTTTTAACCCAAACATGTTTCACTGAAGTTCAAAATGGTTCAAATGGCTCTGAGCACTATGGGACTTAACATTGATGGTCATCAGTCCCCTAGAACTTAGAACTGCTTAAACCTAACTAACCTAAGGACATCACACACATCCATGCCCGAGGCAGGATTCGAATCTGCGACCGTAGCGGTCGCGCGGTTCCAGACTGAAGCGCCTAGAAACGCTCGGCCACTGCGGCCGGCTTCACTGAAGTTGCAGCATCTTCAGTGGGCTTTTATTTTTCATCTGTTAAAGATAAACATTGTTCTATACTGTTTGTATAAATGTAAATATTCCTGGCGGGGTCGGGGATTTTCTCTGCCTCGTGATGACTGGGTGTTGTGTGTAAGTTCTAGGGGACTGATGACCGTCAATGTTAAGTCCCATAGTGCTCAGAGCCATTTTTTTGTAAATAGTACTTTTTATATATCGTAATTACAGGTATTTGAAAAACACATAAATTATGAATTCATATCTTTTTACCACATGGCGTGGTTTTTCTGATGTTCTCTGTGTAATACATGAGAAAAACCACACCATGTGGTAAAAAGGTTGAAAGGTCTCTGTTGGATTCCTTTCATGTTAATTTCTTAAATCTGTTGTCATTTACGGCATAAATTCCTCTTCTAAATTTACTGTTGTGTTCCTGACTACCTGGGAGGAGACTGAGCAGTGAAACGTGTTACTTTTACACATAAACAAGAACAATCTGTCACACTACTACACTTTAAAACACAGTTTATATGTAATTCATGTCACACAGTCTCATACAGAACCTACATCCGCTTTCTTTTATATACTGTATATGATAAGATACTGTCATCCTCCTTCCCTTCTGTGTGACAGGATGAATGAGCAAATGTATTTCTAGTTGCATGCTTGATGGTAGCAGACAAGCCTGTCTGCTAGAGAACAGTAGGACCAACGTCGGAACAGGTAGCTACGCTTTCTAAAAGCAGAGAGGATTCTATTCTTAGTATGGTCCTGTCCGTCCCTTGTCATGTTGGTAGGAAGCTGCCTCTCTGGTCACTTCCGTTTGGATCTGTTAAGCACGCTCGGTAGGAGCCCAGGGCAGTCTGTCCGCGGTGAGCGTCTGAAGTGATAAGATCTCCGGCTAAGTGCCTCTGTGCTAAGTCTGTAGGACAATGGATTTCTTAAGTTCAGCCTAACTGAAAATTTAATCACCTTTATTTCAGGTTTAGCTCTAAAATATCTAATGTTATCTTAAATTGCAATGCAGTGTAATTCGAGTGTGAAGTTCAGAATATCTTCCGGCAGTTGCTTTGTCACTACTTTGTGAGTAAAGTGGAATCACATGTTGATCAGTAACTCTAACTAAGATCATCAATCTTAAATGCGAATGTGCGTGAGATTATAACGTCTCGTCTTGACAATATTTTTCAATATAGTAACTTTTCTTTATGTTCAATCCACGTGGGGTGTACTTTGTGAGACCAGTACCACGTGCTTATACAATTGTTTGACCCATCAGGTTAACAGTAAGACGATAGTAACCAGTTCGAGGTTTTTCTTTTGTAAATTGCGTTTCGATGTAATTTATTTTAATTATCAAAATTATTGTAGAGTTACACTCTTTGTGTAAACCAAGTTGACCACGTGAAGCATGTGGTGTAAGCATCAAAGTAGCCCTCAGCTATTCTCTTCGGGAAGATTTCACAGAGAGTTAGTATGAATTTAGTATACCAGTGTGCGGTAATTTCTTGACGGACAGGATTGCGCTACGAACGTAACTTCTTTGGGTGAAAATTGAATCGGTTGGTTGTGGTTAATTTCCTCTTGCATATGTTTCAACGTTCTTTGTGTGTTATTTTATGAATGCAGTGTTGTATGCAGTCTCCCAATCTTGGCTCCATATTTGATGTGTTCTGTAAGATTACAAACTCACATTTTCACAATCCTAAATAAGGCACCAGTTTAGTTATGCATCAAGTTTAATATGCTGAAATTTTAACCGCACAATGATCAATGTTAAAATAAATGTCCAAGTATAAACTGATTTATTTCTTTTTATTTAAGTTGTCTTTTCATATATATATATATCACCGGTTATCGTAAGATGAGTACTAAAAGATTATAATTAATGTTAGTCTGGTTGGGAATTTGGTAAGCTAGACTGGATACCTGGTGAAACAGTTGCTCAGTAATACAAGGTTAACTTCCCCAGATAGCTCACAACTTTTAACCCGCTTTTATTGTCTTGAATATCAGCACCGCTTTCAGAATAAATTAATGCAACAAGATTACACATAACAACATTACAAGGTATGAATTCAAAACTTATGTGTTTTTCAAATATCTGTAATTACAATTTAAAAACTAATATTTACATTTATACAAACAGTATAGAACAATGTTTATCTTTAACAGATGAAAAATAAAAGCCCACTGAAGATGCTGCTGCTGCAGTGAAATATGTTTGGGTTAAAAAACAAAATTGTGTTTTGCTAAAGGTGGACCCTATCCAAAAACATACGTAGTGTATGGGTGTGTATATGATGAAATATGTCCGCCGTATGCAAGCAGACGGTCACATAACAATCAGGCGTTATCAGAGAAACTTACAGATTTAGAAACATTTAAATAAAGTAAGCTTGTTTTTGACTATAGACAAATGTCATTCGTTTCCGTATCTGATATCAACCTGAGAGACATAAGTTACCGGGTAACGGCGGATAAACACTTAATGTACACATGAAAGTAAATGAGATCAACATGTAGGCTAGCGAGACTCGACGCGATCGAAACCGGTACTGGTGTGCCCGGCGAGCCACCTGGGGGATTATTTCTGGAAGCCTCCCTCCCTGGTACCGACAAAGGCTGCGAAGCTGACCTCCACCCCTCTCGGCAACTCAATACGTCACTCAAAGAGAGACCGAGGGGCGGGTTCCCAGCTGCGCCCCCAGTCCCACGGTGGGGGCGGTCCGGGCAGGACTGGACCAGCTGCGGCAGGAGCTTCCTGGAAGGCAGACGCGAGGAGAGGTGACGGTACGGGCCACCTATGTGGGTGACGGCCGGCGCCCCCACACGCTGAGTCAAGCGCCGTGCGGGCGGCGACCCGCCGCGTCACAGCCCAGAGTGGTTTCGGAGGCGGGGGCGGCAGTGGGAGTGGCGGACAGGTTGCTGCGCGCTGTGGGCAAGGGCTGCGACCAACACAGAAATTCGATACTCGAGACATCTGACGAAAAAACTTTCGTCAGGTGGAAGTTTCTCATTTTGAGAAGGCTGAACGTGCGACCTGTTTTACTTTCTGTTTTACTTGCTAAACACATTCAGCAGCCAAGCTCGCAACACATTAAGCAGCCAAGCTCGCACAATATTTCTTTATTTAAAACAACCGGTTTGGACAGACTTTGCTGTCATCTTCAGGGTTAAAAAATCTTTTACTTATTAAACGTATTGATTTTACGTTGGATCTCACGCAGGAGCAGGATGTCACCTGGATAAAAATCAGCACATTATAAAAGGTTTGTCATGACTAAAATATCTAAAAACATACAGCACCTTGTGCAAACGGCCATATATATATATATATATATATATATATATATATATATATATATATATATATAGTACCCTGTCTGTTTACTTACGGTGAGTTGTACCTTATACGCCGTTTAAGACGGATTTTCAATGTTTATAATATGTCCAGGTTACACAAACAGGTTTGCTCTGTGTACTGTGTTTTTGTGTTGTAACGAACACCTGTGGGCGATGTACATATGGACATAGCCATATACACAAGGTGACATTAACAGTAACCTCAGACTTTCTGCAGACGGTGTAGTTATGCACGATGAAATACTATCTGGAAAAAAATCTGCATAAACATCCGGTCAGCTCGTAAGGGGAACTGAAAGATTCGCAACTTCATTCAAATGTCCAGTAATGGAATACTGTGCACTTAGGAAAACTCAATATCAATTAGATATAGTTGAGATTAATCAGCTCATGCAAATACCTGCATATAACAACTTTTATGGATAAGTAATGGAGAGATCACATCGAAATCCCTGCACTATAGTATCGTAACACGTCCATACAGTGCCAAACCGAACTGGCGTCGCCCACTATTAACGTGCAGATGAGCTGCGTCATTTTGTTTTAGGTCCTCTAGCGGTACTGTGGGGCGGGTATTTCAATCTGCATTTGTTAGGAGTGAATATAGTCTTTTCTGGCGGACTACACACATGCAAATGCGAAATTGCAGATACGTAGCCCGCTGCCACTAACGTAAATTCAGAATTGAGAGAGACGTAACAGAGATGGACGTTCGAAGTTGGGAACCATCTCTGTTTAATTAATTTGACAGAAATATTTTTTTGAAGGATC
This sequence comes from Schistocerca piceifrons, assembly GCF_021461385.2. Taxonomy (NCBI): domain Eukaryota; kingdom Metazoa; phylum Arthropoda; class Insecta; order Orthoptera; family Acrididae; genus Schistocerca; species Schistocerca piceifrons. The sequence goes on along the minus strand of NC_060138.1, from coordinate 546,793,451 downwards.
GCTATGACCCAGTTCTGTCGTTGAGTGTAAAGTACATTTACGAAAATATGGCACAGAAATTATATTTTACTAATGGAAGAAGCTATACGGGAAGCAATCTTAAAAGTACTCAATCGTGAAAGTGTTGCTGAAGCTGATGCTCCTGCAGGAGTTATGTGTCGGAACTAATTTGTCTGCCGAATCTTCAGATAGCGATGAAGAAAATACAGTCTTCCACGGTAAGAATGGTAATTGTTTGAACACAGCTGATCCTAATAGAGTAGCCCTGCCAGTTACCGGTAACAGTATTCCAAGAGTGCGGAATTAATCAATGAATCACTTTAGGAATAATTGAGAATAGCTGAAAATATTTGTGTAATATGTGCATTTCATTAAATGAATCGCATTTTCATCTAATTGCACTGTAATTAAAGTCTTTGGATCTGGATCAGTTTCAGGTTCCATCACTGAAAAGCTTCATTGAGAGTTTTTACTTAGTCTCTAATTTTTGATACATTAATACTCAAATTAATTGAAAAAGTACATGACAGTACTGAAACAAAATACGTTCGTTATATGAGAGCCAATTTAATTATAAAATATTCCATATTCAACCAATTTCTCCAGCAAATAACTGAGGGTCGATGGAACCTGCTGTCAATTCATGTGACAATGTCAGAGTTGTACACCACTAGGATTAAATCTGGACGAGAAAAAGCGCAGACAAGAAGAGAGTAGAAATGTGGTGCTTTAGAAGAACGGTGAAGATTACATTGGCAGATCGAATAGCTAGTGAGGAACTACTGAATCGAGTTGGGGGGAAAAAAGCAATGTGTGACATAACTCGACTAAAAGGAGGGATCGGTTGACAGGAAACATCCTGTGGCATCAAGGAACCGTCTGGTGACGAAGGGAAGTGTTGGTTGTAAAAACTGTAGAGGGAGACCAAGGCTTGAGTACGGTAAACAGGTTCAAATGGAAGTAGGTTGCAGTCATTATGCAGATATGATAAGGCTTGCACTAAGTAGACTAGCGGGTAGAGCTGCGTCAAAGCAGTCTCCGGACTAAAGTCCTTAGCAACAACCACGGCTGCAGACATGGCCATGCGCCTGATAACAAAGAAAAAAATTTAAAACCGAAATGATGATTCAAACTATACGACTAGCCCACGTAGACTCAATTGCAGCAGGTGGCTGAGAGGTTCATTGGCAGAGTTCAGGGAAAATGCAGTCCGCAAATCTTCATAGAACATTGCTCAAGTGTGTGAGGTCCATACCAAAAAGGACTAACAGGAGACACTGAACGTGTAGAAAGAAGAGAAACATCAACGGGCAGCGGTGTGTTTACCTTACCATTTTCGGAACTGACGTCGACCAGCTGTACCTGACTTGGTTAGTCACTGCACTACCGTACCTCTGTAAGGTTTAGACATGCATTTACGCATAGCTCTGCGAGTACATGCTGCTGACAGCGGTCTGAAGAGCAAATTGTGCAACTATTTGTATAGGGTATCCTCACAAGTATGAGTGAGGACGATTTGCGTCCGAGCCGGAAAGCGAGCTGGACCGTGATTTTCAGGTTTGTAGAGAGCAGTTTATGAACAAGTTTTATAGCCGCCATAAAGGCGAAGGGTGGAGACACCGCACTAATGTGTGTCCAGGTATTTTCGATCAGACAGTGTATACTTATGGGTATGTGTATAATGAAATGTGTTCGCCGTATGCAAGCAGACGGTCACATAACAATCAGGCGTAGCCGAGCGGTTCTAGTCGCTACAGTCTGGAACCGCGCGACCGCTACAGTCGCAGGTTCGAATCTTGCCTCGGGCATGGATGTGTGTGATATCCTTAGATTAGTTATGTTTAAGTAGTTGTAAGTTCTAGGGGGCTGATGACCTCCGATGTTATGTCCCATAGTGCTCAGAGCCATTTGAACCAATTTGTAACAGTTTTTTGTTCCCAGTGGGAAGCTTGATGTCGGAAGTCCCCTTGCCCCTCACCACTGGGTTGATTTCGATGAGTATCCATGGCATTTGCGCCAGTCACTATTACTTCAACGACATTTTGCCTTATTACAGTGGTTATAGTTTGTATTCCAGCGGTAGCCGCGTAGCAGATAGCGGGAGTTACGGCGGTTGGATGGAAACACGCACCGAAATCAGTCACCCTGATCGTGGGGTTCGAGGGTGGCCACCAAAACGAAACATTTCGATGGTTTGGCGACTCACCACAATCAACCAAGAACGGAAGAAAGAACTAATAACAATAGTAGCTTATTTGCCAGAACCGCCGATATCTAGCAAACATTGTTTTTGCTGTACAATAAAATTTGCGACACTAAAGTAAAATTTGAAAGTAAGTATTCACCGTCAGAACAGGAAGGTTACCATTTACATCGTAAATGAAATGGAGAACCAAATGCGCCAGTTCTTAATTGCAAAAACTGGCCATGCTTGACATTTGTCGATCACGGCGCCATCTGCCATGAATGGAAAACAGTGATCTGAGTAACCCGTACGTATTTTTTGGCGAAGAATCCGAAAGTGCAATAAAAATTGGCGGTTCCCATTTGAATATACGAAGCTGACCTCGCCCACGCAGGAGGGACGGATAGAAGGTGGACAGTTGTAACGCAGACAGATGTCTCTTTTAGTAATATCAACTTTTCACCTAGAACATTTTAAGCGTACGATGCATCGTTTTCGAGATGTTTAGTTGTCTCAAGTTAAAACAGACACCCTACTTACAGAGAAGAGAAGAGGAGGAGGAGGAAGAAGAAGAGAAGAGATTCTAGGAAACTGTGGTACACTGAAGTGGTAGTGACACAGCAAATTATATTTTATATTTATTGTTCTGGGAAAGGGGGGAGGGGAGTAGGAAACTGCGACTCTCCATGTCCCCCTCCCACAACTTAACCCTGGATCCGTGCCTGCTATAATGTGGTGGTACTGTCTTCTAGAAATCTAAGCGTATAGAATCTACCTTTTCGCCTGCATTCATAATTCACAGACTGTCGTGTGTAAAAAGGACGAGCTGTGTTTCACACGACTTGTGATTTCAGTGACCCAGATGCGAAGGCACCAAATGCATTTTTTGTCGATTTTGAGTTGAGCACACAACCATATAGATTTTTTCAGCATCTACACGATGGAATAGGTTTCAGGGTGCAAAACCCGCTACAAACCGTTGAAAATGGCTGTAGAAAACGGTGAGCATGAGCCGCTAACCGTATGTTGTCTTTGGGTGCGAAGCCCGCTAAAGGTCCAACGTTTGCAAAACCCGCCTAGTTCAACAGGCATGGCGGTCGCCGTTCCATGTCCGGATTCATAACTTCAACTAAGATCAGACTTGCCTGTCTAGACATTCAAAGCTAAATTTCAGTTTATTAGAATTAAAAGGGATATTTCTCTTATTCAGAGTTAGGTTGACTGCGCTGTAGCAAATGCATACGCAACAGTGAAGCTCTCGCTGCCGATGCGTTGTCGAAACATAGACCGGAAAGCACAGTTCATCAGATCAGCAAGATGTGTGTGACGTATTTGCACGAGGTTTTTGAAGAAAATTGAGTGATTCTGTGGGCGGTTTAAATCAAGAAGATGGTATAAACGATGTGGGAGTAGTGAAATAGTAGGAATTCTGCAAGAAATAGAACCCAAAGTAGTAGCTGAATATGACCAGAACGAGATCAAGGGTGACGGTCCCACTCGGAAAAGAAAGCGGCGTCCTAATCAGTGGAAAACAAATGTTTCAAAACAGAAAGGTAAGAAGTTAAAAAGTATTATTAAAGCAATATTATGCAATGAAAATTGTGCTGACACTAATGGTTAAGACATTCGGGAAAGGTTTAGTGAAAGTGATTGTTAACTGGCATTTCCAGATTCATTAAGACAAGAAAATCGTTTTCACGAAACGCAAAAACAAGAAGATTTGTCTAGTTCGTACAGAGCCCTTCTACAATTTTGAAGCTGGAGAGGCGAAGAGCATCCTGAAGAGGGGAAAAAATTTCAGCATAGGATTTCCATAATATTGCCCTCTAGTATATCGCCTTCTATGTACTCCTTCCACCTTTCTGCTTTCTCTTCTTTGGTTAGAACTGGTTTTACATCTGAGCTCTTGATTTTCATACATGCGGTTCTCTTTTCTCCAAAGGCCTCCTTAATTTGCCTGTAGACAGTATCTATCTTACCCCTAGTGATATATGCCCCTACATCCTTACATTTTTCCCCTAGCCATCCCTGCTTAGCCATTTTGCACGTTTTGTCTACAAATACTTGTAAGTAAGACATCCAAACAATGAGTCTGAGCAAACTAACAATAGAAATTGTACACATTGAAAAATTAAAAGGTATGATCATTTCTTTGAAATTTATGAAGATCTACTACAAATTTGACTTGAATAAAGAAAAAATTGAAAACAGAACAAAATTTAAAGTAAGAAATAGCACAGAATATCACAATCTTGCAGAAAAAAATAATAAGTGCAGTTAGCATAAGAACGTTAATTCTATAGGCACGCCCAAATAACGAATCCAAACAGCAGACAAAAAATGGTACATTTAAAAAATTGAAACTTCATTGACTTAAGTAAGTGTATGAAGATCTAGAAGGCCTGAACATAAGTAAAGAAAAAAAAAGGAAAACAGAACACATTACAAAACCAAGATTAAGAAGTTGTAAGCTTTCCAAGACAAAACAGTCCCCAGTACGTAAGAATTTTTGTTATGCAACACTCAGTTACAGTCCACATATGTGTACTTGAGGCAGGATGGCAACAGCAAAAAATGCCACTGGATTATATGAAATCTATAGATTAATGCAAAATCATTTAAGAAGTTTTTTATTTTATTTTTTGAGGAAAACGACATTGATGTGATGTGCTTTTTCTTCAGAATGAGGGTCGTAAGATAAGAGGCTTCTGGCAACTGTGGGTAGGGATTGGGATGTGTGAAACATTGGAGAAAATATTATTTGCAAAAGGATGACTCTGTTGGAAGAAACTGATGTCCTGTTAGCAAATGAGTGGGATAACGTAGGGAAAAAATAAAAAAAAATAAGACAGCACAAGAGTTGAGAAAAAGTGAACACATCAAGGAGTAACAGTATTACAAAAAGGGTAAAAGCAAAAGTAGCTTAAACATGGTCTCTAAGTAATGTTCAACGATGACAGAGACGGGTCAAATTTATATTTACCGGTCCATACAGGAAACAAGTACGAAGACATTCGAATTTCACATCCATAGGATTGACATATTAATTTGCGCACTCCAAGCTGACATACAGCGCGGTGGCTGATGCAAGGCATCTTCCATTTGTAGTCGCTCCCGTAAGCCACCGTGCCTTATGTCAGTAGTTTTGTTAACTCGCCGCTAGGATGCGCGGCATGCAACACCGCGAGAGTAGCGGCATTGCGTTGCTGCCGCGTGGGGACGGCGTAGGTCGATTGGGGGGGGGGGGGGGGGGGGGGGGGGGGTGTGTTTGTGTGTGTATGTGTGTGTGTGTGTGTGAGAGAGAGAGAGAGAGAGAGAGAGGAAAAAAAGCGAGTTCAGACTTGCTCACTGTGCAAGGTGTCATAGTTAAAAGAGCGCTGAATGAAAAACATGACAGTACATGCCATCACTGCAGAGAGAGCGTGAAACTTGCTTGTGTGTCACACCACAGTGACTACATTTGCTGTCGATATAGAATTGTACCTACTGTGATGACGTTACAACCGTTATGTCACGAAATACCGCTTCCACGGTTGTTTCCTTCGCCAAATAGCACTCTTCTCACTAAGCTACGTCACAAAACGGCGCAGACAGACGCTCTGACGAGTTGAAGAGGGGTTCGTACTATTTCGCTACATTACGTTTAATCCTCTAGCTCCCGCCTAATCTGAGCATTTTCGCTGTTAGTAATGTCGTTATCAATGGGACTTCGTATTCAAATATTATACATAAACAAATAAGGAAGCGCCGCTGCTCAAAGCCCGCAAACTCTATATTCTCTTTGATTGTACTAATACTTATTTACTCGGTTAGTCTGCTTATCTCCCTTGCAGCATTCATTCTAGCAGTCTTTTAGTGATTCTGGCACTTCATTCATGTCGTATTTGCTAGTTTGTATCCAGCGTATACAATATGCTGCTGTCTCTCTATTTTAATTTAACTGTGAACGTCATTCGAAGTACGGTCACAGCTGAATTCTATGTCTCAGCTGATAAATAATTACTGTAAGAATACACCTTAATCCTACATATGACTGGTTCATAATCCACCACACGTGCAGATGAAAAACAGACGTTTATAGTGAAAATACAGCACCGAATAAGATTAACGTTTAAACAGCCAGTAAATTTGTTCAGAACAGCAGAATGCTGTGCTATCGAATTTTTCTTGCGAAACGAGCGTAATCACGTAAGTAGCTATTACTATTCAACTATTTTTATCAATGTAGCGCCCGCGGAATAATGTCATTATCGCAGCTCCTATTCACAAAGGGTCAGTTCTCGACGTTACTATCCAGCTAAAACCATTATTGCGTTAACAGACAGTAATAGGGAGTAACTGATGCAATTGCTAAAAGTGCTTCTAATGCTGTTTTTGTAACACACGCACATGCACTGACACAAAAAACAGAGCGAGATGGCGCAGTGGTTAGCACCCAGGACTTGCATTCGAGGGACGACGGTTCAAACCCGCGTCCGGCCTACTGATTTAGGTTTTCCGTGATTTCTCTAAATCGCTTCAGGCAAATGCCGGGGATGGTTCCTCTGAAAGGGCGAGGCCGTTTTCCTATCCCATCCTTCCCTAATGCGATGGGACCGATGAGCTCGCTGTTTGGTCCTCTCCCCCAAATCCATCAACCAACCAATCACACAGATACGGTAAGCATCTTCCCGTCTTGTTGCCGCGAGGGTGAATATATGTTGCGTGTAGTAGCAAATATAGGAAAGTCAAAAGAAGGTTACCTCAGAGAGTTAAGACTACCATCTTTCAGGTGCATTGTGACACGAGGACACATTTTTAGGCTTTCGTGCCACGATGTGTAAAAACTGAACCTTTGTAGAATCGCTTTGTCGTCCGTCTGTCTGCTGTCTGTCCGACTGTTAATAACACTTCTTCTTCGGGACGAGCACAAGTATCAAGTTCAAATTTATCTCACATATTAAGTTCTACGGCCTCTCAGCAGTGTAAAAATTTTAAGCTGCTATGTCAATTCAGTCAAAAGATACGGCCATTTATGTCACATAGGGTGTATTTTGGCACTCGAAATCTCACTGATCAAAAGTTGTAGGGCGCTTCCCGTTGACCTAGAATCATGAAATCTGGCAAGACGCATAGTTCCACCGCCCACGTGAAAGAAAAAAAATACGATTTTTTTTTTAACAGTGCATGTCTGAAGCACATTGCAAAGTACATTAGAACAACACGGGCACTGGAGTTTAGTATTTCATGCCTAAGTAGTGGGCTTCGACCTGAATCGAACACTATGTGATCAAAGGCATCCGGACACCTGTCTGAAAATGACTTACAAGTTTGTGGCGCCCTCCATTGATAACGCTGGAGTTCAATATGGTGTTGGCCCGCCCTTAGCCTTGATGACAGCTTCCACTCTCGCAATCAGGTGCTGAAGGTTTCTTGGGAAATGGCAACCCATTCTTCACGGAGTGCTGCACTGGGGAGAGGTATCGATGTCGGTTGGTAAGGCCTGGCACGAAGTCAGCGTTCCAAAACATCCCAAAGGTGTTCTGTGGGATTCACATCAGGACTCTTGCAGGGCAGTCCATTACAGCGATGCTATTGTCGTGTAACCACTCCGCCACCGGCCGTGCATTATGAACAGGTGCTCGATCGTGTTGAAAGATGCAATCACCATCCCAGAATTGCTCTCCAACAGTGGGAAGCAAGAAGGTGCTTAAAACATCAGTGTAGGTCCGTGGTGTGATAGTGCCACAACAAGGGGTGCAAGCCCCCTCCATGAAAAACAAGACCACACCATAACATCACCGGCTCCGAATTTTACTGTTGGCACTACACACGCTGGCAGACGACGTTCACCGGGGATTCGCCATACCCACACCCTGCCATCGGATCGCCACATTGTGTACCGTGATCCGTCACTCCACAGAACGTTTTTCCACTGTTCAACCATCCAATGTTTACGCTCCTTACACCAAGCGAGGCGTCGTTTGGCATTTATCGGCGTGACGTGTGGCTTATGAGCAGCCGCTCGATCATGAAATCCAAGTTTTCTCATCTCCCGCCTGACTGTCATCGTACTTGCAGTGGATCCTGACGCAGTTTGGAATTCCTGTGTAATGGTCTGGATTGGTGTCTGCCTATTACACATTACAACCCTCTGCAACTGTCCCCGGTCTCTGTCAGTCAACAGACGAGGTCGGCCTGTTCGCTTTTGTGCTGTACGTGTCCCTTCACGTTTCCACTTCACTATCACATCGGAAACAGTGGACCTGGGGATGTTTAGGAGAGTGGAAATTTCGTTTACAGACGTATGACACAAGTGACACCCAATCACGTGACCACGTTCGAAGTCCGTGAGTTCCGCGGAGCGCCCCATTCTGCTCTCTCACGATGTCTAATGACTACTGAGGTCGCTGATATGGAGTACCTGGCAGTAGTTGGCAGCACAATGCACCTAATATGATAAACGTATGTTTTTGGGAGCGTCCGGATACTTTTGATCACATATTGTATGTCGCCTCCTGTCGGCACTGACAGTATCTGTAGACGAAAACCGTGACATGGGGAAGTTTGACTCGGTTCGGGGAGCGTGTTCGGGTGGCCGACGCGATCAGACACACAGAGCATTATATTTCACAACGGCTCAAGGGCATTTTGAACTATAACCCAAAATATAGACAATAGTTCTCCAACAACATATGGAGTGCGCTGCAGTAACCCCACCCCCCCCACCCCCCGCGCGGGCTGGATCGTCAGGGGTAGGAGAAGCTAGAATGACAGAACAATGTACGATTCAGTGTGGGATGTACCTTAGTCAAAACGAGAAGTCTTCCCGGAATCATTAAGCTATAGGACAGTTTTGTCACGATCCTTTGCTCTTTCGTGCAGTACGTGCCCCCTTTTTATTTTTCATCTTAACTGGGGAAGGATCCTCAGCTGTTTTTGTTTCCAGTCCCGCGCACAATGCAGTACCGGTTGCAGATGGTATTGATTCCAACATTCGGCTTTATTTCAGGCTTCATTACACACATACTTCACTCCTTTTTACTTCGCTGTGACAGCAGCTATATACTAGATTCTGTCAGTCCCCTGCGTAAACTTAGCCCCCAATTTGGTGCAACAAGTGCAGTACTCAGTTTCCGTCTTGTCAGATAAAACAAACCGAAAAAAGATAAAAAAAGCAAAAGAAGTACCATATTTTTATTTGGTGCGGAAAACATTTTTTTTAATTTTATGTTCGGATTTTGAAAGACGCTTTATTTGAATGTGATAAAGCCGGGCCGAGAAGGCACACACTGGCGAGTTCAAGGTGGGGCCACGAAGGGAGGAAGGAGGCAAAAATAGTGTAGATAGAGTAATATAAAAAAAAATTTTTAATGTGGCCAAGGCGATCGCTCGCGTCAAGCAGAAAATCCGATTTGGAGTCGTGGCCCGTGTACAGATTTTCATTGTCATCAGTACACAGTGCAGCAAGAGTTCAGCAACATTCGCAAATGCGGATATAGGGGCTGGAGAGCGAGAAGGGGGGGGGGGAGGCGGGGGGAGGGGGGTGATGGACAGGGGACAGGGAAAGTGGGAAGAGGAACTGATGGACAAAGAGAGGGGGGAGGAGAAGACGGACGAAGAGAGGAGGGAGAAGGAGATATGTATGATATCCAATTCCCAAACACATTTAGCAATTGTGAAGCATAGCCAGGGTGCTTCATCTGTACCTACCTATAGGCTCTGTGCAAACCGCAGCACCAAAGAACCATTTGCAAGATTTTCGTATTCTCTCACTCGTTACTCGCAGACTATTAGTCCTACAGAAAAAAAATGTACAGGACATTTTTGTAGGAAAGTTAATGTAGTAAAATTTTGTACTGTGTCACGCTTTTGCTGGAGGCCATGTTTTTCGAGTTATTCCAGAAAAACCTGTTTGAATGTCACTTTTGTTCGTTTTTGTTGAACAATTAAAAACTATGTCCCATAGCGAAAGTGTACCCCAACATACAATTTAACTACATTAAATGTCCTACAAAAAGGTCCTGTTTATTTTTTCTGTAGGGCTAATAGCTTGTGTGTAGTGAGCGAGAGAATATGAAAATTTCCACGTGGTATTTGAAAGTGTTGTGGGTTACATAAAACCCATAGGTACTGACAACTGAATCATCCTGGATGTACCAAATTCCAAATTTGTAACTTAACCTCTAGAGAATAAAGTTGAACAAAAGTAAGATTCTCGTAAACGGCAAGGAAAAAGCTATTGCCGCGCGTGGTAACCGCGCCTCGCGGTCTACGGCGTCTTGTCACGGTCCATGCGGCTGCCCCCGTCGGAGGTTCGAGTCTTCCCTCGGGCATGGGTGTGTGTGTTGTCCATAGCGTAAGTTAGCTTAAGGTAGATTTAGTAGGCTTAGGGATCGATGACCTCAGCAGCTTGGTCCGCCCCCCCCCCCCCCCAAAAAAAAAGCTATTATTAACTCTCGATACTTTTCAGCTTCTTGCCCACGTGGATGGATTTGTGATCTGGCTCCCAGTAGGAAACACTCCATCCAGGAAAAGGCGAACATGCACAGGTTGTCCATACATGCTGCCTTCAACAAATCCGACACATTTCCAGAGTTCATAGGTAAAACCGGAAAACTGCAGGAAGATGAGACAGGCAAGACCAAAGGGGGAAAAACCTCCATTAAAAAGAAACAAAAAGTAACAGAAAGACTGGTTTTCCTTAACGTAGGCACGAACTACTGAAAGGAACAGCGTTCCCCTCATGAACATAGTATGCAGACCTGTGTCAACAATCGTAGTGCTAGGATAAACAGTGATAATGCTGAGCGCACACTACAATTTTACATTTTCTAAAATATCACTTTATCGAAGCTGTGAGAGTTTGTTGCTACTATAGTTCTTAAATCAGTTGCGTGACACATGTACTTCTCAAATTTTTGGACGAATACTTTACAAGTGCTATATTTATCTGAACTGCGATTTCTTGGAAGTTATGTTAAAGCGATGTACTAAGCACATATGTAAACAAATTATTATTATTATTCTTTCTTTTCTCAGACGGTATGTCTGGTCAAAAATGGAAAGTGACGCGGACCTTGATCAAGCGTGACTTCCTTTTAACTGTACGGTATATGTTATATTGCATTTAGGAACTTTCGGATAATTGAACATGTACCAATAATTACGGATTTCTGTAGTTATATATATATATAAGTTTGGATGTAGCTGTATTGCATTGATGTACTGATGGATATTGTGTGGTATGACTCCTGTAGTTGATAGTATAATTGGTATAATGTCAACTTTATCCTGATGCTACAGGTCCTTGACTTCCTCAGCCAGTTGGATGTATTTTCCAATTTTTTCTCCTGTTTTCTTTTGTACATTGAAAGACGCTTTATTTGAAGGTGATAAAGCCGGGCCGAGAAGGCACACACTGGCGAGCTCAAGGTGGGGCCACGAAGGGAGGAGGGAGGCAAAAATAGTGTAGATAGAGTAATATAAAAAAAATTTTAAATGTGGCCAAGGCGATCGCTCGCGTCAAGCAGAAAATCCGATTTGGAGTCGTGGCCCGTGTGTTAGTTACCAGCTTATTATTATTATTATTATTATTGTGAACATATTAGACAAATTAAAACTAAACTCTGTCTGAACAAACCTTGGAAGGCCCAACGGTACCGACCGCTGTGTCATCCTCAGCCCATAGGCGTCACTGGATGCGGATACGGAGGGGCATGGGGTCAGCACACCGCTCTCGCGACCGTTGTCAGTTTTCGTGACTGGAGTCGCTATTTCTCAATCAGCTAACACCTCAATTGGCCTCACAATGGTTGAGTGCCCCTGCTTGCCAATAGCGCTCTGAAGACTCGGACGGTCACTCATCCAAATGCTAGCCAACAGACAGAGACAGGGAAACACTGCTCACACGAGTCTTCTTTGTATGTTGCAGATAAACAGTCAGCAAGAATTGTTGACCAGTGTGCTGTAGCGTTGCCGTGATGGATGAACCAAAATGCAGGTCTTGAACGTGAAACGATTTTAAGTATTTTTGTGACAACATGTAGGAACTGTTTCGCTTATCACTTCAGGGTGGCTGTACTGTCTTTCGACAAAAAAAATGGCTCTGAGTACTATGGGACTTAACTGCTGAGGACATCAGTCCCCTACAACTTAGAACTACTTAAACCTAACCAACCTAAGGACATCACACATATCCATGCCCGAGGCAGGATTCGAACCTGCGGCCGTAGCGGTCTCGCGGTTCCAGACTGTAGCGCCTAGCACCACACGGCCACTTCGGCCGGCCGTCTTTCGACAGATGACACCCACACACAGCAGCGCTTTCTGTACTGTAGTGAACGGTCACCATCCTCGTATTTACAGGCCAGGTGTTCTCACGTTTTCAAACATTTATTTTATGTTTCCGGGCTTCGGTGGAACAGTACAGTAACTAACCAAGATGTGAACGTGGAAAAACTGATATTCACATTGCCAGATGGACCACTTTCTTAGTTTTTGAGTGTTTCTTTGCGCTTAGAGACATGTCTTCAACTGAATATTCATTTACATTCTGAAAATCTCTTGATAGAGGATACGTTTCTTGCACATTCCAGGGCATAAATGAAAAATATAACAACTGAATAGAGATCTGCGATCACTGTAGCACTTGTCCAACAGTCTAAACTGCGATCTAAATTGAACTATTGTATAAAAGTTATTGCGTGTTTATCTATGTTTCTGCTCTTATTAGTCTACTTTCATGTCCACTGCCTCTACGGGAGTGACCCAGTTGAGCCCGAAGAGTATGGAAGGTGGGATGAAAACCAGCACCGAATTTTTGAATTGAATGCCATCGATCCAGCAGTTGACCACCGGGTGGCCGGTTCGTCTTATTACAACTTATTGTTCTGTGAAAGTCCGTCCCGGTAGGTCGCTCGAGAGGTAACTGCGTTTTTTACTGCTTACATGCAACTTTTCTGGTGTGTTACTTGAACATTGTATAACGTAGGGTTTGAATAGAAGAATCAACGAATTGCTCGTTGTCACTACTGCATTTAAGCTTCACTTTTTATATCTACATCTACACGGATACTCTGCAAATCACAATTAAGTGCCTGGCACAGGGTTCATCGAACCGCCTTCACAATTCTCTATTATTCCAATCTCGTATAGCGCGCCGAAAGAACGAACACCTATATCTTTTCGTGCGAGCTCTGATTTCCCTTATTTTATCGTGGTGATCGTCTCTCCCTATGTAGGTCTGTGTCAACAAAATATTTGCGCATTCGGAGGAAAAAGTTGGTGATAGGAATTTCGTGAGAAGATTCCGTTGCAACGAAAAAAGCATTCTTTTTATGATGTCCGCCCCAAATCCTGTATCATTTTAGTGACATTCTCTCACGTATTTCACGATAATACAAAGCGTGCTGTCCTCCTTTGAACTTTTTCGATGTACTCCATCAGTCCTGTCTGGTAAGGATCCCACACCGCGCAGCAGTATTCTAAAAGAGGACGGACAAGCATAGTGTAGGCAGTCTCCTTACTAGATCTGCTACATTTTCTAAGTTTCTTGCCAGTAAAACGCCGTCTTTGGTTAACCTTCCCCACAACATTGTTTACGTGTTCCTTCCAATTTAAGTTGTTCGCACTTATACTTCCTAGGTATTTAGGTTTGACTAGCCTTTAGACTTGACTGATTTATCGCGTAACCGAAGTTCAACGAATTCCTTTTAGCAGTCATATGGATGACCTCACATTTTTCGTTACTCAGGGTCAACTGCCACTTTTCGCACCTTTCAGATATCTTTTCTAAATCATTTTACAATTTCTTTTGATCTTCCAATGACTTTATTAGTCGATAACCGACAGCGTCATCTGCAGACAATCTAAGACGGCTGCTCAGATTGTCTCCCAGTCGTTTATATAGATAAGGAACAGCAAAACGCCTATAACACTACCTTGGGGAACGCCAGAAATCACTTATGTTTTACTCGACGACTTTCCGTCAATTACTACGAACTGTAACCTCTCTGACAGGAAGTCACAAATCCAGTCGCATAACTGAGACGATATTCCATAAACGCGCAATTTCACTACAAGCCACTTTTGTGGTGCAGTGTCAAAAGCCTTCCGGAAATGCAGAAATACGGAATCGATCTGAAATCCCTTGTCAATAGCACTCAATACTTCATGCGAATAAAGAGCTAGTTGTGTTTCACAAGAACAATGTTTTCTAAACCCATGTTGACTGTGTGTCAATAGACTGTTTTCTTCGAGGTATTTCATAATGTTCGAACACAATATATGTTCCAAAATCCTGCTGCATATCGACGTTAATGTTATGAGCCTGTAATTAAGTGGATTACTCCTACTACCTTTCTTGAATATTGGTGTGACCTGTGCAACTTTCCAGTCTTTGGGTACGGATCTTTCGTCGAGCGAACGGTTGTATGTGATTGTCAAGTATGGAGCTAATGCATCAGCATACTCCGAAAGGAACCTAATTGGTATACAGTCTGGACCAGAAGACTTGATTTTATTAAGTGATTTAAGTTGCTCCTCTACTTCGAGGATACTTACTTCCACGTTATTCATGTTGGCAGATGTTCTCGATTCGATTTCTGGAATATTTACTTCGTCTTCTTGTGTGAAGGCATTTCGGAAGGCTGTGTTTAGTAACTATGTTTTGGCAGCACTGTCTTCGATAGCATTTCCATTGCTAACGCGCGGAGAAGGCATTGATTGTTTCTTACCACTAACATGCTCCACGTACGACCAGAATTTCTTTGGATTTTCTGCCAGGTTTCGAGACAAAGTTTCGTTGTGGAAACTATTGTAAGCATCTCGCATTGAAGTCCGCGCTAAATTTCGAACTTCTGTAAAAGATCGCCAATCTAGGGGATTTTGCGTCTATTCAAATTTTTTTGCACGGAAATAATTATTCCAGTTAATCCCCAAATCCAACAGTGTCGCATTTGTCAGAAAATGGTGAAATGGGGCAAATCCTCGCAGCTGTAAACCTCCGCAGCTCCGAACGTGTGATAGTTCTTCAATGATAGCCCCTGCAATAGATGACACTAAAAAGACATTGTTTGAGTTAATCTCAACTGACGATACAATTTCGCTTTCTAAAATAAAGATTTAGGGGAAACTTCCTGACAAATCATTTAAGTCTGTGCCTCTAACGTCGACACCCAAGAAAAACACTTGAGGGAAGAATGCATGGGAAAGGAAAAGCTTGCTACTGAAAAGGAAAGACGTGCTAAAGAAAGAAACGAGCGTACTATAGAAACAATATGTGCACTAGATTTCATTACATCACTGCCAAACAAGGGAAAAAACAGACCAAACAGCCAGATGGGTTACTCTTCAGAGTTAAATTCAGATTTCTCATATCATGACAGTAGCTCAGATGTATGGATTAACTAATTGGCGAAGAAGTATTTGAAGAAGAAGAAGGAAAAGAAGAAGATGAAGAGCGTGGAACTTCAGGGAAGAGTCAGAGGACCTAACGAAGTATAATATTTACTAGGTACCTGGATAGCTTACTCTGAGCAATTGAACTCATTTAGTTTAGCTTACTAACCCTCATTTCGTGGAGAAGCAAATATTATTTCTGTACAAGTATTTGGAGCATTGTATTCAAATTTACGAGACATTTCAGTTCGATATTGTGTTGGTTAACGTCGTTGCAATACGACAATGTTACTAAGGGTTATTTCAAATGTTTTTAATATGCAGTTATCATTTTTTGTCAATGTTTATCTCAAATTGGGCAAAGACCCGCGATGCGTGGCTTTACCTATTTTATGGGGTAAAACCCCGCAATTGTTGTTTTAACGAAATTAGAAATTTCTCGGTAATTAATATTTAGATAGAGCTGGAATTTGTATGGGTTACAGGTAACAACCCAATCTATGACTTCAATTTGAAATCGCGGGGAAACTACCTCCCTTTAATCACAATAATAGGAAAACAGCGGGGCTGTATCCCCGCCTAATCTAAGCATATAATACGTCGTGAAGGGCAATTGCTGGACTTCCGCAAAAAAAATTTCTCGGGATATGGGCCGTAGGTTCTCGCAAGGTATTCAGCGTCATTCTTTAAGCGTCCGCCAGCAGACATTTTTCAGCATCTCCGTTATCCTGTCCCGCGATTTGAACCAGCCGGTAAACGGCCACTCTGCTGTTGTTTGTATACACTTACAAAACCCGGTTATTCCAGCAGGAGCCGAATCCCACGTAATAACCGAGCAGTAAGTATACGCTGCGCAGAATTTTTTAGTTGGTTCATCTGGGGAGGGGCCAAACAACGAGGTCATTATCCATCAGATGAGGGGAGAATGGGTTAGGAAATCGGCCGTGCCCTTTCTAAAGGAACCATCCCGGCATTTGCCTGAAGCGATTGAAGGAAATCACAGAAAACCTAAATCAGGCTGGCCGGACGCAGGTTCGAACCATCGTACTCCCGAATGCGACTCCAGTGTTTTAACTACTGCGCCTACCAAGAAGTCGAATCCTTTTTTCCTTTTTAAATGAAAACCGCCTTTTCTTGCTGCACTGTATTTTATTTCTCCCAGGCGCGTTTCGCCTTTTTTACGTTAAGGCATCTCAAGCGTAATCGACAACGATACACTTTTGTTCTGATATGTGTTATTTGTAGATGTCTCATTTTCATGTAGATAAGTGATTACCTACAGTTCTTCGCGTTTTTGGTTGGCATCTGGTCAATATTTAGGGATAAGACAGAAACGATCATTTAGATCAAAAAAGAGTAATAAACCTTAGGAGCTATGAGCACTTGTTCATCTTCGCCACTGTGAAAAATATCTCTGCTACAAACAAATGCTCATAGCTTTTAAGGTGTGCATTTTAGAGCCCATGTTTACTGCTATGTTTTGCTTCGAATGATCGTCCCTATCGTATCCCTGAATAGTGACCATTCTCCCTGGGACACTCTGTATATATGAGATGAGTGACTTCAGTTATGACTTACTAATCGTGGAGATAAAAATTGCTACATTTCTTTCGTTTCGCTAATTGTACAACTTTAAATTTCTCTTAATTAAGAATTAGTTTAAAATCACGGCACCAGGTTAATATTTTGTTCAAATCTGACTGCATATTACTACTAAATATGTCAGCAATACTGTATCGTAGACAACAGCGCCACTTCAAAATAAAAAATAAAAATAATGAGAAATAAAAAAATAAAAATCTTCTAAGATTGTCACTAATACACTGAAAAAAGACGACGCACCGTGAAGGAATTATCCAGACTGTACGGCAATCGGTAGATATGATATACATGTACAAACAAACAAATGATTACAATTTCAAAAAAAATCTGATCGTTTGTCCAAGAGAAAGAGATTCACAAACAGAACAAGTTAATAATGCGTTGGACCCACTGGCTCTCATGCAAGCAGTTATTCGGCTTCGTTGGATGCCCTCCTGATGGATATGCTGCCAAATTCTGTCAAAATTGTTGCGTTAGATCGTCAACATTCCGATATGGGTAGAGGGCTCTGCCCACAATTCTCCAAATGTTCTCAATGTGGGGAGAGATCCAGTGACCTTGATGGCCAAGGTACAGTTTGGCAAACATGAAGATAAGCAATAGAAACTCTCGTTGTGCCCGGGCGGGCATTATCTTGCTGAAATGTAAGACCAGGATGGCTTGCCATGAAGGGCAACAAAATGGGACGTGTCCGAAAGAACAGACACCATATCCATATAAGTATACCATTCTACTGTATTGCTCAGCATTGTAAGATCTATATAAAATGTGAGGACGTGCTTAACGGTAATGCCTCTGAATTTTTCATGTGAAAGCTCTTAAACTTTGAAACGTCCCCTTAGAAAAATTTATACATGACTGTCCTTAAACTGACACACAATATTTTTTAGCGCAACGCAATCTGACTTTCAAAATTCCTTACAAAAGAATGGCCCTGACTAACATTAACCTATACCTTTCACAAATCACTTACCTCACAAAAATCTCCGTTACTCGAACTACTGCAATACAGCGAGCGCCACTACTGCCAGCTAAATAAAAGATTCAAACTACGGAAGGCACTAACTACTAATAGGCATAGTTAGCAAATGAAAGATTTTGATAGAGAACAAACAATGTATTTACCTTACTAGTGTTCAAAAGTCATAATATATATATAGCAGTTCATGACATCCAGTCTTACAAATTTCAAAACTCCGCCATCTCTCTCCCCACATCCACCATTGCTGGCGGCTCACCTCCAACTGCACAACGCTACGCGCTGTTCGCATCCAGCTACCCAACACTACAATGGCAGACAACAATGTAAACTAGCCACAGACTGCACACAGCACAGCCAGTGATTTTCATACAGAGCGCTACGTAACGTTGCCAATAAGAAAACATAAACAGCCTACTTACAACTTTTTAAACTAAAACAAATGTTATTAACATTCTACATATTTATTCATCGGGTCTACGTATCTGCAGCCCTCTGGCGCCAGAGGGCTCCGAATTGTAGCGTGTAATATGACGGTGTCTAACGTAACGATGTCAGTAGATGAGAAACAATGTGCTGTTATCGGGTTTGGAATTCAAAGATATCGTTCACACATGGAGCACCGTCTCTTCCAGCAATGCCGGGCCCCACACACGAGCGCCGCGGCATCTGCAACAGTGCGACGCCTTGGGTTCACTGTCATCGATTATCCTCCATACAGCCCCGACTTGGCCCCATCCGATTTTCATCTGATTCCAGAACTAAAAGAACACCTTCGACGACTTCATTTTGATAGTGATGAAGCGGTGAAAGCAGAGGCGAGGTTCTGGCTCTGTCAGCAAAGTCAAACATTCTACTCGGACAGTATCAAGAAACTTTTCTCTCATTGGGAGAAATATGCTCCTCGCCAGGATGACTGTGTTGAGAAATAAATTTGTAGAGATGAAGAATAAAGATGTAGAATGTTGAAAACGTTTGTTTTATTTAAACAGCTTTGAGAGTTGCCACGTACAAAATTCGGAAACATTGTTTTTCAGCACAGCGTGTACAAAGAAAGCTGTCACGAATGGTCACAGGTTTGTATGACCCAGAGGACAGTTGCCAACTTGAACTGGCAGTAACTTGAAACAGACTCCAACTATCCGCGAAAGTCTGTTTACAAAATTTCGAGTTTCAGAATAAAGTGAGAAATCTAGGAATACCCTTCACTCTCGTATGCAGCGTTACCATAGGAGCCGCGGAGACGAGATCAGACAAATTAGAATGCTCACAGAGCCATTAAGTTACTCTTCTCGCACTCCATTCGAGGACGAAACAAGAAAACTAGCTCGTCGTACAGGAACTGAAGGCCCAAGGGATGTCATCCTCTGGCATGCGGATGGAGTGACATGTTGTCAGCACCCCGCTCTCCCGCCTGTTTTGCCTTTTTTCTAGACCTTCGAGCCGCTACTTGTTAATGAAATAGCTTCTAGTTGCCATCACGAGACTGAGCGCGACCCGTACATTGGCAATAAGCGGGTATCGATCCCGGGTACTCCACTTGACAGCCATCTACGCTGAAAATTCAGCAACGGAGGCAGACAATGAAACAAGAAGATACTCTAACATGTGGTACAGAGGGAACCACTCTCTACCATGCAGTTCACAGTTGCTTGTATACATGTGAAAGTAGAGCGAGCGCGGAGAGTGTTTGTAGTTCAAATACACCGGATCAAGCGTTCTGGACTTTTAAACATGGCACAAGATTGAGAAAAGGCTTCTGCGACTGCTGTAGACATATCCTGTACACACTGAGGTGTATTCAGTACTCGGAAAGAAAACTGCAATGCAAAACAGATATGAGTAGACTCACGGCATGAGTCACCTACATAGAACCTCAAAGTGTTTCTACCCGTATCGAAATTTTCCTGGTAAGATCACAAGGAAGTGTATCCATTGTCTTTACTTTCAATGCTGATACGACATCGTGTGTGTGTGTGTGTGTGTGTGTGGTGCTTACAATTATCTTGGACTATCACCTCTTTCCTTCGTCACAGTTACCCTATCAACGCAACCCACATCTCCCTCCCCCATACCCACCGCCATAAACAGCCAGTCGTTAAGTAAACGTTATGAGCACTTTCACGCGGCATTTACTATGATACGTACCCGAAGTCTGTTTATTTTTTGCACTTTATGAATGCTTTCAAAAGAGCGTACGGAAAATGAAGCTGAGTTGATTTTGTAGCCACAATCTTTAGTGATGCTTCTGGGGTGTTTACAAAGGCCCATAATGCTGGTGATAACGCTACTATCGTATCGCTCTTTGCTCTGTGATAGTAAACTCGCTGAGACACCAAGCATATAGGAGGCCTTTAAATAAGAACTCCAAATCTGTAACCCAACAGCACACGTACTGCACTGTTGCCAGTTTTGATAAGACAAGAAAAAAATCATACTAAGGAATACCCAGTACCAACCGCTTATGGGCTGTTATACCTTTCTAGCGACCAAAGTTTAATTCCTAGACACTCTCTTTTCAGAGTCTTAGTTATCAACCTCTTATACAGACGTAATATTGAAGGTCCGGTCCTAACGCAAACTAAACAGCAGCGCCACACCAACGGCACCTGACTATTGGAGCCTTATGTTGCTGACATGCGCAGTACGCTATGAGCACTGCATAGGCGTTCCTACTCTAGGAGTTTGGTAAGAGATATTACGACTTCAGCGAACTGGATATGGGAAAAGATATGCCACCAAAAATGATGGCGATAAACGTCGCGTTGCCACAGGGAATTATAGATGTCGAAGCTTGGGGACTTACTGTCATTAAAATACGAACTGTCACAAATCGAATCAATATAATCCCTTCGAAATGACTAGTAATGCCTACGGACGTGGAAGTTTAGATAAGCAATAAACCAAAATCAGATTTTTAGCGGTTATCTTGTGCGCAGGTCATATTCTTAAGTTAAGTCTCGTCTTCTCTCACCAAAAATCGGGTGCAAAATTAGCAAGAAATGCAGTAAAGGAAAAAACGGAGTCATGTACGAAAATTTTACGTGAGGGATGAACAGCAGTATAACCACTTCACGACACAATTTATCATAAATCTACAAGAGATTCACGTCTCACTGCAGCGCCATCGATTGCCGCAGTGGTAAACCAACTGAACTAATTTTTCAGAGGAACAGAAAGTCCCCATCCATCCATCGTGATTGTTCCCAATAACGTAGATATCAACGGTCATTAATTTGTTATCACTCCAGTATGTAGGAAAAATTAGTGGAACGGTACAATTAGCGCTGAAACACATACATAATCTAGCCCATTACACTGTCTGCCGTAGATACAACCTTGATGTTAAAGAACGAGGTGGAGCAGTGGCTAAGACGCTGGACTCGCAGACAGGTTTTCTGTGGTTTCCCTAAGTCGACTGCGGAGAGTGCCGGGACGCTGCCTTTGAAAAGATTACGGCCAGTTTTCTTCCCAGTCCTTCTGCGATCCGTGTTCGTGCTACGGTTTCTAACGGCCACGTCGTCGACGGCACGCTAAGCCCTCTCTCACGGTTCTCCTTCAAGCACGATAACGGTTTAGCTACATGCAAGAATGTCATTTAGGTATACACGAGTGTACGTTAGAATACATTACGGCTCATTAGACTACTGACACGAGCCTCTGACATATTGCGGTTTCACATAGCTGGATGTTTCTACGGCTCCCCACACAACGACCCTGTCACCCACTATGTTGTTTTCTTCAGGCGCTCGAATCGAACATTAATCTTAACTGTTACGGAAACAAGCGCTCGACAGTTTACGCAACAGCAGGTCCAAAGAACTTTATGTAACCGACTTCCATTCCAGTCCCTTGTATTGTGTCCACGATGATAACATTGTTGTTTGCGTAATCATCAAATAAATTCCTTGCGTTTTGATATGAAACTGTCTAGCCTGTAAAACGAATGTTTCGTACGTAAGAGACGACGTCATGAGGGTTGCCACTGTATGTAAATAAAACAGTTTACTGCGTCAGTCACTCGTCTGTTTTATGAGAAATTAAACAAGTTATTGACTCAATCAAATCTTTTGTTCATACTGCATCAAACAGTTGTTTTATTGACATCAGATAAGCTGCTCTCCTCTCGTAAGCCTACAAAAGTGTTTATACAACATGTGTTTATCAAGCAGAACAGAGATGAAAGTGGAGAAGTTGTGATTGAAAGGTTAGTTTGAGTGATCCTTTTACAATGGAATATCCTTTCCTAATCAGACCGGAGATCTTGCTCACTCACTCCCTTATAGGGCGCTCTACAATTAAGTGTGTAATCTAAACCACACTGCAAATTGCGCTTTTAACACAAAAAAGTACTAAAAGAATCACAGTCCTTACAAGTGTCTGAAATTTCCTAACTCTGGCCAAGGATTTAACTGCATACATTTGTACTTGTAATATCATACGACCACACCGCCAAACGACGTTTATACAACTGCATGTATTTAGTGCATATATTCCATGCACAATAAACTAAAGAAAAGAAGAAGGTTAGGATTTAATGCCCGTCGAAAAGGATTTGAGAGGCACCTACACTATCTGATCAAAAGTATCCGGACACCTATTATTTGGGACTGATATGAGTGTGGCCACCCTTCCCCTTTATGGTCGCTTGGAATCTACTGGTGGCAGTTTCAGTCGATATCTGAACATCTGTGGAGGACCTGAAGCCCGTTCTCCCTCAAGAGGCGAAACTAGAGAAGGCAATGATGTCGGCCACTCAGGTCTGGAGCGAAATCGTCGTTCTAATTCATCCCAGAAGTGTTCTATTGGGTTCGTGTAGGGACTCTGGGCAGGGCAGTCCATTTCAGGAACGATATTGTCCACAAATCATTGCCTCAAACGGGCTGCTTTATGGCAAGATGCATTGTCATGCTTATACAGTCATCGTCTGCGAACTATTCCTCAACTGTAAGCAGTACATAATGCTGTTAAACGTGTCCAGATACTTCCGCATTTAGTATTTTCTTGAGCGGAATAAAGTTACCAGACCGTAACCACGAAACAACACCCCCATATTGTAACACCTCAAGCGTACTTCACTGCTGGCACTACACATGATGGAAGGTAAATTCTCCTAGTATTCGCGAAAACCAAACTGCCGGCCGCTGTGACCGAGCAGTTCTCGGCGCTTCAGTCTGGAACCGCGCTGCTGCTACAATCGCAGGTTCGAATCCTGCCTCGGGCATGGATGTGCATGATGTCCATAGGTTAGTTAGGTTTAAGTAGTTCTAAGTCTAGGGGACTGATGACCTCAGATGTTAAGTCCCATAGTGCTCAGAGCCATTTGAACCATTTGAAACCCAAACCATTCCATCGGATTGGAATAGGGTATAGCGTGACTCATCAACGCAAAGCACTCCTTTCCGGTCATCCACTGTCCAGTGGCGTCGCTCTTAGACCACCTCGAGCGTCAGTTGGCAATGGCTACAGAAACGTTATGAGGAGCTGCTCAACCCATTCTTTTTAAACCCATACGCACAGTCACTGCGCTAGCTGGACGGCTGGTACCAGTTTGGAACTCACGAGTGATTGCTTCAGTTGATTTCAAGCGACATTTACAACTACCGTCCCGTGCGTTCCACGGTGCCCGTCCGTCAGTAAATGAGGTCTTTCTGGTCTTAGCTTAGCTGTGTTTGCTCTTTCGTGTTTTCACTTCCCGTTGACGTCGACAATAGTCGACCTGGGCAGCTTTAGAAGAGTTGAAATGTCCCTGAGGGATTCGTTACTCAGCTGACATCCAGTGACCAGTTCACCTTTGAAATCACTGAGCTCTCCTGACCTATCCAATCTGCTGTCACTGCTTCTCTACTGACTCCTCGCCTCGTTTTATACTGGCGGGTCCGCCTCTCCTAACACCTGGTGGTGAACTCCGCTTTATGTTGGGATATCCGGATACTTTTGATCAGACAGAGCAGCAGTGGAATCAACGACTTGGCAAATTTGGCCTCCGACTGAGTATTAAGAAGACAGAATAGATGGTGGGAGGTATTCAAACCGATGGAACCATCAGAGTCGATGGAGAAGACCTGAAGAAAGTGGAGTAATTCTAATATCTTGGCTCACTCATATGAAGTGATGATGTAAGTCCACCGGATGTCCGTGCCTGTGTTAACACAGCTTGGGTGAAACGGCGCCGCATGACCGGCGTCCTGTGTGATCGCCGTGTGCCTTTACGCCCTAAGTCAAAGGTTTATAGGACTGTAGTACGCCCAGTCGCACACTAAGGGTCGGAGTGTTGGCCAACGATAACGAATGATGGAAATGCGAATTCTCCGATGGTCCCTTGGGCTAACCCGACTTGACCGTGCAACAAATGTCGACGTTCGACGGCGACTTGGAGTTGCACCCATCTCAGACAAACTACGGGAAAGCAGGTTAAGATGGTACGGACATGTCATGCGCAGTGAAGGGACTCAGTGGCAAGAACAGTTTAAGCACATGGACATAAATGGCCGACGACCTCGTGGCTGACCCAAGACACGATGGATGAACTGTATCAAGAAGGATATGGAATTCATCAATGCCACCTATTAAGATGCCGTTGACAGACCGAAATGGAGGCAGATATGTCGACAAGCGGACACTGCTACTGTGGGATAAACTAAAGAAGATTCAAATGGTTCAAATGGCTCTTGGTACTATGGGACTTATCATCTGAGGTCATCAGTCCCCTAGAACTTAGAACTACTTAAACCTAACTAACCTAAGGACATCACACACATCCATGCCCGAGGCAGGTCACACGGTTTCAGACTGAAGCGCCTAGAACTGCTCGGCCACTACGGCCGACAAACTAAAAAAGAAGGAGACGTGTAGGTGCATTAGTATTTAAGTTCCGAGGACGACGTGGACATTAGAGATGACGCACGAGGTCCTGTTGAACAAGGAATAGGAAGGAGACGAGTCTTGTCCTTTCGAAAGGGACCATTCATGGATTCGCCTTAATTAAGGTGGACTACAAAAAACCTAAATCATGAGAACTTGAGGGGAACTTGGAATCTGATCCGCCCTCATGCGAGCCTGGTGTCTTCACCACTGCATCGCCTCACTTGATAACATAGTTACACCTCTCTCTGAGAGAATTCACATATTTTGTAAGTACAACTGTAACTGTCATAGGATCTCTGGACAAAATATTAGTCATTTACTTAAAATAGCGCTCTGATCGGTTTGGAGCGCTGGCAGATGTGGCTTGACCGGTATTACACTATCAAATTTATTTGTGAAAGATTTGATCAAAGATGTGATCAAATATTCGTAAAATATATTTGACAAAGATCTTTGACATGGAGCTAAAAAGGGGTATTACACTGTCATCATATTTATCGTCAAAGTTAATGATGGCTGACAACAACAACTTGTTATTAACCGCAGCAGTTGCGTGTACCACAATTGCACTGTGTGCACATGCGGAAGAGAAGCGGGGAAAAAAAGGGAAACGTACCTGGGTGAAGCTGTGGGTTTTACCACGACACGATAAAAGCATTCAACAAAACATATTATGTGAACTTATAGTGAAGGACGTCAAGTCGCACATCAGTTATTTAAGAATGGATGAGCATACATTTCTTTATGTGCTCAGTGAAGTGTAGCCTCATATCACAAAGCACAATACTCACTCAAGAACTGCTATATCTGCAGAAGACAGGCTCACTGTAACACTTCGATTCCTTGTTACAAGAGAGAGTTGGTTTAGGTTAGGTTAGGTAGCGTAAGGTCTCCCATCTTCTTAATCTATTTTTGTATTCAGGGTGCCTCACGTTGTAAAGCGCCTCATCGGCTTCGTACATCTCTATTAACTTTCTAGTTGTCGGTACACACAATTGTATTTACCGGCAATGTTTATAAAAACACTACAGATGACAGAATGCTGCAACGATGCTAGCGATCCACGTGGTAACATGTCACATTGCAGTGAACACAAGACAAGCGACTTCTTTGATCAAATCTACAGTGAGGCCCTAGATTTGATCAAACATTTGACGACATTTGACAAAGTTCCCTATTATACCATCAAATTTCTTTGACAAAGATACATGACAAAGATTTTGGACAAAGAAATTTGATAGTGTAATACCGGCCTTACGTCATGGCAGTGACAGCCAGGTGTGTGGAATCAGTGCAGCATGATGAGTCGACGTGGAGACATGACAGACGGCGGAAAACAGTTGTCAGGTTTAGACGTGCCCTTAACCACACAGTGAATGACACTGCCCAGTTTGTTGGTGTACCGCCGTGGACTGCCCAACGTGTTTGCGAGAGATGGTGTAGCATTCGCAGCCACACAGCACGGCGTCAGAACACCGGTCAGCTACCAGACACGAGTGCCACGTCACGTCAGTGACAATCGTTTTCAGACCAGACAGGAATTGTTGCTAATAGTGAATGTGTCTTCTGTCAGTTTCAGAGGGAACATCAACACGGGGACTGCAAGCAGTGGACATTTGGAGTTGGAGTCCTCGAAACAGGCCATTGTTGACAGCGGCATACTGAGCAGCACGTCTTCAGTGTGTCAAACGACACAGAAGCTGGGCAGTGGACGATTGGAGGCGTGTAGTGTGGTCCGACGAGCCGCCATTTTGCCTCTTTTCAAATCATACAAGACGTCGGGTGAATCTGCGGCTTTTGGGGTGAACCTACGGCTAAATGAGGGCTTTCGCAGTGTGTGTATTGCGTAGTTTAAGCTGGAGGCAGGGCCGTACTAAAGCCATGATGTAAAAAAGAAGAAAAAGAAAAGAAATTGGCCACGTGTGAGTAGGATTCGCACTTTGAGGGTTCCGTAGATACTTCATTATCTATACAGACAGAGAAAAATCCTGGAATGGATGAACTGTCTATACAGACAGTTCATCAATTCCATGTCAAAGATCTTTGTCAAATATATTTGACGAATATTTGATCACATCTTTGATCAAATCTTTCACAAATAAATTTGATAGTGTAATACCGGTCAAGCCACATCTGCCAGCGCTCCAAACCGATCAGAGCGCTATTTTAAGTAAATGACTAATATTTTGTCCAGAGATCCTATGACAGTTCATCCATTCCAGGATTTTTCTCTGTTCTTGACACTGATACTGGCACGATATCGGTCCGAGGAATTCAAATAGTTTCGAAAATGTTTTTGTTTTAAGTGTGAAGTGGCAAAACAATTGACAAAAGAAATATTTTTTGTGATATAACTACAAATTAACAATACTCAGATTTTTTTCCTTTACTTATACCGTGCAAGCTCACTTACTGCTAAATTTAATGACTCTAGGACAAAGGGAAGTACGGTCTATGTTTTAAGGAGCCAGTTTGCGAGTATGAAAATACGTGACATAAATGGCCGTATCTTTTGATTGCATTGACTTAGAAGCTTCAATTTTTTACGCGTACAAGGGACCATAGAACCTAGAAGGTGACTCAAATTTCCACTTGATACATCTAGCCGTTCCTGAAAAAAAAGCCGTCTTACAAGACGGACAGATAACAAATGACAAAAGAAGTATTCTTTCCGTGTGACATAATTACAAATCAACACTTTTCGGGCTTTACTTTTACTGTAAAACCTTTCGTCTTGCCATAGTTTATGATTCTGGATCAACGGCAAGAACCATACAGCTTTTAATGAGTGAGTTTGAGAGTGTTAAAATATGTGACATAAATAGCTGTATCATTTGATTGCACTGACTTAGAAGCTTACATTCACAACATAACCAACGGACTATAGACCTTGGTATGTGACGTAAATGTGAACTTGATACATCTAATAGTTCCTGAGAACAAGACTTCTTAACAAACGGACGAACAGACAAATGGATTACAAATGTCCAAAAAAATTTTTTTCGCCTGAGATGATTAACAGTTTTAGTATTTTTCCTATACTTGTATTATGAAAACCTCCTGTCTGATAAATTTCATGATATTAGGCCAAAGGAAATTACCCTAAAGGTTTTGACGAGTGCATCTGAGAGAGCTAAAATGCGTCACCTAACTCGCCATATCTTTTCGTTGTACTGATTTAGTAGCTTACATTTACGAGGGCAGTTCAATAAGTAATGCAACACATTTTTTTTCTCGGCCAGTTTTGGTTGAAAAAACCGGAAATTTCTTGTGGAATATTTTCAAACATTCCCGCTTCGTCTCGTATAGTTTCATTGACTTCCGACAGGTGGCAGCGCTGTACGGAGCTGTTAAAATGGCGTCTGTAACGGATGTGCGTTGCAAACAACGGGCAGTGATCGAGTTTCTTTTGGCGGAAAACCAGGGCATCTCAGATATTCATAGGCGCTTGCAGAATGTCTACGGTGATCTGGCAGTGGACAAAAGCACGGTGAGTCGTTGGGCAAAGCGTGTGTCATCATCGCCGCAAGGTCAAGCAAGACTGTCTGATCTCCCGCGTGCGGGCCGGCCGTGCACAGCTGTGACTCCTGCAATGGCGGAGCGTGCAAACACACTCGTTCGAGATGATCGACGGATCACCATCAAACAACTCAGAGCTCAACTTAACATCTCTGTTGGTAGTGCTGTCACAATTGTTCACCAGTTGGGATATTCAAAGGTTTGTTCCCGCCGGGTCCCTCGTTGTCTAACCGAACACCATAAAGAGCAAAGGAGAACCATCTGTGCGGAATTGCTTGCTCGTCATGTGGCTGAGGGTGACAATTTCTTGTCAAAGATTGTTACAGGCGATGAAACATGGGTTCATCACTTCGAACCTGAAACAAAACGGCAATCAATGGAGTGGCGCCACACCCACTCCCCTACCAAGAAAAAGTTTAAAGCCATACCCTCAGCCGGTAAAGTCATGGTTACAGCCTTCTGGGACGCTGAAGGGGTTATTCTGTTCGATGTCCTTCCCCATGGTCAAACGATCAACTCTGAAGTGTATTGTGCTACTCTTCAGAAATTGAAGAAACGACTTCAGCGTGTTCGTAGGCACAAAAATCAGAACGAACTTCTCCTTCTTCATGACAACGCAAAACCTCACACAAGTCTTCGCACCCGAGAGGAGTTCACAAAACTTCAGTGGACTGTTCTTCCTCATGCACCCTACAGCCTCGATCTCGCACCGTCGGATTTCCATATGTTTGGCCCAATGAAGGACGCAATCCGTGGGAGGCACTACGGGGATGATGAAGTTATTGATGCAGTACGACGTTGGCTCCGACATCGACCAGTGGAATGGTACCGTGCAGGCATACAGGCCCTCATTTCAAGGTGGCGTAAGGCCGTAGCATTGAATGGAGATTACGTTGAAAAATAGTGTTGTGTAGCTAAAAGATTGGGGAATAACCTGGTGTATTTCAATGCTGAATAAAAGAACCCCTGTTTCAGAAAAAAAATGTGTTGCATTACTTATTGAACTGCCCTCGTATTTCAACGTGAATGGCCTACAGACTTTAGCATGTGATATAAATTTCAATTTGCTGCATCTACCCGTTACTGAGAAAATGGGGTCTTAAGACAGACGATCAGTCGGAAAGGCACATAAGAAATGAAAAAAAATAGTGTGAAATAATAACAAAATGTACAGTTTTCGGACTTTTCCTTTGTTAGTTATGTGAAATCCTCCTTTTTGCCAAATCTCATTATTCTCTGCCAACGGGAAGTACCCTAAGCTTTTCATGAGTGTGTTTTCAAGTATCAAAATATGTGACGTAATGGTTGTATCTTTTGATTGCATTAACTAAGATAGTTTTTTACTTCGCCAACGAACCGTATACCTGAGTATGTCGCACAAGTTTCAACTAGATAAGTCAACCCTCTGGTGAGAAAAAGGGGTTTTAACAGTCCGGCAGGCAGACGGACAACAAAATGACCCCATAAGAGTTCCGTTTTTACCTGTTGAAGAGATGAACTAAAAAAAAAAAAAAGAGGAACACAGTGTGTGTGTGTGTGAGAGAGAGAGAGAGAAAGAGAGACGAAGAACTTACCCGGAGAGTCACGTATCCCTCGTGTTCTTGTGCAACAAGAAACCTTTCCTTTGACCCGCGACTGTATACACACGTTGTTATCAAACTGTCATTTCATCCAAACAGCGCCCGCATCTCGTGGTCGTGCGGTAGCGTTCTCGCTTCCCACGCCCGGGTTCCCGGGTTCGATTCCCGGCGGGGTCAGGGATTTTCTTTGCCTCGTGATGGCTGGGTGTTGTGTGATGTCCTTAGGTTAGTTAGGTTTAAGTAGTTCTAAGTTCTAGGGGACTTATGACCACAGCAGTTGAGTCCCATAGTGCTCAGAGCCATTTGAACCATCCAAACAGCATCGTAAAGATATTATACTAACGAACAGACGTGACTTAGATTACGTTACATTGTGCTTGGTTGATGCAGCTGCCGCCTGCGCTAGTAGTTTATGTTCAAGAATGGAGCGTTGGCTGACACTTCGCTATGGCGTTGTAGGCACTCAAAAACTGGCCAACAGGTGATGAAGCAAATGTGCTATTGAACCGAAAGAATTCCAGTTTTTGTCGATTTATGGTTGCCGAGTACTGGAGTGAAACTCGGGTTAGAATGCTTCAAAGTGTTTGAGAGAATAGTAAGTAAAATGGGTAAAAGATTTCGTATGTATCGCATCATTTCATCTCACTTAAATTTCCTGACGGTAACGCCTTAAATAAGAGTTATGTATCTTATTTCGAAAAATATACGGTAGATTTTGGTCGCAAATGTAGCAAATAAATCGATACAGCTGAATTAGTTAAAGAAGTAGCGGCTTTCAAATTACAGTAGAAAGAGCTGATAAAGAGCACAGATACATTTTCCCGTTTGACTACACTGAAGATTTCTTTTCCAAAGTATGACTTACGAGATGCTTTTCTAAACATTGAAATAGCTTTGAAGAAATGTATGACAATTCTAGTCACTGCAGCATCTTGTGATCGCAGTTTCAGCAAATGAAAGGTGATAAGACAATACTTAAGATAGAGTATAGGTGTACCAGACCGACAAATTCAGTTATTTCGTAGATACAATAAGATACTGAATTTGACTTCAATGACATAATCAATGAGTTTGCTTCGCTCGAAGCAAGGAAATGGTAAATAATACACTCCTGGAAATGGAAAAAAGAACACATTGACACCGGTGTGTCAGACCCACCATACTTGCTCCGGACACTGCGAGAGGGCTGTACAAGCAATGATCACACGCACGGCACAGCGGACACACCAGGAACCGCGGTGTTGGCCGTCGAATGGCGCTAGCTGCGCAGCATTTGTGCACCGCCGCCGTCAGTGTCAGCCAGTTTGCCGTGGCATACGGAGCTCCATCGCAGTCTTTTAACACTGGTAGCATGCCGCGACAGCGTGGACGTGAACCGTATGTGCAGTTGACGGACTTTGAGCGAGGGCGTATAGTGGGCATGCGGGAGGCCGGGTGGACGTACTGCCGAATTGCTCAACACGTGGGGCGTGAGGTCTCCACAGTACATCGATGTTGTCGCCAGTGGTCGGCGGAAGGTGCACGTGCCCGTCGACCTGGGACCGGACCGCAGCGACGCACGGATGCACGCCAAGACCGTAGGATCCTACGCAGTGCCGTAGGGGACCGCACCGCCACTTCCCAGCAAATTAGGGACACTGTTGCTCCTGGGGTATCGGCGAGGACCATTCGCAACCGTCTCCATGAAGCTGGGCTACGGTCCCGCACACCGTTAGGCCGTCTTCCGCTCACGCCCCAACATCATGCAGCCCGCCTCCAGTGGTGTCGCGACAGGCGTGAATGGAGGGACGAATGGAGACGTGTCGTCTTCAGCGATGAGAGTCGCTTCTGCCTTGGTGCCAATGATGGTCGTATGCGTGTTTGGCGCCGTGCAGGTGAGCGCCACAATCAGGACTGCATACGACCGAGGCACACAGGGCCAACACCCGGCATCATGGTGTGGGGAGCGATCTCCTACACTGGCCGTACACCACTGGTGATCGTCGAGGGGACACTGAATAGTGCACGGTACATCCAAACCGTCATCGAACCCATCGTTCTACCATTCCTAGACCGGCAAGGGAACTTGCTGTTCCAACAGGACAATGCACGTCCGCATGTATCCCGTGCCACCCAACGTGCTCTAGAAGGTGTAAGTCAACTACCCTGGCCAGCAAGATCTCCGGATCTGTCCCCCATTGAGCATGTTTGGGACTGGATGAAGCGTCGTCTCACGCGGTCTGCACGTCCAGCACGAACGCTGGTCCAACTGAGGCGCCAGGTGGAAATGGCATGGCAAGCCGTTCCACAGGACTACATCCAGGACCTCTACGATCGTCTCCATGGGAGAATAGCAGCCTGCATTGCTGCGAAAGGTGGATATACACTGTACTAGTGCCGACATTGTGCATGCTCTGTTGCCTGTGTCTATGCGCCTGTGGTTCTGTCAGTGTGATCATGTGATGTATCTGACCCCAGGAATGTGTCAATAAAGTTTCCCCTTCCTGGGACAATGAATTCACGGTGTTCTTATTTCAATTTCCAGGAGTGTATCATAATAAAACATAATTCTTTGAAAGGAAAGTGTTCTCAACGAATACAGCCATTTTTCTTTTATTTCAAAATAACCATCTGTGGTGAGCAAATGTATATATTCTTTGTTATACGCCACACTAAAATACAGTAGTTCCCATAAACAACAAGACCTTTGTTTCACAGTGCTGCACGCATAAATCCCTCGTTTGACGAATACTGAGACAGTCTACTGCATCTCAACCGTCCCGTTAAATCATCCGGTCTCAACTCCACAGAAAGCGTCTGTGAATTTCTGGAAGCACAGTTGAAACGTCATAATGAACATATTCGCAATTTGGTCGCTCTGCGGGATCCAATCAACGATCAGTGCTTTCAACTGGTTATAGAATATGTGAAAAACTTTTGATCTCTTTTTCTCTCTGAATAACGACTATGTTACATCGTGTTATTATCGTGTCTTCTGAGAGTTAAATTTTTTTGCCCGGTGTGCAAATTTGTTCACATGACAGGGACTTCGTTTTATTCAAGCCACCAAGTGCCGTTGATTTTAATTCTAGAGCTCAGACATTATCTAAGAACATCGCGAGAGGCGACTGGTTTTCAGAAAGCAATTTAATTAAATACTGTCGAATTTGTTCTATCTTACATAAACGCAACTGCTGTCGGCTTATGTTAGTCGTCTGCCATCCTGCAGGATACACGCAACATGTATCAGGCCTGAGAAACGGCGTTTCCACGAAAAAGGACAAGAAAAACCAAAACATCTAGGCGACCAACAGATTCTACGATTAAAAGTGATTACTCTCCTTAAAGTAAACGATTACCTATGATGTCACGGTTGAACATTTTCATTTGGCTTGAAAGACTGCTTACCATTAGAGGAACGTTCC
This sequence comes from Schistocerca piceifrons, assembly GCF_021461385.2. Lineage (NCBI taxonomy): Eukaryota > Metazoa > Arthropoda > Insecta > Orthoptera > Acrididae > Schistocerca > Schistocerca piceifrons. Next base: position 546,759,935 of record NC_060138.1, on the reverse strand, counting down.
TACATTTCAGCAACAATTATCGTCAGTACGCATGCTTGATCCATAACGCGAACAATGTTCTACACAACGCATCCATCACTTCCTTAATTTAATCCTAGTACATGTGCAATAACTAAATTCTTATTATAGTACAGAAAAACAATTTCCTTTGCAAAAACTTGGCTGAAATGTAGTAAGAGAATATCTCCGCATTAGATGTTCTTTGTTAAGTTAAACGGTGGCTTCTAGTCAGAATTTTCATAGCCAAATGAAAAGTGGGAAGTATACAAATTCGGTATCAAATTAGCGAGCGTAAGGTCTACTTTTGCTAATAAGGGTTTACTTGCTTGAAAGCAATCAGGATAATTAATAAAAAGTTAAACTGTTGGTTGGATTAAAATTTATGGAGTTGGACACGGACAAATGGAGTAGTAAACAATACAATCGTTAGGTTTAGTTTTCGAAAAAAATATTTAATTATCTAAAAGTAATCAGGATAATTCAGGAAAAAGTTAGCGTGATTTGAGGGAAATTGAAATCTTTCATGAACATTTGCTGCTAACCACGTGTCAAAAAGCTACTCTCTTCAAGGTCTAGCTATTTTGCGGGTAAACAGTTACGCTGATGTAATATTTATCAAAAGGCTTCCTTCGAATCAGCTAATAAATTCAGGGTATCTGGAGAAGGCAAATGAGATGTCACAACAATCATCTCTTCAAGGCGTAGCTACTTTGCCTCAAAAAATTGCATTGTTGTGTTGTTTGACTTTCAAAATGGCTTCCTTCATATAAAGTACTAGATGTAGGCCATTTCGAGAGCAGCTGACACTAGGGAGACAAATGAGGTATCAACAATTTTATCGTTTCAAGGCCTAGCTATACTGAGCATGAAAAGTTGGAATGGTGTGATTCCACAGTTAACCGTCAAAATGGTTTCCTTCAAAGTCGGTCAATTATATTGTGTAAAACTAAGAAATAAACTACAAACAGATTGACGCCCCTTTGAATGGTTCTCGAAAGCATGTACAGCAAATAAGGTTCGATAAATGTTTTTCTAATCTATTTCGTTCTTACTTTTGATAGACAAACCACTTCACAAGACATTTGATTGATTGGTTTTTCTTTTTTTCTAATTTCTTTATTCCTTTCTTGATATGAGAGAAAAAGTCAAAAATTTTTGCACTGTTACGTCTCATAAGCTCCGTACTATGGCTTCCAACAGCTACATACGTAATTTAAAAATGATAATCACATTGTCTTTTAAAATGTGCTAAACGTCGTAGATCAGAACATAATAAAATAAGTAGACACCTGACATTGATTTCGCTGTGTGGCGTTATTTGATCGATTGTGAAGTGCTTTCTATTGTCTCCTCCGTTCATACAACAGGAGTCTTGCTGTGAACATAGTGTACTGTTGTAGAAACCCATTCAACAGCCAAGATATAAAATATTTCTTTATTTAAGACAACCGGGCTCAACAGACACTTCCTGTCATCTCCAGGTCTTAAAACACTTTTTCCTGTAAAATACGTTCATTTTACGCTTAAATTTCAAGCACAAAATGTCAAGTGGATAAAAATCAGCAAATTATAAACAGTCTGTCATCGCTAAAATATTTAAAAACATAAAGCACCTTGTGCAAAAAGCCGTGTCCATATGCAAATTGCTCACAGAAGCTTGTTACATCATATAAACACGGTACACGAAAGTACATCTGTTTACGTATGCTGGACATATTCTAAACAGTACCAGTCCACATTAACTGACGCATGTGGTATAACTCACGAAAAGAGTTTTAAGACCTGCAGATGACAGCAAATGTCTGTTGAGACTACTTGTCTTAGATACAGAAATGTTTTATGCGATCTTTGCTGTTGAATGGATTTCTACAATGAAAACAGGTCGCCCTTCAGTACTATCAAAATGAGAAAATTCAATCATAGTGTACTGTGCACGTCACCAATATCAAACAGTAATTGTCACTTCACATCAGTATAACGCTGTTTGCTTATATGTTGCCCAAAGCCAGAAACCTTACTAATACATGTATGCCCTATTGCCACACATTTTAACACTAGTAATAGCAAAGGTGAATAATCGTTGCTGCTACAGATGCAAATAAATACGACTACTTTTCATCAGTAAGTATCACAATCACGTGACTTCGGATACAATGTACGACCACAGCAAAAATTCTATTTTGCGCATTTGAGTTCTCAGACCATAGGTATCTTCTGTGATTCCGTTCATCATTTCACTTGTCAGTATTTGATTTTTATTTATTTAGTCTGGGATCGGCATTTAATCACACCGAATAAAATGTGTGGCAATTTGGTCTTATTGAACACTCAGTCGTTCTGCTGAATATGAGCAACTTTGAAAGAGAGCATTATCTTTGCGAGATCATCGCAGATCTTTCCTCCCGCCGAAATTTCAAAAAGTAGCAACGTGGAAAATATTACAGAGGTAAACCAACTTCTCTACTCGCCCACCTTTTAATACGGTAAGCGACTTTATATTATTAACAGCTTCTTTTGATTCGAAGCCTGAAAGATCATGCAGATGTAAAACAACTATTCATGATTTAATCTTTCTATTGCAGTTCCTCTGGCTTACTTCTCAGTAGCCTGTATTTAAGTCTTCTCACATTTGTCTTCTCTGATACTTTTGTACAACAACCTCAAAGTATTTCAGATTCCTTCTGAATTTTTCTCTATTTTGAATGTCTTCATCCGATATAGTCAAACTTTTTTGCATACCACTGATGCTCCGATTTCTGATCTTTATGCTACTTAAATTCTGAAAAATTTGCGCTTGCACGGAAGGTGAAGAACGTTTCTTTTGGATTGAGCGTACGAGTTCCAGGATATTTCTCCTGTGTCCTTTGTCGTTTATCAATACATAATTTTGATTCCTTCAGTTTATCAATACATAATTTTGATTCCTTCTGTTTTCGCTCACAGATTTATTCGAAACATTGTTACTTCTTTCTTTCTCTTCTTTGCGTTTCCCCTACTTTCAGTGTCACAATACATTAATCCATATAGCGTACATAGGCTTTTATAACTGAATTATACTAACAATTTTAGCGTTTATTGACAATGTTTGTTTTGTTGCGCGAGTCCTTGCAGATTTGGCTTCACATTACTGCTTATCAAATTCAGAGGAAAAGAAAAAAGATTGGGGGGAGGGCGCACCTCCGACGAATATGAAGGTTGTGGCTCCATTGTAATTTCGTGGCTTCGGAAAAACATGAATATTAAAAAATTACGAACGTCTAATAAATGTGAGCCGCTGTCAATTTCTCCGCTCTTTTATCCTGTTTTACTCAAACACTGTATGCTTTAGAGAAAAAAATATCAACAAAATTAATATAAAGAATAATTTGTGCTACACCATTTCGTTTAACGCAAGGAAACAATAATATTCGATATAACGAAAGTGTATTCCCATTGTAGGAGTCAATGGAGACGGTTCTGCAGTATGCGCCATAACCTCAATATAAACGCTCTCTGTGAAGTTGCACAAAACAGAATAACGAGTTCTTGATTCGAGATAAATGAGGAATTTCTTGCAAGCAGTGACTTCATTATTTTGTCGACAGTTTCTTTGAACACTGTTACTTTCTTCGTCTTTTTTATTGCGTCACTAGTCTCAGTTTTACTATCTTCAATTCTATTCGAAGATTTTCTATTTAATTCAATTTAATTTTCCGTTCATTTTGGCACGACGAGTCTGAAACCATCGCGAACAGAGCTGTGTGTAGGATGTAGGGCACTATAGAAAGTACAGACAGTTTGACGCGTAAGGTAACTGTGCTGAATAGGCTCCGCTACAGTACGAAATTACGTGAATAGTGAGAGTTTATTCTGACGCTCTCGCAATCCCCTAATTCAACTAATGGAATAAGCTCTGACTGCACATTGCTACGAGTTCTATTTGTACTGCACAAAGTAAAATTTTGAACTTCCCAAATCAACAGATTCCAAGGCATTTTGAAGCCCATCGTAATTTAACTACGAATTTTTCACTCGTAATAAAAGGGCCAAGAGTCTTACGTACCGCGTTTATAACCTCTCATCGTACCGCGTTTACAACCTCTCATATTTCGAAGAAGTCGATATTAATGAAAAAAAGTCAACGAAAGAAGGACAAAACGATGCTGAGGTTGTGTACCGATAGGTCGGTACTATCAGTGACTTCGACTAAATCTTGAGTCCTTATTGGCAAGCCCGCGTCTCGTGGTCGTGCGGTAGTGTTCTCGCTTCCCACGCCCGGGTTCCCGGGTTCGATTCCCGGCGGGGTCAGGGATTTTCTCTGCCTCGTGATGGCCGGGTGTTGTGTGATGTCCTTAGGTTAGTTAGGTTTAAGTAGTTCAAAGTTCTTAGGGACTGATGACCACAGAAGTTAAGTCCCATAGTGCTCAGAGCCATTTTGAACCTTATTGGCAAGAACAGAATTAAACGCAAACCTTGGTGATGCAGTTTCTTCTTTCTGCTGTAGATATTACGAGGCGAAAGAGGAAAACAGATGCCGATTTGCGGAAGGCGCTCAATATCTTCAGCCTGAATGGTACAGGATCAGAAAGTTGCTGAAACTGGACATTGTGTAAGTAGATAATGAATGTCTAGCGTTTTTTAAACTTGTCTTAGGCTATTAGCTTCTGCAGAGTGAACAACCGAAAGATTTAGTTAATTTTTACATTGACTATACCTATGATGTACTACTGTGATGCGGAATGAACTAACTACACGTTATTCAACATCAGTCGTACTTCTATGTGGCTGCAGGATGGCCACTCACATATGAGCTTACATAACAATAAAAAATTTTCGCTTAGTAACGTAAGGAAGTATGTAAGTCTTACATAAGCTAAACAATTCTAAACATAAATTCTTCTGTGGCATATGTTTCGCAGAAGAAACTTACGTCTTCTTTCTAATTTAATTCCGCTGTTTATCAGGGGCTTTGTATAAACATAAATATGATCAGAGGTGTTGGTAGCATTATCATTCAGCCATTTCTGAATTAAAATCGATATTAATAAAATCACGAAGGTGACATTTTTCTGTTACGGACATCGAAATTCCTTCGGACCGTAATGTACCACCTACATCGAGAGAATTTACTTACGTGATATATTCTTACAGCAAACTTCCTTTCTTAAAACCATATTACCATATAATATAATTTCAGACGACACTGCTGCCTAAAGGCATAAGCACATAATGTTAACATACTGAGTTGCTTCTCACCAAGATTTGCAGTGTCACGAAGTGGAAAAATAGCTAAACTGAGTTGCCTGAGAAGCTCATAAGTTTGATTAATTTTATTTTTTTTATTTATAATTACAGTTCTGATAAATATGAATACCCTAAGATTTGGAACCCTGTCTTATTATCTGTTGATCAAACAATAAATTTATCATTGATGTTGCAACGGTTTCTGTGCAGTAACGATTATTCTTTCATATTTTTAAATAGAGATCATTCCAGAAAATGACAAAATAAGTCAGGAATTGCTTTAACCATATTATTTTTTATTTCTTTTGTTGCTTTGTGTCTAATGGGACTGATTAAAATACTCACGTTATCTGTAAAAAGAACTAATTCTGCTGAATGTGCATTAAAATCTCGTTTTCCTGTATGAGTACTATAACGAATCTAAGACTGAACGGCGTAAATCTTCTTCAGTGGCATCTCCCCAGTTAGAAATATTTCACATTTTTCTTGTTAAATTTGACGTAAACCATTTGTTAGCTACATTGGTAATACCACAAAACATCAATTTTGCTAACGAAGTTAGTGATTTACGTAGTCACATACTCTGGGTAGATCACGGAAAATACAGACAGGTCTAATTTTGTAATTTAATTCTGGTAAAATCTGATGAGCGATTGTGTGAATGGGATTATCTGTTGAACATTGAAAGTCAACCAGAGTTAAAAGCTGAAGTTCGGGTGAAGTCGAATGCTTATCGCCTTGAAGTCGGCGCTGATGGCGGCGTTGAAACTGTCAGAAACGGGAAGAGCGTGAGCCCGCTCTGTGACTCTCTCCAATGGAATGAGCAACTGTAGACAGCCGCCGTGCGCAGTCACTGACCTGGGTATGCTGGTTCGACGGTCAATTTCCTGGAATGTCCTCTGCAACCTGCAGCTCCATGCTTCACTGCACTGCTCACCGCTGCGGCCGGTGAAAGCATCCAGAGCTGACGTCACTCTATGCGTTAGCTCGTTCAGCGCTCGAGCCTCCACCATGCCTGTAATTAAAAATCAAGATTTTATTTTCACGCTATTTCCAATAGTGCAGTATGGCGCATACGTATTCTCTGACAAAGTGTGTGGCCAGCCGTTAACTCTAGACTGATGTCGAAACTCCCCCTCGCTGTGGTGGTCCACACCAGTCTATCCTGTGCGAGCCTGTTCATACCTGCATAACTATTGCAGTCTGCACCTATCTAAACCTGCTTGAATACGATTCCTTGATGCCTCGGGATATGCCCTGTCAACCGATCCCTTCTTTTTGTCAAGTTGTACCCTAAATTTGTTTCTCCACAATTCGGTACAGTATCTATTAGATCTACTCATCTAATTTTCAGCATTGTACTGTAGCACCCATTCCGAATGCTTCTGGTGTCTTCCCGTCTGCTTTGTTTATCGTCAACTTTTCACTTCCAAACAAGGCTACACTCCAGACAAATATCTTCAGAAAAGACACCATAACACTTAAGTTTTGTATTCGGTGTCAACAAATTTATCTTCATGAAAGACAACATAACACTTCAGTTTTGTATTAGGTGTCAACAAAAAAAAAAAAAAAAAAAAAAGAAAAGAAAATGTTCAAATGGCTCTAAGAACTATGGGACTTAACATTTGAGGTCATCAGTCCCCTAGACTTAGAACTACTTAAACCTAACTAACCTAAGGACATCACAAACATCCATGCCCGAGGCAGGATTCGAACCTGCGACCGTAGCAGCGCCTAGAACCGCTCTGTCACATCGGCCGGCTCGGTGTTAATAAATTCATTTATTAACACATTTCTTGTTAGTGCTAATCTATGTTTTATATCGTCTCTTCTTCGGACACAGTTATTTTGCAGTGCAGATAGCAAAAGTCACTGACCATTTTCTGTGTCTCATTTCCTAATCTGAGTCCGTTAACGTTACCTGATTTTATTCGCCTGCATCCTATTACCTCTGTTTTACTTTTGTTGGTATTTAGCTTACAGTATCTTTTCAAGACTCCGTCCAGTCGGTTCATCTTCCAACCCTTTATCGTCTCACTTAGAATTATTGGGTTGGTGCGTAAGTTCGTAGCGTTTTTCCATAAGTTTAATAAACATATAACAGATACACATAACAGAGGCTCTAGGCATCAATATTATATTCTTCTCCAGTATGTACAACAGTTTCCCAACGCTGGGCTAACTTTTGGATCCCGTAATTGTAGGGATCACGTGGTTTTGAGGCGAAGGACGCCTCCAAGTATTTTCGGAGCGCATTTTCATCCGGAAAGGAAGTTACTTGAAGGTTGTTCGATAGAGCGGAAAAAGTGAAAATCCGAGGTGCGAAATGTCTTCCTAACCCACCTCATGTATAATGTTTTTTGTTAGTCTAGCAGAATGGCGACGGGCGTTAACGTGGCGTAGCGTCACTGCACGCAGTCTTCCTGGTCGTTGTTCTTGGACTGAGTCTGCAGGACGTCTCAGTTGTTGACAGTAAATGTCAGCAGTGATGGTTACCCCTCAGACAAGCAATTCGTAGCACCACACAGCCGCTGTTTCACCATACGCATTACACTTCCGAGGATGCGCGCAGTCCTTCTTCGGGCAGTTGCTGTTCTGTTTGGGTTTAACCATCCCTTCCCTTCCCTTGTGTTAGCACAAAGACGCCGTTTCTCGTTAGCTGTAATGATACAAGATAGGAATGGTTAATGTTGTTCTCGAGCCAGTTGATGACAAGCAAGCAGTAATGCACATATTGCCATCGGCATATTTTTGTGATTCTGGCTTAGAATATGCATTACCCATAGTCTCGACTTTTTAACCTTCTCTATTGCCTGCAAATGTCGCACGATGGTGGAATGATTACAGATTATCACAGTTGCCAGTTCTCGAACACACTGACGTGGATCGTTGTAGATTAACGCGTTTAAACTATCTTCATCAAACCTCGAAAAACTTTCTGAACGTGGAGAGTCACTAATTTCAAAACGATCCTCCTTAAAATGACAAAACAATTTTAGCTACCCTCTGGAGTAAAAAAACTGAGTTAATGCATCAACGATAAACTTGAACAAGTGTCATAGGACGCGCGCCCCGAACAAATACAACGATCAGTTACGAACAAAATGAGATTTTTAAAAAAATGGTAAAGCACTTGCCCGCAAAAGGCAAACGTCCCAAATTCTAGTCTCGGTCCGGCATACAGTTTTAATCTGCCAGGAAGTTTCACATCAGCGCACACTCTGCTGCAGAGTGAAAATCTCATTCTACAAAGTATTTATTTCTTTTCCATGAACTTGAATTCCATTTCCAAATTTCTCCTTGATTTGTTTACTGTTTTTTACAGTGTACAGACTGAATAACATCGGGAACGGGCTGAAATCGTAGGCCTGTCTCATTCTCTTCTCCGCTACTGCTTCCGTTTCGTATCTTTCGATTAACATAACTGCAATCGGGTTTCTGTAAAAGTTTTATTAATCTTTCGCAGCCTGTATCTTATCCCTGCAGTGTTTATTCCTTATACATGGCATCATTCGTCTATTTCTCATACGCCCAAAAAAATTTCAGTACATTACGTGCCACCTTCAATAGTTGGCAAAAAAATTAACTTTCCGTCTGTCGGCAGTGTAGCGAAATATACATTTTATAGCTAATCACGTTATTTTTGTTTCTACTTCTTTTTGTTGTTGTCTTCAGTACGAAGAATGCTGTGAGGAAGCTTTTCAATACTTGTCTATCCTCTCTTTATTTCTGCTTAACTGCTACAATCTACATCAGTTCAGTCCTGCTTACTGTGTTCAAGTCTTGGTCTCGCTCTACAATTTTTACCCTCCACACTTCCCGCTATTACCAAGTTAACTACTCCTTGATGCATAGTATGTTCCCTGTCAACTTACACCTTCGTTTATTTAAGTTGTGTTATTGAACTCCTTTCTCCACGATTCGAACCAGTATCTCGTCATAAGCTATCGAATGTACCCAATTAATCTTCAGCATTCTTTTGTAACATCACATGTTATAAGCTTCTGTTCACTTTTTCTGTACAGCTTATTGCCCCTTTAACATTTTTTTTTTTTTTTTCAGAAAAGCCTTTCTTATCCTTGTTGAGCCGCAAGTTATGCAATCTTTACTTCTTCTGCTGTCGACCATTTCGATACCCAAACAGCAAACTCCTTCTACTATTTTTGGCTTCTCAATTCATAATTTAATCTTATTCGGCTACGCTCCATTCTCCTTACTTCACTTTTACTATGAATCGCCGAATAGATTTTTTTTTTTTTTTTTTTTTTTTTTTTTACTTTTACTGATATTCATCTTATAAACTCGGCTCAAGACACAATTAGTTTCCGTTCAGATTCCAAGTACTTTGCCATCTCTGAAAGAGTTACTTGAGCAAACACAGTGTATGAGTGTTAAGAAATCGTGTTTGCTAAACGCAGAACTGTATCCGACAATTATACATTTGAAAGCAAAGTGGACAAAACGGGAGTTTGAGCAACAAGATGAGTTAAGACAAAGAGAAAATTTCTTGGTTTTGGCAACAGAGAAGGCACTGATATCATTAATTTTTTATGTAGCATATGCTTAGGAATAATGTAAGTCAGGTGACAACGTCATTAGAGGAAGAATTTTGTTCATTTGAAGTTTTAAAATTGTGGTGTTGTGTTGAGTTGCATTCAAATTTGTGAACTGGAGTAGCCTGTCGTGATTTTTTTTTTTTTTTTACCATTTACCGCTTCAGAAAATTCATACGAAACTGACCGACTGTTATATCTTCTACTTTATTGTCAAAAGTTAAAAATTTGGCTCCTAAATTGAAACGTAGCCATACATCATTTGAAAATGATCCACCAAAGAACATACTAGAAGTATAACGACATATGGGAATGAGCGCAAACTGTTAATGGAATAATGGAGATTTAAGGTATATGAAACAGTTGACGTCTTAAGAGTCTGAGAAACGAGAGCACCCGTGCGGAATGTTTTAAAGGGTAGGGACATTTTACATGGGTCTGCCTGAATTTGTGAGAATGCTACAACAAATTTCTCGGCAATATTTAAAGCTGATTAGAGAATTCAATCGATTTTCTGTGCTGAAGTGTCACTGTAGGTTAACGTGAGGCGTATCTCTTGACGCCAGAAAATAATCAACAATCGAAGTATTGGGTAGAAGCAAGTGAGTGCACAAAATAGAACGGAATCGACTTCGTCTGCCGAAAAGGTTATGATCGATGTTTTCTTCGATATACAAACATGATTCTTCTTGTTAATCAGCTTGCAAAACGTAAAACAATATCAGGTGCAAAAGATGCAAGTCTTCTGGGCGATTCTAGGCGCTTCCATCCGGAACCGCCTGCTGCTGCGGTCGCAGGTTCGAATCCTGCCTCGGGCATGGATGTGTGTGACGTCCTTAGGTTAGTTAGGTTTAAGTAGTTCTAAGTTCTACGGGACTGATCACCTCAGATGTTAAGCCCCATAGTGATTAGCGCCATTTTTTTCTCTAGGAGAAATACGATGGGGAGTCAAAAATTTTGTATTATCACCTCGAAAAAAATCAAGCTTCGACCATGAACTTGGTGTGCGCTCTTCTACACGTATTCTCTCTTCAATAGGAAGCAATGCACCATCATACGATACAGTGGCAATGTGACGCAGACTCTTCCATAGTGGGCAGTACAAGTCTGAATGACGAAGAAGGACGTGGCAGAGCATATCTCTGTGAAGAACAGATTATCGCAGGAGAAGTGGAGGCCCTTTTTTGGAAGACCGGCTTATCACAATCGAGATGAAACTGGAAATCACTCTTGGACCAGTTTTCAGCATCTTGCACGCCGGACTCTGCAACTACTCAAGTACGTTCAAAGGCCCATCGGGACGAAGACAGTAGCAGAAATGTTGCAGCTGCACCAAACCATTCCAGATGACATCGTTAAGCCCGTTTCACACGACTTTTTGGTCAAAATTGACTACTCAAAGTGTGTGCGCCATTTGTGCCTGCGTGGAAATCAGCAATAAACCACGACGCGAGTGTTTGCAGGGCGTCAACGATCTTTAGATATTGCCGAGTGTGGAGCACTAAATTTCCGATTATACTGCGCACTGCGCATGCGCAGAAACACGAACTTTTTCGGCTTCTGCTACAATCGAAAGTTATTCTGTCCGAGCTCAGTCTTCTAGAAATGCATATTTGTTCTCTTAAAACGGGGCCGCGGACGGGCCAAGACCCGGCGTGTCATTCAGCTTTGCTCGGTCAAACATGGTTCAAATGGCTCTGAGCACTATGGGACTCAACATCTGAGGTCATCAGTCCCCTAGAACTTAGAACTACTTAAACCTAACTATCCATGCCCGAGGCAGGATTCGAACCTGCGACCGTAGCGGTCACGCGGTTCCAAACTGAAGCGCCTAGAACCGCACGGCCACACCGGCCGGCTGTTGTCCACAAGCTACACTGAGATCATGTACGTCTTGGGACAGCGATACGCACACATCCAGATGGCGGTAGTACCGCGTACACGGGGTATAAAAGCACAGTCCATTAGCGGAGCTGTCATTTGAACTCAGGTGATCCACGTGAGAAGGTTTTCGATGTGATACGACGGCACGACGGCAATTAACAGAAAATGAGCCCGGAATGGTAGGGAGCTAGATCCATGGACATTCCAGTTCGGAAATCGGTAGGCGATTCAGTATTCCAAAATCCACAGTGTCAAGAGTACGCCGAGAATACAAAATTCGGACAACGCAGTGGCCGGCGAACTTCACTTGACGACCGATAGCTCTTTTGGCTCTAAGCACTAAGAGACTTAACATCTGAGGTCATCAGACTTAGAACTACTTAAACCTAACTAACCTAAGGACATCACACACATCCATGCCCGAGGCAGGATTCGAACCTGCGACCGTAGCAGCGCGGTTCCGGACTGAAGCGCCTAGAACCACACGGTCACAGCGGCCGCCCACGACCGATAGCAGCGGCGTTTGCGCAGTGTTCATAGTGCTAACAGGCAAGCAACACTGCGTGAGATAACCGTAAAAATCAGTGTGGGACGTACGACGAATCTATTCATTAGGACAGAGCGACGAAATTTGACGTCAATGGGCTATGGCAGCAGACGGCCGACGCGAACGCCTTTGCTAACAGCACATCTCATGCAGCGCCTCTCCTGGGCTCGTGACCATGTCCGTTGGACCCCAGACAATTGGAAAACGGTGGTCTGGTCACATGAGTCCAGACTTCAGTTGGTAAGAGTTGATGGTGGTGTTCGAATGTGGCGCAGGCCCCACGAAGCCATGGACCTAAGTTGTCAAAAAGGTACTGTGCAAGCTGGTAGCGACTCCATAATGGTGTGGACTGTGTTCACAAGAAATGGACTGCGCCTAACAGGAGGTATCCCATTATTTTTTCCGACTCATTGTATATCCGTTAAAGTTAATGGGCCACAAAGGTTTCTGTTCTGGTGTGGACTGTGTTCACAAGGAATGGACTCCGCCTAACAGGAGGTATTAGGAGGTACCCCATGATTTTTTTCAACTCATTGTATATCCGTTAAAGTTAATGGGCCATAAAGGTTTCTGTTCTGTTTCAAAACTGGTTAGACGTTCCCAGCTGGTTGTCATGTGAAATGTTATTTCGTTTCCGGTAGCTCGGTTTATTTTGACCTAAAATACGTCTGGAACTCTACTGACAAAATATTGTTGAGTTCCATAGAACGTATGGGTGTAGTCTGTGCTCTTTACCAATCACTGAGAAAAGTTTTCAGTCAAAGGATCTGTGGTAAATTAGGGGAAATAATGGAACTGATTATTTTACAGTTCAACATGGAATATGACAGTAACTCCGTTGCGCCCTGTGGTATTGTTGAGTATGGCGATTTCAATTGCATTTTGACATCGTACGGCAGCCAACTGAAGAGTGAGTATCTTTTGTAGATGATGATTTGAAGACAGAAACCATCTTTTCGTCTTCGTTTTGCTACTGTCTACCTCGGTTCTATTCTCATCAACAAGCGTATGGGCACTAATTTTTGTGCAACTGACAGCAATAACACCTCAACTATTAGGATTCCGTGAGAACTTTACCAGTACATTTTCACTACGGTACCTGTTGTACGGTTCACTTGGTAGCCAAGTGTGTTTATCTTATGCGCTTCGGCCTTTTGCGTGCAGACAATTCCTGGAACAATATGGTTTCCCTCAGTTTTAAAAATGTAAGGGAAGTGAGTTCGGTAGCGTCTAGTTTCTCGTCTTATTCGCCGGCCGGTGTGGCCTTGCGGTTCTAGGCGCTTCAGTCTGGAACCGCGCGACCGCTACGGTCGCAGGTTCGAATCCTGCCTCGGGCATAGATGTGTGTACTGTCCTTAGGTTAGTTAGGTTTAAGTAGTTCTAAGTTCTAGGGGACTGATGACCTCAGATGTTAAGTCCCATAGTGCTCAGAGCCATTTGAACCATTTTTTCGTCTTATTCCATTTGACATTTATAACGAAAATACTAGGCCAATAATGATATAACGACTTGGCACCAACAGAGAACATAACACCTTTATGTCTGTGTGCGAACATATTATTGCACATAAAGCGATTTAGACATAAAACTGAAAAGTATAGTTATCTAGCTGTAATAAAATTCTAACATAAATTCGTACATCCGATGATTCTTATGCCTTACGTTTTCTGCAGAACTCAATGACACTTACTGCTTGCAGATCAGTAGTCATCTTCTTCTCATCTTAGTCATCGCCATGCTCTTCATCGGAGTCACCATCATCAGATTCAGCAGACATATTATGAAAAACTACATGAACGATTATTTCTTATTGTGTCTCAACTCTCACCAGCATAAAACCAATCGTCATTACAACGGATTTCCTACGTCGCGAGTCCAAGGAGTCATGACGAAAATCTTACTTTGCCATAAGACCACAACTAGCTATGGTATTAGCGATTAAAGCGTAAGTTTTCCAAATCTAATCCCGAGCATGACAAAAATAAATGATCGTCACTTCAAACACATTAACCAAATGACAACCCCATAAGCAGTGTGCAAAAGTGCCACTCCTGAAGACGTAATATAAATTTTGCAGCGTTATACCCTTGTTTGCTATAACGAGTAATCCACAGTTCACAATTTGAATTCACCCTACAAACTCTGTAGGAAGATGTACATTTACAAACTCTGTAGGAAGACCTACATTTTAAAGATGGAGTCCGAAATACGTTGCGACTTCTGGTGCTTTAATTTTTATTTACATTGACTGGTATTTTGCACATACATGACATTACAATTTGAAAGTTGGCTTAAGAACAAGAAAAGAAATGTGAGACCGTTGGTAAACTGAACACTGAATCTTAGTTATTGCTCAAAACATGTAAATAATATTAAAAAGTATTCCTAAAAGAATCCAGTCATTTTTTCAGTTAAACTTATGCACTGCAACTGCCAAAAATAGCTCCTCATCTTAAATTTGCATATTTTGATGGTACTCCTACGAAATTTTACATAGCGCGCAGACTAGTTTGATAGCAGCTAAAATGGGTTACGGGAAGGCGTCTATTAGACAGTGAGTTCCGATATTGGAGAAACTCAAGTCGTTGTTAAGTTGGAAAAATGAATCATATCGCATTGGATTTCACTGTACAATGTTGTTAGTCATGAAAATTAGCCAGTTTCCTCGGTGTGCCTATGAAATAGGTTTCGTTACGTCCTATGTCGTCGGAGATGAGCATGTTGGTTGACAGTTGAAAAACGCGGTACCAATACCAGCTTCTAACTGTAAACATGGTGCTTTATGACAAAGTATTTCAACTATTAGATGAGTAAGGTAAAACAGACTGGAATACCATTTCAGTGGAAGCATTAGAAGACTTCTAAGGCGTTTTATTGCTCGCTCCATAACGAACAAAAAGCGGTCGTTGTGGTGTTATAATGAACTCTACATTTTCTGCTGTACACAATTTCAACTCCAGAGGTATGCACAAATATAGACCGCATTCTTAACATCCTCTAAAAGGAGATTAATTTCCCGTGAATCGAACGTAAGCAACGTAAAAGCAGACAGACACCCATTTGCTAGCGCGCCGCAGGCTCGCAGCTGTGAGTGTGACGTTGTCGTAAAGATAACAACCGCTAGATGGCGATAGCGGCGGTCGTACGGCGACGCGAACAGCATTTGTTTTGCTTCCTTGTCTGGCAGACGCAGCAGCTGTGCTGCGTGTGTAGTGCATTGGGAACAAGCGGATGTGTGATGTAGATGTGCAGCAGCGTGTCATTCTGTTTGTATTCTGTGTTCAGGATGCTTGAGGTCTAGAAGAATCAGAGTTGTGGTATAATAACAGGATAGACGTTCGTCATATATCCTTCACGTTATGAATGTGAATATATCGCCTGCTGCAGCAGACTACATGAAGTTTCTAATTACCACATCGAATGGAAGGTATTGTGTGACTTTTAATTTATTGTAAATTAGTGGTGGGGGTAGTAGTAATAAGAATAATAATAATCAAAAGAGTTGTGTTATGTGTTTATTCTATTGCATGATTTTTCTTGTATAGGCGAACCATCTGACAGAACCAAGACGTCATAAAGGAACGATTTCATTTTCTGCAAATAAGCCAACAATGTTCAACCACAGCTACGAGAAACGACTCTACTGGGTACCTGATAAGAATACTGTGTCTCCTTTGAAGTCTTCGAATGCTGTAAATGACTGCAGTAAAGGTGATGCCACAAACTCTATAGAGTACGGATTGCAACGCTTTAGATGTGTAAGAGACACTGTTGAAGTTTCTTGTGGACCCGATCGATTCATCCCACGCCGCACTAGATCAAGTTGGTACACTAAGTTTCCTATGATCTCAAATAATGAGCGACCAGGATTGTCTTCAAGGAGGAGAAGGACTCGGGAAGCCGGTGAGTCGGCGAGAGATGTGGCGA
Organism: Schistocerca piceifrons; assembly: GCF_021461385.2. Taxonomy (NCBI): domain Eukaryota; kingdom Metazoa; phylum Arthropoda; class Insecta; order Orthoptera; family Acrididae; genus Schistocerca; species Schistocerca piceifrons. Next base: position 546,743,798 of record NC_060138.1, on the reverse strand, counting down.
CATACACTTCTTTGTTAAAAAATGAACTGCTGGGGTGTGATATTGAACGCATTGAAAATAGTTTGGAAGAAAGTGAAAATTTACAACCGCTGGATGGTAAAAATTTATTTCAGTATTCATCACCGTGCAAGGAAAGATCTATGTGTGATGCTTCACGAGTGTCGTCCTATTCTTTATCACCTGTGAGTGCCAAAAGTGAGAAACTTCTTAACTCCCCCAGTAAAGTTACTAGAAAAATACCGAAAATTCCATTCAAGATTCTGGATGCACCTGAGCTGCAGGATGACTTTTATTTGAATTTGGTTGACTGGTCATCTCAGAATGTACTTGGTGTTGGTCTTGGCAGCTGTGTATATTTATGGTCTGCAGGTACAGGTCAAGTCACAAGACTTTGTGATCTTTCAGCTGACCAAGACTCTGTGACCTCTGTTGCATGGAATGAAAAAGGTAATCTGGTAGCAGTGGGTACTCATCTTGGATACACTCAAGTATGGGATATCAGTGTTAACAAACATATATATAAAACACAGTGGCATTCAGCAAGAGTGGGTTCATTAGCATGGAATGGTGACAGCCTCTCCTCTGGTAGCAGAGACAGGCTTATCTTGCAGCGTGACATACGTACTGCTGGTTCAGTGCCTCAAAGGAGTCTTGTTGCCCATCGGCAGGAAGTTTGTGGTCTGAAATGGTCTCCAGATAATCAGTATCTGGCTTCTGGAGGGAATGACAACCGGTTACATGTATGGAATTTACATTCCTTGTCTCCGTGTCAGACATACACCGAACATAAGGCTGCAGTGAAAGCAATTGCTTGGTCTCCCCACCACCATGGACTACTTGCTAGTGGTGGTGGCACAGCTGACAGATGCATAAGATTTTGGAACACACTTACTGGACAGCCAATGCAGTCCATAGACACCTCTTCCCAAGTTTGCAACTTGGCATGGTCCAAGCATTCTTCAGAATTTGTCAGCACTCATGGATATTCCCAAAACCAGATATTGGTTTGGAAATACCCTAGCCTGACACAAGTTGCAAAATTGACAGGACATTCATACAGAGTTCTTTATTTGGCTGTGTCGCCAGATGGAGAATCAATTGTTACGGGTGCAGGAGATGAAACATTGAGGTTCTGGAATGTGTTCAGTAAGACTCGATCACAAAAGGAGAATAAGTCCGTCCTGAATTTATATGCAAGTATACGATAATGTACAGGAAGAGAGAGAAGCAAACTGTGTTCCCTGGAGCAGAATATGGGACCATGTTAGTTTAGGGAGAAAATTTTTTTTACACGCATATTTGTGTATCTGAAGTTCTTCTCATTAAGTTTTGAATTAAAACTGTGGGAGAAATGGCTGCTAAATTCCACTGTACGTGTTAACCTACTGATGCTAGTCCTTTAATTCAGTATTTGCTAAATTGAAAAGTTAGATTTGTATCATTTTGCTGCTGTACTTTTCCTCTGGTTTTTATGGGTTTTGTAAATGTTCCCATTGTTGTGAAATTCCTGTTTTGTTAATTCTTTCAAATAATTATTCATGTTAAAAGTATAATATATTGAATTATTTGCAATAATGCTGCCTGTGATTGAATACCATACATTGTACCTATCCCTTTTTGTTAGTTATTGTCTCTAGAAAGATTGCAGAGGTTGCTTTTGTGTATGGAAAGAAGTTGTACTTAAAATTGGTGTTTTTAAGACAACAGAAGGTAAATAATGCAAGCATTCAATTTAATAGAATACTTTCTCATATATTTTGCAGGTATATTACACAGTTTTAATTGTTGGTAATGAAACACTATACATCTACAGCAGAGAGAGAGAGAGAGAGAGAGAGAGAGAGAGAGAGAGAGCTGTAATTGTGTTAGTGACACGACCACTATCATCATTCCTCATTTAGTTAGCTCTGCAATATTATTATTATTTTCAATATTTTTCTCACAGTCTAAAAAAAAAACCCTATGTTTCCATAACAGAAACTCATTAAAGTTTGTATAAAAAACTTACTTTCATATCAGTGTAAATTTCACACTTTTTGTAAGAAATTAGGATATGTGAAGCTGTTCCAGTAAAATATTATGTGTAGGTAATATAATATGGGAAAGTATTTTGCAGTAAGGTATGGGTAGAAATACTGATTTGAAGTGGTGGTGATGATCTTATATCAGCATAGTTTTCAGTACCACCTGAATTTGTTGAATTGTGCTGTAATTATATAGTGCAGATTCATTGCTAGGATGGCGGAATGTTTTACAACCTCTATTGCTGTATGCAGTTGTATTTCTAATGTTCACCAAAATGAATAATAATGTACCATTACATTATACACCGTAGTAAAACGATCAGAGAAATTGAAGAAGGAAACATTGGGTGTCTCGTGTAATTAAGCTGAGGTATGTGGGAACAGAAACAAGAAACTGAAAATGAAGGGTGAAAGAGTGAAAAGAAAAGATACAGGGAATTTAGATGAGATCATTTCACTGGTATTTTGTATTACTTATAAGTAGGCATCCTCCATTCTGTGTTTTGGTATGTTATTTTGCTTCTTGTATTTGCAACTTTTTTCCATACTATCCTTCCATTGCTTAACATATTTGTTTGAAAGTTACGTTCACATTTGGACAACTTATTAAATTTCTGTCATACGGCCAGACATCAGTATCTAGAAAACCACTATTTAACTGCCCTTTTTCCAAAGTGCCTTTGAATTTATTGTGCCCTGTGTCAGATAAGAGTTTACAGAGTTGCCACAACTTCTGGAAATCGAAATTTCAAACATGTCTGGGAAATTTGAAGAAATAATTTACAAGTATCTCGCCGCAAATGCTTTGTGCACCGTGGCATTTTATAGACATTTTATCTGTGCCAGTAGATTTTGTGATTTCAACGTAGTTTATGTGTTAGAAAGTATGGACAATAAGAATAAGAAAATTGCGCCAGTCGCTTGCGATTTGTATGCTATGTACACGAATGTTTCTTCAAAGAAAAATCATGAAATACTTGTAAAATAATAGATATTAGCGATAATAATGAACATAAAAGAACCAACATTTTGTTCTTGGTCACCTGCAGCGTTGGTTTACACAATTCTTCCTCACCTTATACACCTCTTTCAAGAGGCCTACTTTTTTCTGAGATTATTTCTGAAATCAATGAAGGTATTTTAAATCTGTCTTTAAACTCCAAGAAAATGCATATTTTTGTCACCAAATGTGTTTCGTTTTATTGAAATAAAAAACACCAGTGGTCTTAATGAAACACGTATATTATTTCGCTTGCTTTCTCCATCTGAAAACAGTTCACTACAAAAGATATTGACGTTAGTGCTTAAGATTTTTGTTCATGTCAAGAATTGCCATCTGCTTGCAAGGTTTTTGTAGACATTCCCTCATTTGCACTATTGTTTCTTGCACCATAGTTGCAAAGACAGATTATCAACTTGTGTATTAACTTATCCTTGACATCTCAAAATTTGTCAGGGGAAAAATGACAAAACTTGTCTGGAAGTTGGGGAATTTCACCTAGGGAAATTTGTGGCTACCATGGTTTGCATCTTGAGCTTTTGTGACCACTTTTGGTTTTGTGAAAAGACTGGGATCCATTCATGAGCAGTGTAATATCCTTGGCAGTATTGGTATTCCACTGCCCCTTACGCAGTAGCATATGGATTTGAGTCCCAGTCTATAACATAAATTTAATGTCTCATAAATTATCATTGCAGAATATAAGCTACAGTAGAAAAATAGTTAAAAGTTACATAGTGCCCAACCCCCTTGCACATGGTAAAATACTTGCCTGCTATCTTGCCTTGCAGTTTGTTATTGTAAACAAGAAAACTGTGTTAAATATGGTGTGAACATAGAAATCAGACTTTGTTACAGAGAAATCTCTTGCTACAACTTATACTTTGAACTCGCATTTACCTTGGGATATGCCAAAGCCAGTCTGTCACCCAAGTCAAACTATCCTGGGGGAGGGTAAGGGGACCTATAAAACACTAGTCAAAGAATGACTTCTCATCTTTACCTGTTGTGTTATCTTCTTCACTATTCATATTTATATTTTCTTATTGTATTTGGTTTATATACTTAAAGAGTAAATAAAAGTTAACATTGCAGTTGGGCACAATTATAAACGTATACAATAATAACCTGTCTTCGATATCAGTTTAGTTAAAAAGCTATTTAAAAATTGACATTATCTGGCTTCTAGATTTTTTAATTGCATTAGTATAAGAATAATGGAAATTGCCAGATGGAATAATTCGTAAAATAAGGGAAATGCAACCACTCAGCTATAATGAACTAATCTGTGTACTCTTAAGTGTACTGAAAATTTACACATTTTTGTGACACTTTATTAATTACGTTTCGAATAGAAATATATTTAAGATTTGACATAAAATTTTTCTGAATATCATACTGTGTCATGATGTAAAAAAACTGTACTGGAGTAACCAAAGTTTTGGCCATGGTTACACTCCCTTCTTATGGGTCTGGTATCAGTTGACCCAGAAGAAGACCACTATAACTGTGGCCAAAACATTGGTTTCTAACACCACTAGAATGAGAAAAAGGCCACTGTAACTGTGGCCAAAACAATGGTTTCTCCAGTACAGTTTCTTACATTATGACACAGTACAATACTTGGAAAATCTGTATGTCAACTAACTCTGGGCGCAAAAGCCTGTGCAATTATCTTCCAGTTTTTTTTTACTTATTCCACATCCGTGAGGTCCATTTCATTTGGGACCTGAGGAAGGTACCACGAGATTTGGTTTTTCTTTGTAAATATTTATATGTTTTTCTATATTCCTTTTCTTTTTTGACATCTGCTATACGCTGGAGGATCTCTTCACTATGGATCCATTGTAATGCGAAGTACATCTAATCTTAAATCCACACTCCCACAGCTGCAACAAAATTCTGTGTGGCAATGGGAGAGCGCATTTGGATGTCTGTATATGTGAATGTGTGTACTTTTACTGTAAAAGTAGCAAGAGCTCAAAAACTTGTGTGAATAATGTTTCCTGTTCTGTGTTTCTATGCTCCCCATATCAGTCTACTATAGGTGAATGGTAGCCTTTCTCCTACTACACATCAAATTTTTTCAGCACTGACTATGTTGTAACTAATGCCAGCAGCAGTGTGATTGGTGTTCAAGTTTACTTAATCATTGTCAGTGTCACAAGCAACAATATATTTTAAAGAAAACAGAATGGCTGTCCAGCAGATGCATTTCCAATAGTACTGATAGATACCTATAAAAAATAAAAATAGCTGTCCTAGCTTTCGAAGCTGTTAGTTCCTTCCTCAAAGAAGAAAGGAGGGTAGGTTCATGGAGGTTAGAAAGGAGAAGTGAGTCACACATACTCTATGATGAGTGTGATCCACTTGTACCATTGTTTTCACAACAAATGATTGGCCTCCTTCTGGAGTCTAGAGTGAACTAACATCTCTAACTTTAATGACCATGGCCTCTTAATTATCTAAGGAAGAAACTAATCATTTTGAAAGCAAGGATAGTTTTTTGTACTTTCATGTCTGTGTATTGCCAATACTGGAAATTCACCCACTGAAGATAAGTAATGACCAGCCATTCTGCCTTCCTGTAATTTTATTAGTAACAATCCAATCTCCTATTGTTGTGACTTTAATTTTATGTTGATCTTTGTTATTTTGCATTTATGCCAGAGAAAAGGCACTGTGTATTGCATACAGCCTTACTCTCAAATTCCCTGAGATTATGTTCCAATACCTTTCGAGGAACATACTTCTTCCTCCAATGTAAACTTTTATAATGGCCATCCCTGTAAAAGTAGAGACTTTTGGGGATAAAGAAGGCCACCAAACATTGTTCCATAAAAACACGGGAGAACTGCCATGTGTTTTATGGAACAATCAGTACGCCGGGAAAGCTTTAAACATCACGCCACCAAACATCTTTATTCCTGTGTTCCAAATTAATTCAGTAAAATGGATAATGCAAATCACAGTGCTGATTTTGGTTGTTTCGTAAAAGTACAAGGGCAATTAGAGCTAAGGTAGATGTTAATAAACCTTGACTTTGAAATTTGTATCAGAGAATAAGATGGACAGTTTGTTGAGGAGGATATGTCTTACTTGATTTTTATGCTAGAAATCCTTTGTAGACCGGGTAAGGGGCTATCTTTGTCAAAAGTAATATTTTTTTCAAAAGTACTGACTTAGCAATACTGTGGACAGAATATACTTGAATGCTGTACGGCAGTTTTAAATTTTCAGTGAGTGAACTTTCAAAGTTCACTAGAGAGATTCCAGTTTGAAGTAAAGGATTGTTTTCTACAAAATTGACATTTAGCTATGCTCAGTCCCTAGAAAAAAAAATGTTAATTTTGCTAAAGCATTTCAGTAGCAATGTTTTGACAAATTAATGAACAGCCCTCGGTCTCAAAATCTCTGTGTACTTCCCAGTTACAGTAAAGGAACACTGTAAAGCAGTCACATATAACATCTTCATAGAGTGTTCTTTAATTGACAAGCACACAGTGAAAAAAAAAATTAGTAAGAGTCTGCCCCATCATGATGTACAAGTAACAAGGCTAAAGGGAATGGAGACATACAAATGAAAAGTCACTAAACAAAAAATTTAGATATATCCACTTGATATGTTAACATTTAAAATCAGACTTGAAGGGAAATCTTGGCAAGAAATCTACACTGCAGACAACTTGAGTGACAAATTTAATACATTTCTGCAATCGAGTATCTTTTTCCTTGATAGTTCCTATCCATTAAAAAGTAGTGGTAGAACTTCAGTACTACTGAGTGAGAACCCAGTTTTCATTACTACTATTATGGGTGAGGGGAGCTATATCACAGTATGAAGGATAGTCACGGGATAGTTACATTTTTCACTATTTTGTAAACTACTGAAGGAAATCAACAATGCATTAGACCAAGGAAATAGGGAGCCCTCAGAATAAAATTAAAGTTATCTGATTAGTTGTAAAAGAAGTATCAGAGCCAGAAGATGAATGTTTAACATACTACATATCTACTGTGGGATAATGAAACTGTTGATGGCCCATCGGGGATGTAGAAAAAATTTAATGATTCCAGTGAATAGTCAGCTAGACGAAGCAAAATTTTGTTGGTAGAGTCAACGTGCAAAATTTTTACATTCTGGTGTTCCAAGGTATATGCATAAGACAACTATGGGATAAAGGGCAGAAATAAATCAAATGTAATTATTAATTCATTTGCAAGAAGAGACTAACAGGGGCATCAGGTAAACTAATTATTGCACTATGCACTAATTTTACGCCTGTCCATCTGTGCAGTGTGTTGGGGTCATAAGTTTGCAGAAAGATTAAAATACTCATTAGTAAAATAATTATATATAAAGGGAAGATCAAACAATGGAAAATCCAGGGTGGAATACTGAAAAAAAAATTATGCAAAGGATAGAGTGCTACACACTGTATAGTGGGGATGTTGAGCTGCATACAGGCACAACAAAAATACTACTAAACGCATAAGCTTTCAGCCAGAAGGTCTTCATCAGAAATAGATAAAATACCGACACACACATTCGTGCAAATGCAGCTCACAGACACAAACACACACATGACCAGTGTGTCTGGCTGCTGTGTCATGTGTGCTTGATGATGTAGTCTATTTAAGGAGGACGTCTTTTGGTCAAAAGCCTACATGTTTTGTAGTCTGTTCATTGTGACTGTGACTCAACACCTTTGCTATATGGTGAGTAGCAACCTTTTCTTTCCATACATTTGTTATATAAGAAGGGAGAAAGAGAGAATGTGGTCACTTAAGATAAATTGCTTCCTACTGGCTAGGTGCAAAAGATTAGCAGCGCATCAGTACACATGTTTTGCTGTCATATTAGTAGTTTGGCTTCAGAAATGGAGTATCAACATATTCTTTCTGCTAGGCACTAACACTGGTAAACAGTTCAGTTGGTAACAGTAGGTATCTCATTCAATTTAACAAAATCATTTTGCTGAATGAATCATTCAATACATTTTTGCACAAGAAACCTAATAAATTTGGTATTTTTCTATTTTAAGACGTCAGAAGTGTCATTAAAATAGATGTGGGATGTAATGTAAATGATTTAGAAAACAGAACGGTGTGTAACACCAGCTCATGGCTTGCAGAAAACATATTGTTGCTCAACAGCAACAGAACAGAGTCCATACAGATTCTTTCGTACAACTTGTTTAAAAGCAAAATTTTACTATCATAGAATTATCAAATAATCAGTAAAGTTAAACATCATTCTAGAACAGGTAGATGAAAATATTCTGTGGAAGTATAAGCAACAGAAAGTGTACAGCTAATCATCCATAATATAAGCAAGATTTAAAATGATGAGGTTTTGGAAAATGCCATACTTCAAGCTGACTAATACAAAACACATGTACAGGAATATGGCTACATTCTCCTGGTTGACTACATTGCGCTGGTACCACAGTTCCAAGACCTTGAAATTGGCCATGACAATGTAGTTTTATGTCGGGTTGTGTATATGTCTGTTAGTAAAGGGCACTGTTCAGAAATTCAGCAACATTTGGGATCTTTTCTAAGTCTCTGTTGCAGTCTTTGAAGCATTACATACAGTATCTTGTACAGAAACTGCATATTTCTATTTTCGCAAGCACTGACAATAAGATGTGAAAGCTTGTTTTACGTAACTTATTTTAACGCTTAAGAATTGGACTGCTGATGTTCTCTACATACATTAATTAATCTCATGGACAGCGTGAGCAGCTATTGTGACTGTTTGCTGATAACAATGTGGTATACGGGGAGGTATCATCATTAAGTGACTGTAGAAGGATAGAGAATGACTTAGAAAGAAATTCTGTTTGGTGTGATGAATGGCAGCTTGCTCTTAAGTGTTAATATGGATGAGTAGAAAAAATTATGATGCAGTGTTCAAATACAGCGTTAGTAGTATGCTGTCTGACATAGTAATGACAGTTAAATATCTAGGCGCTGCACTGCAAAGCAACATGAAATGGAATGAGCTTGTAAGGAAGGTAGTAGGAAGGTAAATTGTTTACATTGGTTTATTGGGAGAATTTTAAGAAAGTATAGCTATAGAACTCTAGTGTGACCCATTCTTGAATATTGCTCAAGCATTTGGACCTCCCCCCCCCCCCCCCCCCCTCACCCCATGTTAATGGATGACGTTGAGCTGTTTAGAAGCATGCTGCTAGATTTGGATCAATATGTAAGTGCTATGGTGGCACTTTGTAAAATGAAATGGACATCCGTGGAGGTAAGACGGTATTATTTCCATGAAACACTACAGAAACAATTTATAGAAGTCATTTGCAGCTGACTGCAGAACGATTCTACAGCTGTCTATGTACAGTTCATGTAAGGGTAATGAAGACAAAACAAGAAAAGAAAAATTAGGGCTTGTATGGAGGAATGTAGACAGCTGTTTTGCTTTGCTCTGTTTGCGAGTGGAATGGGGAAGAAAATGCCAGTAGTGGTACATTGTGCCCTCCACCATTCATCCTTTGATGGTTTGCAGAGTATGCATATTGATGTAGAATATTCTCTGGTATCAAATTTTAGGGCAGCCCTTTGCACTGACAAGTAACATTAGAGCCGAGAAATGAGACGACAGAGTAATCTGTGATACTAGTTGGTGAAAATCCTGCAAACTGTTGTTTAAGAGACTGAGAGTTAAAAGTATCCACGTCACTTGACTTGTAGTTAATATTATGGACACATTAAAAGTGGAAAATGGTTTGTTCTTTGATAACGCTTCTTCAGACATTGTACAGAAAAGTGTGTTTTGTTCTGCAGTCTGCATTTTTATTATTCGTTAAGTAGAAATGAATAGTTTTTCTCATTCTGGAATCATCACCCAGGCTGTGGCAGAGCCATATCTCTGAAATATCCTTTATTCCAGGTGAGCTGGTCTTTCAGATTTTGCAGGAGAGCTTCTGTGAAGTTTGGAAGGTGAGGTGGTGATGATGATGATGATGATGATGGTGTTTGGTTTATGGGGCACTCAACTGCACTATTATCACCACCCATACAAATTCCCAATCTTTGCTCAGTCCAAACTCACCACTTTCATGAATGATGATGAAATGATGAGGACAATACAAACACCCAGTCATTTCGAGGCAGGTGAAAATGGAAGGTGGGAGATAAGATACTGATGGAAGTAAAGCTTTGGGGAGAGTCTTGAGTCAAGCTTGGGTAGCACTTTTAGTAGAGCATTTGCTCACAAAAGCAAAGGTACCAAGTCTGAGTCTTGGTCTGGCACACAGTTTTAATCTGCCAGGAAGTTTCACATCAGTGCACACTCCACTGCAGAACGAAAATCTTACTCTAAATCCTACTGCCGTGTTGCCTCTGGCACCCCTCTTCCCTAGCTTGGCACTTCAAGAGGTGGCTTGAGCCTTAAATCATCTTTGGTTCTGGTTATTTTTATATAAGTGCTGTGCACCTGCTACTACTAGTGAACATCAACATGACCACATGAAGATTATCAAAGAACAGCAGTCACCAAAACTACGTAATAACAGACATCTGTTTATGGTGAGGGTTGATGCTTATAATTTAGTTTATTTTCCCCTTCTGATGCTGATAATTTAGCTCACAGGAATGTTCAGTCCTTGAATGAGTGTATTCAGATAATTTCTGGGGAGGGTTACTAGTAAATTAGGATTTTAATTTAAATTTATAAGGATTCACAATTTCTTTCTTTGTCAGCTGGTAGGTTGCTCAGTTGTCACAGAACTCAGAACTTTGCTCTCAAAACAATATTTAGAGACAAACCCTATGTGTAAATTACTTTTGTTTCGTGTTTTGACTGTAAACCTGACAGACAAGCTCTATTGCTCAATGGGTCTCAGAATGCAATTCCATAGATCCACGTTTCAAATCTTAAGTCATTCCTTGGATAGTTTGTGTCACTTATCACTTCTTTTTCCTCTGGCAATGATTTCTTAATTTTAAAAATGGCTGGTTTCACCATGGTTAAATTCATATTCAAATGTATGTCCCTCCACAACTGGCTAACTAAGTCATGTCACTGGAAGGTAGGGGCATACCAGCTCCAATAGGATCTTGCCTAGTGAAGCACTGCGAGTTAAAACTTATCTTGGGATCAGGGATAGCTTTACTTAACTTACAATTCAGTTGAAACTAATTTTTATTATTAGCGAAAAATGACATTAAGGAATAAATACTGAGTTGGTGCATAAGTTCATAGTGTTTTTCCACAAGTTTAATAAACACAACAGATACAGATAACAGAGACTTACGTTATTAATAATAAATTCTCCTTCACTATTTATAACAGCCTGCGAAAGCTGGGGGAACTTTTAATTCTGCAACTTTTGCAATCACATGGTTTTGACCCAGAGAACTCGTCAAGCCATTTTTAGTGCTTTTTCATTCAGAAAGGAAGTTCGTTGAAGGTTGTTCAACAGAGAGTGGAAAAGGTGAAAATGTGAGGGCACAGGATCCATGTGAATAAAGTGGATGTGGAATGACTTCCCAACCCAACTGATGCACAGTGTTTTCTGTCGGTCTGTTAGAATGCAGGCACGCATAATTGTGGAGTAGCATCACTTCACGCAGTTTTTCTGGTCATTGTTCTTGGACTACATCTGCAAGACGTCTCAGTTGTTGACAATGAATGTCAGCTGTGATGGTTATGCCTCGGGAAGCAATTTGTGGCACACCATGCTGTCTCTGGATGGATGGAGAGGTTGGTATGGGCACACGACGGCAAGGTCTTCAGCGCCCGCTCAATAACAGTGTGAGACGGGTGTCAAGAAAATACTCAGAACAGGAAGATAAAACAGAATGTAAAACACAGGTAACAAGGTTGAAAAAATATGTGCCTACCCATACCGAAGTATGGGATGAAGTATGCCGTCAGCAGGAAAACATGGACAACACTGGAAGAAAGTGGGAGAAGGAATTAAAAAAATATAGCAAATGTAAGTGGCTGGCTGACCACAAGGAAAAAAGGGAGGAGCCAGCCACTCTGCAGTACACAAAAACCTCCAGCCTAAAAGTTTTGGTCAGAGTCTAGATACATCACAAAACATTAAAATGCTATATACACTCGTCTCCATAATGTCTCTGTTCTGTCAGATGCATAACATGCATGAATGTGTGCAGGTCTTTGTATGGGGAGCTGCTGCTTTGTTTGGGCTCAACCATTCCTCATTACTAGTAAAGACACCATTCCTCATCACTAGTAATGATACAGGAGAGCAATGGTTGGTGTTGTTCACAAGTGAATTGATGATGTGCAAGCAGAGGAGTGCACATATGGCTATTCACTCATTTTTGTGATTTTGGCTTAGAGCGTGCTGTCCCAATACACTCAATTTTTGAACCTGCCCCATTGTGTGAAGTGGGTCACTGTGCATTAATGCTTTTAAATGATATTCTTCAAACCCTGGAGGTCTTCCTGAACATGGAGGGTCACTAACGTTGAAGGAATCCTCTTTAAAATGAGAAAACCATTTTGCTGCCATTCTCTCTCCAATGGCATTATCCCCATACGCAGCGCAAATGGTTCTGGCTGCCTCCACTACTGTCACCTCTTCATCGAACTCAAACAGAAGAATACATCAGAAACGTTCAGATTCCTCCACTTTGCATTCCATTTTCTAGCATCCGCAGCTCCACTAGATATCTCCAAATGACAACATGTAGAATCAGATAGCAACAGTGAACTACAAATAACAAATGACAATCAATAAATAAATCCATAATAACCTGGATGCCAAAGTGCAAAACAAAAATGGCACAAACTTAGGCACCAACCTAATATATTTGAAAATGAGTTTAGAAATTCCAAGATCATGAATGAAACTCCGTAGGTAGATGTATAAGGAAAGCAGTGTGGATGAGACATAACCCCATTACTGACAGCTAAAAAGGCAACAGTTGGGTGTAAAACTGAAATTGTGGGTATTGTAGTTCAACATGAATAAGAAGAGGTACTGTAACTAGGTAGAGGTGTATAAATGAGGGAGGGACAGTGGTGCTAATGATGAGAATAGATGCAACACAAATATGGATAGCAGAACGAGCTAACATGGCAGACACTTTAGATTGCTCAAAAAGTTTAATGAAGTGAAGAGCACAACTGGCCAAAGAAAAAAAAGCATGCACAGTAACTGGGTCTAATTAAACTGAAAAGAAACATGGGAAAAAGACAATATGAAGGATTTGCACTGCTGCTATTCTCTGCAGAGACTGCAAGAGGTGAATCCACAGTTGGAAGATGGATGAGAAAAGAATAAGTGATGCACCAGTTGAATATCCTTATTTACATTTTACTGCTTATGATTAATGGGCTAAATAAATAAAGAGGTTGGATAGATAAATTGGATGGAGTGAACTAAGAGTAACTCTGCAAGGGGCTACTGATAATATGATTCTAACATACATAAAAAGTGGCATAGTAGAGGTAGCTGCAGAATTCACCTATAAGCAAAACACGGGCATCAACTTGAAGCCACGAAGATTCATGGATAGAATGAGAAACCTACTTAAATTTCACTTCCAGATTTAACACTGCTGCCATTTCATCTGTATGGGTACTTAGTTTTGGAGACAGCTGCCAATATTTGTTATTTTGAATTATATTCAGGGAGAAAAAAAGAAGAACTTCATTGTTTCTCACAGAGACAGCAGAAGATTTGACAGATTGGATAGTGTCTTGAAAAGGAGCTGTGATGTGAACATAACAAAAGTTAAATAAGGGTAATGGAGTGTAGTGGAATCAAATCGGGTAATGCTGAGGAGATTGTATTAGGAAATGAGACGCTAAAAGTAGTAATGATTTCTGCTATTTGGGCAGCAAAATAACTGACAGTGGTGAAAGTGTGGGAATTTAAAATGCAATGTAGCAATAATAAGAAAAGTTTTCCTTACAGAAGAGAAGTATATTGACATTGAATATAGATTTAAATGCTGGAGATATTTGTTTGGATTATAGCCTTATAGGAAAATGAAATGTGTATGATAAACAGTGCAGACAAAAAGGACAGTAGACTTTTTGGAATGGGAAAGGGGAATACTGAAGACAGGATGGATAGTCTATACAGGGTGTTACAAAAAGGTACGGCCAAACTTTCAGGAAACATTCCTCACACACAAATAAAGAAAAGATGTTATGTGGACATGTGTCCGGAAACACTTAGTTTCCATGTTAGAGCTCATTTTAGTTTCGTCAGTATGTACTGTACTTCCTCGATTCACTGCCATGATTTCATATGGGATACTCTACCTGTGCTGCTCGAACATGTGCCTTTACAAGTACGACCCAACATGTGGTTCATGCACGATGGAGCTCCTGCACATTTCAGTCGAAGTGTTCGTACGCTTCTCAACAACAGATTCGGTGATCGATGGATTGGTAGAGGCGGACCAATTCCATGGCCTCCACGCTCTCCTGACCTCAACCCTCTTGACTTTCATTTATGGGGGCATTTGAAAGCTCTTGTCTACACAACCCTGGTACCAAATGTAGAGACTCTTCGTGCTTGTATTGTGAACAGCTGTGCTACAATACGCCACTCTCCAGGGCTGCATCAGTGCATCAGGGATTCCATGTGACAGAGGGTGGATGCATGTATCCTCACTAATGGAGGACATTTTGAACATTTCCTGTAACAAAGTGTTTGAAGTCACGCTGGCACGTTCTGTTGCTGTGTGTTTCTATTCGATGATTATGGGCGCTGATGACCACGCTGTTTAGCGCCCGTAAACCTCAAACACACACACACACACACACTATTCCATGATTAATGTGATTTGAAGAGAAGTAATAAAATGAGCTCTAACATGGAAAGTAAGCGTTTCCAGACACATGTCCACATAACATATTTTCTTTCTTTGTGTGTGAGGAATGTTTCCTGAAAGTTTGGCCGTACCTTTCGGAAAAACCGAGTATAACTAATGAAGAGTTAGTGAATCAAAATTGATATAAAAGAGCTGTAGACACAAAATGACTGAAAGGAGGGATATGTTTGACTGGGCACATCCATTTGGCATCAAGAAACATGACAATGTTATCATGCTGTCAAGGTTTCCAATTCATTTTTCCAAATAATAAGGGTGTCACACTTTGCAGCCACTGGAGTACGCAGAATGATGGTACACCTACCTGAGAAGACCCGGTCATCATCAGCGTCCCCACTGCTATTGCCAGCCCCACCGCCCACCATGCCCATGCCTTTCTTGTAAATCTCGAGGGCTGGCAAAAAGAGCAGAAGGCATATGACAGCAATAAACTTGACTATCAGTTTGAAGATAACCACTTTTAGGATGATCTTGAAGAGCAGGCTGATATCGAAAGGGATAGGTGGGAAGAAGTGATCGGGAGCAGCATAGGGTGCCGGGGAGAGGTCGTGGTGGTCGTGATGGTGATGGTGATGGTCGTGGAGGGGCGGGCGCACTGGTGCTGGGTAGGGTCCCCCATTGGGCAGGTGTGGCGGTCCGTAGACAGGCCGTGGTTGTGGTGGACCATAGATTCCGCTCGGTGGAGGGCCGTAATTGCCACTGGGCCCACCTCCGACTGGCCCACCATACACTGGACTGGGTTCTCCAAAGTAACCTGCAACAGGAGGAGGAGGGGAAAAATTATTGTGCATTTGAATCACATGGTGCAGTAGCTAACCTGCCAGGGGAACTACAAGAACATGCTTTGTTATGTCTACGTCCACAAACTATAAGGGGCGATCAAAAAGTTTCCATTTGAGGGCATTGCTGCAGCGTATATGTAATGAAGCGTGACTCTGATGTGGATGTAGAAGCATCGACATGTAGTCAAGGGATTAGTGTGGCTTTTGTGTATTTCTGACATGCATTTGGTAAATGTGGGAATGTAAACTATGGCGATGTTATTCTCAAATGCATCAAAATAGGACCAATGTGCTGTTATACTTCTCTTAGCTCCCAAAGGACAAGTGACAGTAGACATCCATTGGAGAATGAAGAACGTGTATGCAGCAGCATGTCTGTCGAAAACTACCGTAGTGGAACGGTGCTGCTTCATCGTAATACACACTCCCATATTGCAAATATTGTAACGCAACTCAAGAGGGAGACACTCGACACCCTCCCCCCTATAGTCCTCATGTATCTCCAAGCAGTTATCACGCCTACAGTCTCTTAAAAAAGACCTTGAACAATTGATGATTCCTGTTGGACAAAGGGTGCGACAGGCAGTTATGGGCTTCTTCATGCAGCAGATCACAGTGTTTTACCATACAGGTATCTTCAACCTGGTGCAGCAGTTGGATGATTGCCTCAATCCTCATAACTATTTTGCTTGTCTGGCATACCCATTCAGGACAGTACAGCCTTTGAATGGAAACTTTTTGATTACCCCTTATGCTATGACAATGAACAATAGGACTTTATTCCAAATCCATTCTCACAATGCAGGTAAAGCCAGCTACATCAAAAGATAGTACACAAACTTTATAAATTGTATTAAAAATATCATAAACTTTCATTCATAAAGGTAACAAATTTCCTGGATGAATGTATGATCATAGTGATTTTTGTGAATACAGCCCTGTAGACCACTTAACATATTTCTTTACTTTTAATGATGTTTCGGCTACTGCCCATCATCAGATCAAAATTTAAAACTAGCGATACAAGTTTCAGTGTCAGTTCCAATAAAACATATGCCTAAGCAATGTGTCGACTGCCAATGGCCATTTAATACACCACTTAGATATAAGTTTTATTGAAAGTGACAGTAAAACTTGTTCCATAAGTTGTAAGTTTTGATCTGATGATGGCAGTAGCTGAAACATTCTTATAAATATAGAAATATGTTAAATGATCTAGATGGCTTTATTCACAAAAATTTAACTTGTCTCAGTAACTGTTTAAACCTGTATTTTTTGTAAGTATTCCATGGACAGTAGAGGAAGGAAAGTGAGGATGATTAGAGTTTATTGCCCCGTCAATGGTGCAGTCATGGGGCCCATTTGTTGTCCTGCATGGGTGGAACACAAAGAGGGATTATCTCAGTATTCTGGCTGTGTGTCTTCACCCAATGCTGTCTTCCCTAGTGAATGGCGTGTGTAATAGATCAAAAATTCCTACATTCATGCTTCTGCAGTTGGCAGTTCAATGTGCATGTTGATGACACACAAAACCTCATATTGCTCTTTCAGTTTCCTGACATGAAATGAAACTGAACCTTTGTGAGGAAATTTTGAGGACAAGCTGTGCAGCCGATTTCCTCCTCCAAGGCAAGGGTGCTGTGGAGTAAGTTTAATATTTAGGTAGACGAATGGCGACTTGTGAGTATCCATAAAAAATTCCAGTTCTGAAACAGTCAAAAATGTGTCTAATGCCGACTTTTAAATCGTTTTCTTGAATGACAAGCACCTGACTACAACATATTTTTTACTTCCCTTGAGAGCTAAGAGGGAGGGACGCGTTGCTCCAAGGAGATTTTCTACGTCTGCGTTATTTTTGCAGGTAGAGTGAGCATGTATCCTTCTGAAAATTGAGAATGACTTTCTCACATCGGATAAAATCTGTAATTAAATGGTTCAAATGGCTCTAAGCACTATGGGACTTAATATCTGAGGTCATCAGTCCCCTAGACTTAGAACTACTTAAACCTACCAAACCTAAGGACATCACACACATCCATGTCCGAGGCACGATTTGAACCTGCGACCGTAGAGCTGTAATTAATACGAGATGATCAGACAGTCTGGTAATAAAGCTTTTGTCTCTTTTTTTTCATAGACGGACCAAGATGGTGCAGTGATTGGCACGCTAGACTTGTATTCGGGAGGATGATGCTTCAAACCCGCGTCCGGCCATCAGGCCATCTACATTTAGGTTTTCTATGAGTTCCCTAAATAACTCCAGGCAAATACTGAGATGGTTCTTTTGAAAGTGCACGGCCGATTTCTTTCCCCATGCTATACACAATCCGAGCTTGCACTCTGTCTCTGATTACCTCAATGACGACGGGACGTTAAACGCAATCTTTCTTTCTTTTTCTTTTTCATAAATGTTTGTATTATTCTGCTCAACTGTGCAGAGTAATGTGACGTTCTCTTCCAGCCCTGTGAAGTTAGTCTCTAAGTTTTCTTACGACCTGAGTGAGTGCATCATTGACGCAAACGTACAAACTGCTTATTTTTCAGTGGGATATGTGATCAATACACCAAATTTCTGAGGTGTTTATGCCGCGCTAGTAGCGTTAGCTTTAAATGCGTTTCGTAGGTAAGTCGAGCGCTCGTCAGCTCTCGTGATTGCGGACAGCAGTGTGGGTAAGGGAGTAAACAGTTAAGGCTAGAGCAACTGCGCTCCCACCTCCTTCTCCATTGGCACCGATGAGGTCGCCCCTGCCATATGAGTCTGCATAAGCGTCCAAGTAGGTGTCTCCACGGGGTTCAGCTTTCGGCGGATCGTCAGCTGATGATGTACCCAGCAGCAGTAAGGATGTCAATATCAACCACGAAGCACCTGAAACATAACACATAGTCCACACCATCACTTTTCCGCTTCTGAGAAGAATGAACGCGACAGCCGGTAGCGGCTCGGGTGTTTATCATATGCTCTGGTACACAAGCTTGAGCATCCTCAAGTAATGAAGGTAAGAAAGAATATCCTAAGTTTAAATAAACTTAATTTCATCCACCACAAACGATGTTTTTTGAAAACCTTTAACTATGTCAGTAATGATATAAACAAAAAGTACTTCACAAATTACGTAAGTTACTTCATGCGTAGCGCCACACGTTACAGTACACGAATTTATTCACTTTCAAATGCTGTGGGAGTTTACATTACTATTGTATATGCCGCAGTATCTTAGCACCAAATCATAGTTCAACGTAAAGCGAACAGTGTGCAAGCTGTATACGATTTTCTGCGTACAAAACCTGGGACAATACTCTTAGACCAGAGAAATGTAACTGCAGGGAGAGAGAATCAGAACAAAACACTAATGTAAATTCCCCGAGCAAATGAAAATGAGAATAAATTCCTGAAACGCGTCGTGCTACGCATGTAAACGTGTAACTGGTGCACCAATTTCTTATTTAGATTATTAAATTACACCGCTTCTACAAAGTAAAAATAGACA
The DNA here is from genome assembly GCF_021461385.2 of Schistocerca piceifrons. Taxonomy (NCBI): domain Eukaryota; kingdom Metazoa; phylum Arthropoda; class Insecta; order Orthoptera; family Acrididae; genus Schistocerca; species Schistocerca piceifrons. The sequence goes on along the minus strand of NC_060138.1, from coordinate 546,724,663 downwards.
GTCCGTACCTGGTGCGCTAACAGCGATTGAAAAGAAAAAGCCCGGAAGTAAAGTGATCTCAAATGAAGCCTACATAGATTTCAATTAACGAAAGGAACGCTTTCGAAGGGTATGTGAAGAAATAGCGTTCTCTCATGTGCTGTCTTTGCCTATCTTCTTCTGATTTGCAATGCATTTCCCCTTTCCCTTGACGTTGTACCGTCACTAATGATCTCGTTAGGTGTAACGTAAACTATAACCTCCCTCCTTCCTTCGACGTTGTATGGACTTGGCAATCGCGAAGGCAGCAATTCAGATTTCCGTCTGGTCATCCATATTTAGGTTCCATGTTGTTTTCTTAAATAGCGTAAGGCAATGTCCCTTGGAAAGGATACGGCCGATTTCTTTCTCCAACCTTCCAATGTCATATATCTCTAGTCCTCGATGGGACGTGTAATCTTAGTCTTCCTTTGCAGCTGTTTGGGTATCAGGCAACGAGCAATGAAATTCATGAGTCACAGTCAGATTTGAGATGCTGAGGCAAGTAAATAAAGAAGGCGTTCAAACTTTGATCGCCACAAAGATCTTTAGTAGTTTACGTGTCAATTTCTCGATCATAGTCGGCGAATTAATACACAATTGCGGAACGTCGCAGCAGGCAAGAAACGACTAAGAAATTTGGGCATAAAAAAAAGTGTATTTAGAGCTATGAGAGGGGAGAATGATCGAATTTCATTCACTAAGGTAAAGTGTACCAAACTACATATTTAAAAATTATCGCCCCCGGGTGGGCTCGAACCACCAACCTTTCGGTTAACAGCCGAACGCGCTAGCCGATTGCGCCACGGAGGCTTGTGTTCCGTATTTGTCATTTTTCTGTATGATACCTGTTTTGCAAACCATTGTGAAACATTTCAATTTGGTAAAGTATTTCCGGCGCAGTCTTACTTCGTCTCAGCTTGAAGAAATTTTGTTCGAAGTACAACAACTAGGCTTGGCCGATAATTTTCTACAACGCAGACTATTGTATCTCGGTCACTGATAGCAAAATATCCAGATTAAGGTTATCCATTATGGACATTGCAGAAAACCGTGGCTATATAAGTAATGAAATATAAATACAGATAACTACAAGCGGTCAGTTATGAAACATTTGTTTATTTCCATAAACTAGTTTTCACTTTTTTGAAAGCTTAGCGTGCGCCACATGAAAAGGCTTGAAAACTAGTGAAATCTACCGTCGATTCCTGGTGTATTAACATAATGATTAATGAATGGACAACATCGTACATGTTCTACAGGAATCTTGTAGCGTAACATTATATTGTGCTTTTCATTTATTAATTGAAAATCAGTTTGTGGAGATAAACCATGTCAACTGTTTCTCAAATGACAGGTCTCAGCTACATGCATTTCTATCCAATAAAAAAACTATCCATTCTGATTTTTGTTAAGTACAGATGATCACACGCAAGGAGCAGCCATAGACGTGTCAGATTGGTGTACCTACCTACACGAGATATCGTTTTGTGAAAAAAGACAGATAACGTTTGGACTGAAAACCGGTACCGCAGATCATGTGTCTAACGCTCTTCTGTACATGATACCTGTTTGAATATGTTTCAGATCTGACGGTGATAATGATCGCTTGTGAATGGAACCATTCCATGTTACCGTTGTGAGCGGTGTTCAGTTTTCATTTGACCCCCCCCCCCATATTCCTATGTATAGCACTGTTTCTTGAAACAGCAAAAGTAAGCTTCCACAGGATAGCTGGCATCTGTCTGCTGATTCGGGTTTTCGACATCTCGGATGCTCTCCCATGGATCACACAAACCTGTGACCATTCTTGCTGCCTTTTTGCATGTCAGTAGCCCCAGTTAGTCGCATTTAGTTTGGATCCGACACACTAGAGCAATATTCTAGGACGAGTCTCCTTTGTAGAGCAGTCTCCTTTGTAGGGTGACTACATTTAAAGTGCAGCTACTTCCAGAAGTCCAGTGTGGGATGTAATTATCGTATGGCTGCGAAACTTGGTAGATATGCTAATGTATTAATACGAAACCGATTTACCCTGGATAACGTTAGTTTCAATTTTGGCCGCGGGGACAGATCTGGCACTGTACAGCATCTCGTCGCTGTCTCCAGTGCTCATATTGAACCAGCTGTTTAGCGCAGTTAATAATTAACTTTCTCACTTGTTTGACCTTTTCTGGCCACGTCCCATTCCTAATCCATCACTTACGGAAAAGTTGCTATATGTCTTTCTTGCATTCACAGCGCCAGATTTGCGCCTGGTGGCCAAAATTGTTAACTAATGTTTAACACATTAGGATACCTACCAAGCTTCGCTGCCATATGATAATTAAACCCTACGCTGGACCTCTGTGAGCAGCTGCACTTCAGTTATAAACATCCAGTACCAACGAACTGAAGTCTGCCAAGTGGCTTACCTAGATCTGAGTCTATGCGACCATTTCATATCGTGTCCAGGCAAATAGCCACATCCAGACGTTTCTACGACTTGACTGATTCCAATTGTGACTCACTGATATTATAGTCATCATCATTACCGTCATCATCATCATTATCACAAGTCACTGTGGTCATTACTGAGCGCCATGAACCCATGAACCAAGTGTCTCCATCCTGAACAGTTACCAGATTCTCTTACAACCTGCTGAAGAGTAGACCATAGATCTTCTTGATTTGATCCATCCGCCTGCTCGCTGCTCTTCTCCTGGGTTTCTTGCCCTCGATCTTTCCTTCCATGAGTATTTTCTCCATATTTTCTCGTACTATCGCCAAAGAACTGGACAGGAGATGAAATGCGCCTGGAGATAATGAGTTGCTGAAAAATTATCGCATTTATTTTTCTTTCGGTCCATTTTATATACAGCATCCTGAGCCAGCACAGAAGTTCGAATGCATCAGTATGCTGCTTGTCTTTGGCCTTAAGGGTACACGTTATGCAACCGTAAAAGAAGACGGAAAACGCGAGTGTTTCAACAAGGCGGACCTTTGTAGTGTTGGTTATCGCTTTGTTCTGCCAAATCTTGGTGAGTTCCTTCATAACCACACGCCCTAACGTGATCCGCTTTTTTTGTATCATCTTGACAGCTTCCCGTGTCCCTTATGACTGATCCAAGACTCATGAAATAATGCACGACTTCAAGTTTCTTTAATCGACTTGTGAGTTGGATTTGTGCCCCTCGATCAATTAACATGGATTTGAACTTGCTGAGATTGAGGTCTAATCGATATGATAGACTAATGTGTTGTACTTTTGTTAGTGGCTCGGCATGATCATCTTCGCTGCTGGCAAGAAACAGAAATCTGAGACTGTTAATAGTTCTAACACCAATTGAGATGCCTTTATTCCAAACATCAAGGGCGTTCCTAATGACGTCTTCTGCATAGACGTTATACAGTTGGGTATAGGACAACATTGTCCCACACCTTTTGATATAATGAAGAAATCGGACGTGCCAGCACAGTCATAGGACGCGAAGTTTTAGACTTCTCAATATTTAAAACAAGTTGTAAATGTTTGAACCGCTTTGAAATCGTATTAAGTTTTGACAGAATTTTGAGTATCTTTTTCATACAGTCATTCGTTATAGATAGGTACACCATCTGCAAGTTGTTTGAAGTTACTATTAATATTTTCTGGCATTGAGTAATGCAAGTCGTGATTAGCAAAGGTCGCAATGTACTTCGCTAGGTTACTCCTGAGGCTACTTCTGCATCATTCGATGGTGCTCCACACATCACTCCGGTAACTGGCCCGCAAAAGTCATCCCATTAAAGGATCGGACCCTCCAAATAACAGAACAATTAGGCGTTGGGTAGCAGTAATGAACCTGCCGACCAGTGTTCACGGAGAATGGCGCGAGACTGTGCCGCCTAAATATCCTTACAGAAAATGTGGACTTTGGTTGGACTTGGCCAGACCAACATACAGTCGAGACCAGGTTATCTCAGATTAGTACAGAATTCAGTTCATGACACTCGTATTAGAGTACTCGTGTTCGCCGCATTTTTATCCCTTCCTCTGACGCAAAATTGCAGAATGGGCATAAATCGCCCTCACACAGGACGTGATAATTAACATCCACGCAGTTTGCGATAGAATTTCACGTTGCGAAGGATTCACGCACGTGAACGATGCATTAAGTCACGTCGAGAAGTCAGCAAAATGCTACGAAACATGGACCAGGACCATGCAACACAGCTTTCTACATCATACAGTGCACTGAGCAGATGCCATAAGCGAATACAGATTACTAAAGCTTAATTGGCGTTTATGATGGTTTTTGTAACATGAATATATGCTGTTCCATGGCAGTGGCACATTTAAAATGTATAAGAAAAGGCGTCGTATTTGATAAAATTTGTTATAGTAAAATGTCGGGTAGTGATACATTGTGAAAAGTACAAAGATATAGGATGGAAATGTTTCAGATACTTTACTCAACCAATGTCTCTATGCTTCTTCACAGATCTAGTAGAAATAAAAATTTCTTTGGAGATAAAGTTGGAAGGTAAGGGAGGAAACCAGTTAGAAATACAAATCGTGATGACAGTGTTACATGTACGTACGTAAAATGTGGAAACAAACTGTCTTCTCAATCCTGGTCAGTCACTAAAATTTTAACGGCTCATTAATGTTCGAAACTGTGTTTACTTGTCTACGTACATGATCAGTGATCTTTTAAGCAGGAGACTATATAATATTTTTCGAGCACACCTTTCAACGTATTCAGTACCTTTTGATACAATTCCCTCCAATTTGCCACAATTTTCCACTCTTTTTGTCAATCTAAGATGAATTGTGAGATACTACAGCAGCTTCAGATAGAAGGCCATCTCTTCATTATTAACTGTCTCACAAAATGGAATAATTTATAACGAGATCCACAAAAAACGATAGGTTCTGCTCAGCAACATCCACAACCACCGTGAGTACTACAGAATGGCTCCGGCCGCACTCTTATGAGTTTAAGCACTTCTGCTGGCCACCAAACTCCCCAGACATGAACATTACTGAGAATATGAGATGCCTTGCGAGTGTTGTTCAGAAGAGATCTCCATGCCCTCGTACTCTTATGGATTTATGGACAGCCCTGCAGGATTCATGATGTCAATTCCCTCCAGCACTACTTCAGACATTGGTCGAGTCCATGCCACGTCGTGTTGGGGCACTTCTGCGTGCTCGCGGGGGCCCTGCACGATGTTAGGCATGTGTGCCAGTTTCTTTGGTTCTTCAGTGTATGTACCCGCGTATTTTCTCATATGTCTCCCCTTAAAGGAAGTCGCCGCTGGTGTAGCGAACAAGGCCTCTCGCTGGAAAGCAGAAAACCTTTATTCAATTCCCGTTTGATTTCTACGGTTTTTTTTTTCTTTTGTATTTTTTCTGTAGCCAAAGTGATAGTAGTAGTAGAGTTAATGGGACAAGGTAGTCAACAAGGAATAATGGCGTGTTTACAGACGACGAGGGTCAATCGACTTACGTGATAGAAGTCATACCGCCAAACTGTAAAGCGTTGTGCCAGCCTTATGGTGTTTATTTTATCGCCAAGTTAAAAACTTCGTTTCAGCGCTTCAAATTACTGTCTGCTTCTGGAAACACAGCGGGAATTTCACAGCCGAGCGGATGCAATGATGATTCACAGCATAATTCATGACCTACCTTTAGCACTGATTTTTCAATCTTATCGTATGCGACCATCTAGTTGTTCGAAGGAAACTGAGGACACGTAACAGAGTCAGTGAAAGTGGCATTCTAAATCGACCAGGATTAAATTTTTAGTTCTTTACTAATCCAAGTCGTTTGAGAAATTGATTCCTATTTATTTATTTACCTCATTAAGCCACTTATGTCTGCCAATTTCGAAACGAAAAAAATACAAATAAGAAAAAACTGCGGAATGCAACTGGGAATGAAACACAGATTCGCCGTTCTGAAGCCAGGCGCCTTGGTCGCTACAGCAGCGGCGCTATCTTTGAACAGCTCGTACCTTGTGGGTACATAAGGAGCAGTCGAAAAAATTCCTTTCTTCGATTTGTAGAGAGACTTGCGTTTGTGGACGTTATATATCCTGCTGAAAAACACTCAGTTTTATCTGTTGATCCCCTAAATTCTGATTCGATTGCTCGTCATTAACTACATGTATAGTTTGCGCAGAAACGAGGGGTTGTTGAGCCAAAAAACCTTAAGAGTCTTTCATTCTAGGTTGTACACAAGCGACCGGCCAAATATCAGCTGAATCAGTTGGTTGTGTCTGAGGCCTTCCCCTCCTTAGCATCAATTAATTTAATTCTACTATATTTCATTACCCTTGTTTCACTTTTATTTGTACACTTTGCAACCTTTTTTTAAGACACTATACTATACTTGATCTTCCATATCCTTTACCAACTCCGCTAGAATTGCAGCGTCATTGTCGGACCTCGAAGTTATTCCGGATGATACTGTCCATTGTCTTTTGTAGATCAGAAACTTACGGGTTTTTTCCTTTTCCTCGGAGGGGCAAAATGCGCACACCTGGGCGCCGAATGAGAGGGCATTGTGCAGCAGTTCCTTTTGTGCTGCCGTGTCCTGGTGGTCAGCTGCTTGTTATTCTGGAGGCGAGCGTGCCGGCCTGCTGCCCCGGATGATTCGTGCGATAACCTCCCCACTCCCTTGTCCCTCTGCTATGAATGGTAACACGGTTCGGACGCACAATATTGCTATGCAGAGCAGCGGACACAGGCCGGGATGCGTTCGCGGCATTCTGAGGTCCGCCTCGTACCTTTTCCTACCCAAGATGCCTCAGTGCTCCCGTTCGCCAGTCCCGCGCATCATAATAAGCACATTACCTGATCAAAAGCATCCGGCCACCTACACTGAAGAGTCAACTGCCTTATATCGTGTAGGGCGAGCACGCAGAAGTGCTGCAAAACGACGTGGCATGGATTGACTAATGTCTGAAGTACTGCTGAAGGGAACTGACATCATGAATCCTGCAGGTCTGTCCATAAATCCGTAAGAGAACGAAGGGTGAAGATCTCTTCCGAACACCACGTTGCAAGGCATCCCAGATATGTTCAATAATGTTCATGTCTGGGGAGCTTGGTGGCCAGCGTAAGTGTTTAAACCCAGAAGAATGTTCCTAGAGCAACTCTGTAGCAATTCTAGACGTGTGGGGTGTCGCATTGTCCTGCTGGAATTGCCCCAGACCATAGGAATGCAAATGGACATGAATGGATGCAGGTGATCAGACAAGAAGGTTACGTACGTGTCACCTGTCAGAGTCTTATCTAGACGTATCAGGGTCCCCATATCACTCCAACTGCATACGACCCACACCATTACAGAGCCTTCACAAGCTTGAACAGTCCCCTGCTGACATGCAGGGTCTGTGGATTCATGAGGCTGTCTCCTTACCCGCACACGTTAATCCGCACAATCTATTTGAAACGAGACTCGTCCGACCTGTGCAATACGTTTCCAGTCATCAACAGTCCAATGTTGGTGTTGACAGACCTACGCGAGGCGTAAAGTTTTGTGTCATGCAGTCATCATGGCTACATGAGTGGGCCTTCGGCTCCGAAAACCCATATCGATGATGTTTCGTTGAATGGTTCGCGCGCTGACACTTGTTGATGGCCCAGCAGTGAAATCTGTAGTAATTTGACGAAGGGTTGCACTTCTGTCACCTAGAAAAATTATCTTCAGTCGTCGTTGGTCCAGTTATTGCAGGATTTTTCTTCAGCAGCAGTGATGTTGGAGATTAAATTGTTTTACCGGACTCCTGATATTCACGGTTCATCCGTGAAATGGTCGTCCGGAAAAATCCCCAATTCATCTCTACTTCGGAGATGCTGTGTCCCATCGCTCGTGTGCCAACTACAACACCACATACAAACGCACTTAAATCTTAACAACCTGTCATTGTAGCCGCAGAAACCGACCTAACAACTGCGCCACACCCTTATTGTCTTATACAGGGTGTTACAAAAAGGTACGGCCAAACATTCAGGAAACATTCCTCACACACAAATAAAGAAAAGATGTTATGTGGACATGTGTCCGGAAACGCTTAATTTCCATGTTAGAGTTCATTTTAGTTTCGTCAGTATGTACTGTACTTCCTCGATTCACCGCCAGTTGGCCCAATTGAAGGAAGGTAATGTTGACTTTGGTGCCTGTGTTGACATGCGACTCATTGCTCTACAGTACTAACATCAAGCACATCAGTACGTAGCATCAACAGGTTAGTGTTCATCACGAACGTGGTTTTGCAGTAAGTGCAATGTTTACAAATGCGGAGTTGGCAGATGCCCATTTGATGTATGGATTAGCATGGGGCAATAGCCGTGGCGGGGTACGTTTGTATCGAGACAGATTTCCAGAACGAAGGTGTCCCGACAGGAAGATGTTCGAAGCAATTGATCGGCGTCTTAGGGAGCACGGAACATTCCAGCCTATGGCTCGCGACTGGGGAAGACCTAGAACGACGAGGACACCTGCAATGGACGAGGCAATTCTTCGTGCAGTTGACGATAACCCTAATGTCAACGTCAGAGAAGTTGATGCTGTACAAGGTAACGTTGACCACGTCACTGTATGGAGAGTGCTACGGGAGAACCAGTTGTTTCCGTACCATGTACAGCGTGTGCAGGCACTATCAGCAGCTGATTGGCCTCCACGGGTACACTTCTGCGAATGGTTGATCCAACAATGTGTCAATCCTCATTTCAGTGCAAATGTTCTCTTTACGGATGAGGCTTCATTCCAACGTGATCAAATTGTAAATTTTCACAATCAACATGTGTGGGGTGACGAGAATCCGCACGCTATTGTTTGCAATTACGTCATCAACACATATTTTCTGTAAACGTTTGGGCAGGCATTGTTGGTGATGTCTTGATTGGGCCCCCATGTTCTTCCACCTACGCTCAATGGAGCACGTTATCATGATTTCATACGGGATACTCTACCTGTGCTGCTAGAACATGTGCCTTTACAAGTACGACACAACATGTGGTTCATGCACGATGGGGCTCCTGCACATTTCAGTCGAAGTGTTCGTACGCTTCTCAACAACAGATTCGGTGACCGATGGATTGGTAGAGGCGGACCAATTCCATGGCCTCCACGCTCTCCTGACCTCAACCCTCTTGACTTTCATTTATGGGGGCATTTGAAAGCTCTTGTCTACGCAACCCCGGTACCAAATGCAGAGAATCTTTGTACTCGTACTGTGGACGGCTGTGATACAATACGCCATTCTCCAGGGCTGCATCAGCGCATCAGGGATTCCATGCGACGGAGGGTGGATGCATGTATCCTCGCTAACGGAGAACATTTTGAACATTTCCTGTAACAAAGTGTTTGAAGTCACGCTGGTACGTTCTGTTGCTGTGTGTTTCCATTCCATGATTAATGTGATTTGAAGAGAAGTAATAAAATGAGCTCTAACATGGAAAGTAATCGTTTCCGGACACATGTCCACGTAACATATTTTCATTCCTTGTGTGTGAGGAGTGTTTCCTGAAGGTTTGGCAGTACCTTTTTGTAACACCCTGTATAGGCGATGCCGACCGCAGAGCCGTATTCTGCCAGTTTACATATCTATGTATTTGAATATTCATGTCTACACCAGTTTCTTTGGCGCTTCAGTATATTAGTTAATATACTGAGGTGACGAAAGTCGTGGGATACATCCCAATATCGTGTCGGACATCCTTTCCCCCGCGTAGTGCAGCAGCTCTAAGTGGCGTGGACTCGACAAGTCATTGGAAGTCCACTGTAGAAATATTAATCAATGCTGCCACTATAGCTTCCCATAACTGCGAAAGTGTTGCCGGTGCAAGATTTTGTGCACGAACAGACATCTCTGTTATGTCCCACAAGTCTTCGATGGGATTCAAGTCGGGAGACCTGGCCGTCCAAAATATTCGCTCAAATTGTCCAAAGTGTTCTTCAAACTAACTGCGAAAAATTGTGGCCCAGCGATATGACGCATTGTCATTCAGAAAAATTCCATCGTTGTTTGGGAACTTAACCATTGCTAGCCAATGATCGGTTCAGTTGGACCTGAGATCCCAGCCCATCCAATATAAACACAGTCCTCACCATTACGGAGCTACCACCAGCTTATACAGTGCTTTGTCGACAACTTGGATTCATGGCTACGTAGGGTAGGCGCCACCCTCCCATCAACTCTTACCAACTGATATCCGGACTCATCTCGCGGTATCGATAGCTACGATACCACGGCGTAGGTGCAAGTTCATAAATTGGCACTACGTGAGACACCGACGACAGCGTCCTCTAGCTGGCGCTGTCCAGAACTACGAGCTCCGCTCCGGATTCAGCCCCTTTGATTAAGAGCAGACGGCCGGGACTCTTCGCTTCATATAGAGACTTTGCTCTACTTACGACGGGTCTAAGGCTTCGCACCTACGTACAAAGTTATGTATGCGTCTGTATACTCGTATGTTCATGCACCAGTAAACCACTTTTACTTACTTGCAGTACCGACGTGTTTTACCTTTTCCTGCTCCTACTCACTTCCTACATTCGGCCTACCCTTCAGTTTACAGGAGCAGACCCACGCGCCGCCTTCCAGGCGGGATACAAAACATCTGACCGGGCCATGGTTTCCCAGTCGTCTAGTGTCCAACCGATAGTTCCACGAGTGCAGGAGAGTCGTTGCAGGCGATGTCTTGCTGCCAGCAAAGGCACTCGCGTCGGTCTTCGGCTGTCACAGCCTATTAATTCCAAATTTCGCCGCACTGTCCTAACGCCATTTTCGTCGTACGTCCTACATTGATTTCTGCGGTTATTTAGCAAAGTGTTGTTTGTCTGTTAGCACTGGCAACTCTACGCAAACGCCACTGCTCTCTGTCGTTAAGCAAAGGCCGTCGGCCACTGTGTTGTCCGTGATGAGAGTCGAAATAGAATGTCCCATGCGTCTAGCTCCAGCTACCAGTGTGCGTTCAGAGTCTGTTAATTCCCGACGTGCAGCCACAATCACCCAAGAAACCCATTCACAGAAACAATCTGAGTACAGGTGACAGCTCCACCAATGCACTGCCCGTTTATATCTTGCGTACGCGATACTACCGCCGTCTATATAGTTATGCACATATCGCTATCCCATAGCTCTTGTCACCTCACTCTATTAATACGGGTCGTTTCCACACTTCGCCTTTAGGACGACTCGAACTCAGCTGGAGACACTTTCAGTGAGATGTCTGACTGTCTGTGGAGGATTGGCAGCCCATTCTTTCTCAAAATTCGAAACCAAAGAAGGTAGAAATGGACGCTGGAATCTGCAGCGAAGTAGACGTTCCACCTCATGCCAAAGGTGTTCCATTGGGTTCAGGTTGGGGCTCTTGCGTAGACCAGTCAATTTCAGGAATGTTATTGTTCTCAAACCACACAAATGCTATGTTCTGACAGCATGCACTGTCATGTTGATACAATCGATCATCGTGTCCGAACTGTCCCTCTACTGACGGGCAACACATTGCTGTAAAGTGTTTTCATACTCTTCTGCGTTTAACCTTTTCGTAAGCATAATAATAGAACCACATACGAACCCCACTACCGTAACATTAGCTCCTCCGTACTTCAGTGTGACAGGTAACGATCTCCATGCATTTGCCATAAACAAACGCTTCCACCGCATTGCCATAGGGTACAACATGAGTCATCCTCCAAATAACTCGTTCCACTCGTTTATTGTCGGGCTCTGAGCACTATGGGACTTAACTTCTGAGGTCATCAGTCCCCTAGAACTTAGAACTACTTAAACCTAACTAACCTAAGGACATCACACACATCCATGCCCAAGGCAGGATTCGAACCTGCGACCGTAGCGGTCGCGCGGTTCCAGACTGTAGCGCCTAGAACCGCTTGGCCACTCCTGCCGGCTCTCTGAGTGCAGCTAAAGACCATAATGTATGGAGCTGTCTAGAGGAGGTATCTATCCAGCAATGGATGTCAAATGGATTACAATGTTGAAGACTCTGTTAATTCCAGATGTAAAAGAACTCGAGATCACCAAGATCTGTAACGGTTTTCAGATGCTTGAAACTTAGTGTGGGCTTCTATGCGAGATACTTTGCACAACGAAATTCTGTCCACAAATTTGTTAGAAGATGTAAAGAGATTCTGGTCGCATGTAAAGCATACCAGCGGCAAGATAGACTCAATGTCTTCTCCGCGTGCGCTAGTGCGACTTTCACCTCTGCAATGTCTTTTGCAACTGTCTTACGTTTCGTTAGAGTACTTTTCTGTGACAGTCCGTCACGATTCTCTCGACACACACATTCGTCCGTGTTGTGACGTAGCGGATGATGGTCTTCCGCTTACCCTGTATTCGGCATAAATCTTCTACGAGGGTAATCCCAAAATATCCTATTTTTTTTATAAGTACATAGACCTGTTTATTTCTACAATGGTTTACATCTGTTTACAGCTTGAACATTTAGCTATTTTTCGACATAATCACCATTTCTGTCGATGCATTTTTGTAGACGCTGTGGCAGTTTTTGTATGCCCATGCCATACCAGCTCGGCGCCATGCTGTTTAGAAAGTTATGAACCTCTTCTTTCACCTCGTCGTCGGAGCTGAATAGCTGGGACCACAATTAACGCTGACAGGTACTGTGAGACTCTGAAAAAACTCAAACGGGCAATTCAGAACCGGAGAAGAGGAATGTTGAGCAAGGGCGTACACATTCTCCATGACAACGCTCGCCCACACTTCGCTCGGCAAACCGTTGCTCTCCTGCAACAGTTTCAGTGGAACGTAATCACTCACTCACCCTATAGTCCTGACTTGGCGCCCAGTGACTATCACCTGTTCCCGAGGTTAAAAGAACATTTAGCCAGAAAGCGATTCAGCTCGGACGACGAGGTGAAAGGAGAGGTTCATCACTTTCTAAACAGCATGGCGGCGAGCTGGTGTGACATGGGCATACAAAAACTGCCACAGCGTCTACAAAAATGCATCGACAGAAATGGTGATCATGTCGAAAAATAGCTTAATATTCAAGTTGTAAACTGATGTAAACCATTGTAGAAGTAAACAGGTCTGTGTGCTTATAAAAAATAGGAGACCCTACTTTTGGGATTACCCTCGTATGTGTTTCTTTTTGACACGCTGAACACTTTGGCGGTTACGGAAACACTCACTATACAGTACCAACAATTTAAGCAGGTTCGAGTTCACTTAGCTCCCTGGTAATGCAATTACAACTACACAAAACACTGTTCTAGCCACGACAGACACTTGCAGCTTGTTGAGCACATTTCCCAGGTTCTTTTTGTGGCCATACACAACGGCGCAACCTTCAGGCTTGGCTAGCATCCAAATTTACTGTATATTCAAAAATGCATTTCTTGCGGTGGTTCCATACTTTTGTCCAACATTTGCACGCATGTTTTCGTTCTAGCTTACTATGGTTATTCATTGCGGTGGGGGATGGGAGTGTGGGTGGGGGTGGGGGGTGGGTGGGGGGCAGGGGAAGGTGAGATACAATAAATACACTCAATGCACTCTACTGAGAAAACAGAAATGCCCTGCTCTTCTTCCTAGCGACAGGCACAGTTCGCGCGGACTACTGCGGTAGAATCTCTTTGTATCTTTGTTGTAAGACTGAAGGAGGTCAAGACTAATGGAAGATTATGTTTAGAACGCGGCACTTTCAAGAATAACTGCCTCTTTTACGTCGTCGTAAAGTGCAGGGGAGATAAATCCACGGCGACTTATGGCGTCGTTTTCTACGTTAAGTCGTGAAGTAAAGGTTAGTCGCCATAAAAGATTACCTGTATGTGAGTTGACTTGCCGTTAAACATTGAGTGTTTTACATGAATAAATGTATTGTCTCAGAGCAGTGGTCTCAGTTCGGTAGCCGTTATTATCCAGGAACATGTGTTTTCTTTTTTTCGTGATGGCTTTTCTGGCTACTCCAAAATATAACTTTTACTGTTCGTGAACAGGAATTTATTCCATATGGAAAATTAACTATCGCTAGATATACGAGTTGCGACAATAAAGTAATGAGACTGATTTTCTTTGCAAGATGTGGCAACCCTGCAGGCTTGTGTAGGCACAATATCTTTGACTTTGGTCTATAAGCTACTTCTAGTCCAAGCGGAACATCGCTGCAACTGTTCAGTTGTGAGTTGTGCTGTAATAAGTTAACATGTGTTTGTGTCTCTTGTCACGGAAATGGAACCGCATAATATTGCGCAACGGTATGCCATTTCTTTTTGCGTTAAATTGGGTGAAAACGCGACGACAACTTACGGTAAGCTTCAGAACGCTTTTGGAGAGGAGTTTATGTCAAAAGCTCAAGTTTTTCGTTGGCATAAAATGTTTAATGAAGGCAGAACGAATGTTGAAGATAAAGACGGCAGTGGACGACCGTCAACCTCACGGACCGATGTCAACTTGGCCAGGGTGCGTGAACTCGTACGATCTGATCGAAGATTATCCGTGAAAATGATTGCAGAAGAACTGAACATCTATCAAGAAACGGTTCGTCTAATAATAACTGAAGATCTTGGCATGAGAAAGATTTGTACAAAAATGGTCCCCATACTGCTCTGTCAGTAGAGCAATTTTTAACCTCAAAACAAATTTCAGTACTACCACAGCCACCTTATTCACCAGATATCGCTCCGTGCGACTTTTTTCTATTTCCAAGAGTCAAAACGGCGGTCAAGGGACACCATTTTCAAACAACACAAGATGTCCAAAAAGCTGTGACGAGGGTCTTGGAGGATATTAAAGAAGATGAGTTCCAGAAATGTTACCATTAATGGCAGAAGCGCTGGAAAAAAGTGTGTGCAATCAGAAGGGAACTACTTTGAAGGAGACAACACTAAACTTGACTAAAACGGTAAGCAACATTTTTCCTTCACATCAGTCTCATTACTTTATTGTCGCACCTCGTATAATCGTATGTTGGAATTTACTTGGACATTCACGGAAAACCACCTGAAAGTGGCCATCGCCTGTGCTCGACATGAACGTACAATAATCACTCGCAGACGGCTGGGCTGGTGGCAGCACTAGCAGCGATGGGTGCTCACCGCGTTGGGGGGGGGGGGGGGGGGGGGAGGGAGGCGACGGGAAACAGTGAAGCCGTTGTAATGAGGAAACGGTGCGGTTTATCGGACGTGATCGTTGGCTTTCGGGCCAAGGCCATTGGTGGAAGCATTTCCAAAACGTCTAATTTCGTAAGCTGTTCGCATGCGGCCATGGTTAAAGTACACAGTGCATTGCAAAATGACGCTACCCAAAACCGACCCCACTTGACACCTTTCGGAGTTATTGATTATTTTTCTTTGAATGCTTTTAAACTTAATGTAGATGCAATAATCAGAAAAACATGGCGCTAAACCAACAGCGCTTTGCCACATTGCTACTCTTCTAGACTCCACAGACCTGGCATCAGGTTCGCACGTGCGCGCTTTAAGGAGCCTTTGCGCATGGGCAACTGGCGTGACGTAATTGCCTTACGGGCCAAACACGTACTGATTTGATAAACAACTCGCACATTTCATGTCGTGCACACCTACAGGTTTATGTCAATACCACCAGGTGGTAGCACACTGCAGCAGACTTTTATTCCTGTTCGCTTCGCATAAATCCCACTAGACGGTAGCCAATTCACAAACTGTATAGTAAAATTAGATTGGACATCAATACATGTTACAGTTATGCTTACAGAAAAACCTATTTTATGGGATTATGAATGAGATGCATCAAAAAAGTTTTGCATCGCCCCAGTTCCCAGAACTAATGAAGGCAGACGTTGACTGTGGATATTGTATCACGGACACAGTCCCTTTGACTGTTCAGAGATGTCACTAAACCCGCTCAAAGATGTAAACAACCGTGCATGAGTAGCGCCTATTGGACGGAGGGGAACCGACAGCCGATCGGTTCCAGTCATTCCTCCAAGAAGGAGGTACACGGCTCGTGTCGTCTGTATGTCAACCATGCCTAAACGGTCAATACCGTGCTTTGATAGCGTCCGCTATGTTACTTTGTGCCAGGAAGGGTTCTCAACAAGGGAAGTGTCCAGGTGTCTCGGAGTGAACCAATGTTCGGACATGGAGAAGATACATAGAGACAGGAACTGTCGATGACATGCCTCGCTCAGGCCGCCCAATGGCTACTGCTGCATTGGATGACCGCTACCTACAGATTATGGCTCGGAGGAACCCTGACAGCAACGCCACCATGTTCGCTTACGACTCAAACTGTGCGCAACAGGCTGCATGATGCGCAACTTCACTCCCAACGTCCATGGCGAGGTCCATATTTGCAACCAAGACACCATGCAGCGCGGTACAGATGGGCCCAGCAACATACCGAATGAACCGCTCAGGATTGGCATATGCCTTCAATCAGACAATCGTCGGAGACGTGTTTGGAGGCAACCCGGTCAGTTTGAACGCCTTAGACACACTGCCCAGCGAGTGCAGCAAGGTGGAGGGTCACTGCTGTTTTGGGGTGGCATTATATGGGGCTGGCGTACGTCGCTGGTGGTGATGGAACGCGCCATAACGGCTGTAGGATACGTGAATGCCATCCTCTGACCGATAGTGCAACCATATCGGCAGCATATTGGCGAGGCTTTCGTTTTCATGGACGACAATTCGCGCCCCCATCGTGCACATCTAGTGAATGACTTCCTTCAGGATAACGACGTATCTCGACTAGAGTGGCCAGCATGTTCTCCAGACATGAACCCTATCGAACATGCCTGGGGTAGGTTGAAAAGGGCTGTTTATGGACGACGTGACCCACCAACCACTCTGAGGGATCTACGCCGTTAAGGAGTGGGACAGTCTGGAGCAACAGTGCCTTGATGAGCTTGTAGATAGTGTGCCACGACGAATACAGGCATCCATCAATGCAAGAGGACGTGCTACTGGGTGTTAGAGGTACCGGTGTGTACAGTAATCTGGACCACCACCTCTGAAGGAAGGTCTCGCTGTATTGTGGTACAACATGCTATGTGTAGTTTTCATGTGCAATAAAAAGGGCGGAAATGATGTTTGCGTTGATCTCTATTCCAATTTTCTGTACAGGTTCCGGAACTCTCGAAATCGAGGTGATGCAAAACTTTTTTTGATGTGTGTATATTACGTTTTGGATTTCATCATGTTGTCGCACCCTGCCGACTCGTCGAAAGTACGGTGCCTAGGAAGCTGTTTTCTCGCATAGCTAGACAACAATTCAAGCCAATCTTGTTAACGGAGTTTATTACATTAAGTTACACTGACAGTACTTAACTTTGCGTTTTCACAAAGAGGTGTCGCAAGCAATTGGCGACATGAAAATGATCAATGTTCTCTGGTATATACAATTTCAGTGCAAGCAAAACACAACAGATCATAAGTCACGGCTAATGCGTTTGAATGACGGCTCGTCTTCTAGTGAGGCAGTGGCTAGGCTGAGTGGCCCTTATATCCTCTTCGTAAAGGGGCCGCCTTCTATGCTGTATACTGTATTTCCAGGTAGACGTGCCGGCACGTTATGTGACGCCGGAACACATACAGTAATCCATTTGAGGCGCTGAGAACCATAAAAAACATAATTGTTGATTGTGAGACTGTAGCATTTATTCCTGCTTCTGATATCTGTTGAGCTTGTGGTTTTCGCGGGTTCTCCCGCCAAAGATTTGAGTCCTCCCTCGGGCATGGGTGCGTGTGTTGTTCTTAGTATCATTAACTTTAAGTTAGTGTAAGTAGTGTGTAAGTCTTGGGACCCATGACCTCAGCAGTTTGATCCCTTAGGAATTCACAAACATTTGAACATTTTTGTGGTGGGTCAGGTTTATCTGTCTGTAGGTCCGCAATGTATATATGAACATTCACGAAAAGCTACCTCACTGGTTTCTTTGACATTCAGTTCAATGTGGGATTGACGGCACTGTGCTTTTGGCCCCTATGGTTCTCAGCGCCTCATTTCTATTCTTGTCAAGTGATCACGTTGGTAGGCAGTGTTACATGAATTTCCGCGAAGGGCAGTTTGCGTTTGGAGTTGGTTGTTTACTGTGCTACAATCTACTTTAGTGTATAGAGTCAACATAAATTGTGTTGAATCTGTTTTAAGTGCTAGCAGAAAAGAAAATTACCAGGAAAAGTCAAAGGTAAAGAATTAGGGCCTCCCAGGCCAGACCGATGGACTGAGAAAGTGACGAAGTCAAATAAGCGGCCATGGGAAAGTTGCCGCAATAAATTAGATCAAGTTCCTCCGCAAATTTGCCGAGCTCAACAAACAACCATATCTCTGACACAAGATTCGAATTTCATTTAATGATTTTTGAGGATGTCGAGCGCTCTGCACTTATTCGTTCTTTTCAGGGTATGTGATCTATTGAACAAACTGGTACTTTTTTTATACGTGCCACTGGGAGAGTGGTGGTGCCGTAGTGAGACACTCAACTTTCCGAAGAATGGTGATTCAAATCCCTGTCCTGCCTTCTAGATCTAGGTTTTCCCTTGGTTTGACTACATCACTTTAGGCAAATACAGAATTTTTTTCTGTAAAGTATATGTCCGTTACCTTTCCCCAGTCCTAGGTTATTCTCCATCTCTGACAACCTTCTAGTTGACGGGAGGTTATAGCTTAATCATCCTCCTGCGCTTCATGCTATGTTACCAGTTCAAATATGGTGCTTCTCCCATTTCTCACACTCGCAAATGCAAATGTATCCTCTGCCCGTTGTGGGAAGGTCTGTATGCAACGAGAGCTTCTTTCTGGTAGTGAAATGACCCCACGCCAGTTAACTGGCGATGAAAACGGTCGAGTCTGAACATCTAACAGTGAGTCGTTTTGAATAAGCCAAATATTCATTCCTACGCATCCATTCTAAAACAATGAACAGTTTGATTGTTGAGATGATTCCTTTTTAAATTCCTTCGTGCATCACGTTTAGGTAATAGCATTCGTCAGTACCACAAGGAGCAGGTAAAACAGCATCCTGTTTCTGGGAATGCATAAGATATTACATATACAAGCTGTCAGTATGAAAAAATACATGGAAGTCTTTGGAAACTGGCAACACAAATCCTTTATTAATGTACCGGGTGATCAAAAAGTCAGTATAAATTTGAAAACTGAATAAATCACGGAATAATGTAGACAGAGAGGTACAAATTGACACACAGGCTTGGAATGACATGGGGCTTTATTAGAACCAAAAAAAATACAAAAGTTCAAAAAATGTCCGACAGATGGAGCTTCATCTGATCAGAATAGCAATAATTAGCATAACAAATTAACACAAAGCAAAGGTGATGTTCTTTACAGGAAATACTCAATATGTCCACCATCATTCCTCAACAATAGCTGTAGTCGAGGAATAATGTTGTGAACAGCACTGTAAAGCATGTCCGGAGTTATGGTGAGGCACTGGCGTCGGCTGTTGTCTTTCAGCATCCCTAGAGATGTCGGTCGATCACGATACACTTGCGACTTCAGGTAACCCCAAAGCCAATAATCGCACGGAATGAGGTCTGGGGACCTGGGAGGCCAAGCATGACGAAAGTGGCGACTGAGCACACGATCATCACCAAACGACGCGCGCAAGAGATCTTTCACGCGCCATCTGTCGGACATTTTGTGACCTCTGTTTTTTTTATTCTAATAAAACCCCATGTCGTTCCAAGCATGTGTGTCAGTTTTTACCTCTCTATCTACATTATTCCGTGGTTTATCAAGTTTTCAAATTTATACTGACTTTTTGATCACCCTGCACACGGTGGCCCAGAAATGTTGCGACAGATTTCGAGGGTTTTTAGAGGGTGTCTTGAGGAACATATCGAGGATAGGAACCCGTGTCCGAAAGCATCATCAAACGCGCTACGGAGCTTCGAAGTTATAGGTGTTGACGCCTGCCACCAGGCCACCGCCGTCTCGCAATGTTGTTTGATCGTGACACCGATTGCCACGATCGACAGTGGAGAAGAGGAGCTAGTTGCTGTGTACAAAGGCATTGTCTCCTATGAATATATGCTCTGCTGGTTTGGTGGATGACGGTTTCGAACAGAAGTTCCCATCCGCATTTTTCTCATGGAACCCTCTAAAATGTCCACTGTTTTTGGATAAACAGGACAAAAATAAACTGCAGATGGAAACCTGTGACCGAAATCTTCATCCACCGAGGCAAGTGAGCATCTCATTCATAACAGACAAGGTCTGTCTACGCATCAGCTAGCTCTATCCCCTCCAGTGGTGATCATGGCAATTACTCACAATCACTGAATAACAAACAAAATATGCGAGATATTCCGCCTACGATACGTGAGCTTACGAAGTCACTTTGCTGCCGAAGGGGTGTCCTAGTGGCATGCGCCAACATGGGTTCCTGTCCTCGATTTGTTTCTCAAGACACCCTCTACAACCTCCTGAAGTTTGTCGCAACATTGCAGGGTAATGCTGCAGAATTTAATATTTGCAGAATGGCAACAGAGATGGAATTGTTCAGACACAGAAAAATGGGCGTTAAAGATTCTTTGTTATGCAAACGATAGGCTTCAGATAACACATTTTGAGCCAGGTAGGGGACTGGTCCATTACTTCTCTGGACATGGGCCATATCCTACATATCTTAATAGAAATGACGAGATGGCATCGACCAGCTGTGCTTGTGGCGAAATCGGCACACCAGGTCATGTCCTATGAAGATATACCAAGCGCTGCTAGGCAGGGTTTTAAGGCGTAAAATTGTTTATGACATAAATAGAGTAAAAAAGTGTTTGATACCTTAAGTATTGTAGCTGACACTGCCTCAGAGAAAGAAAGGCGTAACTATAGTGAGCAGACACCATTGCAGAGACGAGCAAGGCTTGTATGTGACCCCAGGAAACGGGAACGAAGCCCAATAGCGGTGGCCGATCTAGTGCAAAACGCAGAGAGAAACTGGATTCATTCCGTTAGTAGTGAGTATTTGTGTGTGTATGAGTGTGTTCAAAAATGGTTCAAATGGCTCTGAGCACTATGGGACTCAACTGCTGAGGTCATTAGTCCCCTAGAACTTAGAACTAGTTAAACCTAACTAACCTAAGAACATCACAAACATCCACGCCCGAGGCAGGATTCGAACCTGCGACCGTAGCGGTCTTGCGGTTCCAGACTGCAGCGCCTTTAACCGCACGGCCACTTCGGCCGGTACACGTATACGTAATCCTGTAGGCAACGGTGCATTGTTATCATCAAGAAAGTGATAAATAAATATGGATTATGAGCACGGCGACCATTGATGGGGCACGGCAGCAGAAAGAAACGCGCCTATGATGGTGCGTTCAGAGACCAGAGCGGACACAGGAGTGGCGTCGCGTAGGCCTTCCAGGCGGTTGCCTGCTCTGTGTACAGCAACTAGGGCTGTTGATAAAATATCGATATATCGACACGTTTTCCAGAAACGTCCATATATTTCGGGAAGATGTGTCACTCGCTGGGTCGATTAATCGGTATCGAAATGGAATGTCGAGAGCCGAAGTTTTATTTTATGTTATATGTTTCTCGCAATTTTTGGTAAATAATTGAAATTGTTGTTTTGAAATTATAGTAGAACATAATTTTACTTTCACTGTTTGAAGGAGTCTTACTACTTTTTGAGCTTTCATCGCGTCTAGCCTTTCTCTTCGACTATGTATAGCGACTATAGGTGGCACGAAGAAGAAATTCGAATGAACGGAGTACTGGCGGTGGGTGAATGGAATAACAGGATTCCCGATATGAAGAAATAGCACAAGACGGGTCGGATACGTTAAAAAAAATTAACTTAACTAGTGTGCTATTTCTTCACATCAGCATTCTTCAAAAACATTTTTTTAAGATCATGAACAAAAATCTAAATGACAAGACTGGTCTTAGCGGTGGGCGTAGACTCGTGAGGAGAACTGCTGATGTAATCGGCGTTCGACGCTACCCACAGAAACTGCAACGTTTAACTTCACCATACAGTTTTGACACTGCAACTGCTAGGTCACTGGTGTGGTAGAACTGAAAAAACAGTGAAGTCGACATGAAGTGTTCTGGACAATTCTGATGTGTGACGAAACCGGGCGCCGGACACCTCTACTGTGCCACTTACATGTACGTAGTTACCATTGTTAGCAACGTGGTTATCGCCAAGCGTGAACGTGCATCGTTTTCCCATCTATTCTGGCTCTAAGGGAGGTAGGCAGGCTGCTAGCTTGTCGATGTACAAAATATCTAATAATAAATAAATTCTTAAATTTACAGCTCTAAAACAGGCATTATGTTTGCAGTATTCAGACGATATCTTTATAGGCGGGTAAGTCGATATTTTTTTTCCCCGACATGTCGATACTTTTTTCCGTTATATCGAGGGCCGATAATGATAATTTTTTAAATACTGACATAACGAATTCCCGATATTTTTAAAAATATCAACAGTCCTAACTGCAACACAACGTAAGTTTTCGTGAGTGGAGGCTCCAAGGGGAACGAACATAGTGAGATTACTTTCGTCATCGAGATGCGGGCCCAGCCGCTGACGGTATGGTATAGAGTGCCAGTGCGAACTCACCAGGATGACTTTTGGATCTCATACTCGGTAATTTTGACAGCAACAGTCACATTTTCGACATGTTAATGCCGATACCTGTGGCTTATCTTCGAGGTCTCTGTGACATAATTTTCCACAAAATAACACACGACAACGTGTTGCTCGTACTGCTAGGACCTACTTACCTTGAAACAGCAAGCATCCGATTCAGTTTAATTTATTGCCAAGAGTTTTAGACCCATCATCTGGAAACTCTAACCAGGTCATACATATTCACCTACTCATCGTGACAGACTATGTCTTTTTTAGATATATATGGGCTTATAAATTATGTTAACATCAAATATTATTAATATTAACGTAGAAATGATACTAAATATTGATAATGTACTCAGATAAAAACAACGCAGTAGATGTGTTACTGGCAGCCTCGTAGGAACTCGAGGTTTGCCGACTAACTACACACATACCTACTCCTTGACCTATTGCTACTTCATTATTCTACATTTGCCCGCATTGGTATAAGCGTATATTAATACACAAATGGCCATTAAAATTGCTACACCACGAAGATGACGTGCTACAGACGCGAAATTTAACCGACAGGAAGAAGATGCTGTGATATGCAAATGATTAGCTTTTCAGAGCATTCACACAAGGTTGGCGCCGGTGGCGACACCTACAACGTGCTGACATGACAAAAGTTTCCAACCGATTTCTCATACACAAACAGCAGTTGACCGGCGTTGCCTGGTGAAACGTTGGTGTGATGCCTGCTGTAAGGAGGAGAAATGCGTACCATCACGTTTACGACTTTGATAAAGGTCGGAATGTAGCCTATCGCGATTGCGGTTTATCGTATCGCGACATTCTTGCTCGCGTTGGTCGAGATCCAATGAGTGTTAGCAGAATATGAAATCGGTGGGTGCAGGAGGGTAATATGGAACGTTGTGCTGGATCCCAACGGCCTCGTATCACTCGCAGTCGAGATGACAGGCATCTTATCCGCATGGCTGTAACGGATCGTGCAGCCACGTCTCGATCCCCGCGTCAACAGATGGGGACGTTTGCAAGACAACAACCATCTGCACGAACAGTTCGACGACGTTTACACCAGCATGGACAATCAGCTCGGAGATCATGGCTGCGGTTACCCTTGACGCTGCATCACAGACAGGAGCGCCCGCGATGGTGTATACATCGACGAACCTGAGTGCACGAATGGCAAAACGTCATTTTTTCGGATGAATCCAGGTTCTGTTTACGGCATCGTGATGGACGCATCCGTGTTTGGCGACATTGCGGTGAACGCACATTGGAAGCGTGTATTCGTCATCGCCATACTGGCATATCACCCGGCGTGATGGTATGGGGTCCCATTGGTTACACGTCTCGGTCACCTCTTGTTCGCACTGACGGCACTTTGAACAGTGGTCGTTACATTTCAGATGTGTTACGACCCGTTGCTCTTCGATCCCTGCGAAACCCTACATTTCAGCAGGATAATGCACGAACGCATGTTGCAGGTCCTGTACAGGCCTTTCTGGATACAGAAAATGTTCGACTGCTGTCCTGGCCAGCACATTCTCCAGATCTCTCACCAATTGATAACGTCTGGTCAATGTTGCCCGAGCAACTGGCTCGTCACAATACGCCAGTCACTACCCTTGATGAACTGCGGTATCGTGTTGAAGCTGCATGGGCAGCTGTACCTGTACACGCCATCCAAGCCCTGTTCTACTCAGTGCCCAAGCGTATCAAGGCCGTTATTACGGCCAGAGGTGGTTTCTCTGGGTACTGATTTCTCAGGATCTATGCACCCAAATTGCGTGAAAATGTAATCGCATGTCAGTTCTAGTATAATATATTTGTCCAATTAATACCCGTTTATCATCTGCATTTCTTGTTGGTGCAGCAATTTTAATGGCCAGTAGTGTATGTACCTGTCACTACCTAAAATGAAGGGAGCAGTTCTTGTGCTATGTTAACGTTATTTTGATATTTTGAGAGTCCACTTTGGTCATTTTAAAAAAATCGAATGTTTTTGGCTTGCAATGTTCTCTGGGGTATCTACTGTATCGTAGAGTTCATCCCAAGTTCGTCAGAAATTATCAAGTGGGAAGGCGGTTTGTGAGAAAAGTGTCTCCGAAAGCCATTCACAGCGGGGAAAAAATAGTCAACATCGCACGTCTCATTGACAAATGGCGCTTTATGTAGTACACATCTCTTTTAAAACCCGTTGTAATTCTGTAACATTTTGGTTTCTTGTACAGATCATCTGAATATCCATCGCTACAGATCGAGCGGCAGTGACTTTTAATTAAAAATGTCTTAACAGCCACTGCGGAAGATTTCATTCACCGTCCGTCATTCAAGCTCAGTTCGTCTCGTGCCCAGCATTATTAGAGTAATACTTGCTGCCTGATGCGGCATTGCTGCGTAGCAAATTCCTCATCCTGCAGAAGTGTACCACTGATTATGTTAAAATGAGATATAAACTTATGAACCAAAACATTATGACCAACAGCTTAATATTTCCACCTTTGGTATGAAATTCATCAATGATTCTGTGTGTCAGGAATCCAACAGTTTGTTGGTAGGTTTGCGGAGGTACCTGGCATTAGATGTCTACGCACAGACCACGTAATTTGCGTAAACAACGGGCTGCTGATTTGCGTACGAGGTGGTGACGCCCGATAGCTACCCTGTTGTGTTCCACAGTATTTACATCAGGCGAATTTGGTCAACGAGACATCAACGTCAGTTCACTGTAATGTTCGTCACACCACCGTAGCACGGTTCTGGCTCCAGAGACACGAACAATTATACTGCCTACATCGCCGTCGGGGAAAACATCAAGCGTGATGGGATGCAGGTGGTTCGCAGCTGTCTGCGTGTCTTAGATTACTACCACAGGTCCCATGCAAGCGCAGGAGAAAGTCTCCCACAGGGTAATACTGTTCCCACCAGCCTGCGTCCATGGCGCGCAGCACGTTTCGAGTCGCCGTTCATCTCAGTGACGGCCTTTGTGAAGACGACCATCTATCTAGTGTAGAGCCAACACGTTTCCACTGGTAGACGGTCGAGTCCTGATGGTCTCGTGCCCACTGCAATCGTAACTGACGATGCCGTTGGGGCGACATGTGAACACGTAGGGGTAGTCTGTTGCGGATCTCTACATTCAACAATGTACGATGAATGATGTACTCCGAAACACTTGTGCGTACCCCGGCACTGTGCTCTTTCGGCACAGATGCCACAGATCACCATCCATCCTAATTTATAGAACAGACAAGCCTCCGAAACCCACGATCTGTGAAGAGTCGTGGATGTCCAACCATTTGGCGCCTAGTGGTAATTTCACTATCCTTCTACCTCTTTACGTAGATGCTCACGACAGCAGCACGTGAACATTCGACCAGCTTCGCCGTTTTCGAGATACTCATTCACAGGCTCTGCCTAATAATAACGTGCCCTTTTGCCAAAGTCGTCTGTCTCAATCGATTCCCCCAATTGCAGCCCATGCCTTCGCTAGGGTGATCCCCTGTCCGTGCCTGCTCCGCTTACTGTACACGTCACGTGCTCGCAACGCCACCAGGCGGTATCCAGCGTCGCGGTGTGCAGTGGTCATAATGTTTTGGCTTATCAGTATATTTAGGACAAATGTTCAAAGCTCATACTGTACATAGTAAAATTACCTATAAATTTAATCATGTACTCTTCCTACTATTAGTAAAATTCTGCTATGTGCTATCTTTCCTGATGCTCAGTTTTATGGCGACAGTTCCGCAACCTAACGTACAGTATAAGACATCTTACCATCATCAGCAGTTTTCTGTCTTATTCCATTCGCACGTCGAATAAGCAAAAATGTACCTGTATGCTTCGGTGAGATGAAGTCCCATACTCCGAAGAGCGTAGGGGACGATGCGGGAGATCCGCATTGCCGAGTAGGCAAGGTCCTAGCGGTTTGCCGTTGCCTTCCTGCGACCCTAATGGGGATGAACGATGACACAAAAAGACCCAGTCATCGCGAGGCAGGCAAAATCCCTGACCCCGCCGGGAATCGAACCTTTTTTTTTTTGCAGCCATATATATTTATTTAAATATATTAACAACGATACATTTTAAAAAAGACATTTTATTCTATTAACCTATTATATTCCTAGTATTGGTTAATATTACTGTCATTTTATAGGTTTTCGTTTTTATATTTTTCCTTTTTCGTTTTTCTCTTGCATTGATTTTGAGTTCATGTTTCTGTATGTGATGCACTTGTGATGCCACAGGTACATTGTGTATTCTGGTTTGATCTTTTCCTCTAGTTTACACTGTTAGGTGGGACAGTATGAGGGAAACATCACCATGATAGATGGACCAGAAGTGGAAGAAACTTTTTTACATATACTACAGATTATACCTAAATTGAAGAAGAGAGAAAATTTTGTCATATTATATAAGAGAAGCAGAAAGGAGAGTGTGAGTAAACAATAGAATTCAATAGGCATAAAGTAAAGGAAATCATTTAGAAATAATAATAATAATTATTATTATTATGAGTAGTTGGCACTTTGCACTAAGTAATGCTTATCTCCTAGACAATATAGTACAAATAATGAAAAAAAATTAATTAAAAAAAAGGTAGTACTACTGGGCATACTTTTGACACTGTTTTGGCTGCGACCATGACAGATGTTTGGTGAGAAGCACTTTGTGTCAGTGATTTCACTAAGAAGAAAGATTTTATCCCGGGACCCCGTGCGCGGGAAGCGAGAATGCTACCGCAAGATCACGAGCTGCGGACATGCTTCGGTACACTTCCAAAACGTACGACAACTGTTTATCCAGCTGAGTTTCGCAAGAACGTCTTTTTTCCTTTAACGAGTTTCATTTAGCTTCCGTTACATTTCTCTAACACTTTCCAGTGGCTTCTGAATTCCGTCGGCGTCCGCATCAGGCCGACATGATAAAAACCTCAAACGCTGGAGGAGTACACTGACACACCGTGGACAAGTTTATGTGTGGCATCAAAACACGTAATGCTTCGTGCTGACTTACACGCAGTTACTGTTGAAGTACGTCCTTATGGATCATGAATACGCAATGGCAGGCAGAAGCAAGCATATAAAAGAGGAAGGAAGTGACGTTAGCGTTTAGCGTCCCGTCGACGACCGTTCGTTAGTGATGGAGGACGGAGCTCCAGCTGGAAAAGCATGGCGAGGGAACTTGGCCATATTCCCGTCAAAAGACTCATCCCCCCATTACCTTTAATCACTTTAGGGACACAACAAATAACCTAAATCTGGTGGGCGAACGGGAATATTAACGACCGTCCTTTCGAATAGTGTGCTGTTCCAAGATAGCGACGATCATGTGCAGCACGTCACATGGTTTAAATATTCTGGGGTGATATTTAATAGCTTTTTTTTTGTTATGGTATTAGGGCGCAAAACTGCTACGGTGATTACCGCCCGAAATATTTAGTAGCTATGCGATGTGCGACGAGCACGTGATATTGGAGAATGCTAATGGAAGACTTAAATTTTTGGAAAGGTTCTGGGAAAGTGCAATGCATCTGTGAAGGAACAGTCTGGACGACATTATTGTAACCAGTTGATGAATATTGGTCCAACGTTCGGAAGCCTTGTACACTGAGATGACAAAAGGCGTGGGATAGCGATATGCACATATACAGATGGCGGTAGTATAGCGCACACAAAGTATAAAACAGCAATGCATTGGCGAAACTGTCGTTTGTACTCAGACGATTCATTTGAAAAGATTTCCGACGTGATTATGACCGCAGGACGGGAATCAACAAACTTTGAGCGCAGAATGGTAATCGGAGCTAGACGCATGGAACATTCCATTTCAGAAATAGTTAAAAATTCAATATATAGAGATACACAGTGCCTAGTGTGTGCCGACAATACCAAATTTCACGCATTACCTCTCATCACGGGCAACGTAGTGGCCGACGGCCTTCACTTAACGATAGTGAGCAGTTGCGTTTGCGTGACTCGTCAGTGCTAACAGACAAGCAACACTTTGTGAAATAACTGTAGAAATTATCGTGGAACGTACGACGAAAGTATCTATTAGGACACTGCGGCGAAATTTGACTTTAATGCGCTATGGTAGCAGGCGACCGAACCCAGTTCCTTTGCTAACAGCCGCCAGCAGCGCCTCTCCTGGGCTCGTGACCGTATTGGTTGGGCCCTAGACGACTGGAAAACCGTGTCCCGCTCAGATGAGTCCCAATTTCATTTTGTAAGAGCTGATGGCAGGGTTCGAGTGTAGCGCAGACCCCACGAAATCATGGACCCAAGTAGCCAACAAGGCGCTTTGCAAGTTGGTGGTGGCTCCATAACGGTGTGGGCTGTCTTTACATGGAATGGACTGGATCCTCTGGTCCAGCTGAACGTATAACTGACTGGAAATGGTCATGTTCAGCTGCTTGGGAGACCATCTGCAGCCATTCATGGACTTCATGTTCCCAAACAACGATGCGCCATGTCAAAGCGCCACAGTTGTTCGCTGTTGATTTCAAGAACATTCTGGACAATTCGAGCGAATGGTTGGTCATCCAGATCGCCCGACATGAATCCCATCGAGCAGTCATGGGACATAACCGAGAGATCAGTACGTGCGTAAAACCCTGCACACGCAACACTTTCACAAGTATGACGACTATAGCGGCAGCTTGGCTCTTTTATTTCTACAGGGGACTTCCAGTGACTTGCTGAGTCCTTGCCACGCCGAGCTGCTGCACTACGCCGAACGAAAGGAGTTCCAACACGATATTAGAAGGTATCTCATGACCTTTCTCACTTTAGTATAAAACTGACATGAAGAAGACCTCGAATAACTGCAGTATCATGCTGCTACGATCGTTAAATATATGTCTAATACATAAAAATAAATATTTATTTCTTGTTCGTCTTCTGCGCATTCCTATAACATTCAAGTTTGCGCACGCCTGCTTAGCTTTCTGTAAGGATAACAACCACTTACCATCCATAGGGGCGAGTGTGAAAATGGGGTGCCATAGAAGCTTGACTCGTGAATATCTGGAGCAACTTCAGTCGAAATTTGTGTATTCATGATTCATTATTTGTATACAAATATTGTGGGCGTAATATGCCCCACTACCATTAGGGGTGTCGCTGGGAGCGAGAAGACATCACAGCGAAGGTATTCGATGACGCCCGATATAACTATCGAATCGACAGTTCCGAGGTCGCTGGACTTGCTGGTGACGGTCACGAGGGCGTTTCACCCCTGGAGTTGGCGGCAGGGGAGGCAAGTTGCAACACACTAACGTATCAGTACATCTATGTGACGCCGGAAGGAATTTCTACAACACTTAGCGTATGTATCACTTGCTAGTTGGAAAAATTTACTTTGGCAGTAAGACATCCTAACACTTCTATGGCTGTGGACGGGAGTGAAAATAGGCGACATAAAAGCGTAACTAAGAAACACATGGAGCATTTCATTCAAATTTCAAGTTTGGTATGTACACTACTCATTAATTGTATAAAAATTCTGTGGGCCTGAGATAGCCCTACTACCGCTAGGGGCAAGGGTAACGATGGGAGGGGACGACATGCAGAAACGTCCAAAGCCGACCTGTTGTACTTTTTTTTCCTACAGTGGAATGTTTTTAAAGTATGAAACGCAATCCATCTCTTGTTTACGTCGTTCAGTGCATCAACTACATCATGAGATTGAGTGTTTCTGCGATCGAATAATTTTACGAGTATGTTTCGGGACCAAAGGTCATTCCACACGGCTCCAATACTACCCACACATTTAACGCCCTCTCTAGAATCGCGA
Source organism: Schistocerca piceifrons (assembly GCF_021461385.2). Classification (NCBI taxonomy): domain Eukaryota; kingdom Metazoa; phylum Arthropoda; class Insecta; order Orthoptera; family Acrididae; genus Schistocerca; species Schistocerca piceifrons. Next base: position 546,694,282 of record NC_060138.1, on the reverse strand, counting down.
TGTGTAAAACAGCGGAGAATCAGACAGGTGTCAGCGATAGTCCTTTCTCTCGATACGACATTCAGTTACTGGCAGGATCACAAGTTTCCTCTGAATTCGGATGAAGTTGCAGGGCGAAATTCGCTGTAGATAAGGATGAAGTGTGTGTACAAATATGTGTGGAATATGTTAAATGTATGTGGAATATGTATGTTTCCGATGCAGATATGAAATATGCCTAAGCGGGTAAATCCATACTTTTCAGATGCTTACTTACGAGTGGGTTTTTCAGAAGACAGAAAGAATAAAAATACTGTACGTTCCAAATCACTTGAGTAAACTTTTTCAAATTTAATTAAATGCAGAAGAAATTATTGTCTTTCATTTATTTTGTACATGAAAATGAGTCTACTTTATATGTAAGTAACCCCTTGGAAAGAAGACAGGCACTGCAACACATGCTGGGCACAGCTAGTCCTCTATACAGAAGTCTGACAGAGAGGTCAGCCCAAAACGTCTAAGTAAGGCTAAAATACATTAGGAATAAATTTCCTCTGTGTAAATAAATCTGTAAAGTAAGGAGAAAAGGCCATGATTTAATATAGTAGATTTATTTGTTTATTTATTTGCTGTATCCGATAAAGAATGTTCCAGAGAAATGTTTATATATCGAAACTTTACGCTATGTAAAGAAAGTTGAAGGCAACTCGCCGTAATTTGTTTTGGACTATTTACAAGCAGGAGCTGTGAGCGCTCTCTCTCTCTCTCTCTCTCTCTCTCTCTCTCTTTCGTTTGTTTTCGATGGCTCTTTGACAAAATATGTCTCGTATCGGTAACTTTTGGTTTAACAGCTACACTAATGTAATTACAATAGAAAACTTTGTCAGGCTGCAGCGAAAGAGACTTGTCGACGAATTGTTTGGTGGTCACAGCCCAACGCTATTAGTGTTCAATCGACGTTTACTTCAGCATTGTTTGGTGGCCACAGCCGAAAGCTACTGGTGTTCAATCGACCTTTACTTCAACAAATTTTTATTTCAGTATCCCTGAGATCTCTTTCACAGACCTTTTCTGCCAGTATCCGCGCAGGGTAATTACGCGAACTGCGTAATTTTGAGATCGGTCACTGTCCTCTAAACAATGTCGTCGGTCAACGTTCTCTTTGGTCTGGTGGGAATCTAATGCAGTATGGCGGAATGAAAATTCGTTACTAAGCAAGTGAAAATTTTCTGTGCCCCATTTTACCATTTCAGAAGCTTTGCCACTAGCAAAAATGATTAAATATAATACTATTTTATTTTTTTAAACATCAGTAATATTATAGAATATCTAGAGCGAAGGTCACATTGTTGTCGAAAACCAATGTTTGCGAAAGTGCTAAATTTAGAGAACCGATAATCAAGGAAGACTGCCTGAAAATTCTGCCGATATTATCGTATATCTTGCGTAGTTATCGGGAGTGCAGAAATTGTGTCGCGCAAAGAGCCACGTAGATCATCATTTTTTTTCCCTAAATCAATACGTGAACAATAGGACAAAAAATCGATAATAATGGTACGAAATACCCTCTGCCACCTACTTTTTATGGCTTGCGGAGTATAAATAAAGATGTACAGGGGCTGGACAGATATATGAGAAAACAGCGAGAAACGCATGCTACCTGAACACAGATGCTGGCCAAGCCACGACAACGAACGACACCTGTGCAGAGTCCTCAACGCGCTGCCAAGTGTCAGTCGCGTTCACAACAGTGTTCTGTGTGATTGCGAATGCATTATGCGGGAGCTGAGGGACTTGGAACGTCGTCACGTTGCAGACACTCGTATGGTGGGATCTTCCGTCACCAAGGCAGCCGAAGCGCTGGTGATTCAAGAGACACCGTACCGAAGATTTACACCGCACAGAGAAAAGGGGAAGACACCATCCGCTAAGGCACAATGCGGCCGGAATTCTGCCTCGAGTGATTGTGACGGACGGTCATTGAAGAGGACTGTGACGAAAAAGAAGAGGACGATAGTTGCTAAAGTCACTGCAGAACTGAATGTCGCACTTGAGAACCCTGTCAGCACTAAAACGACACAAAGAGAGCTCTAGAAGCACGAAATTGCAGGGTGAGCTGGAATCCCAAAACTACTCATCAGTAACGCAAATGCCCGTAACAGGAAGACGTGGTGCCAAAGCCATGAAGCCTGTACTGTGAAGTAATTGAGGAAAGTCATTTGGCGAAATGGTTCTTGTTTCAAATTGTTTGTAATTTCTGGCAGAGTTTACGTCGCAAGCAACCCAAGAGTGAACCACGGCGGGGATTCGGCGATGTTTTTGGGCAGCCATATCGTGGTATTCCATGGGCGTCATCGTTACTCTGCAAGGTTGCATTACTGCTAAGTATTATGTGACCATTTTGCCTCATCAGGTCCATCCCATGGTACAACTTTTGTTTCCTGACAGTGAAGCTGTGTTCCAAGTCGACAGGACTGGTCTCCTGAGCACGAGAATGAATTGCCACCAGTCACTAGATCTCAGTATTATTACTTTGGAGGAAAGAGTGCGAGATCACGATCCATCTCCATTATAGTTACCTCACCTTACCACTGTTTTGAAGCAAAAATGGTATAAGATACGCTTTTAAACCGTACCGATTCAGTATTTATTCACTCCGATATGATTTGAAGCTTTTTTGAAAGCCTGTGGTTTTACTGCACCGTTTTAGGCATGGTAATGTGTTGTGCTTGTGGTGTTCCCATATTTTTGTCCACCCCCTGTCGTTACTGACTCCAGCATCTCACTATTGCACCACCTTTCTCAGTGAGAGAAGTAGAAGTGAATAGGTCGATTCCGTCTTCCTTGGAGTTCGACACTGTACCACATCTCGACTGCTAATCAAGATACAATCTCACAGAATATTTGACTCTATGAATATTGGACTAATAGAAACAGTACTTTCGGTCTCGGAAACTGACATACGGCCGGGAGAACGGTGTGCTGACCACATGCCCCTCCATCCGCATCCAGTGACGCCTCTGGGCTGAGGATGACACGGCGGCCGGTCGGTACCGTTGGGCCTTCATGACCTGTTCGGGAAAAGTTTAGTTTTGGTTTTAGAATACGGTACTTTATGTTGGATGTCGAATGTCCAACAGAAACGAAACTAACGTCAGGTGTGCCGTCAGGAAGGCTAATACGAATGGCTCTAAGCG